>NC_060263.1:25487590-26194257 GCF_021901455.1 Neodiprion lecontei
ATCGAACCTGGTATCTAGCGATGCTTTACCGGAGCCTTACTCCACTAGACCACCTAGCCGCCCTGAGGGCTAGGCCCTAGGCCCTAATTATATACGTTTCACAAAATGAAAATTGCCTCGTGATTAATATTAATATTGATGATGCATATCCGCATTACAATATTAGACGGTCATTGACCGTCTTACGAGCTTCGCACCAAGAAGCGTAAGATTCCAAAATGTAAACACTTACAGACATTCTTACAAATTTGTGTCTCGAAGAGGAAGAACACTTTCTATATTCACAGATGGACCTACTGATTCATGCAAAAACGTCAATGTGGTTAATTTTTATTTAAACGACGCTGACCTTTATCTCCGCGTCTTATTTTCCCTTTAACGAATACGCTTGCTGCAAATTGTAATTTTCGTAAGCATACGCTCGACAACCGAAGACAAATTGCTGGACTTTATATTGATACTTTTGCTCAAGTATCGGCACCTACCCGCCGATTAGGGGTTATTGACGACCCGAATGCAAGCCAGTCAACCAAAGCCGTATGGTGCCCTCGAATCCCTTGTGGTAATGGCGTCGTGACGTAACGCAATCGCTAAATTTTCCATGCCTAACGCCTGTCCGTCTTATATCCTTCCGAAAGTTTGTTCCCCCGCATACATTTCATCCTCTTTCGGAGAATCGATACGTCTGCTTTCATCCAAACGTCATGTCTGCGCCGCTTCCACCGAGCCATCTTTACATTAGCTTTCCGTCGCCCGTAAAGCCTGGCTTAGCAATTCCTGCGGTCCCTTTTATATTTCCATACAGAAACAGGATTACCCCGAATCTTACGTTTCATTCGAAATTCTTACTACAGACAAAGGCGTATAATGGGTCGAATGAGGAACTTTAAGTGCTAGGCAAATGCTGTAAATAAGTCAAACGACTGTTACTCGTTTTCTGTTGACCAGATTTTTCCAAATTGACTTGAATATATTTTTAAAAATATTAAATTGCAGTACAATCACAAAGTGCAAATATAATTGTTGACAAACATTCTTCACTCGTACTACCGTGATAACACAAATCTACTTACATCCACTTTGGAAGTAACTTTTGACAACTATTTCTGCAAATCTTTTTAGATTATGTCTGGAGATCTCTATGGTGACTAAAGTGAGCCCAAAGACATTAGATTCGGATGAGAATAACAGCGGAATTTAATCATTTCAAATGTTTCAATTATACGTAGCGTTTCTTAAATTCTTTATATCACAGCTTGTGTTATTCGAGTTTGGTCGGATTCACTTTTGTTACATAAGAAGGGATTATGCGTTTCATTCGTGTTTAGTATCATTGGCGCAAATAACATTGTCTTTTTAACTTTTTATTCATACGGTCTTGGCCGTTCATCCTTATAAGCTTGGGAAGGACCGACACCTGATCCTTTGATGAAAATAACGTTTATGTAAAAAGTGTTGTACCTACGTTTGGATTATTCGAGACATTATACATGATTCGTGGAAGAACGCTCGGATCTTGACAAGAAGAGTAAAAAGCGCTGAATAAAAAGCTAATACAAGGACCCTTTCAGTCTTGGATACACGTGATATATTCTTCCAGCAAAAAACAAGTTTGTCGCATCACTTTCCAAGCCCACGGCGAAATATTGCCGTTTTATCACGTTACAGAGACATTTGGAAGATCCGCGACGAAGTGTAATATCGCAGTCTATTTCCAGAGCGAGAAGAGGAAACTGTTAATAGCCGCGGTGCGGGAAAGGTCATATCAACCTCTGCTGGATTCCTTGAGAGGCCAATTTTCCAGCGAATTTCCCACTGTAATGTGACCCTTATCCATGAGCTGGGCGAATTACTTAGCGAAATTCTGTAAGATTCAGCGAGGCGCTGCTCGAGATCCGGTTCCGTACTACAAAGCAACGTGTGCCGCTCCTAAGATGATAATAAAGTCAGTTTGGTTGGCTTAACTCGAGTTGAGTTAGGTTAGGCCGTGATTCCATCCTCCGGTTAGCCACGCCTAGTGTTCCTAATGACGTTAGTGTCTAATTTTGTTTCCAGACAGTCGACAGCCGGCAAAATCTCTATTACGCGACCCTAGAAGTCAATCCGAGACATGATCAGATATTTCATGGTGGCTATCGGCCGGCGGAAGTCGTTGATTTATACTTGACCATCGCGTTCGATTCGCGGCATTTCACAAAGTTTCGATCAAGATTGGAAGGTCGCGTTGCAAATCTGCTCCGAAGATATAGAAACACTTATCGGAAAAGAAATCTCTATTTTTCAACAACTTTTTAAATCGATCCTTTCTGAGATGTGGCTTTGAATTTTCTGTTTGAAAATTTTTAAAAATCTAGTCAAATTAATTTTCAAGTTACAGCTTTGAATAGCTGCTATTGACACGGTAAGGTTCGCCAAAAAAACAACAACAATTACCCGACTGAAAGTTACTAGTTTTATTTTCGTTCTAAGCTTGGCAATTTGAAAAATGCTTTATCATTGTTTGAGTTATGACACATTACACTTTTAGCAGGCAACGGAATTCTCGAAGAGCTTGCACTATTTACGTCGTAATAATGTTGTTCATTATGCGAAACAAAAAAGTAAAGTATTCTCAGATTCACCACCCGCCTAGTTGTCACCGGACCTAAAAACTGTGACTTCATCGTGATACTCATATTTCGACACGTTTTTCCTCATTTTAGCAAACTTTAACACGTCTTTACAATTCGTAGTGTCAAACAAACATAACGGTGGTATCCTTCAGCGAAATAATTCTGTAACTGCAGTGTCAACATGTTAAAGCCAAAAAATAAAAAAAAATGGTTGATTCTAATATCGCAGAACGTAACCCCGTAGAATCGGAGTTCAACGCCTTTCCTAATTGACGCTGCAACTAACTATTCGCTATGAAATCGGTGTATTTAACAAAACTCGTTACTATTGCTATCGTAATATTAACCCTACGTGTGTACATTTGTTTTTTAAACCTTTAGTCCGTACGCTTTTTCGAAGACTTTTAAGCTTTCAGTAAATCGGAAAAATCAGGGTTTCTTCTCAAAGTGTCTGCTACATTATCCGAAAGTTGGCAGACACGAAAGTTTTGAAGTATCGTTGATAAAAATTGATATTCAGAAAACGTCTGTTCCTTGAAAGACCCGGTGTATAGACGGAGGGATAATTTTGTTCTCCGTTTTTTTCATCAACCTTACCTGTTGAAATTACGAACGGCAAGGTACGACCCATAGAAATATTTAAATGTGTAAAATAAAGGAGTGGGCCAATTTTTATACTTCTATTATTATTTGGCAATAAAAATCTGGCTAATGTTTGCTTACTCGATTTCTCATCTTGGCATAACACAGGATGAGATGTGGCCTGAATGATACATGACACAGAGTTTTATCCCTAATATTCTAACATTCCACCTTATCAAATATCGTTATGTTATTGTAACGTCGAATATTGGTTCGCCGTTATAAAATCGTTACAAATACAAATCGATTTTATTTATAAAGTCTTCAAACTCGAATATTTCTCACATTTGTTAAATTATAACTTTGAAAGTCTTATTTTGTCCTGTGAATTCCATTCGCTAAGCAATTTGGAATTCCCAGAAAATTCCAGACTTTATGAACAAGAATCCTTTTCAGAATCTGGAATCGTTTGCTTTATTTTCATCGACAATACAGACTAGAAATAAACTTCTTTGCACTCGTTACTAACCAAGTTTTATTTATACCGAAGCATTTCATTGTTACATATTTCAATTATACATATCATTTCATAGCAAACTAGCGACGATATCTTCGATTGCATAATATCAACATTCAAAATTATTTTTAACTGGAACGTTTACGTTGAACAGGTTTTATTTGATTCGTTCAGCCAAATTCTATGGAATTCAGATTCTTCCGGAGGCGAAAGATTTCTTTATAACTAAACCCATTCGGTAATTCCAGAAAATTCTTTCTCCACTTGCTCATAATTGTAATGCAATATAAAATGCATGTCGAATGCGAACTGATCTTTAAAAAAAAATCCTACAATTTTACTTCAAACACCTTATTATAAAATCCAATTCAACTTATGGCTCCGAAAAATAACCATTTTATTAAACTATACATAAGTATACTTTAACGAGCTACATTAAAATTGGAATTTCCGTTTACTTAAAAGGAAAGTAGACCATGAACGACGGTACGTAAGGTCGGTCGTGTAACAACTAAACATGATTTCGTTATGATATAGTGAAGGATAAAGCGAGACGTGTGTCAATTCAGTCTTTTCACAGACTGACCCGTCGGACGCTGACCCATGTATGTGGGTGGGAGAAGGAAGTGTCAGGCATGTATGTGCTGTACATACCGTGTACAGTACGACTTCCTGCTTCATTCGTTTTGACACCTGGACACCACATTTCGTTACATGCACACGAATGCGTCACTATTCATATCCGTTTGTCTCCGCTGATTGCGAATGAAATAATTATATTCCAACTAAAAAATTCAGCGAGATTTCGTGACGACCGTTCAACGCAATTGGATTGACTCTCAATACTCCTGTACGTTTAGCCCAATTTTCAGGTCGGATGCAGACCAAATTTTTGTACGAGACTCGTTGTTCCATCGTTGAAAATGGTATTAGCGAAGTATCTGCTTATTTATGGGGTATTCCGTGCAATTCAATTTCTTTAAACTTTTTTAAGTGATAATAACATCTGTAAAGTCTCCAACTTACTTCTTTTTTTTTTCAAATTTATCGAATCACTTTTAAGATACAAATATTCGCATCTTCTCGAAGTTTTATCTTCTCTGGAAATTTTGTTTGAAGTTATATCCATGACTTGTAAGCACCGTTTTAGCAACTCATCCCTGTCCCATTCTTCGTAGATAGGCTTTATCATTTTCTCCACGTCTTCGCGACAGGATTAAGGCTTATCCGTAAAATCATTCGTTGTTAAGGATCCCCCCTTTATTGCACGTTTCATACCGTTGACGGAATTATCAATATTTCGTCTCGCTAATCGATAGTATTTAGCAAGTTCATTTTCTTCTTTCGACGATCCCGACTCGTCCAATATTAAATCCCCGTCTTGTTGATAAAATCGAGGTTACAGACGAAGCGAAATATGCTTCGTTTTAGCAAACCTTGTTCGAATATTCTTTTCCTAACACATCGTTGCGGCATAAAATCGTGAGTGCCGGTTTAGGAATATAAAATTTGCGCTATTACGTCTTGTCTTTCTCTTTTAGGTAAAAAATACATATCGCTTTAAATATTTTCTTCGACGAAGATTGTTGTCGACGCTGCCTTCTGCTGCATGAAGGCAACAACAGCTGTAGTGTTGGGTCGAAAACCCTGAACAATTTATCACCGAGACCAAGCTGCGGCATGCGGATCGGAAACATTGCTGTCTAACTGCGGTCCGGTAATTGTTCTATCTTGCTGAAACCTCGTGGGCATTTTATGGAAACCAACTGCTATTATAACACGCCTGGGGAATACATACATCATGCTACATCAACTGCAAATTCGACCGCAGGATACGGAGGACGCGTTTTGGCATCCCTGTTTGAATAATAATTGAATGATGAATTTATCACGGAAATCAGCCCTGCGAAGCGTTCTAATTATCTTTGAATTACATATCCTTGGGCCTGCATAGAACTGCGTCATCTATGCGTTAACTTTAATCCGTAAGAATGCGTGGATCGCGTTTCATCGAGTTGTTATAAAATCGGTAGAGGTATTTACACGCAAACCGCACGTATGTTATTTTATTTGTCTTCAATTCGGGTTCGCACGAATTTTAGAATTGTTGATCGTTACAATGTAGTCATGTCAATAAACTTCAACGTTTCAAACAAACACTCGGTTGGTTTTCTTTGGGTGCGAGAACACGGTATATTCCTAAAATGAGACAGGATAATACAGTATATGCAAAAATTTTTGTGCGGAAGACTTCTGTAGACTGTAATTTGGTGTCAATCCAACGCTTGGCGATTAAAATTGTACCACAGTTGTCTACAACGGCCAATTCTAACACGATATTTTTTACACATCTTGGAAAAATAGTGTTTCTGATGAGTTTAAGACAAAATTCATTTTGGTTCGTTTATTAAACTTAAAAAAAGTAAAAGTATTTTTATGTAACGCGAGCATGTTTTACGTGTTTTCTCATCCGTGCTTTTCGTACAGACGATACCCATTTCTACGACCGAAAATTGATTGTTAGTCTTTGGCTCGTAGGCGTGCTCACCTACGACTTATATTTCAAACTTACGCTCGCCACTAAAAGACGCGAGTTTGCCTCCTTGTTACACTATACATATACTATTTTCACGATTCGTGTAAA
This sequence comes from Neodiprion lecontei, assembly GCF_021901455.1. NCBI lineage: Eukaryota > Metazoa > Arthropoda > Insecta > Hymenoptera > Diprionidae > Neodiprion > Neodiprion lecontei. The sequence continues at coordinate 25,493,946 of NC_060263.1, forward strand.
TTTTCAACAAATTTCCCATCAGTTGTCATCGTTATCCCAGTGTTTTTTGAATTGTGTTGGATTGAATGAGGGAATGTTTGCAGCAAACCAAAAACTCGAAGTACTGTAAGACGGAGTCCTGCATCTGAAAAATCGCCACGTGAGAATGTGGAATAACGTAAAACATAGCGGGCGGAATTGTGAATGGCGACGATTCAAATACGTAAATTCCCGATAAGTATACCTTAATAATAGGTATACCTTAAATCCTAATGACACTCCAATTGGATATTTTCTTACCGTAAAACATCCTTTCGTGCTTGTGCGACCGTATATATAAGCTGAGTGAAAAATCCAACGCACTTTTTGAACTTACAAACGAATTACCAATAAATATTGTTGATCGATCGTGATGATGTTACATAAAAGGGATCGTTACAGCGACACCAAGATGGTTAATAGCAGCTAACGAATGCCTTGAAATTTTTGGTTGAATCATCGTCGATTAAACACCACGGACAATGCTATGCCAATGATTAATTGAGGCGCATCGTGGCACAGAATGGTGGTATAACGCATACGTATAGGAACAATAATTCCAGTTTACGTAACAACGAATGTACAAGGTAAATTATGTACGACAGATTAGAGCGCGTTTGTATTATATTGAAACGATAATATTAGTGGCTTTGGTTATAACGATAACGATCGTTATTTTCGCTGTTGAAAAATTGCTTGACATAAATTCTCTAGTCATATTTCTTTCGGCGTAAAATCTTTATCTTGTATTATACCGTGAAAAAGGGAAATCGGCGTTCCACAAATCACGTCATAGCTCACATCAGTTACCGGGAATTTCCATCGGGGTCATAAAACTTGCAAAGTTGAGCAGTAGGCTGAAAAATATATTCATAAGCGTTTGAGTACCTACGTGAATCGTAAATCCTCGCTTTAAATCCGATATGAAGAATCCTTCCATATTCAGATTCGTACATTATAGCAAACCGTTTGAATTTCATTACTTTTCTCGTATTAGATTTGATAAAAATACTTATGTCCAATAACTGCTGTGACAATTATTATTTCTTCATTTCCGTATAGTAGAGTAATCGGAACTCTTTCAATTCACGAGACCAAAAATATATCCACCCAAATTGCAACTAGACTTTTATAAATAAAAGTATTCAATTTCGTACGTTCGAAGTATTCGACCGTAAAATAAGAATTTCAGAGTCAGATTCAATTGTTATTCTTTATAAGTCAAGTTCTGTACGTGTAAGAGTGACATTTATTCATGAAAATTCATTTCAGAAATGCGTCATACGATCTTTGACTGAATAAAATTGAAAAACCGACTTTGCGAACCGTTTGGAGAGAATGAAACTATAATCAGAAACATGGCAATAACTATCTCTAAAACTCGATATGCCTCATACACTGAGAGAAATTTTTACTTCCGATTACAGCTCAGTCCTTAACTATTTTCATTTTTTTACCAAAATCGAAAAATATTGTTCTAGTTCCAAAATGAACATTAATTTCGTAGCTGTTACCAGAAAGTCTAGTATCCGTTGCTATTCTTTCTCGTCACGATCGCTGTTACCGTATTTTCTTGTGTCTGTTGCGAAAATTTAATGCTCGTGCAACAATAAATTGACGTTGTCGCCTTATTTAACTAAAAAAGTATAGTAAACCTCACAAACTGATTTCGCGTTGCAATTACCAAAAAAAGGATCGACAATAGCTCAAAATGGTTCGGTGTACCTCGTTTTTCGTTATTCCAACAATATTCAAACAGTTTTTTTAACGATACCTGTTTTACTGAATTTTTCTCAGTGTATTCCTCCCGCGACACGAAATTGCATGACCCAAAATTTGACAACGCCGTATCGATCATGCAAGGCCGCAAGACAGCCTTTTCACCGACCGAGCTTTTTCACCCCCGTTTCAAAGATCCCCGAATACCTACGCCATTGGCTTTGGCTGGGGGTTGCCGAGGGTTGGTCGCTACCAGACTTGCTGCCGGCTGTCCGCGCCGCTTTGCGGCACGTCTTCGTACTAGAGCGGCGCAGTCAGAACCCGGCCTAAAGCGATGGTAGACCATCCGAATCCTCCCTCCTTCGACACCAAGGCACTAGGTCACCCACAAAAGCATCTTAGCTAAGTTGTAAGTAGATACAGCCTGTCCTGCATGTCGCCTTCTCCTAGACACGCGTCGGAGACTCAGCCTGTAACTTATTTGCGACACCTGAAATTCGCCCACGAGCAAAGTCAGCCGCCCTTGCAAGCTCTTCAATTTTTTAACTCGCATGAATATTTCACCGACCTTTCCGTCCAGCTTCCTCCCTGGTTCCCCGTGTTTCCTTTTCGAGAAATCAGCAGCTCGCAGCTTGCAGCGTGAAGCTGTTTGGTTACAGCCGCCTACGCTTGTGTAAATTTAAACATATATCACACACCCTAGACTCGCTGCCTAAACACCCAAGTCACAAACAGCTAACGATGTAATTTATCTACGAGAGGCAATTTTGGTCAGTTTTGACTTGCCGACAGCTTTATCGACAGCTTGTTGCTATGTGACAACCACCGATTGTGCGCAATCGTTGAACATCTTCTCGTCTCACGGCAACCGCCCAATTCTACTACCGACCGACGGAGAATAGAACTGCTTGACTACTCTCAATTTTACTGCTCTTCAAATTTATTCCCTCGTTGTTTTCACGGATGGCTCGTACAGCTGCTGTCACGTTCCGAAAGCTTTACTTCTAATTTTCTAAATTTATTTTACTTACGCCACAGCGGGCTTTGCGCCGAAGCATTACAAGTTACGAAAATCTACGAATATTGTAAGGGTTCCTAATCTGAGAAGACGTGATATGTATAATACATCGACGATACACTAGCTCACGCTATTATCAATTAGCTCGACTCGATACGCGGTAATTAGTTCGAATTGTTATTGCTGTTGTTGTTGTTGTTATTATGATTATTTTCATGATTTAATTATTATGTTCTGTAAATTATAATCAAATTTTTTGACAACCTTCGTTTCCTTTTTCTCAAACTAACAATAATTATAAGAGCTATCGGCCTTAAACTTAATTCCGACTTTCTTGAAACAGTCGCCTTCAAATCACTACACCTCTAATAATTTTTTTTTCTGCCAATACCGAAGGATCTCATTGTCAGACGTGTCGTGTTTGTTCGTTTCTCATTTTCAGATGCAGTAAGCTTGCTTTCGAAAAGAGAGCATAAAGTCAAATGTGGAACATTTATAGTAGAAACTTACACCCATTTGGGTCACCTGTATAAAAGTAGGCTCGAGAAATTCGGTTGAAATTTTTACAACCAGTCAATATCAATATTCTCTAGTATGTTTCAAATTGTGGTTTGTCGTGGTCATCGAATTCTAAGGAACAAGAAATTTAGTTAATTTTTTTTTTTTTTTTTCAATCATAACACGAATTTTAATTCGATCCAATCGTTAATACACAATTCTATCGCTATATATTCCTAACCGATTCTTTTGCACGAGGTTAAATTCGTTTGGAATAAAGTTTCTTAGGTAGAGTCATTCAATTTTTATTCATTCGTTTCTATTTCAATACCGCAGCGATTTTCTGTAGAATTTTTTTCAGAGCAAGTAAGTCAATCGCTGTAAATTTGATTCCTTCCAGCCATTTATTAATGCGCGAAGAAGTATATTCAACTAGTCATTCATGCTGTTATTTTCAATTGTAATTGTAGGATCAGAAAAACAGATAAGCCAGATTTAAACTTTCTATCGTTTCCAATTATTTACAATCTTTCCTCGCTTACTGGATTAGGCCAAACCTAATCGGGATCGGTTGAAACATTTTCTGGAAAATCACTGTTATCAACTATAATTTCAACAATCAGAATTAAAACAATCGTAACTGACATAGCAGCAAGAAAAATACTTACTTTTGTACACGAAATCACATTAAACGAGCACGTTCCAACACGAAAGCCGCTTCTTTCCCTTCTTACCCCCCTCCCCCGCACTATCACTATTACTTTTTGAGCTATTAGCGTTGTTTCAACCGACCCCGGTCTCCTCTATCCTCAGTTAATGACAACCTCGCATCTTTTACGAGTCACACGTTTTTTTCATTCAAAAGGATTCTTGCGGCATGTAATTTCTTTATAAATCGGTTCATGATAGCAACCACAACAGCATTGAGAGAAATTTTTAGTTCTGGTGACCGCTCAGTTTTTAGCCATTTTGATTTTTTTACCACAATTGAAAAATATAATTCTAGGTACAAAATGAAAATTAGTTTTCTAGCTGTTACCAGAATGTCTAGCATCCGTTGCTATTATTTCTCATTACGATCACTGTTGCTATATTTTCTTGCGAACTGTTGCGAAAATTTTATTCTTGAGCAACAACAAATTTACGTTAAAGTCTTATTTAACTAAAAAGGCAGAGTAAATCGAACAAACTGATTTCGCGTTGCAATTACCAAAAAAGGATCGACAATAGCGCAAAATGGTTAGGCGTACCTCGTATTTCGTAATTCCAACAATATTCAAACAGTTTTTTCAACGATACCTGTTTTACTGAATTTTCCTACTTACTGTAACAAATGAAATTTTTCTCTATGAGTATGTACAGGTATATACTTATTCTATAGCCCAGCCAAATCAGCTATTCTTAATTTAACAAGACTGAATCTCACAATACTGGTTCTATTGTTGCCCCCAGATAATAAACATCAGTCTCCGGATGTGTCTGTAAGAATTTATTACACCGTCGTTTACAAAAATTTTAGCACACTCGCGTAACGCTCAAGTGCTTTTTTCTTTGTTCGGGAAGATCGATTTCGCGTAAAATTTCTGACCCCTTCAACACGTTGACTCTTTCACCGATTCCTCGCTCTCACGACAAAAGTTCGTGACTCGTTCTCTCGGCACCCAGCGATACGATCCTGCGGTAAATTGAATTACTTTAAAGGCACGACGCAGGAAAGCCCAAAAGAGAGAGAGAGTATAGCTGTAGAGTCACGATTCAAGTCGTTTATAGAAACCAAATAAAACCCATCGCGCACCCACCAAAGCCGCTTACTCTTCTTACAGCTTATACGAAGATTAAATCGATCCTCGTGATTTTACACCCTGCGTTTCCGTGAAAGACTCGACCTCACCGCCAGCTGATAGGAAACCGAAGCTTATACTTTTTTGGTCTATTCAGCCATATCTAAAAAGATATTCGTATCTCACTGATCGAGTCTGCGTCGGCTGCAAAATAAATATTTTCAGAAATTGCGGTACAAACCTAAAATTGAACTTCAAATTCATATCGGCTGACGTTGATACTGAAGCTTTTATCGTAAACGCGTACTCTGTGACACTGGTCTTTATACCCACATTATTGACAACAATAGAAGAAATCGATTTGCAATAGTGACAAATCAATGAAATCAAATTTGATTTTGCACTTACTGCATATGCATATTCCTACGACTTATCTTTGCCAACTTCAAAAAAAGGTAGAGCTTGCACTGTGTACCTGGTTCGGATACCCACTTGTACAAAAAATCATTGCTTTTGATGCCAAGTTGTTTGTAGACGTATAAGATTCTTTTTCACACGTCATTATCATCATCCGACGTTCTTGTCTTGGTTTATCTCTTCAATGGTTACAGTAATGGCGTTCCAATAACATGAGAGATAATTCCTTAGTAAAAACAAAAGCTATAAATAAGGTGATTATTTAATAAATACACAAGTCATGCAAGTCAAAGGTTCAGCCATACCGATACCGAGAAAAACGCTTTGTTAGGATCCAACACCGTTGGTAGAATTTGAAAGTTTTAAAAATACATGATATATTTTCAGTAAAACTAATAACGAAACCCCTGATGTTCGGAAAGGTCAAAGTCAGTATACCACTGATCCCCAGATCCTTCTATCAACACGAGTCCCCACAGGCAGCCTGCGGTTCAAGAAGTTTAGTCTAGTGATACAAAAAGAAGACTGTAGTAACGAAAGAGTAAAACGGAATGTTACTCATACAGGATTCGTCTGCCCCAACCACAGAGTCGTGAACTGACTCGAAAAGAAACAATCACAATTACTTGGAGCCTTAATATCTTCATTACAGTTTCCTTCGTTACTCGGAAACGAAAATTTAAACTAGGTTGTTCTCGCAATGGTTCATGCACAAAATTAAGACTGCTGGATGCCAAAAAATGCTGTGTCAAACCGAGAAGAGATGCCTACTGCTATTACCAAAATATCTAACGTCGCGTTGCGTGGATGAAATTACTCGTATTCATATGATTTGTGTAATATCTTCCCAGTTATTCTCAAAAATCATGATCATCAACGGGAAGAAGAACAATCAACTGCTCGTTTTCATTCAGCAATCAGCTTTCTAGAAAAAGAACTTCCACAATTCAATCTTCCTACCAAATTTTCTGCAATGCGATATCAGTCTAGGCGACTTTAGTTTCTGAATTTTATACACTGAGAAAAATTTCATTTGTTACAGTAACTAGAAAAATTCAGTAAAATAGGTATCGTTAAAAAAAACTGTTTGAATATTGTTGGAATTACGAAAAATGAGGTACGCGTAACCATTTTGCGCTATTGTCGATCCTTTTTTGGTAATTGCAACGCGAAATCAGTTTGTGAGGTTTACTCTACTTTTTTAGTTAAACAAGCCTTTAACGTCAATTTATTGTTGCACAAGCATTCAATTTTCGCAACAGTTACAAGAAAATATAGCAACAGTGATCGTAATGAGAAAGAATAGCAACGGATGCTAGACTTTCCGGTAACAGCTAGAAAACTAATTTTCATTTTCTACGTAGAACTATATTTTTCGATTGTGGTAAAAAATGAAAATAGTCAAGGACTGAGCGGTAACCGGAAATAAAAATTTCTCTCAGTGTACGAATGTCTTCGCTGCCATGTGCGAAGACAAATGCCAAGGCTCACAAGATCGTTGTAGGCCCGGTTTGCCCTTCTTCACCACAAACCCACATGTGACACACCCTGACTCGCGCCCCTTGTTCCGAAGACTAAAAATACAATTCAAACAAATCAACAAACTTGCGCTCGGACCGAACTCGGTCACGAGTCTAACGGCGCCACGATCGTAATTAAAGCACCCAGACCACTTGACCTCCGGTGAACCCTGGTCAGCCACGGTTGGTACTTGTCGTTAGGGTCGAGTTTATACTGGCAAAAACCGTTTCTGTGCAGTTCTGAACCCAGTCTCACCACTACTTCACTACTAACTCGATTTTCGAATAACAGGTAGTAATCTACGATCATTTATTTGCTTTACAGTCCTTTCGCTGTATGTATTTAGTTTCACTTGAAGTCCCGTGCAATGCTAGCGAGTCTATAATTCGCAAGATGATTTTTGCAACGATGTTTTCGACTTCAATTAAGTAGATACTCGTAAATCCTTACGGTCGAAGTTTAGAAAGAAACTTGGGTGTACTCGAATCCTCACGCTTGAACAGCCGAATGTCCTCGACTTTATCCTATCAGACACGAAGACCATCAGAGTCTGCGACGCTCGTTTGTCCGAGACCCTTTTTTGCCACTGTGATAATGTAAGTCGAAGAAATGGAGAACATTAATCCAAATTACATAGCTTCTGTCGGTGACTCGAAGCCGTTTGCTGAACAAATTAACAAAAAGTTTATATATAGCGCAACGGATCCCTTCTCCCCGGGACCTTTCATTAGGAAAAATTTTATAATCTCGAAATTCTTCCGAATAATGCCACGGACTGATGAAATATTTAATGTGAATTATACTTAAATATTGACAAGTTATACAAGTACGAAATAATATGTTATTATGTTGCAGAAACATTGTTGCGATATAATTATGCTCATCATGTACCGAAAAACTTTGGTGGGCGTAATTTGTTTATACGTCCAAAGAAGGGTTCTTTTAACAAAGATGGAAACCTGTTTTATGTTGCGACAGTTATCGCAGTCGTCTTGCTTGACTGATATATGCGGTGGTTATATACCGAGAATTGATTGCTTCTTGAATGAGTTCACGACTTATTTTTACCTTGACCCTCACCGATACAAATGCTTCTGTTTTGCGGTATCATCGATAATAAGATAACCTTTTCTTTTTATTTAACGAATGTCATATACATGATGCAGTCAGTCGGATTTACAATTCATCTGAGTATTTATAGTATTGTGATTACCAGTTTCATCACTTTATTGCTAGCCATTAACAGGATAATTCAACTTGAATAAAAATTCTTGAGGGGTTTTAATCCACATGCGAGTTCTAATTAAGTGGCGTGTAATTCGGCGATACTGTAAAAGCCTTGCTATCATAACTTAGAATTCTATTCACGATTTCGAATTTCAGAATTTCACGACCAAATTTGAATTCAGTAACCCATTGAACCCTCGGAAGCCAGATTTCACGGTTATTATTTCGCGTGTAATTCACGCTGTATTCACATTAATCGACTTCCAAAATTCATTTTTTACGACTCAATTTTTATTCGCTAATGTTTTCACTCCTCAACTTAATGTGCTGGCATTCTATGCTATTCTTTAAAGGTTCCTAAAAATTTATAGCGCGAATAATTTTTGCGCTCCTGTGAACATTTTGTTTCGAGGATCATGAATGTTTGGCGTGACATATTTTAAATAGTATTTGCTTTTTCTCGCAGGTCACCAAAATTTAGGTTATATAATCTAACAATGAAGATATAAGTTTATTAGGAACAACTTTCCGATGCATATTTTTCATACAATCCCTATAGGTATTGACATCTTTTGTGTCTCACAAATACATCAGATGTGGTGACTTATGTAGTAATATAACTATTGACCATTCATTTTTCCACGTAATAGTACAAATTACAGCTATGTAAGCACTCGTGAGAAATTGTCCCTTGTTCGTAAGAAGAGAAAACAATTCTCAATAATAAAAGTTCATTCATAATATCTTCTCTTAGTATATTTTAGCCGACAGGTATTTTATACCTGGCGCATTCTGAAGGATCCCTTCGGATATCTATATTTTTGACTTTTTTTCTTTTCCCGTACAGAAGGATCAACAACAGCAGAGCAGCAAAGAAAGGTCGGCGGGGAGCGTGTCGTACAATTCATACCTAGACGACGACATTTACTTGGAAGATCAAGGGGAATTCGAAGGATCAGGTCGCGGGGGCGGTGAAGTTCGCGACGATCTCGAAGCCTCCGGAAGTGGGCTTGGTCCTGACGATGAGGATGGTGAAGACGGCAGATGTAAGACTTGGGCCTTGAACCCTTTTAGCCCACTCATATGCTTTGAAGATAGCTGAAATAGCGTCGATTTCTCTGTCTCATTTCGAAGTTGAAGGTCTTATTTTTATCGAGACTTGGGATAAGATATGCAAATTTTTTCTTCGTTACGATAAAAATTTAGTATCAAATGCAGTCCATATTTGCTTGGTGTTAAAGGCGAAGGTAAATACGTTTCAAATATAGTCTTTCACCTTTGAAGCGATGCTATACTAGATTTCGACATGGACTTAGTTATCCCTGAAAGAAATGAGGATACATATTGAAGTACAATTTTCACTGTGATGATGGTTGATTGACGAAACTATAATGCAGCAAATCTCGCTCGCCCATTTGGGTATTTCTAAGATCACTATATTTATATGATGCTGAACTAAAAATTTGGTAACGTGAAATAGCGGATCCAGTACGGGAGACGAAAATGGAAAGAGTCAATTGATTTGGATGAAACTCGATTATACGCGAAAGTTTTTTGAGTGGTTGATTGCGTGTTTGAACTCGAAATTAAAAAATTCAAAATAGCAGATATACAAAATCAGCCATTTCGAATTTACAAACTAAGATTTCGGATTCGTAATGAGTGACGTCAGAAACTCCGAGGGCATAATCGACTTTCATTAAAATAAATTGACTTCTTGTATTTTCATCCACCATATTGAATTTCTAGTTCAGAATCACAACATCGCTCAACACGAATTTTGAGTCTCGGTTCTAGATTTCAGATTTTGATTTCTGTCACGTAACTAATAGACGAAAAAAATAGATTTATTAAATAAGGTTTGCTTTTTATTTCAACGTGCTGCTACCTGCTGTTTATGCTATCAACCAAAAACTCCAAGACTTATTTATCTACGGAAAAAAGACAAAAGCAAACTTTATAAGTAATAAATGAAGATTTTGATTATTATTCGATGTACAGAATCAAAATTTATTCATTTAAAGATAAGCTCCAAAAAAATTTTTTTTACTTGACCTCCGTAATCGGCAACCTACGAAACCCCCGATTTCCAAGTTTTGCGTCAATCCGAACCAAGGAGAAATTTATGTATATCCCAAATCAGTAAATTTGCAAGCTTTGTTGCATCATGACTTTGTCAAGATGGATGACACAGAAATTTCACATATAGGTATATATGATGATCTTCATTTTTTACGCAGAACACTGCCAAACGGACTTACCATCCGCGAGTTACGAGGCACGATGTGTATGGCACGCTTTGGTCGAGCGTGAGATGCCGCAAAGCTCTTTACCGACCGAGCGATTTTCGTGCAGCCACAATAGCCATAGCTGAAGGACTTTCCGAAATTTTATAAGTAATGAAGAGTAAAATTTCATAGCACTATTCTCAAGAAATATTTATGCCAGTAAAGTTAAAGTATTAGAGCTGTGAATGTCAGTCATAATTTAGAACACAGTTTACTTACCGTAACTTTTGCATAAAAATAGTGCTGTGATGCGTATAATTAAACTCGGAATTACTTATTACAAGGTCCGGAAAAGTCTCCCAGGTATGAAATATTGCTCGGAAGTGAGTATGATACAAAAGTCCCTCGGCCCGTAAAAATAGGACGGTTTATACATAATTTTAACTGGTCTTTGTCAAATTCCTCATATTTAATGTAATAAAGTCCAGTCGAGATAGACATTCGAATTTCCATTTAAGGCTATTTTTATGTCTATCCCGACTGGACTATTTATTTGAATTTGCATTTTCTAAATTTTGTTTACATGAAGAAGAAACTTTTTAATAAAATTCAATTGGCCCAAGTTCAACTTTCTAACTCTGATTTCATTGTTTTCTTATTCGACCAACTTTTTCACTAGACTGTACAAACCAGCATCCTTAACTGCGACGTACTGTAAATTGAAATACAATTTCAACGCTTTTCCGTACTCGGCATTCACGCCTAAATAAGTGGCATTATAAAAGGAATACCATCCAGCCGATGATCTTATAAAGTTATAACGTTAATTACATATCTTGGAATGCTTCCTGTAAACGTTACGATCTTCCGTTCGACTCATTACATACCGAGAAATAACTCAGCCAGCATGGACCGGCGCACATGTTGACTCAACAGCTGAGAAGTACGTGGACAGGAAAACGTGGCTAATGACGAATGCGAGCGGACTGATACGGAATCATATCGTGTCGCGAATCTGAAGTATACGAGACACAATTGAAACCGATATTAACGGAAAGGAGGAGCAAAAGTGCAAAGAAAATTCCTGATTTGGTATTCATCTTTTTACTCGTTGTCAGGAATTTGTGTGCCGTAATCCAACAAATTTTTCGTAGTTTTTCGAGACTTTTGTTCTATAATTGCCTAAACCCAACAGATCTAGAGACATCGAGTCGTAACAAAATGAGTGTGTGTGTGCACTTTTTTTAAACTGTATAGGCACTGACAATGAGTTTGCACTGTTTCAATATTTTTCTCAAATTACAAAATCGCAGCTTTCAACATTCAACCAAAATTTAAATCGCAAAGTTCTACCGAAATTACACTATAATTATTGTCAAGAATGGATAAGTATCACTCATTTTTACTGGTATCAAAGCCTACTTCACGCACTGATGTGAAAAATACTGAGTAGCAAAATTCCACGTGCAAAGAATGTCTTATTTGACACACCAATAACACCACAAAATGTATTCCCACAGTTGTTGATAGTTGAAGTACATAAATGCATTCTCTGGCGTTGTTGTTGCGTGAAACTAAAAATTCTTTGGATGATTGTATTTGGTATTCTACGTAAAATTGCGCTACCGTCGATTTTTTTCGCGTCAGTAATATGTAAGCTTTGATTATATGATTATATCAAAGTAAGTGACACTTTACGCGATCGGTAAAAACTAGTCATATTTGTATTATGTACGTATTCTTAGAATTAATAAGGAGTAAAATGACGTATCACTAAATTCTTATTTTTTTACGCAATATTCACGTCTGAATAAGTGTAATAAGAATCACATACACAAGCGGACTAGTTTACTTAACATGAAAATTTCATTGAAATACTGCTGTTATGTGCATTGAAATCGTTGCAAATTTTTGGGTAAAACTTTATGTAGGCTGATTTTTCTTCGTTGCACTGAGAAATTCGATATTTTCTTCTAAAGCCTATGCATATCGATATAAACCTAATAATATCATAAGATATACCATGAGTATTTTGGTACAACATATAAAGTTGCTTATCGTCAAGCCAATTTTTAAAATTGATATCGTGTTGAATCAAAGTTTATACATTTCAGCATTCATCCCACCGAGAAAAGAAACAGTGCCAAAGAAGGTTGAAACAAAGGCCCCTTACATCGAAGATACCATCGTCAAAACAAATCAGGTGAGTTATTCAACTTGACAATTGAGTTCAAAAGCTGCACATTACTTTCTCTGTAAAGGCATGGCAGATATAGATGTATGTGTAGTAGGTTGTTGTTTTTTTTTTTTAATTTTTTTTTTTTTTTTTTATAATTTAATTTTTGTTGTACTTGCTGTATAAAAAGTAAGTTTCAATCTCTCAGACAGACCACATCTGGCTGAAATAGTTATTATAATGTCAAACTATAATATATTGAAATATCTCGGCAATAATATCGTCTTTGATTAATTTTTCCTCCATGACACCTGAATGAATGATTAAATCGTCACATATTGAATAATTAAAGGGGAAAAAAAAACCCGGATAGTCTGTAATTAGTTATGTAAAATTTCATGGTAGTTAATTGATTAAATATTTATGTTACTGCAATTGGAATGTAATATACGATAATTCTGAACGATTTGGAAACTACATTATTTTGTCTCTACATTTTTTGTTGAATCAGTCTTATACTTTTCGATCAAAGTTAATCCTCTCTTTGCAATGTCGTGAACAACCTACAGAGTTTTTAATGAGTCTGAACATCTGAAATAACTCTCGTATATTTCCCACTAATTAGAGTTGATGTTGAGAAAATGAAATGAATCTTCAATAAGTTAATCGTCAATATCGTTTATTATCTTTAATAATATAACAATTTGATCATTTATTCAGGCTTTGCGAAGATCTATCATTCAAAGAAGGCATGCTTGTCAAGATATTTTCATGTATTGAAGTTCAATATTAAATTGATTATTCCATCACGGTGGCAGATACAAAATCGCTGTGCGACACCTCTTAGATTTCGTTCGCAGACCTATTCTTCGACGTAGCCTTTCTGGGAGACCAAGCTTTACTGCGTTTCTGGCGGGATCTCGGAAAAAAATTTTAAAAAACAAATTTGAAATAGTCTAGTGTGTTAGATTTATACTTGCATCTGTGAGTATTGAATGAAAACTTTCGTATGAAACCAAAATATTACGTTACAAGTGATCAATAGCCGACTCTTGACGAAATAAAAATTTTCTGTTGCTGCAGATTCGTGACAGCAATTCTTTAAGTATAGATATTTCAAATTTTGGAGCCTTTGAATAACCTGTGTCTACACGTAGATACTTTACATATCTTTAGCCCAAACGTACTATTTATTATACACTTTTTTCATATGCTACCAATACTAAATATACGCTTTAAATTTTATTCCCCTTTCAGCCTGTCATTGAGACAGTAAACAAACCAGATACCGGAGTTGATGTGAATGAGCCTGCGGGCGAATACGACCACGACGAAGACACCGGAGACAGTAGCGGCCCTGACATGAATCCTAAGCAGGAAGACCGTGCAAGTTCCTTCTTTGCACAACCTGGCGTCTTGGCTGGTAAGCTTTTGCAATTATTACCATCTTTTACGGTTTCCTCATATCAAGATTCTCACGTATGATGTGTTACAACACAAAAAACTGTTTGACCCACCGCTCATTACCTGGTGAATTCAAGACTTCGGAGGAGAGTTGTCGAGAAAAAAGTTTTCAAAATCACTTCGCTTGTTATATTTTATACATCATATATTTCTGTATTTGAGTGAATGCTTACGGTTATTAGGGAGAGTATTCTTTAAATGCCAGTATTTTGAGGTAAAATATCTCTGTTTTTACTCCGAAGGTGTGATAATTTCACTGCACTGTATTTGGTGAAAACGCCCAGATCAAGTTCATCCTAATATCAAAAATAGTTAACAACGATCCTTAGAAATTTCCTTGAAAAAGACATAAGGAGAAGAGTTTTGGACTTACAAGATACTAATTGAAAATGTAATTACGAAACAGCAGTGTCTGAATGAAAATGCCTGAGGTACTAAAAATGCAACATTATTTATTGAAATCAAAACTTGGAAAGCAGTCAATGCATACTGTGAAATGGTCTCATAAAAGAATGCAGCAAATTTAAAGGGTAATTAATGATTAGGAGCAGTGCTTCTATCTCACACTATACTTACTTAGAGCGCAAGAATCACAGACTTATTTCGGTAAGATATTACCTAACTTATCTAATCTAGCCTAAATGACACTCAAGACGAGACGTGCAGAGTGCTTAGTTGCCTGAATCACAGGCTATTGTACCTGTCGAACGACGCATTGTACTGTGATATATAAAATGTCTGGTTAGTGATTTAATATTCATATACTTACTGATCGTTGAATGATCAACAATAGCCACTTATGACGAAATTGGTGTGAACATAGTGCGAACAAATTGCGTCAAAGACAATACACCTAAGTTAGTTATGATAGAAGTTGAAGTATGGATATAGTAGCCTTTATTGTAAGAAGATGCTGGTATTACATTAAAAAAATTGCAGTATTTAATTCATTAAAGAAGCAAAAGAGAAGAAAACTAAAAGTAACAAGTATCGAAGACATTGTCTTATTTTCTGATTGAATTTTCTTTGTTACAGCTGTTATTGGAGGCGCAGTTGTTGGACTACTTTGCGCAATCTTAGTGGTAATGTTCATTGTATACAGAATGCGTAAGAAGGACGAAGGATCTTACGCTCTGGATGAACCGCGTCGATCTCCCGCAGCCCAAGCATATCCAAAACCAGGAGCACCACACCATAACCGAGAGTTTTATGCTTAGAGCACTGGTTGTCTAGAAACTGATTCATACCCTTTACAGCCTCAAGATAGATACTGACTAATTGGCAATTACACTCGTCAGTACGTAAAACAATCTTGACACTGTATCAACAAAAAATTCATAATTGGAAGTTCCAAACTATTCCAATGCTCGTTGAGACAGCGCGCTTATGTTAGGGATGGAGTTAAACAATTATAAATTGAAATTTTCTTTCATTTATGTAACTAATCCAAAATTTTTGACGCCTATTTGAACAATAATAGATTCCTCTTGGCAATGGCTACATTCACGTACAAGCAGTGTTCAATAGACTTGACACGATATACGAATTTCTTCTTCAAGAGTATCAAATCTTGAATTCACACGTAAAAATGATTTTCATGCCTTTAAAAAAGAGTATGTAGCCATCGAAAAGAGCGTTCAAAGTTACGAATTTGAGTCCAAATTTATTTGTTCAAATATTTATGAAATGATTGGTCAATTTTTACTATGAGTATTGCAATGACTTTAAAGAAATTGGCATACATAATATTTTTTTGTGCAATTTGCTATCGAAACACCATGGCTAAAAGTATGTAACCGCAGTTAATATTTCTATTTTATTTGAATACTAATCCAGATTGGAGAATGAATGAAATTTGTATATTTCAGTTTCAAGTATTTTGCTGTAGATACAATACTTCAATCATCACAGTTATATACTGTCAGCTGCATGAACAAATTCTACTGTAAATCAAGATGTATAGAATTTGGTTTTGTTACGTTCCCTATATTTTTATGTAATTTTCTCATAATGCATACTCCGTATCGAGCAATTGAACTACATTCTTAGTATGATTATGGTATCAAATAATTTTTATTAGTTTGCCTTTCAATGCCAAACAATGATGTAGGAACAAATTAATCAGCGTATGGTGACGAACAGATTTTTAAGTATCAATCTTTTTTATAATTTGTACATAAATAATCACATATGTCGTACAAGTATACTGATTGTCGTTTTAACAATTCCAAATCCATCATGCCAGACACAAATTGATCAATTTCAAACTACCCCAGACGCGTTGAAAGTGTATAATTAATGCATACGTTATTCGTTTCCCAAGAAGATCAACAAATCTACACATTATGTGGCGTACATCTTGTACAACTCATACCTTAGCTATTTTTGACCATGAGATTAACCGTAAAATCCATTCTAAATCGTTAGACAACTAATTATTGCATTAGACAATATAATAAATATTGAAAGTGAGCGAATTTAACAGTGATAAATGAAGATGTGTTTTGTCACAGTTCATGCTGTCATGTTACGTAATGCAAGTGCTATCAGTCATAAAATTCAGCTAAATTCGCATTCGGCTGTAGCCCGATTTACAAAAATATTTGCCAACCACCAGTAACAGCAAAACGTGTAGTACACATATAGAAATTAATATATAAAGAGAGATGCATTTAATTATTATTGTCCAATAGTGAAACGCATTCGCGACTAACAATGTCAATGACGCAGTTCAGAGTCACCTACATTTTAATATCTGTATGAGACATACAAGCTTAGAAGTGAAAAACGCTGAACTGAACCGTTGATAGTACCTTAGCGTAACAGAACCAAATATACTTCTTAAATTGTGTCTACCGCACAAGCGAAAACGTGAAAGATACTTTAGTATTTACTATGAAAACACTGTAATGACCAATGGAATGTAATCTCATCAAAAGAAACATGTGAATGAATAAATCACATGAAGAGCCACTTAGACTAGCTGGAAAAATGGCAACTGACTAAACTTATCTACTTTCCGACTCCTCTTCTGACATTCGTACCTCTAATAAAGTTAACCAACAACTGAAATAAATAAAGAACGATATGTTCGTTGAAGAATGTTTAGAATATCTCGAAATATTTGTGAATGTCCCGACGGGTCAGTACAATTGATATAAAAATAAGTAATTACGATTGTTTTGTGTTCGAAACTGGATGAGAAATGTTTTCCAATCGATGACTAAAATATTCATGATAATTCATATGTAACAAGCAACCGTAAGACGCTCTAGACAAGCTAACAGCGCACATAATTATAATCAAGGAAAGAACACGTGTTGCCATAAGTTTTAATTATGTTACAACTATTATTACTGTATGTAATTAATTACTAAAAATTTATCAAGTAACTGAACTATTTATTGATTTTAGGACTAACTAACTTGTACACACATTTTTCCTTCTCAGTTCGGCTGCGATGGCTACCAATATCGGTAGGACATCGTTTTATATCTACGTATAATTATTGTGTAATATTTAATGTTAACACTTGATCACCGATATTTGCTTGTGTTGAATTTTTCTTCATTCGGTGGTAATACAAAAATTTTTTTTTTTTTGTTTCGTATTTAAAAAATCTGACATTCGGTTAGAAAATATGGAACTGAAAAAATATCATGCCGATACTGCCATATTACGTAAGGAAAGCAATTTGGTACAAAGCCAGAATTTCATGAGGTTATCGAAATGACATATTTTAATTTGGTTGACTGAAAGCAGAACAAATTCATCTTTATCTTATTTACCTTTATTTTACAAGTGAAAAATTATGCTTACATTCACTTGGCTAGGTACCAAAATATTGATGGTTTAAGAATTCTCAAATTCAACAGTTTTTTATTGTTAAATGTCCAATATAATAATAATAATAAATTAATTAATAATAAATAAATAATAATAACTAATAATAATGCGTAATTATAAATAGCTGAATAATGTTAGAAATGGCAAACATAATGTTACCTATATAACATTTTTTTTTGTTTAATTCCGAATCAACAATATTTGAATCAAGCGAAAATTTACTAATAACCAGCTACATAGTTTCGAAATAAAAATGTCATGGTAGAAATAGCTTTTCGTCGCATTGAAAATTGCTATCTCGACAAAAGCTAATTGTAAACCTACTATTTGAAATCGTGCGAGTGTGTTCCTATGAGTAAATTTTTATACTCCAACAGATCTCGTAATAGATTCCTTACTATCGTCCTCTCTTTTCCTTGAAGCGTATAACATCTTCTTTGTCTCACCGATTCGACTGAATTTTCGCAGAAACTCAGCTCTCGCATTTACGCTAATTGCGTACTAGAGTTCAATCATAATGAATATTGATTCCCAGGTCCATTAGAAGATACGCGTAGTCAGTAGAAAATACGCTCTTCTCAATCAATTAGAAAAATTCGTGCTTTGAAGTTTGGTACGCTTCTATAGACGAAGAACAAAATTCATTGATGCAAAGAAGGGAATGAATAAATACGCACCAGTCATCTTCGTTTGAAATATTTGCCGTATACGTTGATAACGGTCGGAACTATGAAACCATATTTCGCGACTACGAATTTTATTGTTGCTGAAGTTGTAAAAAAAAATGTTTTTTCTAGCATCACAGAACCGACTGAACTTGATAATACGAATTCTCCCAAATGACTGAGATGTACGTATTTTTCAGTAACTGCATTTATTTGTCTTCTTAAAGTACTGCAATATCGGTCAGATCAGTGTTGTAAAGCAAAATTTATTAGTACACTTCCTGTGCTCATTGGATAAAAAATCGTTCAAATATTTTTTAGCTGGAAATCTATAAGTGATTGCAAAAGCAAATGAATACTCGAATGGCATTTTTGTATATTCCATATATTCGTACATGACATTACACGGATACATGACACTGACGCGTTTATGTAAAGCTTATCTTGAAGGAAAAAATTTTCGTGTGAAGATGAATTTTCAGAGAAATATCTAGTACACAAACACCATTCACCAAATAAGTTCTCATTTCGTATATTTTCATTTCGAATGATATTTCGACGTTTGCAAGATGTTTAAAGTTAATGATCAAGATAGCATTTTTGCATCAAATTCTACACTGTTACCATGTCTCTACCCAGATTTCTGGGTAATTTAATTTTATTATATCGAAAGACTATGAAAATTTTGCCCGTATTGAGGCATGGATTATTATTACACGATGTAAACATAATTTAAATTAATCGTCAAACAGAGTTAGATAGTGATTGATTATTCATCTGAAATTAAATCAAATAAATGCCCCATGAAGTAGCTAGAGATAAACTTGCATTTTGTTCTAATTTTAAAAGTAAGAAAGTAAGTACAAGTTGAATACTTCGTATCGATACGTATATCGTAAAGTTTTAATAAATAACAACCTTAACCCTTATCGCTGCTAATTTCCAATCGATTAGGTGTACTTTCTCAGACATTATACAAAAGATTTATAACGAAAGTAAAAAATTGGAGAATTAAATGTTGTCTTTTGAATCTATGCAAAGTAGAAATTGTCCCCAATAAAAATGACAAGGTCGGTAATTTTGCTAACATTATTTGTAGATTCGCATGTAATACTAAAACCAAATCGATACAAACATATAGGAGAATAAAATTTGCACCACCAATTATTTATTTGGTAGATTATCATATTCATACAGAAATTAGACAACTATTTACATTAAACTCTGTTCATTAAGAGTGATTGTAGAAAATGTATAATTACAATTTCGCCAACATGTTAAAACCGTGATTTTCAATATTGCTGTCCATTTTCTTCCAATCAGTCTTGACTAATCATCGCGAATTGCTTCTGGGGCATTTATCTTATTTTCAAATGCAGGTAAATAATTTCAAGCGGTACTATCTAGTTCTGTATGTAACATGATTTTAATGAAATCATATTTTATAAGGAGATATATTCCATAATGGATAATATTATAGTAACTATGAAGTGTCTATTAGACGACTATAGGCCAGGTGGACGAATGAATAATAATTTTAAATCATAACAATAATTATTATAAAAATAGTAGTAACAACATTAATAATAAAATAGTAATATTTAATTATAACGACTCAGAATATTATTTTTTAAGTGTGAGTATCGTTTCTATGGTGTACATATATCCATACTTTGGAATTAAAAGATGGTAGTTCCACTTGGGGACTGAATTGATGAAATTTTTGGTCAGAAAATAGTGCGAACAATCGAGTGAGTCTAGGAAAAGTGGAGTTTATATCTTTTGTGTCTAGAGCATAGATATTAGTAATTAAATATCGTTAATTAACAACAATTAATAATAATTGCACTTATAAATACATACATATATTATATATTATAACAAACAAAAAAAAAAAAAAAACAATACTATATGTCATCGCTCCTATTCTGTAAATAAATACTGTAATGTATAAGATACATATTTCAAGGGCTTTCACTTTCAGGAATAATCCTCTCTAACACCCGCACACGATCCTGCAATCTACAGTCAACGAGGCGCCAAAGTCTTTTAAGGAAGGTGCGTAAAGAGCATTTTATCAGACTTGCTTCTGCGCTGATCTTTTATTCCCTATATCTTATAATAAACCCCTGCACATTTTGTTTGAGCTTCTATAATTTCTTATAAATTTCTAGGAAAATTTCCGTGTCTGATCCAATGGGAAAATAGGATGATATCAGTCTCCTGTACTTACAATCTGAGAAAATGATGTATTCTTCACCGAGTCGATAATTGCAAATGATTACAGTGTCATCCATCCCCGTCACCTGCTATCGCTCATCAAAAATTCTACAGATCTGTACGTAACATCGGAGATACATTGACTGAAGATACGTACATATTTTTAGTAGACAACACATATTAAAAAAAAAACTTACCAGCTCCATACCAATTTGCATAATTCATAGATTCAGTATCTTATTTGAGCTACTTTTCTATTTCTGAATTGTTTGAGAAAACAAAAATTAGACAGCCGTTGAAATATTCGAGTTAATTATCCGAAGTAAATTAAACTTCTCTCATAGTGAGTCGTTTTTTTTTTTTCAGAAATTGTCATCACAATATAATAGATAAATATTTGTTTCTGCAGAAAAATATCAAATTTGAGCTGATATAACTTATAACTATTCGTATTACAACAAATGTTCAAATAATTGAAATTTTTCAAATTTTGCGTAAAATTTTCTGTAATTATGTCATAATTTTAAAAATGGGCCAAAAATTCGAAAATTAGCGACTCTACGTTCGGAACGGTGAGAAATGTGAAAAAGAAAAATACGGCTGGTTGTGGGTATCTTTCAGAGTACTAACGTTGAAAAACGTCGTTCATAGGAAGATGAATGCAAAGATAAACAATGATGGATGAATTTTTGTAAATTCAAATCTTGAAAGGAACGAAAAACTAATATTTTCCAGCTGTATGATCGTTAGCTATTTGTAAACCTTCCTTATAGTGTCGGAGCGACTGATAAAAGCTAGCTTAAAAATCAAGCGAGATCAAGGGTAGTCATTTCATTTTGTATAGTACAATAATTTGATGAAACTAATACGAAAAAAGTGGTTAATTTGGGTGCCCTTAATCAGCCAGCTTAAAAAGTTCGCGCTCGTATTGCGTTTCGAATTCATAAAACATTATCAAATGATGTCTCTTTTTAATTTCGTTTCTCAAATAGTTCGAGAACTACTCGACCATTGAATACAAAATTACGTGTATGCATTTATTAATGAGCAATAAAAATAACGGACGTACGCGGAATCACTTATTTATACTACTCATAATGAGTAGCAAACATTTACCGACAGTTTTCGTACAAGAAACAGTCCAACAATCGGGCAATTATCGCAAGATTGTCACTTCCTACGGCTGCCAGATATAAAAAAAAATCGATGAAACTAGATACCTAAAAAGTAGTGACTGCATCGAATCGTATGAAGGGAGTCCACCAAGGGTTGATGCATATAAGGGGTGCCGGGCTCTTGGGTAAATGGGTAACAGTTTTCGGAGGGTCGTTTTTATAACAGGGGTTGAAAAGTAGGCAGGGTAAAAAGCATTAGTTCAAGGAAATGGGGGACAACGCGATACTCACCTATATCAACTACGTACGTTGTAAAATATAAAGTCTTCGGATTTCTCCTATTCCACATAATTGTCTTTTCTTCAAAACTCAATTCAGCTTTGACAAGATATTGCTTATTTTAGAAAAAAATACCACAAACTAGATAAACCCGGTCCTCTCAGAAACAATTCCCCATAAATTGCTTAGTAAACGTCTTATTCGTCAATGCACCTGCGGTTTGTTCAAACACTGGTGAATGCCATTTTTTCAGTTCGATAGTTAAAAAAGAATTCAAATTAATTCAACAAAAATGATTCAAAAAATATGTTAGCCGGTAAGCTCGGCTTCTAATCCTCGTGAAAGGTTCTGAAAAGATCCAGAAATTTGACGCGTTGTAAGTAATAAAAATTTGTAACCCAAGGCGAATTTACAATGGCAGTGCCTTCAGCCCCGTGTAATTTTTTGTATGTTTGACTATCGCATGCGTCTCCCCTCTCCGATTATTCTCTAACGCGCCAGTTGCCATCCACCATGCATTCCCCATACATTCCCCATGCATTCGACGGCAGTCTCGTCTCTGCAGGTCGCGAGCTAGTTGAACGTGAGTCGAGCTCTGCACGGTTTGAGAGTCTTCAGTCTTAGGCGACAGTTTGTCGGCGCCGGTAATTCACCCTGTGCTCGATTAGCCGCGTTACACATCGTTAATTGTTCGACGTGCCGACATTTATTACAGTGCGTTAGCCTCCGTTCCAAGGGAGAAGTTTAAATTTAATCGGAGTATACGGCGAATATTGAAGTTCCAAATTCTGCTGCAAATATAATTGATACAAGCTCTTGAATGTGAGTAGATAGAATTTATAATCCACATAGATTATGTACTTATTGTGTTTGTGAACCATTTCCTGTGACTCATTCCGTCGGTACATATTATAAACTTTATTTCAAACGAGTTCACGCGCCTCTCATAACGCTGCACTGTTATGAATGAAACATTTCTCAATCATTGACAGGTTTGAATATCTACCCTTACTTTTGAATCTTACGTACATTCTATACATACATCTGTATTATTATATACTTTTTTATATATATTTTGCGTGAATATAAAATTAATTATTATTTTTACCCGAAGAATTCTGCTCCACTAATTTATGCGTTAATTTCTTTATTTTTCAATTGTATGACATACGATTCTTATTCGAAATTTGAATGTGTAAAATGGGTACGCTAAGTATCGGCGACTTTCGATCGATCAAGGTTGGTCAAAAATCTACAATAATAACGTCTTAAAGAGTAAATGAAACTTGATTGGTTATCGAAAAATGCAAAATGATAGCCTTGGGAATAAATATCGCGTTGATGTGTATTCGTTGATTATCAAAACTTTGGAAAAGTGTAAACTTTAGGTTCAGATAAATAGCTTGTGGTTAAATTGCAATATATTGCCTATAATTAGTGCTTACAATCGAAAATAATCCATGTAAATCGAATCGGCGTGCAAACAATCCGAAAATCGTAAAGTTCCAATGCACTGAGTTCCCGTATCGACATCTTACAGATATAATCCCATATGAATGTTTAACATCTAGCTAATTTTATCAGATTGAAGTTAGTATAACGTTAGCGTGACGATGCATACTCAGGAAAAGCTGTCTTTCTGCAACTTTCAGATCATCTGAAATTTGTAAAACCTCAGTAACGCAGAACGTGCTGATATTTTAACAACAAACTCCTTCGAATTCATTCTAAAATTGCAAATTAATGATTTTTTTCGTAATATTTAATCAGATTAACGTTACCAACTTCAACCTTGTCTATTTTGTGTGTCGAGTTCCTTACAACGCTTCGTTTGAATCTCTTGCAAGTACCCAGTTCTAGCTATAATATACATATCCACATACCCCTCGTGCATTTACACATAAGTTATACGCGTCTATATTTTTTTTCCCTAATGTAATCAACCTCAATGTATATACTTTCTCCATTTTCTAGTACGTAAATGAATACCGTGCCGGTAGATATTATTCTTCACCCTTACAATTCAATTGCTACAAGTGATTTGAAACGTCACATTTTCTTTGTCTATTTATTCTTGACCAGTTAGCTCATTGTCGGTCGCGTTCGCATTTTACCGACCAGCCGCAAGAGTCGATCGTGCGAAATGTTCTGTAGCCACCAAGAAATGACGCGATGAAATTACTCGTTATCAATTAAGAACGATGCTTCGCCGCAACCGCATTGCAGGTACCGAATACAACGTCTTCATCGTTATGTCATTTATAATTCACCGCACCCATGACGTCATTTAACACTCTGTTTGATTTAGGAGCTTGTAGGCATAATAATTGATAATCGATACTTTTTTGATCATCTTATATTACGAGACGATCGCGTGTCGAGTGCAGTTATTAAATTAACACGTTCGTAAGCTACAGTAATTTTCCTAGAAATGCAAAAATGAAGAGTGAAGTTAGAAAATGAGCTGCGTTATCGATTTTTTATTTCTAACCACTTTAGAAAGGTGAAAAACTTTGTAATCTTGTTTAAATTCACTTTACGACGGATTGACCGGTTTGGAAACTTGTTTCTTACCAAATTCATCGTAACAGTGTTTTTTTTCTCTCAATAGTCAATTCAATATTTCTATTTGTTGATCAAAATCAATGTCGGTGCAATGTCTTGGTAAATTGAATATTCGACGATATTAACGTGATGAAAATTAATTGTCGGGTTGGAATTCTAGGCAATTGTCTTCTGAATCAAATTACTCGTTGCAGATTGAAATCGAATGGGCATATCGGATTTTTCACCATGTTAAAACGATCGGGGATAAAAAAATCGTGGTCTGAGCCACTGTTCATACTTTTAACCTCGCTTTCTTTTTTCCATTCCTATAATAATCATCGTAGATTACAAACGTATTGATTTTCATTTAACGCACCCACTAACCGATTGCTTTTTCATGCCAAGCGTACCTCGCGTGCATTATGGGGTTTAGGTTTAATTGAATCTACCGAAGTGCATAATGCTAGGAGTCATGGCACTCATCACACGGATGGATATTGTATATGCGGCAAGCCCATCCCAGGAGGAATGGAGCATTTATTTTACAGGATGACGGTGGCGTTCGTGTTCATATTCATTCATTCATTCAACCGAAAGTTACCGTTTTACTCCGCATCTCTTTTATACACTCGACAAAGCATCAAAGATGTGGCCTTAGTGTATTCGAGTCTACATTTATCTAAACGCAACATGCCTTTATTTGAGTAAACCAACACTTTTTGGACGGTTTAGAGATATTTTGGAAATGTTTCAGAAATTGAGTTTTA
Source organism: Neodiprion lecontei (assembly GCF_021901455.1). Lineage (NCBI taxonomy): Eukaryota > Metazoa > Arthropoda > Insecta > Hymenoptera > Diprionidae > Neodiprion > Neodiprion lecontei. The sequence goes on from NC_060263.1 coordinate 25,519,452, forward strand.
TTTTCAAAATTTGCGTTCTTCCTACAACGTGAGAATGATTCTACAAAATGCATAGCAGCAATCGATTTGTCATAAAATTTTACTCCTATTTCATACATCTGACGATTATTTAATATGCACTATATCACGAGAAAATTGTAGAAATCGAAAATCAAAACTGTACACTATAGTGTACAAAAAAAGGGAATGGGTTAAAGTCGGAAATTTTTCTAAGACTTCAGCAGTAGCAAACGATGTTATATTGGTTGTGAGTTATAGGGATATGTAGAGGAAAATATTTCACTGAGCGGTAACAATTAATGAATCTCATATTTGATAATGAAAGAGTACATTAAATATAAGAAACACGTGCGAGACTTGAATCCATGTACAATATTGTATTCTTCGAGCTTAGCGCAGGTACCGACTCAATTTGCTCCTCCCTAATCTCATCATCACTACCTTTGTGAATGACTATAATTATCTAACAAGCAATTTTGTATTTACTCAACGCGTCGAGAACGTTTTCAACCAGGCTGGTATTATGTACGTGCATGACTGTAAGTATAGCCCCGTATTTGGTCAGGCCCACTGGGCAAGATTATGGGGAGACTGTAACATCATGCCATAAATATGTCGTGGCACAGGTATGGGGTACATAAATACCATGATACCTTACCCCGTAAACGTGAGTATATCTATAATGACAAATAAACGTCTACCCACATAAAACATAAAATACTCGCAGGACATGTGTAAAATTACGTGTATACATTGCACCTTGCATAGTGGAAATTTTTTTTTGAAATGAGTCGGATTAGAGAAGTCGTAAAGTGATATAGAGTGGCCATAAAAACTAGGTTTTGGGATTTTAAGGTAGGTTTCGCAAAACCACTATTAAATTCTTCGATAAGCTGCATTATAGTGACAGTTATGATCGGATGTAAAAATCAAATCCATAGGTTTTGTGCAGAAGTTATTCGGAGGCTGTAACTTCGAGCTTCAAAATATGATTAGCCATTTTTCGAAAGATGATAGTATGTGGTACGCTTTCTAAGCTGTATCGTACACTGATTGTGAGAGAAATTTTTACTTCCAGTTACCGCTCAGTCCTTGACTATTTTCATTTATTACCACAATCGAAAAATATAATTCTAGGCACAAAATAAAAATTAGTTTTCTAGCTGTTACCGGAAAGTCTAGCACCCGCTGCTATTCTTTCTCATTACGATCACTGTTGCTATATTTTCTTGTAACTGTTGCGAAAATTTAATGCTTGTGCAACAATAAATTGACGTTAAAGGCTTGTTTAACTAAAAAAGTAGAGTAAACCTCACAAACTGATTTCGCTTTGCAATTACCAAAAAAGGATCGACAATAGCGCAAAATGGTTACGCGTACCTCGTTTTTCGTAATTCCAACAATATTCAAACAGTTTTTTTTAACGACACCTATTTTACTGAATTTTTCTAGTTACTATAACAAATGAAATTTTCAGTTCCTGTTCAAGGTTCCCCCAGCTTTTGAAAAGACCTCGGACTGAAATCTTATTATTATGCGTGCGACGTCAGTTGGGGGGTGAGTTTGAGTAATGCAACTAACTGCTTTGCAAATTTAAGACCGAAACACGAAGCAGTTTGAAAGTTCGATACAAAAGTAAGCACTGTTCATCGCGTTTAACTTATTGGATAAGAAACGAGCCATAAATGAAATACCTTTACGATAACCAGTTCGACTGGAAATGTAAAAAAATGCGTTCAGCACCGCACGTGTCCCGTAAATCCCCTCCCATTCCCAAAGCCCACCCTTCCAGGCCATAAAAATTTCATTTCTTTTTCTTTTGCCCGGTCAGAGGAATGGTAACTAAAGTCGGCGAGGAAATTTAGCGCACATGTAGATAACAAGAATGAGATTTTACGGAGTCCAATTACGAGAAGCATTCACACACATGCCATGCAAATGATTTTTCGCCACAGCGAAGGCAATGCCACATGAAATGCCGTTAAATTCATTTAACAAAATAATTTTCACAACATCTTCAATTATACATACATCATAAAATAACGTTACAAATCCTGTGCTACGTAAGTGTAGATTCTCGTCGTCATATTACACACGAGTAATCCGTACAACGCGTAGCGTCTTTCTCTCTCCCACGAATTCCTGTAAATTTCACGTCACTTCCTTCAGTGAGATGTCATCCTGACACGAAGACGTAAATCTATAACATCTGTATACCTATATACGTATGTACACTGTACGTAAATTCTAGCGTATGCGAGGGATGTAGACATTCCTAGTTTCCACAACGTCAAACGGAAGGATGTTACAGGAAATAAACAAAAACGTGGAGGTCAAGATACGTGACGTTTCCGCACTCTACGGCGGGTATAATTTTCTTTGTTTGTTACGAATATATGGGCCAGAAGCAGGGCGAACGGGGGGGGGGGGGGGGGGGAGTCGTCGTCCGTGTACGTATAACGCATTCCCTATTTTCTCTTTGTCCCACACGCTGTTGGTTGTCGTTATTATTTTTTTTTTATTTTTTTTTTCCTTATTTTTTCCTCTCCTCGTGAATAAGCCGAATATGCGTGGGGCCGGCAGGGCAGCGAGTCTGCAGGCACGCGTGCTTCTTTTATCCTCTTTTTTCCTCTCTTGTCTTCCTCGTGTCTTTTTTGTGTCCTCGGCACCTCCTCGCCCCCTTCCTCGATCCCAGTCGAGACGCGACTCGGCCGCACGCAGCCCATTCTAATTACATTAAATACAGGCGTTAAATAATTCGGCATCACGCTCGCGCATCTACAGCGTATCTTTGTGTGTGCGCCTCGAATGCTACTCCGTTTCTATCCTAGTTCGACTGCGGTGGATACGTGATAATGAGGAGCCAACGTTAGCGCGTCTTCGGCTGGCTAGGAAAATATCGACTCGTTTGATCGGATGTCGAAATGGAACCGGTGGATGTGTATTCACTATACGTACACAGGGTGTCCCGTTATTCGCGTATATACAAGCTATAATAGTGGTGCTGGCATGAGAAATGACGTTGGGAAAGTATAAATGTTATTTCCTTAGTGCGCCTGTATAATAGCCTAGGTAATTATTTACCCATTCGAGATGATATCGTGAAAGTCACAGGAAACTAAACACCCAAATGCGCGTACGCCAAATCGTGTGATTCCATTAGTAGATTCACCGAATTCGTGCCGAATCTTTCGTCTGCTGGTCAAGTTGACCATCTCAGTTACGGCCAGACGGTCGATATCGAATTTGGAAGGCATCTTGAGGTTAATTTTTTGTTTTCAGAATTTGAAATTGTCAAAATGTGACGGATTCGTACTAATCTCGAAACGCTTTCGCATACAAAGTTGGCTGGCCTCTAGAAATAAACGGAAAACTTGACGCATGTACGCTCGTCGGGTGTTCAGTTGCCTGAGATTATCGTCGTATAAATTATAAATTTCCTTGATTACGATTCTGAACAAAAAATTTGTCGGGCTAAATTGTGAGAAACTAGTAAATCTGGATGAAACCTGCTATCCGGGAATTTTTGAAAACAACGATTACGCGTCTGGAACGGAAATTCAAAAATTCACAGTAACGGTAAAAAAAAAGCCAGCTATTTTAGATTTCTCAATTTTTACTTCACTTCAAATTCGCAATCGGTGACTTCGGACACCTCCGGGCATCAAGATACAATCAATTAAATAACCTCTTGCATTTTCATCCTCCAAATTGAATCCGCTATTTTTTAAATCCAAATTTTGAGTTCAGGTTCGTAATCAACGACCTTATAATCAGAGTTAGAAAAATATACATCGCACCGCAAACGTAGAAATAGCCTAGTTCTCGTGTAGCGTCTGAGCTTCGTTAATATGTGCCATAGAGATATTTCACGTATACTATTGCACTTTACCACGCTCATATTTCAAGCACAACACCGCTACAGGCGTATTATATTGCGGGAGTTATGGGACACTTTGTATACTACACGAATAAGCTTTTAACTTCTGTCAGGCATAACGTAGGTAAAGAAAATACTCATTTTCAAAGGAAAAGATTATAAGATACAGGGTACCGATTAAAACCAATCGACTCAATCCTAATTCCCGCTGATGCGTTCGGATCGATCAGAGTTCAAAGTTAGGAGCAAGGCATAGATAATGCTGAATCTAACCGCCGATATCGAGCCAACGATTTATAAAAAGTTCTTACACGCAGTGATTTTTGCACATAAGCTAAAAAGTCTTGAATAGTTATGGGCAGAAACAGTTGCGATATAGGATATAAATAATAGTCGCAGAAGAATGTAAGATAGATTTTTCTCGTCGTTTTCAAACAATTGGAGAAATTATCGTACATAGCTTAGTCTCCGAGGAGTTTATAAATAATGCACAAAGGCATCGTATCCGATTTTACGAACCTATGCATGAATTAAGTTTAGCTCACACCAACTGCATACTAATGTCTGCATCGTTTCCGGTCACGGCTGTGTTTCTACCGTCGCAAAAATAAGTTAACACGCAGAATGTAGCCGCGCAGTCTGCTACAATAACTATACGTCTGCGGTATCGTGTGGATATTTTACCTACATGGATCGTTTCACCAACTATCAGGCAGTTGCAGTTCTTCAGGGTTAACATTTCGATGGCACTACTATTGGCTGTTTCTATCAAAAAATTTTATACCAGTTCCTATGAATCAATGAAACCAAAAGTAATCAGGTCACGTTTGTTAGGATGCAATTGACTCTCATAGTAATAATCACGTACGCGAAACGAAATTTTTAGTTAAGTTAATACCGTGAATTGATATTTCGTTATTTACTCACAAGCAAAACGTCCCAATTTATTAAAGGGGACTTGCGAATTCTGATTTGGAGAAATTATATATTTTTTTCCAATCTGATGACTGTCTCCAACAAATATATATATTTCACTTTGCTATGTATCTGAAATGTCAAATCAGATGACCGAATGTCAAAACTTGACTTGGCTCGTATCCAAATGTACTTTTTGAACAAAGAAAATTTGAAATACGTGTAAGATATTCATGACAAAAATTATTTCTCAAGAAGTGTGACATTTTTAACTTTTGTAAGAAAATTTATTAATTTCAAACTTCAATTTTGTCATTATTTTCACAAAATCTCTACTTTCTACTCGCATTTTGATACGTTATTGTCGTAGCAAACAATATTCCAATATTCTTATTGAAGATTCGAAGAATTTCACTTCTTCTTATGTACTCCGTCATACACATGCATAAATTAGTTGTCTAAGCAATAACAGAAATCAGTTACATTGAAGTTCATATCTTTAACTGTAAATTGCGTTAATCAGTACATCACGTAATCTTTATTACCCTGTCAAAAATAAATATTCCGGCGGTAATGTTCTCCACAAAACTCAGCTCATAATTCAATTGGTGTGTTTTGTAGTTCTCCATAAATGAAAGTAAAGAAAAATTCCGAAAACTGTTAATCCCACAACACTATTCAATTGTAAACTAATCAAAATATTGACCCCAAAAAGCTGCCTGATCGTTGGTAGAATGAAATCAAATATATAAACCCAGTAAACTTAATCAAGTCGAAACTAACTGAAATTTTTATTTCTGTTAGAAAACAAATTTTCCTAAAATACGAATCACGTGAATTTTACTATCTCGAAAATGACGATCAAAGTAATATGAAAGTGAAGGCAATGAAAAACGGAAATGTGGACGTCATTATGTGGGAGACTGCGGAAAGCAAGTAAAAAATAAAAATAAGTAAAAGTAGCGAGAATGAACTACAGAACTGCACCTGCCTTATACAGCTGCCGCAACTGCAGTTCAACTCTTATGGTGATCATTGCGCGTAGCGTGTGCATTATATTATGTATTATGCATACGTATGATGTATGCACACTGTACATGCATGCCTACAGCAAGAGTGCAGGGTGCGCCTTTGTGCTGTCGCCAGTTGCGGTAAGACTCAACCCACGCAACCCAAACATGGATGAGCCGGATCGACTGAATCAAAAATTTGTAAAAAGAGAAAATCCCGTTGATAAAGTCCCCAGCAGTGTGACTTACGCCGTTGAAAGTGAAGGCAGAAAAAAAAAACAAAATCACTATTATATAATGGAGATAAATCTGAGCAAATACGATTAATTAACACAAGCTAACGACAAGGTATCAACAATTTGAGAAACGGTTAACCATAACCACAACGTTTAAGATTGCACTGATGTCGATCACTGATATCGATCGATTCGGATCAACAAATAGTAATACTGAATTGACTATAGAGAGAAAACAAATTTGATATCTATGCTTAGTTTATGGAAAAAAAAACATTCACACGAAATGAGCCATCGTGAAATGAAATTGAAGGATTCTAATAAATTTCCCACCGTTTTTAATTAGTATAAAATAAAAAATGCATATTCAAGCTCTTGTTGATAATTTAGTCTGTTTCTTTTTTGCATCTCTAGGCTGAATACCGTAGTTTAACATTACAATAATTTGATAAATACTTGGGCTACGATCAGCTTGTAATAAATTATCAGAAAAGTACGGATTTTCAACTCTAGAATCTCTTTGATTCCAAAACAAATTCATTCAATTTACTGTGACATCCAGACTGAGTTGAAGGAATTTTTTTTGTTCAACCACTAAAAATTTTTTCGGGTCGAAATTTTCGAAAACAATCGCTTCTGAAACATTCGCATTTCATTTTTTTTTTTTTCTTTGGCCTCAAAACTTTTTTGGCACGTTGAAATTAGCAATTACAATAGTAAACTCATTCAAAGAAATAACCTTGTCAACTACAACATAGCAAAATAATTGCTATATGCGATGGACACTATAAGGGTTTGGAATCCAAATTCTACACGAAGACCATCATTCTTACATCTCTTTAGGATAAACTGTATTGATACCATTATCTGTCACCGACTTATTAACAATTTGTAATGGGTTATATTTTAATTACACATCACGTGTGTAAGTTCTTCCCAATTACAAAATACGAATGTAATTTATATTTTATTTACATCGACTTACAACCTACAAATGTATTTCGTATTTCACTTGTTCCAAAATACGAAATGCGAATATAATTTGTATTTTGTAGTCGTCTCATTATCGAAATATGTTTTGTAATTTGTAATATATAAGTGACTAATTACCATTTTCCTCATCACTAGTTCTACCGTAAAAAGACCAACACTTCATGTAACATATTCGACCAATATCTGACCGTCACCCCTTTCGTATCTTCCCTAATTTGTTATTACATTACTTGGCACAAATTTAATGCCATCTAGAAAATAGTCCAGCGATAATAGTTGAAGTCAAAGTAGCATCTGGATATGCGAAACACGGACAATTCTACCCGTACTCAGAGGCGTGGGTTCTGTGATATAAATGCTTACGTACATGCATGTATGTTGGTACATATGTACATATCGTGGGTGCATATTTAGATATGTGCAGGGTTTGTATCACAGCGAGCGAGAAGTAGTTCTTTCTGACTCCTACACGGAAGATTCACGCTGACGGTCGATTGATTCATGAATATATGTATGCGCATGTGAAGCAAATCTTTCTGTGTCATACTTACGTGGGCGTCCATTACAGGGTCACTGACTGACGGACTGTCTTGTCTTACCCTTCGATTGGAAATGACAAAGAAAATTTTTAGTCGAGTGACGTGCTTCGATTTTCTATCTGATATCATGTCACTAGTTGTGTTTATTTTAATTTCAATATTACTTATAAATAATTGAATATTCAGTAATAAAGTTTGAATTCAATTCACTTCGATTCTTGGCAACTTATACTTGACAAATTTTGTCGCTTTTATAAATCGGATCGTATTTTCACGCAGATCAGATCGCCACCGATATTAGGTATCGATAACGGGTGACTTATAATTTACTTATATACTGGCGGCATCGGAAAACTTGAGTCATTTCGGATGAGCTTTATTTACGCCTAGACTTACAACCTATCCTACATGCATATCCAAATAGTAATTGGACTTGGTTGTGCTTACAGCATCGATACATCATAATTGACGACGGACACGGTGCGATGCTTTCTCTCCTATGTACATACATGGACATGGCATGCGTAGCGATGCGACTGAAATTATGTTTTATATTTACCCAACGAGCAACGTATAACTAATGTGAATTGATTGACGCGTCGAAAAACGAATGAAAATAACTTTGATCGTATCCATTCGTCTATCAGGATGTGTATAAATAAGGTATAGGTATTCCTGACGATTCCTAACGCACTGCAACACTGTCATGAAGTTTTATCATGTACAGGTATATTCAGGATACGGTTCGTTGTGGGCTAAAAAGGACTCGTCAGTTACTATCCAAATTTTATCTATTGATATGAAACGTGAAATGTCACAAAAAAAACTTGACAAAGCAAGTATTTTCCTGTCTATTTCCAGATGTATTTAAGTGAAATTATCTCGGAAATTGATTTCCTTCAAATGTCTTCTCACTCACTTTTTATCATAAAAGTTTCAAATAATCGTACACCTGGTCCTGTCCCGATATTCAGATAAATTTTCAATTCAAAAAAGTTTCATGATGAGAAATAACTTGGATGTTGAATATTAAACATGTTTTTCCAACATCTGCTTGGAAAGTTCGATTTTCGATTTCTCTATCCTACCAGAAAAGCTATCAACTTACCGTTTCAAGAAAGTTATTATCGATAGAATTTTCGTATTAACCAATGAACTTCACAATTTTACTGACGTATCTCATTGGTTCATGTACCTTAAATTTCGATCGATCAAGCTTGATCTGAAACTCCAAGAATAAGGTCCTCAGAAGTAAATGAAATTTGATAAGATATCCAAAATCAAAAATTGATAAACTAGAGTATGCTGATGTATATCCGTTCATTACTAGAATTGAAAATTGATGTGAACTTCAGATTTCGATCAAGCTTGATTGATCCGAACTTCAGAAACATCGATCCAAAATTGGCATCTACATCAATACAAAAAATGAGGCTCTCGGTACTTTAACATTACCTATAACGTACGTTTAATAGAACGCTTTGCATTCCGGGAACAAAGAGCAAAACTATATATAAAACAACGGGATGATGGTACATAATTGCAGAAAAAATAATCAAGGCTTGGTCGCTTTAACGTACATCAGCGCGTTATGAGTCTTCCATTTCATTGATGGTGAAATTGTTTCTGTATTCAAAATATTGCACAACTGATTGTTCACGCTTTGCAGTCGACGCTGTGTGTCTTATTCCGCATTGCGCTAGCCTCGATTTGTAATCGAATATTAAATACTTTTTAATTAAACCAAGTGCCTCGTCTTCGCCCTTCTCTCATGGTGCCGCTGTACTTATTCTTGGTGGTGAGTCACTTGTGCCGATAAAGGTCTACACGTAAAGCGTGCGCTCACAGACAGAACGGGATAAGACAAGCGTGAACGACTGACCCCTTATATACGTATAGCCAATCTCATCGCGGTCATTGATTACATATCAAATGATCAATACCGACGTCAGAAGGGACCTACGTCATGCAATTCCCAAGATGATCTGATCTTGTTTTACTTGCAAGCAACTAAATTTTTCTGCTGGTATTTCTAGCCTTTCAGTTTGATGATTCACTCATAGAGGAACCTTGCTAATTATAAGAGCTAATTATATGTTACAACAAAAACTGGAATTCAAACAAATCTTGATTTTGTTTCTTCTTCCAGTAATCGGTGTTTCCAAACTCAAAGAAAATTTGTCAATTTTTTCATTCTTTTTTTATTCTTTTTTTTTGCAACAAAGCGACACACAACGCAAAACAAAAATGTATACTGTTTTCTGTAAGTAATGAGCAATTTTTATGCGCAAAATAAAGTATCTTCAAAAAATAAAATTCAAGTATCTTGTAGGATCGAAGAATTACTCATTGCGCTTCCTGTGAATAATGCAGCGACGCATATGGCTCACAAATCCAACAATAATTAAGTCGATCGACGAGAACTTTTGAACGCTGCGGCAAGATCAAAACGACCCTGGATATAGCAGACCGAGAAAGAGATTACGATTGCAGTTTTAGAGATAGCAAGAATAAACGAAAACCATATGCCTGTTACGTGCAGCGGTGCTGACTGAATGGTCGAATCGTCCAACGGCCACGAGGAAAGGACTCGGAGTAACACAACAACTAAACCGAACCAACCGCCCACGGCACGATCTAAACTTAGAAAAATATAACGCACCCTGCACCAAAGCAAGTCGGGATCGCTATCCTCTCGAAGTATACGAGTATACTGCCCTATTAAGGATCCCCTTGAGTCAAGGGCCCCATAAGTGCATCGTTTCTCCTCACGCGCTATGAGCGCAGAAGAGATAGGCAATAAATAATGATATCTTGGTCGAAACTCGTTCTAAGTTGAAAGAATCTCATCACATCTCTAATCTCCATCTATGGATTATTACGTTATATATACGTACATGTGTGTGTATATAAATACATGATATATGTATATATATATAATATATATATAGATCTACAACACGACGAAGAGCGCTTATTATTGAAGGCGATGTTCGTCCGCGTACAAATGTACGAGCGTCTGTGAAAAAAACTAATTAATTAGATATAGATTACAGTTTGAAATTGACAGACGCACAAAGTTTACACATTTTTATACGACGTTACGGATGCGTAACGCAAAGATGTCTTGAGCTGGAGTTCAAGTTGACGTGAGATACAGGTATGAAAATATAAAATGTAGGGTCATTGTTTAAGAAAAATCCGCGAAATTTTGCCTGATCTGGTACGAACAGCCATTTTTCACGATTTCGTTATTGGGTATTGTAGGGATTAGTCAAGTTGACGGTGAAATTTTCTTCTCTTCTGAACAGATGACAATTACACCTGTAATTAGTCGTTACAGTTTCATCGTAACGTGATCATAGCCATATTGTGACGTTCGTAATTGATGAGTAAACTTCAAAATACTTTACCTCTGACAATATTTCAGCTGTCGAGAGAAATACAATTTTGCAATCGAATTTGACGGTAATCTGACGTAGCATATAACGTAAATTTTTAAAGAATTTATAGTCAAATTTCTGTGGAATGGGGGTCTTTGTAATTGTCATCGTTGAGGGATATTGTACTGATCGCGTTTGAGTAATTTTTGGTACTTGTCAAACTCAAATAACGGTATATCGGTACGAAACCGAGAAGTACTGCTTTAGAGGATTATAAAATCAACACTGTAATTGCTGTATTTGAACTCTCCGTTGAAACGGTAGCTTGCAGCGTATAATTATTTGATGCGATACTAGCTGATTCTCAACGTAAGTAGTGCAAGAGAGATACGTCGAGGGTGATTGTCATTGTTGTAAAACAGAAGCGAACGAGCAATCACGGATGTGCGATAAACGTCGTGGAAGCAAAGATTAAAAAAATGCGATGCCCTACTTTACAGATTGCTGTATAAAGTATAGACACAAGGGGCCATACTTGAATTATCGTAAGTTCGATTATAGCAGTTTTGAAGCTTCTTCCCCTGCACAAGGATCCGCAAGATATCTTACTTCCCCTTTCCTTTGCCTAATTTTTATGCATTCCTCTTGCCGTACCTTCATTCTGTTAAATTTTCTTCTGTCATATTTCGCTTTCTTATTCGAAATACTGTGAAAGAAACCCGAAGTCGGAAAGCCCCCTTTGTAATATAAATGAAAATTATTCCTGACTTTAGCCTCGTTACAATATACGATAATACGGTGTCTTAAAATATTCAGTACAATAAAAATACGAACACGAGAGTCGCGTATTAAAAAATTGTCATAAACAAAGCATCGAGTACAATAACTTCTTTTTATTAAAATTAATCGAGGGAAATTGGTTTTTTTGAATTTCGACGTCTCTTTCAACAGACGGTATGAATATACCGAACGCTACTTTCTTTCGGTGCGATCGAGTTTGCTATACAAGCTGGAGACCACACAGAAACATGTGGCGACTCCGGGGGTCTTCTTTAACGGAGATGGTAGGGCCGTATACATCATACATGCTTATACATAGGCATATTGTACCCTACCGAAGTATAATCGTTCTCGAAAATGGCCCAGCCTCGACGATTTTAGATAAGAAAATGAGGTAATTAATAATAAGATCCGTGAACAACGATTGATATCAGGTATTTCGATGTATAACCAACAATAACCTGTACCAAATCTTTTAAAGTGGCTCTTCACGAAAGTAAATTATCACGTTCGAATAGTTTTCACCTAAACAGTTAAATACCTGTATCACGATCGCTTTCGTTGTGCGCAAAGCTTAGGCAGGTGGAAATCCATAGGACGATATTCCCGTATGGAAGAGATGCACGCATGATGATTATATCCGACCTTTGTCTGTTATGTCTTACTTACCCATTTCATCGTTAATAATTGCAGTTTAAAGTGAAAGAAAAAATTGTCCCGTATACCTTGTCTACTTATCACGACGACCGTTGACGTGTAATAATAATATTTCCCATCAAGTCGAATATGGGTATACGCAGTGTGTTATATCACAGCCCAATTTAAATTCTGTACAATTCATTCTTCCTGCCGGGATACACGCTTATGGCTCCATATCCTGCGTAGGTTCGATTTGTTTCACGTGTCACGTTGCGGCGACACTCGTTACAAATGAATCGTAAACATGACGGGAGCTGGACAGATTTCGACGAGATGTCCCCGTCGTATAAAACTGTTCTTTTACAATATACATCCCATCGTCGCATGTGTTTGCGTTAGGGGGTCCTATGCCTCGCCATCTTGAATCTATTTATTTCGACACCCGCGTAATGCCGTACGTGCGATGCTTATACGTCTCGTGACCCGGCCACCATGGCAATTCGAACTGTACAACAGTAATGTGGTTATTCCATGAAATCTAACTGAAAATTATAAACACTGCGGTATATCGTAACGTTGATAATCGCTCGTTTATACCGGCTACTGCCGCGCTTTATCGCGCGCTTTTTGCGATACGACGATGACGGAATGTACTTGTGCTGTTTTCTGCGGCTCTCGGAATTGGCAAAACAAAGAGTCATCTAAACCGGAAATGTCGATTAAAAAAATTGATCTTTGTAACTAAGTGTGCATACTTTCGTAACCGATGGCGTGATTTACGGTCGTATTTTCTGCTGGTACTAGTAAATTATCCATCGATAATTAACTGTAGAATGCAAGTGGAAGCAATAATTTAAGATAATTGATTAGGAATCATGCATTTTTCTATGCAGAGGGGCTCTTCAAGCAGGTCTTAGCATATAGGTTCAAGAGAGCTAGTCATAAAGAAAAAAACTTTTATCATTCAGAGAAAAAAAAATTAACAGACATACACTGAAAACGCGTTTTAACCGCCATTTTCTGCTTCTATAGTCAAATTCAAATTTATTCAGGCATAGGGAAACCTTAATAATTGGAATGTGACTGATGAACAACGTCTATAATAATACAATATATATACATGCTCTATTTGTGTTTCAGGAAAGAAAATTTGCTATAAATCGAAGAAAAATGGCAGTCTGCGTCGCCATAATTTAAAATGCTATCAACCACTTGGAACAATGTGCTACGTAATAGTAACCGGTCGCAGTCTCTTTTGGACATTAATGTCCCTGAGTGCTGTGTTAGCTATGTTCTCGGCATTGATGACTCCAAGATGGCTGGCAGGGCCCCCGACTAGTGAAGATATCGGTGAGACTTTCCGAACTGTTTCAATCATAACGAACCATTATATGCAATAATGCCGAAAATACAGTGCCGTTTTTGATTTCACGTAGAAAATGGTACCGCACTTCATGGCAAACCAAATTGGGAAGATTTTAATTTTGATGGTCTTGCGACACTTTCCTCGACATCTCCTGACTGTTGGAAAGCCGCATTCTTCTTCCTGGCACTTGGATTGGCCGTAATGACAGCCACGGTAGTAGCCGCATTGATAGGTTGCTGCGTCCAGAGTATTGGCAAGAAGAGTATTTTCGACTTAGCTGGCGTTGCACAATCGATTGCGGGTAGGTGAAAAAAGATATTGAGAAAAAAAATGTACTATATTTCACGGGATATTGGTATGTAAGTAATTGGCTGAAAAAGTGGATGATTTTTGTGACGGCTCCATATTTTAGGCCTACACCTTACTTCCATTCCAGAAAATCGTATAACGTCACGTAATACGGACTAAAATCTGCGTGGAAAGGCACTGAATAATTTTAAAAACCTGCGTTTGGATTCGTTTCTTAGTTTTGGATTCTTTGCAGAACAGAATAAACAGCCAGAAAGACAACATAAAATCCCCTATAACCTTTTCACCATGGACGTGAATTTATTCGTTATTCTCGTGAAAATCATCGATGCTGATCCGTTCCGTCATTATGAGCCATCGGCTATCAAAATCCGCTTAGGTTTAAGATAGCTACAGGCATATAAGGGAAATTGTTTATTTTTCCTGCAAATGAGATTAGCATATACGTATATATAACGCTTGTCAACTGAAAGAGAAAGTATAAATGAATCAAATTGTAAGAATTCATTTTCAGCAGATTTTTTACCGTTAAGAAATAAACGGCTGCAAAAGATATAGACATGAGCTGACTCTTCTCAAAAATCCACAATAGTCGAATTTCGTTCATTCGGTTCATTTTGAGGCTTGACTAACGATAAGATAGATTTCGGTAAGAAAATCATTTTTCGTAATTAGAAAAAAAAAACTTTTGATTCGAATATTGTGCCCAAATATGATTTTCCCTACTACATTAAAACCCATTCCTAATCTGTAATTTACTTCAATTGTTTTAAGGTATCATGTATCTCCTTGGAATGATTTTGTACGTTGCGGGTTGGGGCTCAAGCAAAATTCAAGGGCTTTGCGGTGATGAAGCAGTGCCTTTTTACCTGGGAAACTGCAGTCTTGGTAAGATATACCTGCGTGTATAATTGCATATTTAGTGATTGTGTGTAGCAGATAATCCTAAATCTTTGTGATTTTTTGCTAACCTATATATAATACAGTTTATCCACTCGGTCTAGTCACACCCTTCGCAATAATTTTTGGATAATATCAAATTTTTAATATCATGATGAAAACAATGGGCTTGATCCTTTATTTTCGCTGTGACATTACTTTCTATGACGTATGAGATACTGCTAAACCAAATAGACAAACTGTACACCAACTGATTTGCGATAAACTTCTTGATGGAACGTTACGTCAAATTCGCAGTACACGAAAAAAATCAAAATATACTGAGACAGATTCGACTTGATGTCTGCCAATTCGAATGTTAAGATAAAACTAAATGATTGATAACTCAAATCTATCCGAATTAATCGTTTTATTGTCTCGAATATCACGTGCCTGTGGATTTGGGTTTGTTCAATTTGTTCAAGTTTGCATTCTACGTTACGCAATTTCAATTCACTCCAATCTGTAATATGCAATTCCGTCTCTAACCATTCATATTCTGCGAAAAAACACATTGAACCAGTCGTGCAAGCTTGTTAGCGATTACATGTAACTTTGCTATCGAAAAACAGTTTCAACTGGATTCAAGTTTTCTGCTGTTTTTAGACCGTACTCCCCCCTAATAACACAAAACAACTATGAACAATTTTAGATCTCTAACTATCAACTAAATTCTAAAAACTGCAAAGTGTTCACCTCGCCAAATTCACTTCTATGTGTGTTACCCAAAATATAACATCACATAAAAGAACCAATCACCGTTGTGCTTTACTTGAAAGTACCAAACACCCACTATTATAATTTTGATGTGCCGAAAGTTCCGATCAATCAAACATGATAGAAACAATACTTCAGTTGCCACTAGTACTGAGTTCCAATGATTTTTGGAGAGTGAATAAAACCTGAATGCACACTTAAATTTGAGACTCAAAATAACTCGATTCTGGGCAAATCTGAGGCACATAAATTATAAGCGATGCGCTGTCAATTTCTTGAAATTCATGTATTTTCAGGCTGGGCATCCTACTTGGCTGTGCTAGGAGTACTCCTGACATTTGCGTCTGCGGTTTTCAGCAGCCAGGCTGAAAAATCAACGGCCAGTGATAAAGTACAGGACCAGATAAACGAAGGGAAGACTCTTATTTGCCTAGCCTAGTTTGTAAGATTAGAGCCCAAGCCTAGCCGGCGTGATAGATTTGAAACGTCAGTTTGAAAATATTATCCGAAATCATCATGTACGTTGATTATAGATGTAACATTTTACATGTAAGCTAACGAATACTTATTTACCACAAACGGCTGATATTGCTACTCCTTTAAGGAATTATGGCTTTGTGAGGATAATGCAGTGACATGTTGTGAGTGATGCTGAGAAAAATTTTTAAACATACACGTACAATTCAAAAACTTTACGCAGTCAATTTTTTTTTGCGCTTTTCCGAATTAGATTGATACATAATCATGAATATGACACGTGATTGAATATGGAGAAAATGTTGATACTGAAAAAGTTGCACCTGAAACGAGGGTTTGACTTCTCATGTATGCATAAAATAAGATAATTAAGAATATAAGACGTATGTTTTGTTTCCCATTACACACTGTAATTTCAAAGATTATATACAAATATATTCTGATTATACAAATAAACAAACGACCTAATTATTGTTTCCTGGACTACCAAGTTCGAAATTAGAACATACATTCATCGCCATCTTCCGTCTCCGTCTAAATACCTGAGCTATCTCTGTTCAGTCTGTGTGCATTATTTACGTGGTGAAAATTGTACTTTCGATTCATGTGACCCCTTCCCGACTAATTGGAAACCCAGCAACGCGAAAAACACAGCGAAGAGAGCGTCGAATCAACAGAAGAGAGAATACGAAGGAAAGAACACCTGCTGAGGAATGTCGAAAACACTAGTTCTCGTTTTTTGGCTGTAACTTATGATGCGTTGGTCGCAGCGTATCGGGACTGCGCTAAATCGATTCGTCTCGCAAAATTGCGTCCGAATAGTGCCAGAAAAAATTTATGCCAGCACTTATTAAATATTAATCCTCACGTAATATTTTTGATATGTTCTGATACTAAAAATATTTATTGCTATTCCAGGTACAACCCGAGGTGGTTATCGGTGGTTGTTCGAGGTGGTTAGCGATTGTTGGAGGTGGTCGGAGGTGGACGAGGAGGAGGACGAACTGAACTGAGTCTCAAAGCCCTGTTGACATAAAAGCAGCTATTCGACAGAAATTATAGTTTATAGTTTACACAGCCCATTGCATGATATTTCATTACAAATACATATGTTTCAATGTGTTTAGAAATAATTTATAAAATATACGATAAAATTGATGCACCGGATCATCTTCGACTTTAACTTTTGAAATGTCCTACCATTTTCGAACACCTCCTACCTCCCCCTGCCACCTCCGACCATCAAAGGCCACTTTCGACCACCCCCTATCACCTTCTGCCAGCACCGACCACCTCCTAACATTTCCGAACACCTCCAACCATCCTATTTAGCTATATTAGCAGATTAGCTATGATATGAAAAGAGAAGAATTATTCATTTCGAAATGGGATTCTATTCGACGCGCGCTCGATGTATTCCATAACATTAGTATTCATAATTATTCCAACAACTTTTCATTTGCTCTCTCGATCTTGAATTTTCATAGGCATAGAATCGAAACGTTGTTTTAGCTGGTCGCAAGTGAAGTATCTGCGTTGGGTAGAGGAGCAGAATTGTTTTTCGAAAAGTATTCGGATGGAAAAAAATTCAGAGTAACTGTAATACATCACGGATGCGCTAATTTTGAACGAGATGAAATGGATGCTTCGTATATGAGACGGTATTTAACGCTGCGTAGTGGTTTAAAGACCTAGAAAGGTGATAGGGAGAGAAAGAACGACGCTTCTTAACACTTCGAGTGTATTTTAACACACATTTGAAAGATGCGAGCGAAATTTTTCATCATCCAACTGTCGCA
The DNA here is from genome assembly GCF_021901455.1 of Neodiprion lecontei. Classification (NCBI taxonomy): domain Eukaryota; kingdom Metazoa; phylum Arthropoda; class Insecta; order Hymenoptera; family Diprionidae; genus Neodiprion; species Neodiprion lecontei. The sequence continues at coordinate 25,537,434 of NC_060263.1, forward strand.
GAACGGCAGCGTTATTAGCCGACCCGTATCTTCAGTCAACGGCTGACCATCGAAGGGCCTGGCCGCTTGAGTCTGGAATCGGCAGGAGAGATAAAGTGCGTATTTCTTGTATGAAATGTGAAAGCTAAAATCATTATACATCATATCATATCATCATACCTCATACATCATACCTCATACATCATACATCATACATCGTACATCATACATCATCATACATAGTATCAAAGTTCGAAACCATAGTTTGGATGTCGGACGTTCAGAAAGTGACGTCACCAATTCAAAATCAGCTAGCCGAATTCCTCAGTCTGGAAACAACCGCGCAGTAGAGCGGACGGATGAGAGGCGCGCTCCGCAAATTTCGAGTACCGGGTTCTCAACCTCCCGGATCCCGCGCTTCAGGTTCGCTACGTATTTCGAGTCCCGGGTTCTCAACCTCCCGGATCTCGCGCTTCGGGTCCGCTACGCGGTGAAACTCGACTTCCAGGATAAGCGCTCCGTGGTTCCTGGTTCACGATTACAATAAATTATTTCAATTCGTTTTTCGCGCAAGCCGAAATTCAGTAGCTATCGGTCCGCTAATAAAATTTCTCGACTTCCAGGATAAGCGCTCCGTGGTTCCTGGTTCACGTTTACAATAAATTATTTCAATTCGTTTTTCGCGCAACCCCAAATTCGGTGGCTGTCAGTCCGCTAATAAAATTTCTCGACTTCCAGGATAAGCGCTCCGTGGTTCCTGGTTCATGTTTACAATAAATTATTTCAATTCGTTTTTCGCGCAAGCCGAAATTCAGTAGCTGTCGGTCCGCTAATAAAATTTCTCGACTTCCAGGATAAGCGCTCCGTGGTTCCTGGTTCACGTTTACAATAAATTATTTCAATTCGTTTTTCGCGCAACCCCAAATTCAGTAGCTATCGGTCCGCTAATAAAATTTCTCGACTTCCAGGATAAGCGCTCCGTGGTTCCTGGTTCACGTTTACAATAAATTATTTCAATTCGTTTTTCGCGCAACCCCAAATTCGGTGGCTGTCAGTCCGCTAATAAAATTTCTCGACTTCCAGGATAAGCGCTCCGTGGTTCCTGGTTCATGTTTACAATAAATTATTTCAATTCGTTTTTCGCGCAAGCCGAAATTCAGTAGCTGTCGGTCCGCTAATAAAATTTCTCGACTTCCAGGATAAGCGCTCCGTGGTTCCTGGTTCACGTTTACAATAAATTATTTCAATTCGTTTTTCGCGCAACCCCAAATTCGGTGGCTGTCAGTCCGCTAATAAAATTTCTCGACTTCCAGGATAAGCGCTCCGTGGTTCCTGGTTCATGTTTACAATAAATTATTTCAATTCGTTTTTCGCGCAAGCCGAAATTCAGTAGCTGTCGGTCCGCTAATAAAATTTCTCGACTTCCAGGATAAGCGCTCCGTGGTTCCTGGTTCATGTTTACAATAAATTATTTCAATTCGTTTTTCGCGCAAGCCGAAATTCAGTAGCTGTCGGTCCGCTAATAAAATTTCTCGACTTCCAGGATAAGCGCTCCGTGGTTCCTGGTTCATGTTTACAATAAATTATTTCAATTCGTTTTTCGCGCAAGCCGAAATTCAGTAGCTGTCGGTCCGCTAATAAAATTTCTCGACTTCCAGGATAAGCGCTCCGTGGTTCCTGGTTCACGTTTACAATAAATTATTTCAATTCGTTTTTCGCGCAACCCCAAATTCGGTGGCTGTCAGTCCGCTAATAAAATTTCTCGACTTCCAGGATAAGCGTTCCGTGGTTCCTGGTTCATGTTTACAATAAATTATTTCAATTCGTTTTTCGCGCAAGCCGAAATTCAGTAGCTGTCGGTCCGCTAATAAAATTTCTCGACTTCCAGGATAAGCGCTCCGTGGTTCCTGGTTCATGTTTACAATAAATTATTTCAATTCGTTTTTCGCGCAAGCCGAAATTCAGTAGCTGTCGGTCCGCTAATAAAATTTCTCGACTTCCAGGATAAGCGCTCCGTGGTTCCTGGTTCACGTTTACAATAAATTATTTCAATTCGTTTTTCGCGCAACCCCAAATTCGGTGGCTGTCAGTCCGCTAATAAAATTTCTCGACTTCCAGGATAAGGTTGCTGGGTGAGTAAAACACTTTTATAATATTTGATGGCAATTGTAATTATATTTCATCTGAAATATTACAAACTTGTCACGTTTACAATAAATTATTTCAATTCATTTTTCGTGCAAGCACATATTCAGTAGCTATAAATAATCTTATACAATTTATTATATTAATAATTAATTAATTAATATTCTTATAATATTTAATGGCAATTGTAATTATATTTCATCTGAAATATTACAAACTTGTCACGTTTACAATAAATTATTTCAATTCATTTTTCGTGCAAGCACATATTCAGTAGCTATGAATAATCTTGTACAATTTATTATATTATCAATTAATTGATTAATTACATTAATCCTTACACAATATTTTTGATGTGTTCCTATACTAAAAATATTTATCACTATTCCAGGTATTACCCGAGGTGGTCGGAGGTGGACGAGGAGGAGGACCAGGTGGACGAGGAGGAGGACGAGGTGGACGAGGAGGAGGCGGGGTGGGTCGTGGGAGAGGACCTCTCCTCTCCTCAGAGGAGGGGAGGGGGAGGGGCAGGGAACGGGGCGTGGCGGGCGGGGAGGGGGAACGGACGGGAAGGGAAGGGAAGGGAAGGGAGGGGAGGGGGAGGGAGGGGGAGGGGGCCGGGAGGGGGAGGGGAGGGGGAGGAGGGAGGGAGGGAGGGCGGGAGGGAGGGAGGGCGGGAGGGAGGGTGGGAGGGCGGGAGGGAGGGAGGGAGGGAGTGGACGACGGATGTCAGTGCAAGTCCCCCACACGCCCACCCACCCGCCCGGCCCTTCCCTCTCCCTCCCTCCCTCCCGCCCTCCCTCCCTCCCTCCCGCCCTCCCTCCCTCCCTCCTTCCACCCTCCCCCTCCCCTCCCCCGCCCCTCCCCCTCCCCTCCCCATCCCCCTCCCTCCCCCTCCCTTCCCTTCCCTTCCCTTCCCTTCCCTTCCCTTCCCTTCCCTTCCCTTCCCGTCCCTTCCCCCTCCCCGCCCGCCTCGCCCCGTTCCCTGCCCCTCCCCCTCCCCTCCTCTGAGGAGAGGAGAGGTCCTCTCCCACGACCCACCCCGCCTCCTCCTCGTCCACCTCGTCCTCCTCCTCGTCCACCTGGTCCTCCTCCTCGTCCACCTCCGACCACCTCGGGTAATACCTGGAATAGTAATAAATATTTTTAGTATAGGAACACATCAAAAATATTGTGTAAGGATTAATGTAATTAATCAATTAATTGATAATATAATAAATTGTACAAGATTATTCATAGCTACTGAATATGTGCTTGCACGAAAATTGAATTGAAATAATTTATTGTAAACGTGACAAGTTTGTAATATTTCAGATGAAATATAATTACAATTGCCATTAAATATTATAAGAATATTAATTAATTAATTAATAATATAATAAATTGTATAAGATTATTTATAGCTACTGAATATGTGCTTGCACGAAAAATGAATTGAAATAATTTATTGTAAACGTGACAAGTTTGTAATATTTCAGATGAAATATAATTACAATTGCCATCAAATATTATAAAAGTGTTTTACTCACCCAGCACAAATCCTCGTCCTCCTCGTCCTCCTCCTCGTCCACCGCCGACCACCTTCAACCACCTCAGGTTATACCTTGAATAGTAATAAATATTTTCAGTATAAGAACACATCGAAAATATTGTGTAAGGATTATTATAATTGAGTAATTGATTAAATAATTAATTAATAATATAATAAATTGTATAAGCTTATTCGTAGCAACTGAATTTGTGCTTGCACGAAAAATGAATTGAAATAATTTATTGTAAAGGTGACAAGTTTGTAATATTTCTGATGAAATATAATTACAATTGCCATGAAATATTAAAAAAGTGTTTTACTCACCGAGCACAAATCCTCGTCCTTCTCCTCCTGAATCACCGAGATTACCCGCAACCACCCCTAACTACCTCCAACGAAAACCGCCAACCACCTCGAGTTATACCTCGAATACTAATAAATATTTTCAGCGTGAGAACAAATCAAAAATAATGTGTAAGGTTTGATATAATTTTTTTATCGACATATTTTACCAAAAAGATTATGAGAAGATTGTAAAGTTATAGGAATTTGATTAGCGCACTGACAGCTACTGAATTTGGGCTTGCGCGAAAAACGAATTGAAATAATTTGTTGTAAACATGAACCAGGAACCACGGAGCGCTTATCCTGGAAGTCGAGAAATTTTATTAGCGGACCGACAGCTACTGAATTTCGGCTTGCGCGAAAAACGAATTGAAATAATTTATTGTAAACATGAACCAGGAACCACGTAGCGCTTATCCTGGAAGTCGAGAAATTTTATTAGCGGACCGACAGCTACTGAATTTCGGCTTGCGCGAAAAACGAATTGAAATAATTTATTGTAAACATGAACCAGGAACCACGGAGCGCTTATCCTGGAAGTCGAGAAATTTTATTAGCGGACCGACAGCTACTGAATTTCGGCTTGCGCGAAAAACGAATTGAAATAATTTATTGTAAACATGAACCAGGAACCACGGAGCGCTTATCCTTGAAGTCGAGAAATTTTATTAGCGGACCGACAGCTACTGAATTTCGGCTTGCGCGAAAAACGAATTGAAATAATTTATTGTAAACATGAACCAGGAACCACGGAGCGCTTATCCTGGAAGTCGAGAAATTTTATTAGCGGACCGACAGCTACTGAATTTCGGCTTGCGCGAAAAACGAATTGAAATAATTTATTGTAAACATGAACCAGGAACCACGGAGCGCTTATCCTGGAAGTCGAGAAATTTTATTAGCGGACCGACAGCTACTGAATTTCGGCTTGCGCGAAAAACGAATTGAAATAATTTATTGTAAACATGAACCAGGAACCACGGAGCGCTTATCCTTGAAGTCGAGAAATTTTATTAGCGGACCGACAGCTACTGAATTTCGGCTTGCGCGAAAAACGAATTGAAATAATTTATTGTAAACATGAACCAGGAACCACGGAGCGCTTATCCTGGAAGTCGAGAAATTTTATTAGCGGACCGACAGCTACTGAATTTCGGCTTGCGCGAAAAACGAATTGAAATAATTTATTGTAAACATGAACCAGGAACCACGGAGCGCTTATCCTGGAAGTCGAGAAATTTTATTAGCGGACCGACAGCTACTGAATTTCGGCTTGCGCGAAAAACGAATTGAAATAATTTATTGTAAACATGAACCAGGAACCACGGAGCGCTTATCCTTGAAGTCGAGAAATTTTATTAGCGGACCGACAGCTACTGAATTTCGGCTTGCGCGAAAAACGAATTGAAATAATTTATTGTAAACATGAACCAGGAACCACGGAGCGCTTATCCTGGAAGTCGAGAAATTTTATTAGCGGACCGACAGCTACTGAATTTCGGCTTGCGCGAAAAACGAATTGAAATAATTTATTGTAAACATGAACCAGGAACCACGTAGCGCTTATCCTGGAAGTCGAGAAATTTTATTAGCGGACCGACAGCTACTGAATTTCGGCTTGCGCGAAAAACGAATTGAAATAATTTATTGTAAACATGAACCAGGAACCACGGAGCGCTTATCCTGGAAGTCGAGAAATTTTATTAGCGGACCGACAGCTACTGAATTTCGGCTTGCGCGAAAAACGAATTGAAATAATTTATTGTAAACGTGAACCAGGAACCACGGAGCGCTTATCCTGGAAGTCGAGAAATTTTATTAGCGGACTGACAGCCACCGAATTTGGGGTTGCGCGAAAAACGAATTGAAATAATTTATTGTAAACGTGAACCAGGAACCACGGAGCGCTTATCCTGGAAGTCGAGAAATTTTATTAGCGGACCGATAGCTACTGAATTTCGGCTTGCGCGAAAAACGAATTGAAATAATTTATTGTAATCGTGAACCAGGAACCACGGAGCGCTTATCCTGGAAGTCGAGAAATTTTATTAGCGGACCGACAGCTACTGAATTTCGGCTTGCGCGAAAAACGAATTGAAATAATTTATTGTAAACATGAACCAGGAACCACGGAGCGCTTATCCTGGAAGTCGAGTTTCACCGCGTAGCGGACCCGAAGCGCGAGATCCGGGAGGTTGAGAACCCGGGACTCGAAATACGTAGCGAACTGAAGCGCGGGATCCGGGAGGTTGAGAACCCGGTACTCGAAATTTGCGGAGCGCGCCTCTCATCCGTCCGCTCTACTGCGCGGTTGTTTCCAGACTGAGGAATTCGGCTAGCTGATTTTGAATTGGTGACGTCACTTTCTGAACGTCCGACATCCAAACTATGGTTTCGAACTTTGATACTATGTATGATGATGTATGATGTACGATGTATGATGTATGATGTATGAGGTATGATGTATGAGGTATGATGATATGATATGATGTATAATGATTTTAGCTTTCACATTTCATACAAGAAATACGCACTTTATCTCTCCTGCCGATTCCAGACTCAAGCGGCCAGGCCCTTCGATGGTCAGCCGTTGACTGAAGATACGGGTCGGCTAATAACGCTGCCGTTCTGCGACAGTTGGATGATGAAAAATTTCGCTCGTATCTTTCAAATGTGTGTTAAAATACACTCGAAGTGTTAAGAAGCGTCGTTCTTTCTCTCCCTATCACCTTTCTAGGTCTTTACACCACTACGCAGCGTTAAATACCGTCTCATATACGAAGCATCCATTTCATCTCGTTCAAAATTAGCGCATCCGTGATGTATTACAGTTACTCTGAATTTTTTTCCATCCGAATACTTTTCGAAAAACAATTCTGCTCCTCTACCCAACGCAGATACTTCACTTGCGACCAGCTAAAACAACGTTTCGATTCTATGCCTATGAAAATTCAAGATCGAGAGAGCAAATGAAAAGTTGTTGGAATAATTATGAATACTAATGTTATGGAATACATCGAGCGCGCGTCGAATAGAATCCCATTTCGAAATGAATAATTCTTCTCTTTTCATATCATAGCTAATCTGCTAATATAGCTAAATAGGATGGTCGGAGGTGTTCGGAAATGTTAGGAGGTGGTCGGTGCTGGCAGAAGGTGATAGGGGGTGGTCGAAAGTGGCCATTGATGGTCGGAGGTGGCAGGGGGAGGTAGGAGGTGTTCGAAAATGGTAGGACATTTCAAAAGTTAAAGTCGACGATGATCCGGTGCATCAATTTTATCGTTACAGATTTTCGTTTCCCGTGAGGCGTAGTGTATTCAACAACGATAATGCAGTCCTTAAAATTCATCATTCATCTCTGACTGGAAAGCTAATTCGCAAGGCGTGGTATTCTATTCTATTTGCATTATTAGAAAAATACCCGTACTCTACATACACTGTTTCTAATCTTTTGCTACCTTTGGTTCAATCCCCATGCTTCCACAGCACGATTAGTCGGAAATGTTTTTGATTATCCATAATACAATAAAAGAAGTAACAAAGCCTAAATTTATTGTTAAAGCTCTAATAAATACATCAAACTGCGGTCGAATTCATTTATTATTTGCACATGACCTCTGTATATTTGATAAATTATTCCTAAATACATTGAAACATATGTACTTATAATGAAATATCATGCAATGGGCTGTGTAAACTATAAACTATAATTTCTATCGAATAGCTGCTTTTATGTCAACAGGGCTTTGAGACTCAGTTCAGTTCGTCCTCCTCCTCGTCCACCTCCGACCACCTCCAACAATCGCCAACCACCTCGAACAACCACCGATAACCACCTCGGGTTGTACCTGGAATAGCAATAAATATTTTCAGTATAAGAACACATCAAAAACATTACGTAAGGATTCATATAATCACAGGTTTTGTTTTTTGGCTGTAACTTTTGATTCGCTGCTCGCAGCGTATTCGGACTGCGCCCAATCGATTTCTCTCGCAAAATTACGTCGACATAGTGCATGAAAGAATTTATTCCAGCACTTTTCGAAATCGCGAAAATTTTCACCAAAAACACAAAGGGGTTAGCCTTACTTTTTTTTGGGCAAAAAACTTTTGGTCTCAGATTCGATTCAAATGACCCTTATCTGACCAATTGGACCCTCAGGAACTCAGAAATCGCGGCGAAAAGAGCGTAGGACCAACAGGAGAGAAATGGCGAGCGAAAAAGCACCTGCTGAAGAATGTCGAAAATTCAGGTTCTGGTTTTTTGGCTGTAACTTTTGACCCACCGCTCGCAGCCTGTTCTGACTGCGCCCAATCGATTTTTCTCGCAAAATTACCTCGGTATAATGCATCGAAGAATTGATTCCAGCAATACTAAGAATATCCTGAAACGTGCATAGATGTTACGTTTTATGTGTATCATTACAGCGAAATCTCAAATATGTTCCAGTTGTATGAAATACTGTCAGAATAAAATGATTATATGATAAGTTAATCATCGATGATGGATCACAGAGTAATGCAGTGATTTTATTTTGTTATATATTGTTAAGTATGAACGTCAATTTCTAGCCTGGTTATTTTTAAACGATAAAGTGTAACAGAGCTACCTAAAGTGCTGTTTGCTCGTCAGCATTACAAATGAGAACCAAGACGAGATTCAGAAACTCTTTGATGTCACACTTTTTATCCTAGCAATCTTATATGTACAATGAACAGGCAAACGACGAAATTCTCGAACTTTCGAAAATTGAAAAATTATCTCTTCAAATCTCTGGCCCTTCAAGGGTCCGCACTATTTAGCCATGGTGTGGCACAATTTTTGTAATAAGCAATAAATTATGTACGTACATCGTATTCGTTATACGTCAGAATGTTCAACCATCAATGGTGTATAATAGTAGGGTTTGGCTCGGATGAATCGTCCAAAGAATCAGACTGAGTCTTTGGAAAGAAAAGATATATGTGAAAGATAATTATAATAAATGAGGTAGGATAAGAAAATTAATTGAAATTAGAAGAATAATCGTGGTGTTATAACATGACTAGCTCTGTATCGGAAAAATCTGAAAAGTACAGTGTTAATTCGTTGTTGATTGAGGAGGTTTGTCCAGAAATGTAGGCACAATTTGGTTATTTTCAAAGGTGAGTAGACAACGTGTCCAAACTTGAAGGAAGTAGTACACATAATGCGTTTCATGATTGTAAACGAACGATTCCATTGGAGAAAATAGCGCGAGCTAGGTGCTGCGGACAAGATTGCACGAACTAGGCGCAATCAAGTACAGTGCATGAATTAAATGCTCTCAAGAAAGTTGCACAAACTCGGTGCGATAAAGTAAAAGAGGGTACTAATTGTCAACCTGTTATTTAACCAAGATATGGGGTCTTTCGATAATCCAAGCTGATGTCAACTCGGCGCTGGTCAGACGAGCAGTGAGTGTCGCTCCGCGGTGGCGCTTTTATAAGAAGTGGTTGGTCGCATCATCGAGGGTTCAGCAGTCGCTCGGTGACGTTACAATTCTAGGATAGCGACTGACAGATTCTCTCCTCCCTTGCCGAATTATACTCGGGTGATCATTCATTCGTTGTAGGCGGGAGTGAATTCGATAGCGTAAATTTATACATACATAATTTATTGATTTAATCACAATAAAAAAAAAAAAAAAATATTCAACAATTTTTTCGTCGAAAAAAAGCTAAGCCCCTTTGGATTTGTGGTCCAAATTTTTACCGTATTCAATAACGCTGGAGATTGACTCTTTTTATTGGCTCTTAACTCCAACGTGCCTAATTAGCACGATAAAAATAATCAGGCCTCTGTTTTAATATTTTCAGTAATCATTACCCTGACCAAACATGTTAATTTTTGGAGTATTTTTACAAAGGATTAATCACTGTTATAATCTGGTATAGATGCAAACGCCCCGTAATTTTATGTGAGCTTTGTTATCTCTTTTAATCTCATATAATCCTTGTAATCTTGTAGTCTATTAAAATAATTATCGAAGAAGTTATTGAATTTAGTTTTTCTTATAAAGAAAGTAAGAAAAATGACTAGCTCCCTACCCTCGTATAAACAAATGAATAGAATCATTTAGAAAACAATTTATTGTTCGTATATTTGGAAAAATAAGTAATACTTTCTACATGTTAGTTCTAGTTCTTAATAGTAAATTTCCTCTCACAGTCAGAAAATTTTTTGTTTGAGCAATAATCGTTTTAGATTCCGTTTGTTGTTTAAGCAGTCAGCACTGATGATGAAAACCGAATGCTGTACACTTTGAGGCTGCAAATGAAACTCTTTCGCTCTCGTATATGGGAAAAATCAATATCACTGAAAATATTTTTACTCTTGGCCCCAATTAAAATACTGATTGTAGGGGAAATTAATTAATATACGCAATACTGGCGTGGAGAATATATGAATCTGCATAAGAGAGCAGTGATTTCATTTATTAAAATATAGTACAGTTCGTCATATTCTCAAATTATCTTTCATTACATCGTATGTTAAAATGGCCTGTAGTTGTTTTCGATAATACCTTCACAATTAGGTTAACGTTTTTCAGAAAGCTTGCATTTAATTCTCATCGTGAAGACCATTTTTACAAAAATGAAATGAGTTTTTTCGTTCCCATTTTGATGACCTTGGTTGATATTTAGACTATCCCAAATATATCCGAACAAAATTAATTATAAACTTTTTCTAAGTCTGAATTAACTGTAGACTGAATTACGGTTTATGATTTGGTATAAAAGAGAGCTAATTAGAATATAACCGAATACATAGTAGGCCGATTTTAAACCAAATAAATATGCAGACCGAGAAAACTAGATTTAATGTTCCAATATTTTTCACTTACTTTAATAATATTTTCTCATTGCCTAAACCTGATAGCATTATTTCGGAAGTATTTTACTCAGCCGTTTTTTTTGTGTGAAAATTATTTCCCATTTATCTCTCCGATATCGAAGTAGTCGCGTTGAAATTTGTTTGATATGGCAATGCGAAATTATAGTTGAGCATGGCAAGACACGCGGATATAGTTGGACCTCAATATATTTGGCTTAAAGAATTAACGAAAAATGAAAACTCATCCATGCAGCAAGAGCAATATGATAATTTATTATGCTGCTTTCATTATTTATGATTTTTCCCCTCGTGTCAATACTTTATTCATCCAAAGTCATCCCGACAATACAAATAATACGCTTTTCAATAAAATGTGGCATAAATAATAATAAACGATGTGAGTATATCAGACGAATGAAGAATGTGTGCAATGTCTGTCACCAAATTTTTATCCAGAAGAAATTATCACGAAGCTCAATTATTTACTTTTTTATACTATTTTCATCTGCTGAATGTGTTCCTTTTTTCACACATATTCAGTACAAAAGATGGATACTGAATAAAATGATAAACACTTGAATAAAATCAGGTATATCTGAATATAAATTACTATTAAAGTATCAAAAAGCCCCAATTGCAGGACGCAATATTTACGAATTATTAAAATTTCAAGTAATTCACAAATTCAAATTAACGTTGCACTCATTCTTGAGAAAATAACATTGTTCATGTATGTGTAATTTTGATGGCGCGTTGCATAAAATGTCATGATGTCATGCATTTACAATTACAAAAAACTTAAGGCTAAAAAAAAAATAATCGCAGAGTAGAATCAGACAATCGTATGGCAAAATGTATTGATTTCAATGGATTTTCGATAGATTAATCATCTGCTTCAAACGCAATAATAATATCTGATAAAAATGTAAACCATTAAAAGTTGCAAGAACCCAAAATGTAATTAAGGTGAAAATATAAATAACCCTTTGAAAACAAATACAAAATCACAACAAATTTTGCGGTGCTTGAAACTCAATTATTTTGAAAATTCTGTTGTTAGGGGACAGCTAACGAAGTTTCAGTGTGTTGTGATTTCACCACCTGGATGCGTGAAGGGAAGAGAACTAATGATTCGGTACCGGCTTCACTATGTGTTCAAGCATATCAAAGTATCGATATTTCAATGAACGTAATTGATAATTAACGACGTAAATATACAAAATTTTATTAAATATAAATAACTTAGTATTCTTGGGTAAAAAGTGTATTTCGAGTCAACGTTTCTGACCTGCCGTGACCTCATTACCACAGTATTTTTAAACGAGATTCTAGTCGAATTTCACCCATTTATTAACTTATGCAATTATCTTTCTGTTTATTAAGGCATTGAGGCATGATGCGGCGGACTTTTAATTACATATGTGATGGTAACGCATTATTTCATTAGGAAAACTAACAATCCCTGAAATAAGATGTTTAATTTTAATTTTAGAGCTTTGAAACTTTTAACGCATCATTAATCTTTGGAGATTTAAGGACCTAGTGCAGTTTTCTTTAATACAAACACAAACATACGGTCGTGATGTCAGTCGACAAATTCGTCACGTGATTCAGCACGAATACTTGATTTTTGTTTTTCTTTCATTACTTATAAAAATGCATAGTCTCACCACAAAGTTGTGTTTTAGTAAGTACAAATCGCTCGTCAATTTTTGTTTTTGTCAAGTACCTCGATCATCCATCTTCAATTAATTTCCTATAAGCTTCGTGGCTTTGATCTTCAAATTTTGGCATGTTACAAATAGTCGTTAAAACGGAAGGACCTGTGAATGCTGCGATGGTAAATTCAAATACAAATTTTTCTATCTCAGACATCACAAATCTATATTTGTGTTTCTATACGCACCTATTTATATGACTAGACTAGGGCCTTAATTGTAAATTCATTCATCATATGTAATTTTTTCATTTAATCTAAGGACTTTTGCATGGAAATACTTTTTAGCACATGTATGAATAGCTATAGGAACTGATTCTTCGAATCTAGATATTGTTTGCTACAACGCATGCATATAGAATATTTCGAATGACCCAACAGAGTTTAAAAATCACAGTGTGTATCTACCTTGGGAATTTCGAAAAATAATCATTTCGAGTCCGTATTTGGATCTAACGATTGGTTTTTCGCTCCGTTGACACTAAAAAAAAGTCTGAGCTATAAACTTACTGAATCACCGATGTCTGAAGTTTTACTATTCGCGCTGTTCGCAGAGATTTACGTTAATTGTAGGAAAAACTTTGACTCCTGGATATCCCGAATCGAAACGAACATTTATCATACGTAGATATATGTCTGCACTGAGGGATGCATTAATGTAAATATTCGGTTGCCCATGAATTCAATCCTTAACTATTAGAGGTCAGTTTTTGCAAAATTTGTTAGAATACATATTAATTCGACGGATTTTTAACATAATGTAAAGACAAAAGAGTATAAAATAATATTATAAGAAAGTACTCTGCTTCAAGAAGTTTAGCATATAATAAACACGACAAATATGAAATATTGCAAATATTCCACATTAACGTGAAGAGCCGACACAATTATTTATAACAGTTGGAATCTTTTGCCGTTTTCAACACCAAAACGATTTTTAAATTTACCATTTACAAGCAAAGCCATGTGTATTTAAATTATTTATAACATAAGTATATACATAACATGTAACTTTGCACCAAAGTATGATTTAATTACAAGAATATTATACAAGTTACGCAAAATCAATTAAATTTTATTCCTAGTGTTTTTTTGTTGTGTTTTCGTTTTTACAATTTACTATTTATAAGTTACTAAGTAATCATTAGGCTCGCAATAGAAAAAATTTAAATAGCTAGAGTACCTAATATCAATAATTAATTTAAGTTTTCTTACAAAAAGTCTGCCTACGCGAAAAAATAGAACTTACCATGCTGCTAATGATAATAATGAAAAATATGTTATAACACTAGTGCCACACATTGATTCACGTTAGATTTTTATAAATCGCAACAAATTATCACATCTGAGAACTGTACATCCGAAAGTTACCTTATGTTTCGATTTTAATTTATTTCAGTCGTGAAAGAAAACGCGCAGTAAGGAAGTATTCTTTCATTCGACCTCGGCTCGCAGTCATATATTGTTTCATTCTCACTCACCCATCTTGGAAAAAGACGCATGACACAATCTGCACGAAAGGATTGACTAAACGGACACAACCTGATACTAAAACTATGCATTTACTATAACTGATGTTTGAGTTTCTGCAATCTTTTTTTTTCAACCCATAATACAATAACAAATATTCAAAAAATACATTCTCGCTTGGAACAATAAAAATATTAAAATACGCTTTTTGTCAGTAAATCCTCTCTGATCGTAAAACTTAAAATTTTTTCGAATCTTCAACATTTGATGAAATTTAATACTGTTATAAAATGTTACAGTTTTAGATGCGAATGCAGTTTATACTAGAATTGTAATGTTCGTCGTAGCATTAGCAAGCTGTGTAAGTAGTCGTTTGAATACATTTAATCTAAAACAGTGTAAAAAGTGCCGTTATTTATTTCATTTGCGTTTCATTCTCACGCCAGTTCACCGTTACGTTTCAGGAACGAAAATTTTGACAGAATCCGCATCGCTCTGATCCTTATTTTGGGCCTGCGAACGCATTGCTCGTCTTCGTTCTTCTATCATTTGCCGTCTAGCTTGTTCGCGAGCTTCCCGTGCTTTGCGATTTGCTTCACTATTTACAGTTGATTTTGCTTTATTCGTGACATTGACACGACGCTTCGTGCTGCTCCCATTTTGTGGTAAGGATGTAATTGCCTTTGAATCTGGAATAACCTGAGAGAAAAATGTTCATTATTGTAAAATATTAGTGTTAAAAAAAGTTAAAATCTATAAGAAATAAACTAAAACTCACACACATGTTGATACTACTGAAGTGATACTCAAATTCCAGTTCTACATACATTTTGAACCAGTAATTTGATTTTAATTATTAGACAAAGCTTCCTACTAGTATCATTTTGTAACTTTTGATGAAAATCCGTGCAACTACTTTCCTTCCAGAAAAAAATTACTCAAAGTAAAAGAATGAACAAGGTTTCAGACAATATTTAACAAGTTATTACGTCTATTCTTGGGAGTTTTCAAATTCGGTTCATATTCTGCTGGACAATTTCTGTTGAATTCATCATTGTTTTTTCTAGTTCTCAACAATTTGAAACGAACATTACTTTCAGTTGATATTTCAATGTCGCCCCGAGAAAAAGTAATATGGTTTATTGGCTCCCAATGGTATCACACTAATTGTTTCAGAGATTGGCTGCATGAAGTTTTTTGCACTATAATACCAAATTACTGCAAAATATCTCAATTTGAATCAATTTGAGTTTAAAATGGTACAGTATCGACTAATTCTGAAACGGTTTTACTTTATTCGGTTTGTGATTTTATGGTGACAAAGTTCATTCAGGTTTGAAAAGGGGCACTTTTCACAGAACAAGAAGAGTAAATTCTTTCAGCCAAAATGGACACACGTGTTTCAATATTGCTTCTATATTTTATCAGAAATTATAACCAATGTATCCTATTGTTGATGAACCCGAAAATTGGATTCAAGATTCGAAATTCAGATAACGTTTAATTAGTAATTGATTTAAACTAAGGCTTTTTAAATTTTGAACATGTGTCTAATAACTTGGAATCACGGCTTGATAAATGAAGTAATTCATCTTTCGGGCATCGTTGTAACGGCATTTCTGAAAATCTTTCTTCGAATATACTTTCTCTATTTTATATATAGTCTTTGTGCCTGTTTGATTATTATTAAAATTGTCATCCCCACTAATTAACCATATCGTTGACACTAGATGGAATAAAAAATTATACATACTTCTTTCCACTGTGAGTTTTTCAGTCTTCGAATCTGATCAAAAAGTTCATTGACTTGAATAACTTGTAGCATCACCATATCCCAGAAGCCTGCTAAATCTTCGTTGGTAGTCGGAAATTCTTCCCCAGGTATTTGGTTCTATACAAATGAAAATGTAGCATGAAATGTGCGAGGAATTCTGAATACAAAAAGCACATTTAAAAAATTAATAAATTTCTTTCCACATATGAAAAAAATACAAACTATATATATTCTACAAATACCAGCACAATCCATACATATTTACTTGTATTTAAATTCATTGCAAATTAGCTCATTTGTATTGCCATTTTCAAACAAACGATTTCCAATAATCATCACTTAATTTTGAACGATTTTATCTGATTTACCTCGACACTCTAAATTAAGGTTTTCTATCAATTAAGTAGAAAAATATTTTTATTAGCTACAACAAAATAAAATATTGACGTAAACCGAAAGATTATGAATGTTTTTTTAAGAAACTATGCCAACATAAATACTTACAATATTCTTTTGGCAGAGTCCTTCAAATTGTTGCATTTTTTGAGTCGCTAATAGCCGAGCTTTGCCAGCAGCTGATCTCAACTTGCCAGCTGCCTCCTCAGGAAGTACACTTGGATCACCACCTGCCAGTTCAGCTTCTGCAGATGCTGCTAAAGACAATAACCTTTCTGTTTCTGCCTTCAATATCTAGAACATGTTAGGCATAGATTAATGCAACTTTGAAATTGTCCAGAGATCTTCATTTTTAATAGGAAGATGGGAAATTTTGAGTTAAGAATGAAAGAATAAATTACAAGAGTATAAAATATGTTATTGCTGAAACAACCAATTGACAATGGAAAGTTGGGTTTCTTCTTACCTCTATAAAATAATGACCATCTTTCTCTTCAGCTACCTTTTCTGTCTCTTGAATATGCTTTGCTATATTATGTGAACTTGCGCTTGGCTCCAAAACAGGTAAGACTACTTCCAATGCAGCTGGCTGATGGTCAGGAATATTTGTTACGCTGGTCATACTTTGCTTTGAGTTGGCGATAGATTCATTTCTAGCTGTACATTTATTCAGATCTATCGTACTTGAGACAGCTTTACTTTTCTGCTCATTTCTTTGAACGGACGAAGTTACTCTATTAAACAAATACAAAATATCAGTGCAATGAAATATGTTGCCTGATTGCCATAATAAATTCAGCAGTGCCAAATCTTTCAGTACTACATGGATTTACAATTACTTGTGTTAACGTAAAATTTCTGAGAAACGTTGCTTACTGAATATTTATAATCACCTTTGTAACGATTTGATTACTTGTTCGCTACCATCAGTCGGTTTCCTAGGGCTAACAACTGGTAATTGAGCCCGGAATTCAGGTCTAAGATGTCTTAAAACTGGAAGAGATTTTAATGATTCTTCTTCCTTGACGTCATCGGTTGAAACATCGTTGTTGTTATTCAATGACTTATTCAAGAAGCAATCACTGTTATTCAATTTACTGGGACTTCGTTTGAAGAAAAATCCTTGTGCCAATGCACCAGGACCATATAATCGTTCCACTCGTTGTTGGATGAAAGACTTTTCACTACTAAACGATGAATTGAATGTATGATTTTCTGTTTCCACAGACGAACCATTAGTCATGCTCATCTCTGTCATTGAAGTATTTGTAACTGGAAATTGAACCACAAAATTATTAGTTTATACTTTTACATCACATTTTATGAAACATAGTTATCTAGCGGAGATTAGAATAGAGTAGTTTGATTGTTGCAGGGAAAACCGAGGACTGATTCCAAGTGCTATTAGATTTGTAAAACCTGTGAGCTCACACCTTTATTTATATTTCTATTGTTCATTTTGAAGTGGTGTCAAAAAAATTGTTCAAAACTTTATGCGGGACTTTAGGAACATAGGTTCGACAGTTGCGACGGTTTTATATTTATTTGAATCCTTTTCAACTATTGATTTTGAATTGAAACCAAAATTTTTATCCATGTCTATACTGAGAATTTCTAATTGTGGTTAGTATACAGATCAAAAACTATTTACATTTTTTAATAAAAGTGAAAAATATAGTTCTAGGTAGAAAATTATAACGAATTTTGCAGCTACAACTAGAAGATCTAGTATTCGCTTTCATTTTTACTGATTATGGTCACTTGCGCCATATGTTTTTGTAACTATTGCAATAATTTGACGTCAGTACAATATATAATGTCAGTAAAGGAACAGATTTAATGCTGTAAGAATTACAATAAATAGTGACTTGCAGTAGTGACCGAAATTCAAACCGTCATTACAAAAAGATTCATTTTACAAGAATGTTTTAGTATCTGTAATAAATGAAATTTTTCTCAATGTATATCATAAGATCTAAGTTTGAGCTTGGTTTGGTGATATATCAACATCACTTGTAAATTGGGTCGATTTCCAACTACCTTGCTCTAGATAACAAACATCCTTAAAACGCAATAAAGAAACTACCGGATCATACTCACCATTGAAACTCGTGGACTTCGGTGAAGAATCCGTAACGTTTGACATGAAACTTTTATTTTGTTGACTAAATGCGACGACTCTGACCATTCCTGGGCTCTTTTTTATAGGCGATATGTCCGGATTACCGTGCACTGGGCTTATATCAGCGAATGTTGTGTGCAAAGGTACGCCTTTGTCAACTTCGCTAAAGCTTTCACAGGTGCTTACGGTATTTCTAGTCTCAACGAACGTATGGATCTTATATTCTTCTCTGACACCATTGGAGAAACCATTTTGACGCTCCATTGCAAGTGGGGAAATCGACAAACTTTTCGAGGGTTGATGACTTGGTAGGCTCAGGTTTTCACTGGATCTATCCAATCAATTAACAATTTCACAAAATGATTATGTACTTTCTATTATATACTTGTTTATAATATTCTATATGTATGCAGCATTCCGTAAATGAGCTCCATTATAATCCTATACTTTTTACATCGTATTCAAACTTGACTCGATTGCAGCCGCCTTGAGTATTTTCGTTCTATGAAGTAAGAACAGCTTTAAATGGACCAAAGTTCCTTTTCAAATCCCTGTAAAGTCATGCATAGTATATGGAACATATTTTCATTCCAGTTGCCTGGGAACAGCTCTTTCTTTAAAATTTTGGACTAGCAACAAATACTTGTGTTCAAATCCTAAAATTCGATTTTGAAATATTTCATTAGTATAAAAATTATTTTGCCATTTTTGATTCGTTTGCAATAGACGATATAATTTTAAAAAACCGCCAGCGTTTCGACTTCAAAACCCTTGTTGAATAAGAGTGTAATTGCTTAAATCAATGTAATGGCATCACCAAACGCCCGAATGAATCTACAATTACTATAATTACACTTTGCAGTGCATTGAAAAAAAAAAATTATCTACGTCATTCGAACATCGTTCATATTTGTAACATATGTTATTAATAATCGAAAATACGAAAAATGATATTAAGATTGTTAATGACAAATGATTTGGTGTTTTTATGCAGGTTTACTTGCATTAGCTAGTTTTCTTAGAAACAGTTAGGCTGCCAACTGTTAAGAGATTTTTAGAAACCAAGATTTATGTATTCTAAGCCTTTATAGAATTTAATTGAAGTTAGTAAGAATAGTTTTGTAGTAACTACACTATCAATAAAAAATACTGTCCGTACAGTTTTATAAAATTTGTCATTAAAATTCATAGAACATGGTACACAGTTTGAAGCTGATAATTCTAAGTTTGATGGATAGAAAAATATATGCAAAGGGAAGAATGAAGTGTAATGTACAAAATTGACTCTAACGGATCTTCAATTCAAGGACATTTGGACACGATCCACATAAATATTTTTTAAAGATGTTTAATAGCCTAGAAATTGAAATTCCAAAGTGAAAATTTTTCGCACACTTATTAGTATAAGAAATTTCACATTGTTAGTTCGTCATTTCAAAAAATGTATTGTTTGTGTAGATATACCTGAAGCCTGCAGGACTTGTATCCCGTGTTATGAGTCTGCTGCCAGGACTCGTATCTCGAGATCTGAATCCTTCTCGTAATTTGCTATCGTATCTTGTGATACCAGAATAACCACTTATGCTACAGGCAAGACCCAAGTATGATGGTTTTTTGGCTGTCAGCTGTTCTGGTTCTGAGCTGTCATGGTGAATATTACTTATGTTTTCTTTGTTTGCGTCAAAATTTATTTGTTGTATTGATTCTTCTTTACCGTTTGGTAAGATGTCGGGAGACGGAGTGAGTTCACCGTTACAAGAAAAGCTCAGACTGTGTAAGGTTTTATCAGAGATAGAACCTACTGCAGTATCTGTAAAAAGAAATTTTAAATCAAATTATTCAGTCGTTCAAGTTCATATAAATTACTAGAAAATAATTAGTCATTTTCAAGAAAATTATAGAAGGGCTCCTCGTTTGAGAGTCGAATTCAGTTTAAGTTTGCTTCATACTTTAGATTTTCTACTAAATGAGTATTATAAATCCGAACCAAGGAATTGTTCGAAACACTGTTCTGGACTTCTCTACAAAGATATTAATTTTGGTACATCGTTCCACAATTCTTTAGATCCCAATCTGAAAATTTATCACAATGATCTATAAAGTCTTTCCAAAAAATCGCTCATTAAGAATTCTTTATATGATTTTTTTACAACAAACTGAATTAAAACGTGAAGCCATCCTCCCCTTTTTTTACGCTTCAAAGTATCACTAATAGTGAAACACCATATTCAATAGAATCACCGTGTCTGGTATGAAATAAATTAATTTCATTGATTCTATCGCTGAGGATCGAGGAAAAATTGTCAACAATGCACGAACACAATTAGTCATAAATTCATGCAAAACAGTTGGAGAATATTGTCCAACAATGTGACCCACCTAAAAAGCCACTCAAAGGAAGATGGCAGAAAAATACAATACAGGGAATGTTCGAAAAGTTTAAACACCTTTTGTATTAAAATTGTAAAATGGTTAACAGTCTACGTGTTATGTGAAATATTTAAATACTATTGTTTGATTAAATCCACCGCACAGGCCGCACAGAGACAATAATCTGGATTAGCTAGATGTGAATGCGTACTTAACAACGTTGCCGCAGACACAGGAATAGCCTGGGATCACATCAGCAAGCTATACACTTGCAATACAATGAAAGCAAGTAAAGTTGACTTGGCTTGGCACAAGTCAGGCAAAAGTACTATTCTAGGAATATACTAAGCTAGTTACAATCAGCTTACTAGATTGGTTCAAATAGTAAACAGATGGAACTATCTTCATCCTTCAAAATGTGTATCATAATTGTTATAACTGTATTATCTGTCAAATAACAATATTCAGCACCCCAATCATAATGATATGAAAAAACACCTGCCATTAATTTCTTAGATTAGAACACGGTGACTGCAATTACAGCAATACAGGAAATATGAAAAATAATTTACAAAATGTCTGATGTCACTAGAATGACTTTTTCAATTGACAAAAATTAATTACTTATAGAATTTGATTTTGATGGAGTTTTTGAAGAGTTGGCAAGCTTTGACAGCCATTACCATTTATCGGTACATTTGTAGGGTAAGCTCCCTCTCCCTTTCCCCCTCTGCCGCCCCTTAATATATTAAATGGTTTTATGGTATTCATATTCAAAATCGCGACACACAGTGTGGATGATTATACAGCGTTTCCTTTTTGTTATGAAGTATTTTTAATGGACGCAATCTAATAAAAGCAAAATTCAGATGCAAGATATGACTGATTATGGCTGACTTTTTAAAGTAGGATTCCTTCTGACTAGTTTTGATATTTTACGTAAGAATATTGTGACCGTGATTAGATAAATAAAGTTTCGAATATATGTTTGGGTTGAATAAAGATTGAAAATTTATATAATTCTCCAAATTTGTAACTATGCTCTATAATCCAACAAGTAATCTTATCAAAATAGGTGTAACCATTTATCTGACGGTTATGCTGTGGTATTAAAAAATATTGAATACAGTAGTGACGAAACAATAAAAAATCATACAATTAATGATTATTAGACTATGCAGTTCAGTGGAAACGTTACGCAAACAATAAAGAATCAGTGTTTACAAAGTTGAACTCAAGTTAATTGAGGTTTTATTCGTCATCAGAAATTCTTGTTTCGAAACAGAAAAAAAATTTAGTACAACAAATTCACATAAAGAAACCTTCGTTATTCTGCTATTTAACAAGATTACATTCATAATCCGTTTTTTGTACGAAAGTTACTATTATTTAATTGTCCAATTTCGATTTTTTCAATGAAATTCAAATCAATTAATTTAAGTTCAACTTTCTAAGCCTTGCTCTGATAACTTTTTTGTTCCAATAAATTTTACACTGAATTGTATGACCTTCAAAGTGTTTTACAATATCCGTTACAAATCATCAAAAGAATACTGATCTATTACTTCTAATAAAGCTATTTTGAATATATTACACCATTTCTTGGCAATACTTATTTTTCTTGGGAGCCACAAAAAAGATAAAAGATAGAAGTCAACAAAACAGTGGTAGCATAATTGCAATTACTCGTTTTCAATACACCTGCATGAGTTGAAACATGCATAGTCATTTATTTCCGTCGATGAAGATTTAAATTGCAATTAAATATTTCATATATGTTTCGCATAACAGAAATCAACTTGACAGAAAAATTTGACGAGTTGCGTGACTTTCAAACTATATTCGATCAAAAACAATCCTTCCTCAATTTCTCTTGAAACTTGCTATTGTAAAATACACATGAAGGTAAGAATTAATATTCCAAAACTAAACACAGTACGCACAACATGCAAAAAAATATATCGCAGATTTCCAATGCAAAAGTAATTAAAGAATTACTATGGGCTTCACAATATATACTTCCACATAAAAACATAAATTCTCAACAATTACGCATAATGATACGGTAAATACGTTAGTTAAATTCACTAGAAAAACGTAAACGCCTTGAACAATATATTAAAACATAATTTTCAACCATAATAAGACGGGCAATAGCAGCAGGTACTTTAGATAGTTATGATTTTCGAACTCCAGGACATTCCGAGATACTCAATCGAGAGCCGAACCTGATCGGTCAGATGCAGATGTATCCACGTCGAGACTACAACTGCCAATACTCTCTTGACTAGTCATATTGAGATGTTTATTGGTGACCTCAGAGCTGAGTTGATGATAATGCAAGGGCTGAACTGCGAGGGACAGTGGCCTGAGGCGAAGGGTGGTCCTGGTGTTTCCTCCGCCTGGCACCACTTCACCGGCACAGTCTTCCCTCGATGTTTTACTTTCCAGACCTGCCACTTCACTGTGAACCACTGTGTTACGATGGTTTCCACGAGCGTTGTCAACACTATGATTGTTTCCACAATAGTTAAAAATAAAACAAGAAAACTATCATAAAACTGAAAATCAGATTGAGTACAATTCATGCTTCAAATGTATGCACTTATAGTTGAATCAATACTAATTTCGAATTTGTCCATTCCATGTCCAAGTATTCTCAAAATCCTGTACCTTTCGATCGCCGTGAAATGTAAATGATCAAACACCATTTTGAAAAAGCTGATATTGAAAATGAAAATATCTGTTTTGCTCGTGAAAAATCACTAAATTATTATCACTCCGATGTTTTTGCATGGATGATAACCAAGTATAAAAATGGATGTTGTTTTAAAAGCATAAATATATTAATAGGATATCACTTATTTACGTATTTCAAATATGTGGTTGCAATACATTCATAGCATGAATTTCAAGTATTGGCTGTGTAGCTAAGTAGTTTCAACATTCATCAAAGTTAATACAGAATGATGCACAGCCATAGACAAGTGCAAAATAAAGCAATTACTGATGCAAACATGACAAGTGCTTCCGTACGAATAGCCATATCCATATTAATAGTAATATTTTTTTCATTCTCACCAGCATTGACTAAGTCTATACAAATTGCTTCATTGTATTGAAAATTGTTTTGCGTCAAAGGAAAATAAATGTTCATATTGCCCAACTTCGTGCATCGAAGTAAAAAAGTAACATATTTATCAGCTGTACAATTTTGGTTTACAATTTACAATAAAATACAAATGATTGTGGGTATACTAACTGGGATCTAATAAATTCTTCAAAATTTGAGAAGTAGTTAAACTATCAATAGTTTCATTTCCAAAGTATTCATCTTGTCACAATGCTTCTCTTTTCCCAGGTTCGGAGTTTGAAATATATTAATTCTGTTCAATAAAAGCAGGATAAACCACGTATACCGTAAATAAAATTAATACAAACTTTAATTGTGCTTGGTACCTTCGTCGCCAATGTTTCCATGGCAAAAACTTAGACAGATTTTTTTTCCCCACTTCATTTACTGTATAACTACCACTTTCAATTTTTAAAGGCATGATTCATTCGAATTATTCCTTGTTAATGTAATTAGATCTCCAAATTAATATATGTATATCAATATCAGAAATACTCTAATTTTTCAATTGCAAGCTAATTTTTTTGTTTTTCCTAGATTAAACGAATTAAAGAACGGATAGTTGCGAAAGCTCTGGTCATTCACAGGGTGGCCACTTTTACGTTGAACGTAATTTTTAGCAACGTTAAAAAACAATGCGTAACGATACACGTTATTAACCCGACTGGTGAGGGAAGACTGACATGGTATGCAGACAATCCCAATTCCCAACATATCAACTCTCTCTCTCTCTTTAAACTGGGAACAGGGTTCCCCTGGATATTTTAAGAACACTAAAAAATCTGTGGTGCGTTTCCATGTATATACAACTGTTCTTAGAATGAAAGAAAGATGCGTGTGACTCAGATTTGAAGACTATATCCATGTATGTAATTCTAATGACTTGTTACTGTTATTTAAATAATAGATCTCGAAAGAAAACCTGGTTTTACTTAAAAAAAACACTCTACACAAATTATTGAAAGATTAAATTACTACATATATTATTACGAACAATCAACTCTATCTGAAAATGCAACTCTGAATTAAAGTACAAGATACTTTCACATGAACACTCATATCAAGCATTCAATACCAATACGCTCTTCACTAATGTTGACAAAATGCGAAAACAGGTTTCAAAAATTAATTATTAGTAGTCCTAATAAATGAGACAAGAGATAATGCAAAATAATTGACACCATTTCAGGAAACTCTCCTTCATAATGCACGATTCTATAAAAAATTTCATAACGTTTTCCAAGACTCATCCGAATTTTTAACCACCATCCAATGTTTGTAGAACGAAAGAAAAGTTACAGAAAAATATTGCCAATACGAAATTTTCATTAATTGAATGTAATTGATATTATTTCTCTTTCGTGTCAGACATTGTAAATGCTTGGTCTTTCAACGCAGTAGAAAGTACCGCAGAGATAGTCAGCAAGGAAGGAATTCAGAAGTTGGGGTAGTTTATTTGCATTTATATATAGACACCTAGGATTAGCTCCAGTGTCACTTACCAGGAGCCCCTTCTAGACCGGTCTAAAGATATCCTATTCTGGATAACTACTTCGGTAAAAAGACTCTTCAGCAGATAAATATGCAATGAGATTTAATTTTTTTAAATACTGCCTTATTATTGATAATGTCAGTGAAGTTATTGTTGACACATGCCCATCAATTTCAACAAATATAAAATTGATAGAGCACCTTTTGTACATTGATTCTAATCTTCTGAGTTTAAAAAAACTGAATGATGACTTACATTGAATTTGTCAATGGTACATGTGCTTGCGTTTGTTTAGACTGCAACCAATATAATTAACCTTATGAAATTTATCAGTGATTTCAAAGTAAATAACGCCAAACTTGGTACATAACTTTGAATTGGTCGCAATTTGACAATTCAACTACTTATGAAAGTACCTACTTGCTGTATCTGTATTCCGTAATAGATAATAATTGATTAGACAATTCAATTAAAATAGAGCAGATATGATATTAATTGTGCGCAGCATTTGGATATCAAAGTTGCAACATTCAGGTGTCGTTAATGGCATCCAGCAATAGCAAATAAAGATTAGAACTAGAAGTACATTTTGTAAAATAGTACATTTCAATAACGTGAAATAGTTTGCATGCTTAAATGATGATTAATCTTTTATTAAGTAGGTACTACTCTTAACTACGATATACTCTATACTATAAATGAGGCTTCAAGGCTGAAATATTCATTTCAAAGGCGGTGCTTCCATGCTAATAGTTTATCGATAATAACTACACTATAATTACTTACATTACAAGCCGTCACTAAAGACTATAAAAATTGTTTAGAGTTGTCAAACAATTTTGAGTTAATAATCTTAATTAGAGCAGAATCAGTGCTGGATATTTCTAATTTACTGTGCATTATACAAAATTATAATTATTATACAGCATTCCAATTCAAAACTAAATACGATACAGCTAAAAGTACTATAGGCGTAACTTATGTTAATCGTACAGGTGAAAGTGAGGGGTGAATCATAAGAGAGATTTGGTGTACAACAGGCAAGTTTTATTACAAGATTTTTGGAGAGGATAAGCAATATTGCAGGAAGATTTTGGCTAATTTGCAGACATTCTTGAAGACTTATAGTTTTTTGTTTCGAATATTGCACGAATTTGTAAAATTTTGGAATGAGTTTCATGATGTTGCATGGCGAAATGTGTTGAGATGTTTAGGAAATTGAAATGTGCTGTACACCATTTCTCCTCAGGTAAATATCTGGATAAAAGTGTGGGAAAAATTGCTAAGTTGATCCACAAATGGTGCATAAAAAAATAATCACATATTTATGTTTACAACAACACATAAAACGTTAATTTTAAAACAAAAACTTCACATCACAGTATAGAATTGCATGTCTTTGCGAAAACACATTAATGTACATTCATTTGAAATAAATAGGCAGTTGATCTATTGAGTATAACCAGTAGTATAGCATATCACCCATTTTGACATAAATACAAATCTGTACACACATGTGAATAAAAGTTTTGATGGGAATGTAACACATCCAGAGTGTTAAGCTTGCGTTATTATAAGCAGAGCCTAAGTTGAGAAAACGAGTCTTTTCAATAATCAACAGGCAAACTCAAGTGCTGGAACAAAATCTATATCGCCACCATTGCCAAAGCCTGCAATTTCTTCTCAGTTGTACAATTATATCCAGTACTTATCGGTTGCACTAACAATAGACTCTATTTCATGCCAAATTAAGGAGGTTCGTTGGCCTAAAATCAGTACTTTTCATAAATTTAATGAAGAGTAACCCATTGAGTATCTAGAAATTCTTATATTCGTGAGCAAAAAAGAATCTGTAAAAATACAAAAATAGAAAATACTGCCAAAGCAAACAAAAGCTTAGATATCGATGTTTCATTTTCAATCTCTTCGAAATGGTAAAAAAATCTAGTAGATTCTGGTAGATTATTTTTTACAGTCGTTGAAAAAGATTTTTTTTTCTGAGTATTCAATTCAATATTGGCATTTGTTGATTATAAACAACATATTGGAATAATGTTGTAAAATTATATATTTAACTACACTGACATAATAAAAAAAAAGTTTGATTGTATTTGTAAAAAATAGTTTGAAGAAATTTGAAATGAAGCATCAATATCTAACAATAAACTTTTGTTTATAATTTCACTATTTTCTATTTCTGTATTTCTTAAGGTTTTCTGAGCTTACGAATATATTAATTTGATAGGTATCCAATAAACGACTACGTCGTAATTAAATTAACAGAAGGTATCGATTTTTGGTCAATCAATCTTCTTTAATAACAGCGATAAAATTTTTGATACACCGTTCTAAAAATCATCAAAGACTTCAAAGCAAATCTGTACAGTTTATGCTTTGGTAGTAATTTAAATATTATTAAAAGAATTCAAAGTGTACCACCTTCACTTTATGTATTGTACTCTTAATGAATAATTATATTGAATAGATTATAAATTACCATAATAGCTACAATTTATTCTGAATTAGCAAAAAAAAACTTTTTCGGCATTAACATAGTGTCCAGTAAAAGATCTGTAACAAATTGAACGTCATTCAAGAGAAATAAAGATACACGAATGCAGAGGGCACTGTACAATAGCGGCATGATGTACGTCATATACATTATTTCTACTACAACCTGTTAGTAGGGAACAACAAAAAAACGCGATTTGAAGCAGAAATTCACTTTTTGCGAACAGTTACTCAGAAATTACAAATAAATAGATCATTCGCAGGAAAGCTTCAAAATGGGATATTTCCTGCACAAGAAAAATTTAATGACATTTTCAGAACCTCAAAGACTTTCAGGACCACTGGATACCATCAATTAAATAAATGATCAACTCTTTGTTAGTGCAAAGAGCAATAATCAACATACACTAGGCATCAATTGAAGCAAGATTTGGAATGCATATTAAGAAGCAAGAGTGTGATTTAAACAGTATTACAATTCAAAATAAAAAGGTGCATAAAAATAAATTCTGTGATATTGTATTGGATAAATGTCGAATCATATCAACGCTGAAATTAATTGCAGATTTCAGCTGTCAAACACACATGAAAAAATTTAATTAAATTGTCTTTCTTGCAATTTGGATCTTACATTCTTTAACACTTTGCAATCCTACTCGGAAAATGATGATTAGTAGCTCTCAAATATATTCATGCACGCATCGGCCAAAACCTACAGTTAACTTCAACATCGTGCATTCACTAACTCGAAGATAATATCTGTAGATACATGGGTTATCAGAATAACACACTTTTGAGGTTTGGTAATTAAATTAAACAAGTTCTATTAAAGGCCGTAAAAATTAAAGCTAAGCCAGTACACCTAGCTCTGTTCAAGGACATATTTACTACCTATATTTCACAATAAGAGAAGCCAATATTAAATTTAAGAAAGGAGAACTTCATTCGATAGTGCAATCACATCCAATCCATTAAAAATTCTCTGCACGTTTCATATCCAGTTGAGTGTAATATAATTCTTTACATTTTATGTAGGTGTATAAAAATATTTAGCCTGTCTCCCACCTTAAAAAAACCTTTTATTATATGAATATATCCAAATTAGTTTTGTCGAAATGAATGAAAATAATGATGATGTCTGTGTAAGTAGGATACTAATTCGTTGCGTAGATGAAGAAAAAGTAATTGAAATATGTGGTATTGTTTAGAGATTAAATATAATTAGCTAAAACAATTTGATAATAATAAACATATCATTATTACATTTGAGAAATACGATGAATATACAGAAGAAAATGACTGTAAGGATAGCCTATACAATATACAATATACAAGCTATACAATAGTGTAAGGGATATTGCGTCCTAAGTTAGCCAAGCAAGACACTGCAGGAAAACTACACGCCCATCATCATCTATGCAGTTCGCCCAGAGCGACTTCACAAAATAGATAAATTGCATTGCAAATAACAAATGCGATTTGATTTTTCATAGTGAGATGTAATGAAATGATAATAATTAATGAAACTGACAATATAAAAGTGATAGAAACTCCAATACTCAGAAAATTCATAAAAATGAAGTAAAATTGGTCAGGAAGTTGTTTTTAGGTACCCAGCGATGAAGAGAAAAAAAAAATCAAAACATATGTTCTACGTAGTTGCAAGCTGAATGATTGAGAATTCCAGGCAAAGTAGATGAATCGAATTGTAGAATACATGTTTAATAGCCTTGATGTTGTAATAAAAATTCATGTCAATTCAGAGAACATGCATTCCAACGATTATTTCAAATGCCAAATAATCTGGCACAAGTTTTCTATACTGCAGACGCCTACACAGAACTCCTGAGAGGCGGCAGAGGAACCTGTTTATGTATTGCATACTACTTCTCACACCAAAGATTCGAATTGAGAACGTAAATCAATATCCGACTTAGATAGTGTTAAACATTTCACAAGATTAAGTGTATCAAACCAATTACTATTACTAAATGCTTGAATACATGTTCGAAAGGTAAAGCGGATAGCTACATTAGATTGAACTTTAAACATCTTGGAAATATTTTGCAATAACATATCCAAGACTGTGAATAAAAATTACATTGCACAATTACTTGTTATTTCTTATTTTGATATGTCGCTTTCATCAATTTCTTACTTTTTCAATTGTAAATTTCACACTTTCATTTTGAACTTGTAAATTTATTAGTTTGTACTACTTTTGGAGAAAATTATCACAGAAAATTTTGCAAACCAATTAGAGTGGTATATAAGCCTGTTTATACATTCGTTCAAAGACTGGTTGGAAATTGAAACGTATAAAAACTGCAAACTGGTGTTTTAGGTGTAAGATTAATCCTTCTAAAATCCTGCGGTTTGCAGGATTGTAACATTGCCTTAAAGATTAACGTTGAGAAACAGTTTACTGAACCGGAAATCACGAAATTAGACGTAGGTGGGTACGAGAAATACTTGAATTAGACGAATTATTTACGCAATTTCAAATCGAATTATGCTTACTTCCCCAGACGTTACTAACATCAATGATATCATGGTAATTGAGCGAAAGAAAATACATGGATGAACAGTTAGGCATATTTACTGTAAACTAAACAAGCATTGCTGCATTGTGAAATACAAGATACGACAGTGTATATAAAGCGTTAACGAACTGTCAGCGCCCAAGTAAGTGTGGCACGCCTCGATCTTTCCGACATGACCGAATTTTTCGAGAAAACGTCGTGCAAAGGATGAAAATAATGAATAGAGTCGCATGCGTCGATGCCAACGTCGTAATTGTCGGCTAACCCGATAAACACCTCACCCTTATAATTAGAGGATAATTCAATACACATGGTTAATCCAACCTAAAGACGTATTCACATACATGCTATATGTCACATTTTACAACGGAAAGAATGTTTCACTTTCGGCGTAGTCGTTTATTCGTTACTCACATTCAAGTTGTCCCCTGATTTTTCCAGACCCTACTTCGTCGTTTTCTAGTCAACCTTTCTTAACCGATTTCAATATTTCGCGAATAATACTCCGGCAATTTAGAGGTCAGGGTGTGCCCCAAATTTTCGTAGCGCCCAACACTGCCCGACACATCCGTCAAACACGAAAACCGGTTGCCATTTTGTTGCTGGTTTGACACTTGCGCGCGATCTAACAAACCGAATGCCAACCTCATTCGAGAGCGCTATTTTTCAAACGGTATCCACTCGTCATGCTATTCAACCTACATAACGATCGTGTACACTTGAATAAACAATTTTATGAGCCTGAAGCATGACGGGCCTGTGATAGGAATGAATAGAGTAAAAACAACAACAAAAAACTTGAATCAGATGGTAGATGAATATCGACAAATTAAATATCGATACCTCACAGCAGATATTAAAACTAAATAATTTATAATCATACCGTATTGCGGTACATCATGACACAAAAGCACTGTCCTTAAATTCTTACAGACAGATTCCTTATCAAATCGAAGATTCGGGTCGGAACCAATAATTCATGTCATTCGGTCGTTAAGTGTATCATGTATCATTCTTTGGGTGATTATTTTCAAACAAATTTGCCAAGTCTTCGAGCGTGCTTTCAGAAAATAATTAATCTGCCTAGATCAATATGAAATTGCTAGAGTGATTTAATACTGTGTGGAAAAACGAAACGAAATCGAAGCTCGATTTTAGACAGTTACGTATTTCTTATTTTCCACATCAATATCATTTCGAATAACATTTAAAAAATCCTATCTGCATGTTAAAGGATTTATAAATGTTTTAAAATCGTTTACAAAATGAATAACTATTATGTTATAGATATCATGTAAAACTCTCACGCGATGTTGGGACTTTTCAAAAATGGTTCAGAACGAAGTTAGCAAGAAGAACAACAGTTATGTAATTATGAAAAATCAAGTTTAAGTTTCGCTGCGTTTTTTCGTATAATATGTATATACATCAATAACAGCAGCAATTTTACACCTATCCAGGTGAATCGGCGGGTTGTTTAACGACTGCCAAACTCCGCATATTTGAACAACAAGCTATAAAAATCGATAAAAGTAATTATTAAAAAGTAAATAAAAGTAAATATTCCCTTAAATCACTCAAAGAAAGGTATATTTCATCGCGAAGTTGTTTGCATTTTTGATCCCGACCTGGATGGGTAATTTAAGGTGGAATCAACCGAGAGTGACGGGATAACGGGAACGAAACAATACTAACAAGCAATAGAGCTACGGTAAAACGGAGTAAGAATATTCGGAAGATTAAAATTTGTATGGTACTCTCATCAGCACAACGAAAGATAAAAAAAGTATTATCTATAGTACCGGCTGCGCATGATCGTAGAGCACGTGCAATTCGATCTATTACGGTTCACAGCCGTTGAACAGTCAGTTCTGTAATTTTTGTCCTCGAATGTGAATTATTCCAATATTGACGATAAATAACAGTTGATACTCGACGAGTTATCGTTTGTCAAGTTTCATTTATTCTTCATTTCTTATTGGTGTTTATTGAAGTACAGAGGATTCCGATTATACTTCAATTTCAAAACATTTAAATACATGGGCAACTGAGTTAACCTCTTTTTTGCCCAGACCGACTGACATTAGACAAGCGAGCCTGATCGCGACGATACGGTGGTGGTGAAGGAATCAGTATCGTACATAATGTCCAACGAGATGCATGAAAACGTTGGAGAAACAGACGCAATTGAACCGGTTGCAAAAAGATTTAAAAGTTCAATAATCTCGCAACACGTGGGGTCAATGGAATTCCAAAAAATCTTTTCTAATCATTGGCACGGCTCAAAGCCTGTGAAAACAGATAGAATAGAGATAATAACGGAGCCGTACCGAATATGCAAAATTTCAGATGTTCTAGCCGAAAATACGTTCATTTCGAAACTAAAAGACGAATTGAAAGACGTAGAAAGTTGCCGCAAAAATATGGACTTGTATCAGTTTGAACAAACGAAAGACCTGGCAAACGTAAAATCTGAAAGCATAGTACAATTGTACAGAACCTTTGAATCAGACTTGACTGATTGGATGAGAAATAATACGAAAATTGATTTGAGTGGAAAAATATCAATATCTAGCGCACGTTACTCTGATACAGATTATCTTTTATGTCACGACGATAATATGGGTGATAGAAGAATCGCCTTTATTTTATATTTGTCTGAAAATTGGACTGCGCAGGATGGTGGATCACTAGATATATTCGATACGGATGAAAACGGACAGCCGAACTGCATTGTGCGCTCATTAATTCCTGAGTATAACTCATTGATTTTCTTCGAAGTTTCAGATAAATCGTACCATCAAGTTTCTGAAGTAGTATCAACAGACAAAGTAAGAATATCGATTAATGGATGGTTTCATGGACCACTGTTGGAAAGTGAAATACAGCATAGACCAGAAATAACATACAAATATTTCAAACCTGATGAGACCGAGGTGGACTTGCTGTCTTACATTTCTAAGATTTATTTGTACACAACAATCGTTAAGAAAATTCAAAGGACTATTGAAAAAGATTCGTTCATATACCTTCCCAACTTTTTACTGGAAAATATGTATGAAAAATTGTGTGATGATGTAAAGAATGAGAATATCAAGTGGGAAAAAACTACTCCAGCTGATGTACAGAATTACGAAATCGCCAATGAAGATACTTTACCCACTGTGCTGAAAAATTTCTATAATATTTTCAAGTCCATCCATATTTTTCACCTTCTTAAACAATACACTGAGTTGGATTTGGTACCGGAAGCCGACCATATGAAACCAAGAATGAAAATTGAACTGCAGAGGTGGTCGCGGGGCTGTTATATGTTAATCAATGACAAAGAAGTCATTCAGCCTTACAGTAAAAAGGATGCAGAAACAGAAAATAATGAGAATCATAAAACTGATGAAATTGACAGAAGCCTAAAAGCAGAGCTGAAAGACGGATCAAGTATAGCAGGTAAAATCGAAGACACATCTAACGAATCAAAGAGTGCAAAAAGTGATGATCAACCTAATTTCAGCACGAAGCACGACATTAATACAATTGATGAAGAAATCCTGATCGTAGATAAAGAAACTGCTACACAAGACAGAATAGTAGTCAAAAATCCACATGGCAAAACTCAAAATAGTATTGGAAGTAAATCTAGTAAAGGAAAAGAGAAGTTGCCAATATCTAGAACGGCATCGTCAGCAAACTGTACCAAATCTGTAGGGAAAGCATCGATGTCCGTCGCATTTCACCAATCTGACTCTACGGATACAGAAGATTACTCGTCAAACCCACCGAGCGACCCAGAGTCTGATACTTCACAATCTGATAATGAAGAGAAGGATAATAGGCCAGGCACTCTGGATGTTTTGTTACAATTTCATACCGAGAATGCAACAGATGATACTACGATAGATTATATTGACCCTAAACAGAAGGATGGTGCATTGATTCATATACCACCCCAAGACAATCATTTGTGTTTAGTTTATAGAACTGCTGACACTTGTCGGTGTAACGAATATGTTAACCATTATTGTAAAGGCTACTTTTACACATTAGTATGTTCTTACTATGAATAAAACCTTTTAGAAAAAACTTCCTATCTTGCATTATCTATTTTTTATTTATATAAAACGACACAGTTTGCTTGATGTTGAGAAATAAATGCAGACTCCTTGTTCACGCTAAATATTGTGTCGTGACGAATCACTTCATTCTTTGAAAGTGAGTGATAGTCAGAGAGAAACAATGTTGGTTTGGATGAATATAATCGAAAGTTACACTTGGTTACTTCAACTGTTAAAAGTATCAGCAATTACAAAAAACATTAATTACTACTTTCATGAAAGAATTTATGATCATTTGTTTCACAATCCGGTACCTAGCTTAAAAGTAAAAAAATCAACTTTGTTATAATTGTTTTAAAATGGATTGATCAAAATATTTTTTAAATTACAGCATGATCAATTTTCAAGATTCGAATTAGATAGACCATGCATATTCACTCTTTCTCTGGTTGTGGATCTTGCAAGTTCTGCCATAAAACAAGACTACTAATCAACTTGAAAGTAAATAGCATCCAAATGAAGTCGAAGTCAGCATCAACTTTGTAAAAATATAATTACAAAAATACATATCCTATTGATTTACACTCTATGAAAAGGATTCCGAACAGGAACATTGAGCATAAAGTGTTAAATGTAGGCCTTGTTTTAAAGCACTACCTTCAGCAGATCCACAGTCTCTACTCTAAAAAGAAATACAATACAATCCTAAACTAGAACTCCACCTCCCACTTCATAAACCTTTCATTTGTTTTCAATTTGAAACTAGCAGAGTAACTGTGATTCACAGAGAATGTTTCTTTACTTATGACCAGTAGCACCACTTCATACTAGGTATTTCATGCAAAGTTCACATATGGAGCTCTAAACAGAGAGCTGCATCGCCACCTGTCAGAATCACTCACCAAACTGAACGCACGACTCTTGATATACCGATCTCTTATGCTAGAATCCCTCACTTTGTACATTGTAGCACCCTATGGGGCCTTTGTGTAATATGACCTGGTATATGCGCATGCATTGACATCAGTCCATTTTTGTCCCAAGGACAACGTACGTTTTTAGCATTACAAACAGTGATGTATCTTGTTGTTAGAAAAAGCTAGTTCGATTATAGCTTCTGAACAGGTAGGCAAGTATCACTATTAGTTTTTTTTTTCACACAATTTTGAATGCTCATAAGCCTATGCCAGAGGACGCTGAAGCTGCTTGAAAGTAGCTGTGATCGAATGTACCAGAATCTTAGATTATATGCAGAACACATACCACGAAATAACATGACTGCAGGCATATCACATGCATTGTGTTTCTGCTAGTTGCTACTATAATCTGCATGACTATATCAAGGCTATAAACATTTTTGATCTTCTGAAGATATAAGCTACTTAGAACTCACGAATTAATTAAATTTGATTAAGATTCAATTAGTTTTTTTTTTTTTTAATCACAGTTTAATAACTGAAATTATTCAGGCAATGGTGGTAATATTATGCTGTATAGAACGTCTATCATATATTATTTGCAGACCAAGGGTAGCAGGTAGCACCACAGTGGAGATCAAGGGATAAAATTGAGGTATAATACAAAAGATATTCTCAAACATTTATTATATATGGTATATTTTATGTACAAAAAAAGATTGCTATTGTTCAGGCTCACGATTTGTGCATGCAAGATAATATGTTCCACAAATTGCGAAAAAAAAAACCAACTTATACATTAAAAATGTTAAATTAACACATCTGAATGTAGAAAAGTCTAGTGAACATGGAATGATTCTGAAAAGAACAACAAACTAATTCCGTATTGCGAATTTTGATAACATGTTCATGATTCGTATGTCCAGTATTAGAATTATAAAAAATAATACAAAAATGAATGAAAGGAATATTTTCAAGGTGTTATTTAGCAAAGTTCTGCAACATATTACACGAACCCAAATTTTCAAGGTTTTATGACTTGAAAAAATATAAATTAGAATACTCACGCTCTTGAGTTATGAGACATACATTGGATTTCTGGTCCTTCAATACGAATGCTAGGATAAGACGCCGGTTGATCTTCGACACAAGCAGCGCTTGCCCCAGATGTCTGTAATTCAATGTCAAGAGTGAATTATGTTATTTAAACACTGTGAAGAAGGTTCGTCAGACAGTTGTCTGTTTTTATTATTGAAAAGCTTGTCCATATAAAACAAGTCTACATGAAGAAAAACCTTACCGGTGAGATACAAATCTGTACACAGTGTTCAGCAATTTTTTTTCTAAGTTCGTTCATTTCTAATTCCTGCTGAAAGCTTGCATCGCTTTCTTGCGAGTCATCTCTTTTATCATCATCGGCTGATTTTGTAGAGTACTCAACTTGAACCCATGGGCAGATAATGGGGGATGATTGTACTGAATTTTTACTAGGTCTTGAGAGGCGTGGTGAAAGACGTCTCAATAAAGAAACAAGCTTTGATCTATAAAATTAAAATGAAATCTATACAAAATCTGTCAATTTTAATTTATGTTTAATAACCAAACAGCAAATTCACCGGAATTCAAGTAAAGTGGCCTAACGCGAGTCCCACTTTCTGATGTCTGACTATATATGTACGTTCCTAACTAAATTGTCCTGCTTTGAAAAAATTTGCTATCATGTACTTATACAAAGTGTACATACTTAGCACTTGAAGTTGCTTGCAAATATCCAGGTGTTGAAGGGATATTTCTTGACAGTTGCTCAGCGCTACGAGTCCCACCTTGAGATTCCAGTTGATTAGAACATGAAGTAACAGTTCTTCCGATTCTCCAGTCTAAGCTGTTACTTTGAGAAGCTCTGAACCCTGTCAAAAAATCTCAAATATAAAAATATTTAGGCATATAATTATATTCAGTATTTCAGATATATTGTTAAGGGGAACTTATTCAACAGTAGCTAGTATTAGCTTTCTTGCATACAATTCTAATTACTGATAGGTTCTCTATTTTTTTTTATGCATAGATCTTTCTTCTTTGTCTCCTGACCAATAACCTGTTCTACTTGTAATAAACTCTTTTATATTCTGTTTGGTTTCTTTTAGCACTAATAAGTTATAGCGGCTAAGATCTGGCGCAAATGCTACCAAATATTACGGCATGTCAGATATTCAAAGGAATATTCTGCAAACTGCAATGTAAATAGGACTTAAAGGTATCTTGTAGGTATTCTACCCACAGAAATTGATAATAATCTAAAAGTAAATACAATCAATTTAGGAATTCAATTATTCTTCAAAAAGCCAACCTTGATGATTAACAGATTTTCCAAGATGCCAATCCAGAGAATTAGAACTTTTATTGACAGCGTAAATATTATCACATGACTTCGTTGAAAGGTAGGTAGAAGTTTGACGCCGTTTTAATAGGCGTAAAATTGGACCAGTGTTTCTGATGAAAGAAAAAACATTTATTACATCTACACATCCAAAACATAGTTGAACTGTTTAAAAAAAAAAAAATACCATGACATTCTTTTAGAAACAGACAGTTTTATTGAAAGAACTTCAACAGTTTAACAGCATTTCAAGTATGTTTCAGACACAAATTCGTTTTTTAAATCAGTTAGATCCAATTAAGTTATATTCAAAGAGCAGTGTAACTCATTGGCTTGTTCCAATGTAATAGATTTGCTGTGATTTGTGATTTAAATACAATATCTATCGACTACCGAGGCTGCCGAATATATGTCCAACTTTTAATGAATAGTACATACTTTTTGCACTTCTGTGATGTATCAATAATTGGTGGGCGGTTCTTGCACATTTGAAAAGATTCGGTACTGTAAGTTCCAACTCTAACGTGACTATACGCTGCCCTTAATTGGACACTTTCCAAGGGTTGAGAATTATTTTGTGTAATGGATGATGGCGGGGAAAGTTTGGGGACTAGCTCGATTTTGGAAGTGCAGTTCATGATTTTGAATTCTATTTTGCTAGTATTTAGTACGGATATAATTCATAAGGCCAATTCTTGCAATTCGTGCGTCTAGTTTTGATTAAAAATATTTCGACAATGGAAATTTAGTCAACATTTTACAATTGATTTCATAATCTTGGTAAGTAGTGAAAAGCAATAACGAATGACTGTAATAAACGTGTCCATATAGTAAAATAATCAGTGTCACGAAAAGTGCACTCGAATTGTTTGCTGTGAGACAATCACACTCATTAATGTATGATAAACCTGACGTATTTCACCTTTGGAATATGAATTCCTATGTAAATCAGTGAGTACCTACAGATATTTATGATTTTACACTAATCCCGTGCTATTAAAGAGAAGTAGATGGGTGTATATAAAATTCTACAGAATAACCCAAACTCATTGAAAACGTCACCGTTGACACTTTGTAATAGGAACTGTGCACTAGCGGCGGGACCACGGCGGGACACACGTCGAACTTAAACTTCTCGTTGCCTGAGGAACGAGACCATGACGGCACGTTGAGCATTTCACTTCCGCATTTTGTATTGACTAGATAATTCTGTCTCCAACTATTAATAAACTTATACCACGGTGTAAGAACTAGACAGTACTGGTACAAATCCAGGTTTTCTTTCTAAATAATGTTTCTCTCCCACTTTTCACGAAACTCCATTCGAAGGCTGACATACTAATGTGTCGTATGTTATTGTATGTGTATGAAATATGTTCAATGAGAGGCCGCAGTCACTTAAATTCCCTAGATGAATTTGTTTCAATTTCTAAAAATAATCTATTGACTATCAAACATCGGAATTACGCTATCAATCACCTATACGCGATTTACACATGATTTCCGTAAAAATAAATCTAATCGGGGTAGATGGCCAAGTATATGGTGCCGAAGAAAATAAAGGGAGTTCAATCAAGTTATATTGGGAGCTTTCCAGCAACGACACAGAGCGACACTGTGTCGAACATGGTGCTTTCCAACAACGACACAGAACGACACAGTCGGACACAGCTGCGGAGCATGGTTGGACACTGTGTCGGATTCATTGCTGCCAATTTTTTAGTTAGAGATTTTATTTTCGACGCATGGTATTGTTTATATTTATTTATTAAATGCAATGATAATCTACACGTGTTTCACAAATGTTTTTTTTTTCCTGAAGCGCTCAATGATCCTAGATTTTTCGTTTAATGCATGAGCGGACTCTAGTAACTGAATTAAGAACCTCAAGGCGTTCCAACAAGCACCAAGGCACAGTGTTCGACCGTGTAACACAGTGTCACACTGTGTCTCCTTGCTGGAAAGCTCCCATTACATTTCAGTGGTTCCAGTCTTGTATTTCAGTAACCTCTATGGGTGGCGCCAATTGTAAATTTTGAGTGAGGTTATGCAAAAGAACATTTACTTATTGGAGATTTGTGTTATTTTAAACAGCATTTAGAGCAAACTGTCCATCCACCCCCTTTAAAATATTGAGCATTATTTTACCGGGCACTAAATCCGTACATAATATATAAATCTTGATCTGTATAGACCGTAAAGTTTTAACCGGACTCGGTTTTCGTCAATTGTCGTCGGATTAAAGGGCTTTTTATTCAGTTGAATCTTGAGGCTTAATTATATTCAACCCATAAAGAGTGACTACATACTTTGAAAATGAGTTTGTGGGTTGACAAATATCGTCCCACTAATTTGGGAAAACTTGATTATCATATTGAACAAGCCACACGTCTAGTGAACATGGTAATCCTCCTTTGTTATACATACGATATTCAACGTATTTCCTAAATATGAACATTTTCGGTTGTCTTACGGTTAATGAATCTAAGGAAATCCTAGATTTGCTAAAAAATTTCTCTCAAAAATTCTTTGATGTTACAAATTTCAGCCCCATGCATTTTTTGCAATTATACTCATACTGCTTTTGAGCATAACATTACGAACTTTGCATCAATACAAGTACATATTCAATGATCGTTAAATTGAAATAATATTCCTTTGCAAATCTTTTTCCCAGTTTATAAAAAGTATTCTATGCCCAATCTTCCAACTTCAATATATTCTCAATATAGGTACAAGAAGGAGATTTTCCACATTTATTAGTATATGGACCCCCAGGAGCTGGAAAAAGAACACGGATAATGGGAATAATCAAAGAATTATATGGCAGCGGTGCTGAGAAATTACGAATGGAAAGCATGAATTTCGAGGTATCTGGTATTCTAAAATTATTTCAGTAATTGTAAGCCTTGAGAGTTCCATAATCGACTATCGTACTCTTATTTAACATAATTCGTCTTAATTTAATAATTTAACATTCAAGATTTTCTATTTTATTATTTATTACACTTTAATTGTGCCAAATTTTATAACTCCACTTCATCCCGTTGTTCATCTTACATCGATTCACTTACCACCTGGTTTTTCAGACTCCGTCTCGAAAAAAACTTGAAATAATGACTATCAGCAGTAATTATCATATCGAAGTTAATCCCAGCGATGTGGGCATGTACGATAGGGTTGTTGTGATGGACCTCATAAAGACCGTAGCCCAAACACATCAGCTTGATGCAACGGGTCAAAGAGAGTTCAAAAGTAATGTTTTAGAAATCTACAAAAAAATATGTGAATCATGATCTCAAAGCATGTAACAACCACCTGTTAAAAATTTTATCAAAAATACATACTTATTTTTAGTTGTTCTGCTGACGAATGTTGATCAATTAACAAAAGATGCACAACACGCATTACGACGCACAATGGAAAAATATATGGCTACTTGCAGAATAATACTGTGCGCAAATTCAACTTCACGTGTACTACCAGCTATTCGATCTCGTTGTTTGGGCATAAGAATACCAGCACCAAAGATCAATGAAATTACAACGATTCTGGAATCAATCTGTAAGCGCGAGGGACTCACTGTACCACATGAATTAGCAATCAGAATTGCTGAAGCCAGTGAAAGAAATTTGAGAAGAGCTATTTTAATGCTTGAGGCCTGCAAAGTTCAACAGTGAGTGACTACTGTAGTGAATTTATTTATTATGTTGTATCAATCCCATAGTCTTTTTTAATGCATATTCATTTATTCAACATGTTTCAGATATCCCTTCACTGTGAATCAAAATATTGCCGAACTTGACTGGAAAGTCTATATTCAGAACACTGCTAAGTTAATAATAGCGGAACAGTCACCTAAGAAACTGTTGGAAGTTCGCGGTAGACTATATGATTTACTGACACATTGCATACCTTGTGACTTGATTTTCAAAGGGCTGCTGCAAGAATTAGTGAAAAATTGTGATCTTGAGCTTAAAACTCAAATAGCCACTACCGCTGCAGAGTA
This sequence comes from Neodiprion lecontei, assembly GCF_021901455.1. Taxonomy (NCBI): domain Eukaryota; kingdom Metazoa; phylum Arthropoda; class Insecta; order Hymenoptera; family Diprionidae; genus Neodiprion; species Neodiprion lecontei. The sequence goes on from NC_060263.1 coordinate 25,579,173, forward strand.
CGAGCACAGAATGCATCATGGATCAAAAGCTATATTCCACTTAGAAGCATTTGTAGCAAGATTTATGGCAATTTATAAAAAATTCATGGAAACCTCCCTTGAAGCTTTCATGTAACAATCACTGATCGGCATTAAATGTGAGAGAACTTTTTTGAAATAATTGTGTCATAATTTTATGGATGATTTTTCATCAGCGTTTACCATCCAGCGTTCTTTGTCCTATACCATTCTAAAATATGCAGGCCACATTTCCGTAACTGAAAGCTATGCACTGTATATTACAGTGATACAGTCCTGGAGTAGAGATCTCAAGGCTGTACCATGGCTTTTTACAGCAATATTCATAGCTTTCATACAACTTTGACCGCATTTCATGTACAGTCACTGACAAACTGACTCTCGTTTCTGCAAAAACATATGCAAGTTCAGTCCATATAGTCGTAGTTGTCAAATTCACTGCTCGTTATCCAGATTACCCAACTTTGTCAAATGCAATAAGACATTGGTGACACCTGAATGGCAGAGTATTGAACTCTTGTGGCAACTATGTTGTGTTTCCTTTTGGTTTCGTATCTGTATGAATTGCCGAAATTGAATTCGTAATTCTAGTAACAGCATTAACTAAAGCATTTTCAAGAACATTTAACTCTGTCATTGAGGCTATCATTTTCTTCAAATATTCAGGATATTGTTTACAGCTTGAATATTACACCACAGATATCAGGAACTGTAATTTGTGGTAGAGTCTTTAAGTAACAATTTTTGGAGTTCAGATAGCACACTGAAAACTCACTAAAATCAATTGATATTCAACATAATTTTTATTATTTTGTATTATACATACTTGACATTCAAGAAAGGAAATAATTCGAATTTTGGCTCCATTCAAAGAACAATCCAAATTAGACAAATAATACTAATGATTTCACTTCAGTTGCTCAACCTTCAATGAAATACCTCCGAAATTCATAAAACTTTCAAAGTATTGCTAATACCACAGACAGAGCAGCAGCTGCGAGGACCATTGCATAGCCAGTGGTATAAACATCCTTTATACTGAGAAACACTCCCAAGTCCCAAGCCTGTACAAATTCACTGATTAAGATTTTTGCGCATATAGTAGTACATGCAATGCCTCAAAAGCAACTCTTGAATCTTAAATTTTCAATAGATAAATCATTTTTTATGTTTCTTAATGGAAACGATGTACTTTTCAAGAATCGAAGTGAGACAACTATTGGTGAGTAGAGAGTGATTAGTGTAAGGCCGAAAATACTGTTTAATTTCAGTAACAAGAATTCAAATTCAATGAAGCTCTAGAGTGCCAGATATTTTAATCGCATAGTCAAGATTCTGTGACATGTAAACTGATGAACCTTAGACTATTAGAAGGAACTGTTTTTGAATCAAAGGTCGCAAATAATAAAAAAATTACAAACTAAAATTGACTGCTAACTGCTGCTTTTTGAAATGTGCAGCGATTTATACAACTAATCGTGCCCGGCAAATTTCGGCACTCTGTGTACAATGAAATCACCACCAATAGTGTTACACAAACTTTGGAAGGCTGTGGCGAGGTAAAATAATTTACAATTACGATTAGAAATAACTTACCAAGTGACGAATTCCGTTGCAAAAATGGAATGCTACTGGAAAAGCAAGAGCGATTTTACCAACTGCGATCGCAACTGCTGGCAAACATAACGCGTGCACAGCTTCAATCATGCATGGCATTCCACCAGGCATGAAAAGAGTACCTAAAATATGAAAGTAAAAGACAGATCATGGTCACATACAGCTTTTAATAATTACGGACATAATCTTGACATTATCTTATTACTCACTCAAACCAATTGTTGCTGCGTAACCTGACAATATTATCCCTGTAGCTCTGTGTGAGATTGAAAGCAGAGTCGTTATTTGCACTTGATAAATGGTCAAGTGAGGAGACATCGGTCTCTTGAGACGCATATTCTTCTCATCGTGATTCTCATGCACTGCTACTTTTTCTAATGCAGCATTTGATGTGGAAACAGCTAGGTTTCTGTGAAATCAACAAAAGCATAAACCATAAATGCAGCAAAATGAAATATTCAAGTAATGAACTTTCATAGACTTATGCAATTTTTCTACACCTCTTGATTTTTTAAAATCTTCATTGTGTACCTAGAACATCTTAAACAAACTGTTTTCTTCCTTGATAAAACTGCAAACAAACGATTCATACAATTTTCGTTCAAAAAAAAAGGGGGGGGGAGGGGGGGTGAATATCATCAGCACATTATTTCTGACAATATATAGAAAATTCAATTTGATTTCGATTGACATAACCTTCGCAAATATATTTTTGCATCATTATTTCTAACAATTTCCGTGGGAAAAGAACACTATAGATACATTAAAACTTCGATTGAGAACTGTCGACTCCAAATTCATTGCTATTGATATTAGAAATTAATAAAAATTTTATTCGCACTTTTTAAGAAGCAATATTGAATGAAACTGTAGTGCGTTATCTTTGTTGATACTATTACAAATTATGAAATATTCAACCAATGGGAAGTGATAAACCATAGTTTAGTTTACTCTTACAAATCAAAGCAAGCTATGGCAATTTCAAGCCAGACAAACGTTTATTTTTCATAAAAAATAATACAAGAATGTGATGTACTCAAAAGAAATGGTTGAATAGTCAAACTTTCGAATGAAGGTAACTTCAGTTTTATGTTTGTACATAATTATGTATACGTCAAAATAGTATTGTGGAGTTTTTATCACATCCCATTCTAATAGTGGTCACTTTCTGTATTTAGCTATACATTCCGTTTGTTTCATTATAATGCTTTTTCGACTGCATCAGATGAAAGTCAACAACTATGAAATCACACAAGGTGTAGTGTTATGAGAGTGAAGCTCATATCAACGTTATTTAAACTCTACATCATCTAGGAAAATAAAATTGACATCAGCAACGGGTAATTACTTAAAACAGATATACATTTGATAAATGGTACTGAATACATAAAGTTTGTAGGTTATGCGATTTATAAATAAAGCATACATATGCCATTACGTAACTTACTTGCTGGTGTAAAACCCTCGGAACCCGTTGACACCCAAGTTACGTCTACAAAGCAACCTGAAATTCCACCGTTATATAAACCTACTTTTTCAGTGCAACTTATCAAACTTTCGACAATTCTTTAACAATAACACATAATTAATCATACCTTGTGTAACTGAGAGCCATGTTACCGAAATTAATTAAACCACTGGTAATGAACAATAAGTGTCAGGTCTGATATTTATATTGAATAAACGTAGAATTACGCTGTCAGTCGAGGCAAGTATTAAATGCTGTATCAATTGAAAAATCGTTAATATGTGATGAAAAGATGAAACCGAGCGAACACCGCAGCAGACAACTCTTCTCTGCAATGTTACACATGTCACACACCTGATTGAAATAACTTTTAAGGGTATATGATACGTCTATTTTACCGACACATCGATTAATTCTTGTTTTTACTACTTTTTGAAATGAAATATCATTAACAACCGTCCGAGCAGCACCGTTACAATAAGAACTTAGAGCATATACTACAGGAATATAGTGAATCTTGATGGTTTTTTTTTTTCAATATTTAGATGCAATAATTATGGTATTCACCTCATGTTTCGCGCTGCGTTCAGTTGTTATTAGCGTCAGCAGTTAGTTTCAGAGCGAATCAAAATCTGTTTACAAAAGAAGGTGGCCAATCGCATGCGTCCAGTAGCAGCGACCGGATACAGCCACTCGTGGTTAAAAATCACCCTGCAGCCGGGAGACATTTCAATGCGGAAGGCGCAGTACGCAAGCAGCTTGCAGCCATTGCAACACGAGGTTAGCTAAGGTGTCAACATGGCAAATTTTGCCAAAGCCCAGCTTTTGAAGTACGGATGGACAGAAGGTAAGATTGGTGTTCTGGATTATAATATCGAGTAGGAAACTGAGCCTTATAAACGTAGCACATTCAGAGAAGAAACATTACTTATCGCTTCATTTCCTGCGGCGCAATAGACCGCGTTAAAGTTAACCATAACCTACATTTGTCGCCACTCATTCTGCATGGTAGCAAACAACACATAAATACTGAATTACTTTTTTTCACAACTGCATTCGATCATACTTCAATACATTTGACATACAAACATTTTTCTCTGTATTCAGAGAAAACGGAAAGTTATTACATTTATTCTGAAAATAAAAATCGAGTTTTTACGGGATCTTGACTTTCGGAGATCTAGAGAATCACTTACAATCATTGTCATGTGGTACATATGTGAATGATGCATTTTCTTGTCCATTGAGATTTCGCAAACAATTCTCATCATTCTGTCTCGACTGATGTGGTTTTGCTTGACTAGAACTGGTTAGGTTATAGGCAAAATTAGCAAGTGGTTCCCAGGCTATTTGCCAAATTGTAACTTTAGTTGACTTGCAATAACTACAAAATAAAAGGACCAATTTACGTAAAATTTGATCCAAAAGATTTTCATTTAATTTAAAACTGATCAGTTTGTAGAAAAAATCAGCCAAGCTATCTCTCATGTTCTTTGCAAAATTTAAAATCTATTCTGACCACAGGAATATACTTTTTGCCAGTGCATCAAGTGAAATTCATAAGACAATTTTTAGACCAATTTCTGAAGCTTCAACTAGTACGTGACCGTAATATTCGTGATACAGCTTTTTCCTTCAAAAACTGAAAATGATTGTAAGTTAGACTGCCCTATAATTCTGGTGCTAGTTCATATTTTATGAATGTGCCGAAAGAAGTCATTTCATGTTTACACATAATTCCTCGATACATATGCTCGAAAAATTCATTTTAAGAATATTAATCGAGCATTTTTGAAATAAATGAAGTTACTTTTTGATTATTTTATGTCTATTTAGTTGTGGCTTCTGAGGAAAAACATATTTAATTTATGGACTTCATATTGTAATTTTTATTCTTTGTTATCCATTAGAAAGTTTTTGTTTTAATATAGTGATCTCCAATGCCAGCACAGTTATTCAATTAATATTGTTTGCACAAAGATTGAAAACCAGTATTATATTTATTTTTTGTTTTTACAGGCAAAGGTCTTGGGAAAAATGAAAGCGGTATTCCAGAGCCTATAAAACCCAAGTTAAAATTCGATCATGCAGGAATAGGTCATGATTCAGCTGAACAATTCACATATCACTGGTGGGAAAATGTGTTCAACGAAGCAGCTAAAAACATATCAATTGATTCAAATGATCAGGGGATTTCAATGAAGGTCATTGATGACGATACACCTAATATAACTACAAAAAAATCAAGCCTCAAAGTTTTGCAAAAAAAGCAGAAGCTCCAATATGGGAATTTCTTGAAGACCTCTACACTCTTGAATGATGGGAAGGTAATCAACGAGAACACACCACATATAAATATAGACACCACTGACAACAAGATGAATCATGTGGAATTAACGGATGAAGAATTGTTTAAAGCTTGTGGAGGAAGAACAGCACACAAAGGTGCAAGACATGGGTTAACATTAAATGGGAAATTGGCACGAATTGCGAAGCAAGAACAGCAGCTGCTAGCAAAAATGAATCAAATCAAAGCAGAGAAAGATGCCTTGAGTTGTAGTCTTGCGCAAGTGATAGAGGCCACTTATAACTTTGATAATGTGAGGCTTAAAAGGCATGCCAAAACTAAAAAGAAAATAGCAAAAACTGATCGTGAATCAGTAAAAAATGCTAACGACCCAGTAAGTGGTACAGGACCACAGCCAAGCTGTTCCTATGCTGAATGTCCCAATGCCGAGGACAATTCAGATACACCGAATTCTAATTGGAAAAAAAAGAGGATCGAAACAAGGAAACGAAAGTCATCGAATATTCTTAAAGGATCAGTGAAAATTGATGTAGACGTCATTGAAAATCAGTGTAAATGGCTAGATATTATTGAGTCTAATCAATCAGTGCTGAATGATAATGCAAACGCCGTTGACGAAGACAGTGAGCTTGTGATTCCACCACTAACTAAAGTGCCGAGACTGCATGTAAAATCGAAGAAAAGCCGAAAAAAAGAAAAGAGAAAAATTAACGACCTAACAGAACAACTGGACAACTCCTGTATGATCGATGAATCTATAAATGTATCCAGAAAACGGAAGGGGGCGAGTCGCGAAATCGTTAATGATATACTGACAACCATTTTTGAACAATATAGTTCGACAGCCAAAAAATGCAAACTACATAAGCAGGATAGTGTTAGCGATGAAGCACATAAATTGAATAGCAGAATTTTCAAGAAAAAAAGAAATGCGCACCGATGTAAAGACAAGCAAAAATTAGAGCGTATCACGGAAAAGTTAATGTCAGTTGATTTAGGGAATAAATTTTGAAAAATGGAAAAAATGTGAAGCAGTCTAATACTAAAGTGAATTGCATCATGCAAAACTTGGACACTTGAAATCTCGTAATTCAAAAATATACCTAAACTCTGCTGATCGTTTGGTACTCATATCGATGCCGAAAGATTCAAGGCATTGCACAGCTAAAACCAGAAAAATTTTCTGAAATCTGGAAAAGTCCAATTTCAATTTTTCGAAGGGTAAGAAACGTACAGTGTTGAAGAACTTTCAATATTTTCCCATATTTAATTAGTTATTTAACATAATTTGTGTATGTTTGTTTAGTCAGATAATACTGGATTTAGTTTCTTCATCAATACAAATACCCACATTTGTAAAAGTATTTATAATAAAAAACTTGCAAAACATACTTAGTATGTAGAACGAATACATATTGTCAAAAACGAAACAGAAGTAAATCTAAAGTAAATATTTTCGTTCCGAATTAAAAAACTAATGCAAGATTTGTTCCACTGTAACTAGGTAACTATTTATGCATCATAATCCAATAAACCAAGGTATAAGTCTGTTCATAGAAGTTTATTTTCATCGGTTTGTCATTCTATAAAATTAGTACTAGTGGTGGTAGTTATAATAATAATGTGTCTAAACGGTTTTTGTATCTTAAAACTGTCGGTTGTAAAATTACTAAATGGTTGACAATATGCAGATGCTATATCTCAGCTTGGAAATTCAGAGTGAAAAGTAGTTGTCCTTTGCATGAATGCCAGACTTCTGATGTATGAATAACTAATGACTTACTGGATGTATTCGACGGATTTATTTTTGCACAACAAATGTACAAAATAATAATAATAATAAAAAAGTAGTTAAATATTATGTTAAATAGATACAGTCTGGTAAAGATATGATTACAATTTGCGTAGATCGAGGACGAAAACACTTCCATCGGAGGCAGAGGCCCCAACTTTGTCTCCACGACTGTTCCAACATACTTCAAAGATTCCACCGGTGCCTTTGTAACTATGTACCAGCTGCCCACTCTAAATGATTGAAATCCAGATTAATTCGTCATAAACAAGTTGAACATTTCACGAAAGATGCATTTTTTAGTAATAACAAAATTTCGCATTTTATGACAAATTATTCTTCATATAAATCTATGATCAATGGATTGAAATTCGATATCAGAAGTGTATATACGAGAAGGCGACTATAAAATTTTGGGAGTTTATATCTCAACAACCAGGTATTCAAATGGTGTGTGAACTTGTTGCCAAGCGCACCACTCAATGGCGCAGAGAACAGTTTAGCAGCAACATTTTCTAAGGTAGCTGGTTGTTTTGGCTCGTTTGGTTGATTCTATATACCATAATTAGATAAACTAATTTCAATTAGATAAAAACTTAGTTGTTGCAAATTTGCAAAATTCGAGTGTATTGGTTTTTTCATCCATTCCTTCTTATTTCATCGTCTCAATAAACATCATTGATTCCGCTTTCATGAACATGAAAAACAGTAGTTCTGGTCTTTCGTCATGTCGTTCACAATCACAGGCGTGTAATGTATATGCTACCTTAAACTGAGGTAGCTGATGACAAATGAGAATTTACTGAATTTCGATATTTGCGTATCAACAATACAAAGTACATGCTGTTCTTGAGCAAATGCAGTTAAGGCTGAACAATAAAAACACAGTTATAGAATGATATTTGTGATAACATTGTAATAAAAACTAACCTGAGTAGACCAAATGTGGACGCACTTATCGAAGCTACCACTGGCAAGGAATTTACCATCCGGACTGAAGGCTACACTGTAGACAGGCTCTGTATGTTTTGTGAGCGTGTGTATACAGGCACCCCTTTCAACATCCCACAATCTCACAGTAGAATCAAATGATGCACTGGCCAGGATTAAATTCATACTTGGATTGTGCGTTCCTGGGCCCGTAGGTGACCATTTGATAGTATAAATCTCTTTACTGTGAGCTTGTAAATCGTGTACGCAGGTGTCTTGTTTCATTGACCAAATCTTCAAAGTCATATCATCTGAACAACTAGCAAGCAAATTTCCTTGGGGATCCCACTTGATCGCATTTACCTCATTCTGTGTATGTAACGAAGCAATGTAATAAGAATAATTTTAAGCTTATTAATATTTATTCAATTACAAGAGATCAATGTTAACATGCGTGTTATAATCACATAAGGAGCAAACAATTTTAAGAAAGAATAATGAAGGTCAGTGCAAAAATTCAGTATTTTTGAACAGATTTCTGACGTCTTGTGAATTATGAATAAAAGATTAACAAAAATTGCGGTGAACATTGAACTGAAATTGCTTCTGGCTGCACCATTAAATAATATACACTAAATTTTATATCTTTATTTGTGTATCTAATGCTTACAAACCAACTGTGGATACTTTAATTATTACTGGAAATCACATTTAGATCCGACGATCAAGTATTATTGATTCAATATAAATATAAGGTCATTATTCATATTTGTTTCTGAACTCAAGATATACTAACCGTGTGTCCCTGAAAACTCTTGACTGGCTTATCAACACTCAACTTGCAAACGTGAATGCACTGATCAGTGGAACAACTGGCAAAGGAAGTGTTAGTCTGCCAGTCAACATCTAAAGCAGGAGCAGAATGAAAACTGAACTGCTGAGTACATTGACCACTCGCAGCATCCCAAATAATAGTAGTTTTATCAACGCCTGCACTGAGAATATAATTCCCTCGTTTGTTCCATTTCAGGGCGAAGATAGGACCCTTGTGTTGCCCGAGTGTAGACGCTAATTGTCCATCGGTTGTCCAAATCCTGGCATATCCATCATAGCTACCAGTAGCGAGCAGCTTGCCGTCACACTAATTGATAACAATCAAAGTGGAAATGAAGCTTGCTGAATCAATTTTATGCTCAAAAACTCAAGCTTTATAACTGGTACAAATAAAGATCTGCAAATGCTGTTATTGGAGGATAGTTAAGGCAAGAGATATATTTAGCAGCTTCAAAAATTCGAACATTTTTTTATTCCATAAAATGTTAGTACAACATTTCAAGAATCTAAATTCCACAGCCCATAAATAAATTCAAGTCCTTCGAGTCCTGAACTACCAGATAGGTATGTATGTTAGTGGGATGACTTTGCGTGATACAGAAATTGCAATGGGAACGAATAAACAATATCGAAGTTACACAAACGATATTTTGAAATGTTCGAGCTTGCTGGCAAGCACACTTCACATTATTCAGTTGTAGGTAGGAGCTGTCAGCAGAGCTCGGCGTATTATTTTATTAATTGAATCCAAGAAAATGAACTTTGCAAAGAATCTGAAGGCGTTTTGTATGGTGCAGGAATCGCTGATTAGCCGGTAAGTGATTGAAGTCACTAAAATATGAACCTCAATATTTGTTTAATTATTTTATTTCAGAATAAGGCCATTATTACTAGTAAAAAAGCGCATAATTTCCCTCAGTATTGAGTCGTAAAATGGAGATACTTGGCTTTGACTTTATCTTAGTGCAAAAACATAGTAGAGCATTCGGACCTAAAGCATTGTCAAGCTAGTTGAAAATGAGGAACAAAATAAGCTTGACGATGTTTCTTTCCGAATGCTTGACCATTTTTACTCACTGAGATACATCCCGATAATAGATTCTGTCTGTTTACTGTTGAGTATATCAAGACTCTATGACACCACCTATTTTGCACGACATAAGCAGATCATGTTTGTGTCAAGGAATATTCTGCTTTGGAAAAATTATATAATCCACAAGTTGGTTTTGTAGATACTCATGACTTTTATTATTTGCGTCGGTTTAAAGACAAATGTTAAGAAGCTGTAGAAAGATTGTTAGCGAAATGATACAAACATATGGTACATCTAATGCGAATCAAAAATATAACTTTAAGAAAAATGTGATGTCAAAAAATCTTTCAGATTTGTAGTAAGTACTAAAAATATTCAACATTTGTTTTCGAATGTAAGTAAGATATAATTCATCTGACGATAGGTGAATATCCTGGATTTTGTACTCAACAGCATTTACAGATTTAGATTTGCAGTACATAAGCTGATAAAACTAATAAATCAAGATATCATATATACCAGAAATTATTTTTTTATACCTGCATGGAAAATTCGACTTCTCGCAGAGAATAGGGATTAGCGAATGCTTTTGATATGCATAATGGGTGCAACTAGCACCACCGGGCGTAATGAGAGCCAAACTCGGCTGAGATACTACTCGTCCACGGGAACTCAGTAATATTTTTATTAAATTTTATTTCTATTTTCTATAGCCGAACTCCACATGGCAGGTTGTGCAAAAATGTGATTGTAATTAGTGCGGGTTTGCAATTCCTGACTTGGACAAATGCTGCACGAACCAAAGGCTTCATACTCGTCGGCAATCATCAACATAACTCTCTGACTGCACAATATATTATTTTACTTACATTCCAATCCAACGAAGTGACATCTTTGTTACTGGGAACTTCAGTTCCACCTTTTTGAATGCAGTGTCGAAGTACGAGTTGACTTGGTGCTTGTGAGTTATCAGTCATGTCCCAGATTCGTGCTGTACTGTCTCCAGAACCAGATGCGAGTAAGTCTGTCGTCGGATTCCACGCGCAAATAAAAACTTCGGATTCATGGCCTCGTAAGACGGTCGCCTTACTTGCCGGGATTTCAACAGCACTAGTACCGGCACTAGCGCTAGTACCTTGTTGCTGCTGTTCGTCAACTTCCATCTCTCCCCGATCACCGACTCTTTCGTTCATCCCCACACCAACACCAACATTTGGCGTTACTACAGACAGAATAACAATTTCTACTTCATTCATGAACTTTGACTTGTGTATTTATAGTAATGCTTTCACACAAAAAGATGTTATTATGTGTGTTCGCCATACTTAACGGACAATTCACCATTTATTGTAACAGAACTTTGCTTCACTACACATATCTTAGTTATAGCAAATTAGCGAATACTTCTTTTTTACCAAAATAGAAAAAAAAAAGCATTCAGCATGTTATAATAAAACTAATATGGTGGAAAGCCCTGAAATGTAAATTGTCCGAAAATGTTGGCAGTCCTTTTCTATACCGGGATTGCTGAGGAGGTTCAAAAAAATTACATTTTTTAAGAACCAGGGTGTATCCGGAAATTTTCAATAAATTAAGGTTACGATAAAAACAAAAAAAGTAACATGTGTTATTCAAAATTGATCCATTAGGTTCGAGGTATGTTTCTCATGCCAGAAGATTTGACATCTGCCAAAATTTATTTAAGATATTTTTTAATATTGGAACTTTTGTGAATTAGCATTCTATGAGTTTCTGGAAAAAAGTTAGTCAATTTATACACCTAAAGAGTTTTGTCAGCTCAAAGTCAATACGTTTTAGGTAATTCATTATGAGATGGATGTACAAACTTTTAAAACAGTCAAATATCTGACATGTTCATTTGATACCACTCTGCGATGAGTAATGACTAAATAAAATGTTATTTAAAAGACAATTTTCTACAATCCCACAACAACAATTTTTCTTTCATAACATTGGATTCATAACGTATTGAATTTTTCAAGATTGCATTAATATTGCGTCTGATATCGAGAACAATCTATTGTGGTTAATTTGTAAGAAACAATTTTCGTAACAAAGTAATCAATCATGGAGTGAGATTAAAGGAGTCTCAAATCGATATTGAAGTTTTTGCTATAATTTTCGTATTTCTATTTTTTGTATTTCTAGAAGAATCACCATAGCGTACAAATCTAACAATTTGATGAACATACAAAGTGAGATCATCTCACGATAAAACTGCCACAGTATTGAATTTCAACATAATAACCTCCACTACAAGTACCTCACCTTAAATGCACACAATAACAAATGATCAATTCTTAATGAGATAACAGTACAATGGATTTCACAGTGGAGCTACACTGGTCACTTGACGAGAAACGAAATTCAACCCTTTCAAAAGAAAAAATTACACAACATAAAATACAGGGACTCTTGCAGTAGATGCAATTCTTTACCTTCTTCCCCATTGGTATCTTGCACTTCAGTTTTAACCTGCTGCTTTTGCTGATTTTGTTGATTTTGCCGTGATGCAACAACGTCTGGCATAACAGCATCGATGAGTGACAAGGATTCGACCATTCTTTGTTCAGTACCATCTTCACCAATTGATATTTCAGCCTCTGTATACTGTAAACCTTTTTGAAGAATGGATAGTAGGGCTGCAGGTGGTACCAGCGCACCATTTATGTTGCTCTGTGATATATGAGACTCTATACCAAAGGTATATGCAGAATGTTGGAAACCTATCAAATTAAATCAGATTGTTGTTAATTTATTGTATTTGAATTTTAATTTTGTCAAAATGAAAATAAATAAATAACAAAGTTCAAGTTTGTAGAATAAGTCATCAATTATTAAAGCTTTAATTTACTGTTTCTTTCATTCTTTCTAATCTTCTAAAATGGAATAATGCAGTTAAATTCAATGCTTAGGATTCTAAAACAGTATTAGGTTTTGAGGAAATTTTCTAAACTTTTCAATTCTTCTCTTTTCAACCAATATGTTGTTCCAGACATTTAGATCGATAAAGCTTGACTGAAGACTGTCATATTAAATACATGAGGATTAACTAAAACTTTGTAAGCTATCCAAAAGTACGAAATAGTAAACTTGAGACTAAATGTTCAACCAATATGTGTTTGTCCATGATCAAAACTCCAAACAGACAAAACTTGATCTTTTGTTTGAAAACTTATTTAATCGAAAGTTCAGACACATCCAATATGAGTATGTGATTTTTAGCTCCGTTTTCACCCTTAAATCTATTAAATGGCCATATTTTTTGTTGATTTTTGATTTCATTACTTTCTTTTATAAATTGAGATAAACTTTCATTAGCTGTTCTAAATTTGATTTCTGCACTGATTGTTAAAACAAAAAAAAATTCCTTTATATCAATGTGATAACGATTTCATGAAATCTTATTCCGAAGTTGGTTATAAACGGGCGTTACGGAAATTTATAGTATTATAAATTTCAAGAAACCAAGTTATCGTGACAGTAGAACTCGAATCCCATGAAATTAGTATACCAAGTGCTACCCTGATAGGACTACCAAACAATACGTTAACAAAAGATAAAATATATTCTTAATATCCTGGATAAGTAATTAAATACTTAAGACATTTTGTTCAAAGGTTAAGTTAAATTAGGTTAGGTTGAACAGCGTACCAGATTCCTGTAAATATCTATACACTAAAAAGTTGACTTCATCACTTGAGAAACTCATTTTTTTCCGTTCACTGGTTAACTTAGCACAACATTCTTAATATTATCACAAAGAGCAAAATTAAATGATATCACATCAGTATATGTTATGTATACCGACGCTGGTTTTCCGCGTCGCCGTAGTAGGATAAAGAAAACAAATGAACAACTCCCTGTACCGACTGCATTGAACTTAGCATTTGTGAGTAAACGGTACTTTCGTCTCTCAGCCGTACACTCACGGCAGTGGTGTCACGATCTCACTCTCACCACTTTTACAAACGGAAGTAAATATCGCATTAAACAGGCAGAGTTTCAAGAGGGAGAAATTTTCACATAGCACCCATAAACAGTAACGTTCTAGTAAATCTGCACCGTATTATTATTTACTCTCCGTCAGTTTTATACCGGAATCATGAGCAATCTTATCCTGAAAAATTTACCGAATATCTATCGACACAGTTTGCGCACAACTTCACGTCTCACAATTCGAGCCTACCGAGGTACGTATAATGTATATGTGTTGTATATGTATGCGTCCATGCATGTGAGGATGCACACGACACGGTCATCTAGGGTGGGATATATAGACGAAGCCAAGGATAAAGCGCAAGCTAGGATTATAGACGAGGGGTATATGAATCTTACAATTAGGTAGGGTGAGAAGAATACAAGTCGTAGGCCGGTATTCATAGTCAGTGCTTAAGACCGGACTCGAATAAGACGGTCTTATACGAGGCCTTAAGATGGCGTTTGGTTCCATAGACGTCAAACAAGACGGTCTTGAGACGCGGCAAATAAGACGGTCTTCATCAAGTCGGTCTTATTCGAAGCGTGCTTACAAGGTTGCATAGTCCAGTCTTATTTGAAATAAGCATGGTCTTGAGCACGCAACGTTTCATAGTCAATTAACGCAGTCTTATTTACGTATCTTGATCAAGTCGAGTTCGGACTGCACTTAAGCAAATGCTTGTTGCCTAAATATTACTCAATTGTTCTGATGCGTACGAAATTGATAATTACGAATTGTTTGGAAAATATTATATTCGAACAATATAAATTAACAGGAATAGATTGTGAAGGAATGTTTGGGAAAGTGCAGCTGGGACGGGATTATTTACTGTAAAAGGGTAGCAACGGAAACTTGCAATTGAAGTAGAGGTTATGAGAGCATTCGCTTTGAAAAATTTGTGAAGTGAAGTGAATAGTGAAATTCTACTGACATGGCGAATATGCAAGATATGTTTAATTTCTACGATCAGATCGAAGAAATGAATAATATGATTGTTCAATGGTCAACGTTGGGCCGAATGACGAAGACGAGGGTGAAGTACAGCGAGCTCCGAAGAGATACATCAGAGATGGTCAAAACCCGTTCGAGTTTTATTCCGAGCAGGAGTTCAAACGGCGATTCCGATTTTCAAAGGATGGTATTATGTACGGAATACTACCTAGAATTGAAGCTGCCTTAGTCAGTGCCAATAATCGTGGTCTACCAATTCCACCTGTCATGCAATTATTAATATGTCTACGATTTTACGCTACCGCTAGCTTTCAAGTAAGGATCATTGTGATTATAATTCCTGACATTCTACTGAAAATATAAAGTGATTTCATTGCTTCCTGTGATCATGGAATAAATGATTGCTAATACATTTTGTACTGTACAGCTCGTCAACGGAGATCTGATGACTATATCGCAGTCTACAGTATCGAGGATAATACACAGAGTATCGGCTCAAATTGCATCATTGATTCACGCAATTATCAAATTTCCTAGTACGGAAGCTGCTATGATCGCAAACAGAGATCTATTCAGACAACTTGGTGCACGCAGGGAGGGTATCGGTTTACCTGGCGTTGATGGCGCTATCGACTGCACTCACATTCGATTATGTCATACGAAATTTGCAGACCTGCAGGAGGTTTATAGGAATCGTAAGGGATATTTTTCCCTCAATGTACAGGTATGTCGCGTTGGTGATAACCGTTTACAAATACCATAAGTTGCAATTAATTTTATCTAGGATACAAATAAACAATACTATTCTATGAAAATCGGTACTTTTAATTTAAATGATACCACAGGCAGTTATCGGACCCAATATGGAATTCTTGGATGTGGTTCCGGAATGGCCTGGAAGTAACCATGACAGTCAAATATTCCAAAATTCCCGAATTTACATGCGGTATCATGAGAGACAACTTACTGGAACCCTGGTTGGAGATGCCGGCTATCCGTGCTTGCCATTTCTGCTGACTCCACTGGCAAATCCAATTACAGATGCTCAACAAAGGTAAGATAAAGATTATCGCATTACTTTAGATTTCGATAAGTAGTCATAAAATTGACAAAGTATACATGTGTGAATTAACCAAGTCGGTATCTTGATAGGTATAACAACGTACAAAGCAGAACAAGGCAAATTGTTGAAAGAACATTTGGAGTTTGGAAGCGACGTTTTCCTTGCCTATCCCGAGGTTTGGGAACCAAATTGTTGTGCTCTACCACAATTGTTGTAGCTTGTGCCGTACTACACAATTTATCACTAACATTGGATAATGCTCTTCCGGAAGATAATCGCATCGAGGAAGAAGAAGCGGATGAATTGCCACCTCAAGCACCGCATTGGCAGCCTGGAGAGGGTTTTGCAATACGCGAAGCTCTAATCGAACGGTTATTCATTTAATCAAAATATATGTATATCAAGTTAATTTAATTGTAAAGACTAATTGATTTTAGAATGAATATACTCCAAATATTTAATAAAATTGAATTTAATCTGTACAAACAGTTAACATTAGAATACATATTTTACTCATAACTTATCATTGGTTCTCATTTTATTTTTAAACCCCTCACTTACTCATGAAAATACTGATATGTACGTAATTGTACTAAGCGTCAGTCTTATAGTTACGATAATACTTATGAAAATTTGTCTACGTAAAAATATTCAATACATTATAAATACAGCCAGTAAATAGAACTAAAGTTGCTCTTTTGAACTTTGAAGATCAAAGGTTGTCCCTTTCACGCGCATTTTTTTGCAAGTCTGCACCGGGATTCCTTTTAACATATCAATACAATTTATTTATCAATAACCGGTATAGAGATTTACATAATGATATAGGTTAAAATATGTGTATATAAAAATTATATACACATAAACATACACTATAAAATTCTTTTTCTTCTTCTTCGTTTTATAGCTATACACCCACTACAAAAAATTGCACGCGATTTGTTCCCGTTTTTTAGTTCCTCTACGTGGCGCTAACGTTGTTGTGTTCATAAACTATAAAAATACTCAAGAGCTGCATGCCTATACGAATATCTTGCACAGGCTGAGAAATAAAATCCGAGCATCTTATTGGGGGATACATCGGAAATATTCCGAACATAACCGAACGTCGAATAAGACCGTCTCAAGCTCAGTCTTCGTCAAGACGGTCTTGAATGAAATAAGCTAGCGCTTGAGACCAAATTCTTGACGAAGACCGTCTTGTTTTCCGACTATGAATACATAGCATCTCAAGACGGTCTTGAACGAATAAGACGATCTTCACCAAGACGGTCTTAAGCACCGCCTTGAGACCTGACTATGAATACGGGCCGTAGTGTCTATTGTGGTGTGGCGGTAGTCAACTAGTCATTATAGCAGGCGTTTGTCATATTGGCAAACCCTATTCACGCGCTACTTTCAAATCATTGTTAAAATAACAACTTCAACGATAACTCCACAACTCTTATCGGGAACGCGTTGACTGAAGATACCATAGACACATTAAGTATAAACCGTGCGAGTCATGAGCGAGCGTGTAAACGACTACGATAGTTGCGTAGAAAAAGAAAGCTGCATTGGAAACGATTGGAGTCGTAGGCGTCGTTGTCTAGTCCCGGATGCCAGACCAGGATTCCTATGAAGTAAACGCCTGACTCCAATACAGAAGATACGCGCACCAAAGAGAATCCTTTTTGAGTGCCATTTAGCTGACTGTCTGTAGCAATCTTCAGTTAACGCCATATCCCATGAGCCGAAAATATCAAGAGTAGAACGATCGGTAGCCAATCGAATTAATTCTTCTAAAATTTTCTGGTCAAAAACGACACTATGATTAGATAATCACTAATGTAAAACTAACTACAATTTTTGTTCGTCGCCCTTTTGTATTCAAACACGTAAAAAGCGCAATCGGCTGATTCCATGATAGATGGTATAGGTATATTTTCCGTCAGCGGAACGTCTCTGATTGGTGCTTGAAAGATCCCTAGATACCGGATCCGTAAATACGGATTGGATTCCGAATCATGGGACGCCTTATTCGTATGGAGCGGTGACCCTCCAACGTTATTTGTTCAACGATTCACGATTGCAATAAAAAAAGCAGCGGCGTAGTCAACGGCGCTTTACATCAGCGGTGTGCCCACTGATAGGTGTGCGATGAATGTATTCATGGCCTACGAATTCAGTTCTGTTCAGTTCGAAGTGACGTCTCCGATAGTCCGCACTTACGTACATTCCTGAGGCCCTTTTAGTGGATTATTCATGCTATATATTTGAGACGGACATCGTTAATTTTTACGCAACATTTCAGGCGTTGCTACCAAAATGACGACGGAAATTGACAAGGATGAGCTCAAGAAGCGTTTAACACCTATCCAGTGGCATGTGACCCAAGAAAAAGGCACCGAAAGGTATGATCAATTGTGTACGAAACGCCTTATAAAATGATACATCAATTCTTACAGCATTAGTACGGATTAATTGGGCAATTGATAAATTATATTTACCTTTATATTCATGTCGTAGCTTCGACCTTGCAGTCTAAATCCGGATAAGCCCTTGAGCCATATTTCGGGTGTATATTATTACTTGTAACAATTCCAGTGTGACTGATTTATTTGTCAATTTAATTGTGATATTAAATATTTCATACATATCAGTTCATGAGATTGGTTATCAATCATATTTCAAAGTAAAGCTGTATTCGTCACCAGCAATCTGACGGCATAATTTTGATTGACTCTGTACATATTTGCAAAAGCATTGTATTACTATTTGTGATTCTGTCCATATAAACAATTTTCAGCGTCACTTATAATAAAAATCTGACTAAATGTGAACATCAAGTGTATTCATATCGTCCACATGTGTTAGTATGCACTGGGCCAACAAAGATCTGCATGCATATAAAATTTTTATGCAAACATATTCATACCAATAATTACGCAAGTTCATCATATTTCATATTGCACAACTATGAAAATTCACATTCCATTACCGTTTTTCTTATTGCTGTGGGATTCAAATAAAACTTGACTTTTGTTAATTTTCAGTCCGATCGTAATTTAATGCAAACATTATCCTACACATAATTTCCATATCACAAGTGTGATTAATTCTCTTCACGCAGGTTTTTTAATTCTGAATACTACTAGACCAAGAGAAACTGTCCACTATGTTTTTCAGAAAATCGTTACTAAATTAACCAAAATATACCTATTTATTGACGAGAAATATTTGTTAATGGATATTGAAAATGAGAACAAAATTGATGTACCAAAACACTATAAAAAAGAAATCAACAAATATTTGATTTATAATAGATAAAATGCTGAACTTCATTGCCCTTGAAAAGATTCATTTTTGTTGGATCTTATATTCTGTTAGATCTCGGCTGATTCTATTGCTTTCAGTCTGAAAAATAACCAAAGAAGTATTGTTTGCTTTGGTTGGAGTTAATTTTCTAAAATCGAATGTTATATAATGATACGTATAAAGTTTCTGTTCATGGTATGGGTCACCATCTCTCAATCACAAAAGAGAGATAAAGTAAAGTTTATATGTGTTTGGAAACAAACTTGTGTAATTGTATAAACTTATATATTCTTCTCTTGGTCTTCCCTGCCCCGCAAAATTTGAGATTGCCCAGAGGTAATCCTTAACAAATTCATATTTAGTATTGAGAAATCTGTGCAAGACAGTGACCATTCAGTTTCTTTGACTGGAAAATAATTAATTTTTATTCGCGTGTAATTGATTTATAAAAAACAAATAATTATATTTAAACTCAATTTATTTTCATTTTAGGCCTTTCACTGGCACTTATAATAAATTCTATGAAAGAGGAACATATACTTGTGTCGTATGCGATCAGGAACTGTTTTCCTCTGAGACGAAATATGATAGTGGTTGCGGCTGGCCAGCATTCAATGAGGTTTTAGACCAAGGTCGAGTTAAACTAACTAAAGACACAACTCATGGTAAGAATGATTTATACGTTATTTCTAAAGCACTTAAGCTTACTGTCAATTAAACCATATTCAATGTGTGTGTGCGTATATATATATACACACACATACATAATATTGATCCAGTTACTTACTTTAATTCTATTATTCTATACTTATGTAATTTTTAAATATTGGTGCTGTATATATTTTATGTTGATATAAAAAAAAAAAACGACATGTTCTGTTTCCTAACGTGATATAACACAAACTTGAAACTATAAAATATGTGTTAAAATGTACAGCATTTTTGGGAAGTTGTTTAATCGAAGTTTCCCATATTATAAGTATTAAGTATAAATTGTAAGACATAAACTCAACTAAATTTTTAGTCAAAAGTCACAGTGTTTAATCAAACTTAACTGGTAGTTAGGCAAGTACTTTAATAGATCATATCAGATTCCATGTGTACTAATTACAAGATTTTTCCTATCGGTACTTCATCTTCTGACTTCTAATAATCACATATTTTGTAGTTTCAAAAAAATACACTATTCTCTATCACATAGACATGACCTTGATCATCCTGAATATCCTGCATGTCAAGTGCTTAGAGTGTGATTGTGCTAGACTGACATCACTTATTATTGAATTTTTCAACTAAAACTATCATTGCGCAACACATGATATAGAAATCAGTCATTTCTTCAGATCATTTCAAAGAAATAACGTACTTTTTGAGTACTCAATCAATTCATTATCGATAGGTCTCATAATAATTTCATACATGATGTTGGATGGATTTTTAATCATTTTTATTAGTATTAGATGTTTGAGCAAAGCAACATTATGTTTAACAGAAATAAATTTTAACCATTGCTTTTCTTAATATGGCAATATCATGAAGCAGTGTTTATAATATTGTAAGTATCTGTTACTGTAACTTTTGTTTTATGCTCAATATTTTACTGTAACCATGCTATCTGCTTTTTAGATTATTTTGAGCATTTTGATGTGCATGATAGATTTGATCTCTGTAATATTACAGCAGTACAAAGTTAAATGATCAAGCCATCAATATTGTACTGAATTCTTATTCTTACATAAAGTAAAATTTAAAAACTGAAGAAAGTGAGTTTTATTCTTTTGTCTTAAACATAAATATTGCCATGATTCCGGAACTTGTAGATATCAAATAAATAAAGTTTCTATCATATGTCTTGTTTGCCGTGTATAAATAATTTTTAGCTAGTCCATTCTGAAGTTTAAAATATATGCAAAGTATTGCAGTAGGTTTTCATTGAATCTCATAAATTCAATTTGATTTTTAGGCTTCTTTAACTTGACTTACAAATTACCTCTTTCTTCTGAAATGTGAATTTTTATTAAGAGGAGACAGTTTTCACCGACTGGGTAAAATGGCACTCTTTTTTACTATTATCGAAGCTTACACGACATTCATGTGAAAATGCCGCAATCAACGCAATTCTACATACATTGCCGAACAAAAATGGCCAAAAATTTTTTCTTCGTATGAGAATATGGCCAAGAAATGTATTCCTATAATTGAATTACCACGGATCATAGGAATACATATTCTGGCTGTATTCTTGCATTAAACAAAAAAGTTTCTGCATATTATTGTGCAGCATTACATGTAGAATTGCAATGACTGTTGCAATCGTAGGTATGTGCAGATGAATGAAAATTGAAACTGAATTTCTCATTATTGAGATTTTTACATATCCAAACTCAAATCATTTTGAATTTTATAATTTATTACGATGTGGCCATCTTTCAATTCCATAATTAGGGTAAAAAAATCAAAAAATAAATGTACCAGTACTGACACGTATAATTTAGTATTCTCTCTTTTGACTATCATCATGTTTGGCTGTATTACAACAATTTGTGGAGACATTCAGTGCATATTTTGTAAAAAAAAAAAAAAAATCATCTTCGAGCATCAAACTCTATTTCTACTCTGGTGCAGGTCTGCATTTAATCACACTCTATTGTTCTGTCTTTTCCTTACATCCCTACCGCAACCACAACCGCTTGACATTGAACATGAAAACCCACAACAAAACCAACACACGACGCATAGTCGGTGGCAATCTACTACTGCTGATCGCAAACCCAGATATGGTGCGGACTGAAGTGACCTGCTCAACTTGTGGATCACATTTGGGCCACGTATTTAATGACGGTCCGAAACCAACAAGAAAACGATTTTGCATCAACTCTGCTTCTATCAGCTTCCATGCAGCCGGTGATAAGAAAAAATCTGATTCCTAATTGGTGAAGAAACCAATGCTCGTTGCTGCAGGTGGATAGGAAAACTTTCATCATCCATCGACGTTCGCATGACATTAAAAAAACGTGACTAAGTATCAATAAGTTCATCAATATTGCGAGATATAATATAAGAACTTTTCCGTTGATATCATATACAAAACGAGATAAATAAAATGTTGATTCATTTTTTGACTTTTAGCAAGGATGTTCCTTAACTAACTTATTCTTTTTTTTTTGGCCTGATATTAAAGTAAATAGGAAGCTGCTGCGCCAATTTTTACCAGGTGAATGACTAACAAGAATATTCATTGTCTTTAATATTAAATGACAATCAACTGGCAATGTTTCAGTCTATAATTTCCTATAGGATTTGCATTATGAAATTGGGTATATATCTTGTTCCACTCTACTTAAGATTAATATTTTCTTTTGATTGACCATACTTGAGTCTAAAAATGTTGAGTAGCGTTGTGACGGCACTGATGACTAGCAGCCGAGCAACTCAAATGTATCCGCTTGATCCTTTGGTAAAATGGTTCGACTGCTAGTTTCACCTGCTAGTTCCGACATCATAAAATTACATACAAATTATATTTATAAACAAATGCCCAGGTTTTCAAACCCACCTCTGCAACTGTTATATTTTTGTACATTCTACGATTAGTAAGCAAGTGCTTAACTCTCCTTCTCGAAATGTATATTTCAATTGCTGAAATCTTGCACAATTTATATGTCAGATATGTCAAACGCAGATTGGGAATGTCAATGTATTCGGTTGACCTTGATAACTTATTGAATAGAATGCATAGAATGCAAAAATTTTCAAATTTCTTTAATAAGAAATCATTATTATTTTGGTATGGCAATGGAAATATGAAATTAAAAATTATTTTTATAAATAAATATACTAACCATTCTGTGAAATGTTATTGATTAACAATTTAATATATATATGCAATTGGAAATCTGAACAGAAAAATTATTTGAAGAATTATAAGTCACAAATATTGTAAATATTTTATAAAGATATGAAATTCAGATTAATATACTCAATTAGGCAAACAAATATTAGTTATGCATATAACCATAATCTGTAGTCACACCGTCATATGTAACAAATATGTTATTAACACAAGAAAAATTAATAAATTGGTTGTATAAAATGCATCTATTGTCTAAGTTGTAATTTATGACCTACTTAAAAGAAATACATGTGAATATGAAACGAGCTTAAAGGTGTAACACTCATATTTATAAAGTACATATAAATAAAAGTCAATATGTAAAAGATTGCTCCTAGTATAACTCATTGCTCCTCCACCATTCGTATAACACGTCTGACAATTTTTCAGTCTAAAGTCTCGAAAAATGTATTTATTTTACTAAGCCTTTTTAAATCTGTACCTTAAACCTACCAAGATATTTAAAAAAATGTTTTGAGGATTACAAGTAATGTGACTATTTCACTGGAAAGTGATGATCCTGCAAAACCTGTCAGTTCTATATTTGCCTGACAAATCTGTAAAATACTGAAGTTGTAATAATCTCATGATTAGCTCGAAGGATAGGATCGCAATACCAAGGAACGACAGGGATAAGAAATTATCAATACAGAGAATAAATTAAATTACAGGTGAGAAAATTGGAAAACGAAATAATAAATAAGTACGATCAGTCACCATACGGCACAAGCACAGATAAGCTGTTCATATAATGTAGAGTATAGCTAATAATCAATTCATAGCAATGATAAGTCACGAATTCTGGTTTATGGAACGATAAAATATATGTGTGTATGTGTGTGTGTATGTATGAGATGGTTCAACAAAATTTCACGATTCCGATGTTCCATATAAAGTGTACTCTTATATTATATCCCTTTAAAATAAAGTGAAAGGAGTTACAGTGTAACATAGGCGCAAAAATGTAGGTATTCTTAACTTTAGAATAATTCTTTATCCTTGCTTTTTCTTTACTTTATTATTTATGATTTCGAAAAAGCTTAGCTCCTCTAAGAAGCTAAGTTTTTTCACAATCGTATTATTTTATTAACAATGTTATTTCCTGATTGAAAAATTGGTGGGTTAAATTTCAAAATAGTTAACTTTTCGTCAAGGGAAAAACTGAATACTTAGTTAAAATATTATCATCTTGTTGTTAAGCATCAACCCCATTCGGTATTGAGATCTAACATTTTCACAAATATCTAAATCATATTGAAAATTTTGGAGTTTTGTTGAATACTGCATGTAACTAGTACTAATGTACCTGTAAATTAAGAAGCGATTTCTTAATTTGTCCCATTCATATAATGACTTGGTAGCACTAGAGTTTAAAGAAATATTAGTTATATCCAGATACTTGTGAAAATGTGAGACTTCATTTCAGCTTATAGTGCAAGATATTTTTTTATGTCATAGTAGACTGTTTCCTTTTTTATACTTATAGCGGCACTAATACTAGATGTGCATTATTTCTTTACTTTATTTCTAGCAATGCTTCAAGGTTTGGCGTAATTTAGAGTTGTGAATGTGCAGTAGTGGCTTTGTACGTTCTTTACAATGCTTTTCGATTATGTTCTGTTGTAATTTCGTAATGAATTGCAATACAAAATTGATCAAGCCAAATCTAAATTAAACCGAATTTTAAGCCTGATGCAAACTGAGCTTTCTCATTGTTTTAAACATAGTTACACATTAACGTTAATCATAAAAAACTAATCAGGCTTTTTAAAAAGGGTTCTATGAAATGATGAATTCATTACATACATGTTACATGCTTCTTTAAAATGTAATAATATATGTGTTTTATTCTCCTTGTATGCAATATATGTTAATTAATTATTATATTCGATAACTATCGTACTCTCACATTTTTTTCACTTTTACGTTATACAATACAAAGTTCTATGTGTAACAGAAATTTGTTTTAAAAAAATTACACAATTCTAAAAATCTAGACATTCTAAACTAAATGTCAAGGTTTCATTTATGATCATCGTTTTTGACAATATAGACAAGCATACTGCACTTATACTAAATTATTGTTAATATACTCACGCAGAAACCTTATCTTAGATCAGTATTACCGTGTCTATGCATTTTTGACAATTTTAAATCACTCGACCTGTACAATAATTTCAAAATGGCGAACAAACTTGCACAGGGTTCGTATGTGTCTCTAAACATGACATGACAGGCACTTTTTAGTGTCAAAAAATGTTTCTACTCTTCGAACGTGTAACCGATTTTCAATCTTTCACTGGTCAATTTTTGCAAGGCACGTTGAACATAATTCGACTCTACCGGTGTTGATCCAAAAAAACTGTTCATAGTCATTTTTACCTACAAATCTGTTCTGTATACATTTATAGCTTGAATTACGATTTATTGGGTAAAACTGCGACATTAAAAATGGATAACAAAAAATATTTACAGAGACATATTAGAAAGCTGCAACTGATGTCCTAACGTGCCTTGATAGTGCTGCTACGAGTATCACCTCCGCAAATTAGCAACTTTTCCCGTTATTATCGATTTATGTTTCATATTAGCATGAAAATTATGTAACTACGGTATGTACATGTGCCAATGATTCATAAAAAATGATGAAATAATTGTAATTTTTTTCAAGGAAGTTGATTTATAATGTATGTAACTATTTTCACAGTTGCATTAGTATAACAAAAATAATAAATGCTAGAAAAATACGAGGAAAACAAAAATAAAAACTACTAGACTGCCTTTTATGCAAAGTTAAAAAAAAATCATGAATCATCTCATTCATTTCACTTCGTACACCTTGCTTGAAAAATATAAGTCCAATGCGAAGACCACTTTTTTCATTACAATTTTTTTTTTTTTTTGTTACCAAACAGCAATTCAGGCTACCATGCCTATGCATTTACTATTCATTATGTACAACGCTAAGCATTCATGCTTTTAGAGTAAAATGAGCTAGTTACGCATTTTCTCTTTTTACTCTTGCGGCAAACAGCATACCTACACAAGTTTACAAGTGGCCAATTTCACTGTAAAATCACTAATGCTTCACTTTGTACAGGTACACTATATTAATTTAGGATTACTCATAGTATCAACAAGGTTTACTACAAGTAACAGATTTTCCTAGCTGAATTAGCTCGAACTTTGAAGTGAAAAATAATACTAGTTTGAAACTTTATATCATTGAAAAATAACTGACACTTAATTTTGCTTTATTAATATAGATTATTTGGCCTTGCTCTGCGTGCAAACCATGTTGAACCTGTACTAAACCAGCTTATTTTTATTTCTACTGGAGCGTATCGATTTTTTCTCTTTTCTCTTCTTGTGACACGAATAATTTATTTCAAACACTGACGGAAATGTTCAATTCGATTAGTAATTTTCTGATCTCGGTTTTGAAGATGACATCAAAACATCAAGCTTCACTTGCTGGAATATTTATTGCATACAGCAAGCTTTGCATCATTTGTCACGTTTTTGGTTCTCATTAACTTTATTGATCTTTAGTGTTAAAAGTGGAATATTTTGAAAAATCCGAATCAATACTCGATACTGTACAGAGTATCAAATACGTTCTACCTAGCTATATGTATACGTTATTTATTAATATTATATTATTCAATTATTGTGCCGTTACCGTTTTGGGAGGGTGTTTAATTTAAAAAAATTTTTTCTTTAAATCTTCTCTGAGGCCGTTTCGTCCTTATTTCAATTGTTTCGAATGTCCAGTTGTAACACTTTCACTTATTCACTCAGTGACCTTTAGCTGCCTCTTTTGCTGCCATAATTAACGGTGTCAATGACGCCAAGGGCCTTGCCAACTTCAGGAAAGGATGCTGAAAATAAAATGAAAAATTCATAACTATTTCCTTCAATTAATACCTATTCCTGATAATGTAAGTCTATAGCTGGCTTTTGATGCTTATACTACAACTATCCTTTCAAAGTCACACGATACATTGTCATTTCAATGTAGCTTCCGCACTCTTTCAACTCCTTCACAATTCTCATATTCTTATTTCTTATTCCATACCTCATCAAGTCGATTGCACCTTCATCTAATTCTTAACAATATAAATCTTCTGAAACCAAATTCACTTGAATTCAACTTCTTCAACAATATATATAATTCGACCTCTAGGTGAATTAATTGTCTTTTTATAATAATTCTGAAGATACATTCAATCCATTGTTCATTACGACTACTTCAATCATTCCACATCGAATTAAGTGGCAGTGGTTATCTATCAGTATGTGAACCAATGAGGAAGTAACACAAATGTCGGGAAAATAATAGTCATATGGTAGTAGTTCACTGAAGATGACCTAGCATCTTGTGCAAGAAGTATCATGAGCATGTCAACATTTTCTCACTAGTGCGTACTGTTTAGCGTATAGTATTTTAGGCAAGCTTGCAGCTCTCAGTAAAAAAAAAGATATTTTCACTGTTAAAATGATAATAATCCTTATCTCAATGTGTTAAATTTTCTTGAAAGCTGAATGTGTATGAGCTAGAAACCCGATCATTTTACATTTGACAAAATGTAGGTATAAAGCTGTCGAAAAATTCCAAAGAAGCAACAAGATCATTACAGGCTGGCAGCTGCCATCAATTGCTTTCATTCAAGTTAATTGGTCAATTTTAGCACAGTGGTATTCTATGAACTCAACACAATACCTCCACCGCTGCATAACTACTAAATAACAGTTGTTCTAAATAGTAATCTTTAAACACGCATGATAATTATTGTAAATAATATGCTCGTCAATGAACATAAATTTCCGTATCACTTGGATTTGCGAAAAAAAAAGGGTAAAGCATCCATATGCCTGCTTAAGAAATGTATCTATGGCAGTTGTACGCATATAAGATGTGGTGACAAAATTAACGGGAAAAAAGAATAAACTCCTACATGGCTTACATTTATTAATAATATAACTAGATGAGTTATTATATAATATTTCGAAGATATGTTTTTAATGTAAAATAAGTTGAGTAAGGGCTCCCATTATTAGACTTAGGACAAAATTTTACGCAAGTTTAATTTGATGACACAATTGCCGATTGCTACATGAAATTCCTGTACATTTACGACATTTTCAAGGACACTTTCAAGTTCCTGTATAATTTCGGGTTTTCCAGAAATTCCCTGTCGCTGGACACCATACTCAATCATTCAGGCATTGACGGATGACTTTTCACTCGTTAATTAATGATTGCAGCTGATAAACTGCTGGGTAGCCAGTAGACTGTTTCAAACTAGGATATGCAATATTATTATTTTGTTAGAAAAAGGTCTAAAGAACAGTTTTTCTTGTCCAAAAATCTTTTCGAAACATTTTTAACTGAAGTTATACCTCACAGCATGTGAATTTTACCATTCAAGTAATATTTAAAAAAACATACATATTAAAGTTTCGTTGCGGGATTTCCCAAAATAATCGTGAGTATGATTATGATCGTGCAGATAATTAGAATATCTTCATAAAAGATAATAGTCTTGTTTTGCTCAAAATAGCGGCCAAAGCCGATCTTCCAAGATCGACAAGAACAAACGTATTGTAATTTGTATTAAAATGTGGTGAGTGTCAAACCATACTAATTCTGCGAAGAAATTGGAATTTGTATCCTTCCTTTTGCACATTATTTAAATGGGAAAAAGTCACGTTTTAGAAATGAGCCGAAAATCCTATACTTTGAGGACTTCATCCATTATATTGCTGTACTCAGTAACATACATACTTTGTTCAAGCAAAATAAAAAATAAATATTTTCCTAATCTGAAACACTACTATCCGAACTAGAGATGTCGCCGCATTTCACCGCCATGAACATTATAGGTAAACTGCTCTAGTGTTCGTCTATGAAACCAAATGTTATAAACCCTGTTGTTCCGAGTATAAGCCCACCCCGCATATAAAACGACCCCCAATTCTGGGACAGCACTCCAAGTTGTTGTTTTTAGTTACCCGCGCACATGACGGATTCGCATATAAGATGAGAACGATTTTGTGCGGGTACTGTCGATGACAGAAAACATCGACTTATGTTTGCAACAATACGATACGTAAATAAGCAATAATCAAACCTTTAGAAGCTCCGAGGCCGAGGAACGTTTTTCGACTTCAACTTCAAGACATTGGTCTAAGAAGTCTTGGAATATCCCAGACAGTTTTTCTTTTTCCTTAATTTCTGGTTTACCATTAGTTGCTATCAAATATAGGGCTCTCAGAGGGTTTTCATTTAAATACGGTGGTTCTCCTTCAATCATTTCGATAGCCATTATACCCAGTGACCATATATCCACCTGAAATTTAATTGTAATTTGCATATATTTTACATACAATACAAGTTACGTGGGAAACAATAATAATACATTTATCTTTAAAAGAAAAACTTGAGAGGTTCAATATCAACAAATCGTTAATAAGTTAGAAATAATCATACAAATGAATATATGCGTAGTATGAATTTATATATAGTCGTACTAGAATTTAATAAGATCCGTTGGAACCTTGTCTAAATGTAATTTCAGTTTAGATTATTGTTTTGAAATCGTTGGTAAATTGTAATGAAAATTTATTTAAAACTCAGGCTTGAGTCCTGTATAGTGTAATGATGGTGGTGTGGGATAAACGATACAAATCTCTCTACAAATCCAAAATACATCGACCCGAAATAGGGAATGCCATTGTTATATCTTGTAGGGTCATTGAACAGAAGTGATTCTATTTAAACAAAAAAAAAGGACAGATTTTTCATCACTTCTCGTACACGATAACAATATCATATACAACTTGATGATAATAAATTCTCTTGGTGGAAATAAATATTTTGTACAGATTGGCTGAGTATACACTTTTCAAAACTGCCCAATGTGACAAAGTTTATAAAACAAAATGATGCTCAATTAAAATAAAAGTTCACATATAGGATTGAATTCAAAGTTAATGACTTTCGTATTAATAAATACCTTAGGGCCATATTGTTTGCGCGTTACTACTTCAGGTGCCATCCAATATGGAGTGCCGACCATTGTGGTTCTCTTACTCTGTTCGGGTGAAATCTGAGCGCAGAAGCCAAAGTCTGTAAGCTTGACACCTCCATCTAATCCCAGCAAAATATTGTCCGACTTGATATCCCTGTGTATCACTTGGTTGCAATGCAGAAATTCGAGAGCTTGAAGCACTTCTCTACACACCGCAGCTATTTGTCCTTCATCCATACACGTTTCAGTTACAACATCGGTTAAACTACCACCAGGTAAATATTCCATAACCACCCATAGTTCTTCACCAACTAAGTAACTGTCCAAATAATTAACAACGTTGGCGTGCTTGTTCTCCCGCATGACAAGAATTTCATTTATTATCAGCTCTTTCTTCGGCTGTTGTGAGAGGTTCATCTGTTTTATCGCCACTTCCATTCCCGTGGAGGTCTCAATCGCCGTATACACTGTTCCTGAAGCACTATACAAAAAATTGATTTGTTAATGTTAGTTTTATACATCCTCTAAATTTAATAAGATTTATTATTTAACAACCGACTGCCATGCCATATGTATCTGAGTGAAAGTACTGTCCAGTATATTCGTATTAGAACACACTAGTCCTTGTGAAAAAATTTCTAGGTCTACGTCTCTCTAACTTCGTCTCTATTTGACGAATTCACCAGAGGTTTGTTCCCAAATAAAAGACACGTTTCTTATACATATGGATAAGGTGTTCGGAACAAAGCTTTTGAAGATCTCAGCCTTCTAGTTTGAAATACATATACTTTTTTTCTTCAAAAATGATTATTTGAAACTGATAAAATACATAACACGTAATGTAAAAGAAATTCTACTAGCTATCCGCACGACTTCCCAATGCCAATAAGGGACCTTACTGTCAACATTTGTGTGTATCTAGTTATGAGTATCTCTAAATTGTAGGTCTTTACAACCCCTGATTGGGAAAATTTCGAATTGTTAATTTTGCTCTTGCTTCCAACTATTACAGGCAAATTTCTTTCTTCGTATTTGCAAGTTGTGGTTGTAATTGGGGGAATTCCCTATAAACAGTTAATACTTACCCTTGCCCGATTTTTTCCATCTTTGTATATTTTCTATTTGGATCTCCAACGCTGACAATGGTTCTAAGTTTCTCCAATATTTCGTCATCAGACATTTTCTTTTTTCTGGCTTTATCACTTTGCGTGGGTCTTGATTGGTCAGTAGTCGTCGGTGTGGGTGTAGCCTGGTTTTTATTTCTATCGAGTCCTGATGGTTGCTGTTGCTGCGTTCCATTTCGCTGAGGGGACCCCAATGATGTTGGTAGTGGCAAAGGTGGTTCTTCTTCAATTGGTTTGGTATACTAGAATACAAAACCACGAACAACGATAATACATTGTTATTGGATGCTTGCTTAAATATAAATTTGAAACATACATTCCAAAAAAAATTCTTCATTTGATAATTACTAAATAAAGTACTTTAGTATGCCAAACATTTTTACTTACAATAGATTTGGTACGCTCCGGTCTGGCGGTAATCGGTGGAGGAGGTGGTTCATCTTCTTGTTCTGAACTGGTTGCACAAGCATCTGTTGGAGTACTGCTTGGACTGCTACTGCTCACCCTAAATATTGGTTTAGATGAATAAAGAGTTTACTTCAAATTCCATAAGGTTTAATTTGTAATTTTACACATCGTGCATCCAAATTGTGGCTACAAGTATTAATTCAATTTATTCTTGCTATAAAGTTATAGATTTAGCTATATCAGTGTTATGTTCGCTAAAAATTGTAGTTATTAAGAAAAAAGTTGTTTGATAGTTATGCATGGATAAATATTGAGACTATCACATATTGATAACAAAATAGAGTGAATTGTTTTTAAATTTGTATTTGAAAATTTAGTATATAGTAAAAATGAAGAAAATATCCCTACCTGCTTAGTGAATGTTGTGAATGGGAACTCCCGGAAGCTTGGGACATGGCCTGACCACGAACGGTTCCAATGTTGATACCAGTTCCCATGCCCAGACTTCGCGGACTGCTGGCCCGTTCAATCGGCGCTATGCCAAATGTTAAAGTACAATTAAGCTGTGGTTTTTGTGACAGAGGACAGATGTAATGAAGAAAGAAGTGTGTAATATACGTAACATTCTACTTGAATTGGAAAATATTACCACTTATCAATTACAACGAAGTAATATTGCTGAGGAATGACATTTCAATGAGAAAACCAAGGGTTTATCACTACACAGCAATAGAAAATTTGAAAAATACTATTTAAAATCGAATAATGATTCAAAATAGTTTCAATTACGTTAGCATAGTTTGATTCAAATAAAATACTCAACTCACCGACAACCCCAACCATTTTAGTAGTAGTCATATACTTTGAGCCCTTTGCTTCTTTGCTACTATTATCATACCAATTCAAGACATCCAGTACTGCTTGGGGATTTTTCTTTTGCTCCTGCTTACTGATGTTGCTAGACATCAGTAGCCTAGCCCATGCTTCCGGCATCCCCTGTGAAAAAAACAGTCCATTGTACTCAGAGTTGACATCAATTAAAGTCTGACTACAACTAGACAAATAGTTTGCTACAACGCTAAACTGTATTGTCACCCTCACTTACCTGAACATCTATTATGATATATTTCTTTCACTACGAAAATTCTATTAGATACTTGAAATTTGAGGGTAATATGTGTTCAACTGTTTAGAGTAGAAAATTGCGAGCAAAAATTTAATAAATTTCGGCGGAAACGTTCCTTGGATGCACAGTTACTATAGTTTCTTATGTCTGAATTTATGGAGCAATATTTATTTTGATGATAAATTTTTATGTACAGTATGCTCGACATTATTGTAAAAACTTAAAACTTGATTTTATGAAAAGTCACCAACATGCTACGTTTCAATAATATGACAATAATTACTTTACTTCAGAAGGTGAAATAAGTTAAGAACCTGTAAGCCACAATGACTAAAGCTTCCACACAAGTAAGAATCTACAAAAGCTGCTAGGCTAGATTTGAATTCAGGAGAAATAAAAAAAAATAAAAATTTGGGTTTTATAGACTGCAACAAAAACAAATTGTACAGTAACCAAAACACATAAGGCAGTGATTCAGGTATAGATGAGCTAAATCTGTGGTCAATTCAATTTACTTACTTTCAACGGCAGCTTGAAAAAAATATGTGTTGCGTTAGTCTTTTACGTGAAAGAAAAAAAAATAGACATAAGAAGCACCATACCAATTACCGACCACAACGCCACACTGTTCATAACATATGTGAACACTGTGTTTTATAACTTTAACTTGGTCGGTTTGTATGGAAAGATCTAGATAAATATATGATTTTTTCAAAACTAATGGTAAACCGTTTCTATGTCGATCATAATAAGGAGAATTAAAAAGTGAATAGTAAAAGATTTTGAACCCATATTAATTACTGTATGTGATTTATTTAGATGTTCCATACCAACAAACCAATAGCAAAGCGAAAAGCGAGTGCATTGTTAATTGTAATAATAAATTGCAAAATTTTTATTGCGCTTACCGTAAATTCGCCGGTAACAGCATCGAATCCAACATGTACCGTATGTTCAAAATTAGTTGGATAACTTATGTTCGGCTTGTCTTTGCCATCCTTCACCTTCATCTTGCCTTTCAAAGTTTTTTTCTTACGCTCATCCGAGTCCGGTTCTTTAGGCAAAGGACGCATGTCAACAGGCAAATTAGGCGTTGACTCACCTCTATAATGAAAGAGATTTTATTGATAAATATATCATTTTCTATAATCAAATAGGGATGTAAATTAATGGTTATTATGATTGTTACATTATTTAAATCATATTCATATTAATTCTGTGGAATACTGATTTTGACTGTAAATTCTGATTTAAGGGGGGATGAAGCTTCTATTATTTATTATGTAACAAAATCTGGTACATATTCGTCATTCAAACGTATCATAAAATAATATACTATGATATAATATAGTTGTCCGGTTTCATATCGTGAACATAATAATCTAATTACACCTGCTGAGCTGATTCCTATACCCTATAAGCATGTACATATATGTGAAACTTGTAAGATGACGTGTGTGTGAAAACTTGAAAGAGAATATTTTTAATGACTTTGGTCTCTGAACATATATTATAGAGTGGTTCCTGAATGGGAGGGCTTTTATATTTAGCAGTTACAAGTTTAGTGGTTGTTCCTCTATTTTTAGGGGGCAAGGGACTCCGCATATTGCAAAGAAAAGACCATGAACCAAATTTGCAGCTAATATAACAGCTATGATCGTTGAATGAAAGATTTGATTATTTACTGACTTCAATAAAATCTTTAATGCCAGATCCGAACACTGCATGTAACAGCATTAAAGTTATCAAAGTATGAGTATGTTTGGCTTTATTAGGGTTTGTGATAGTTCAGCTAACCCTGCACGAAACAACGATTCTTCTTGAAAATCCATCATTATGTTTACATTACGAACTTTAATTTCATTGCATGTAAAACCTTGAATATATAAAGTGATAACAAGGATCACATGGTAATTCAATATTTGAAACATTAAATTTAGTGTTGTAACAGTACCTGTTTGAGGTGAGGCGAACCGGTGGTGCCGGAGGTTTGTCTTCTTCATCTGACATTATGCTCTTCGTGGTGTTTAGTTTTCTTTACCTTTCCTTTATAGCTGAGCTTCCACTTATTCACTAGTGAACATAATGTAATAGTTATTAAACGTAGGTCATCGTTTTTTACACTTAAATCATTAATTAGTTCAAAATGTTTCAAAAACTTTTAAAAACATTGAAGTAATTTGAAACCATCTAATTATTAATGTGCTCATATCATATTGTACTGTAACTTTTCAGCCGAATGTATCTGCGATGTTGAAATTTAATATGGCTCGAAAAACCTATAAAAACAAATCATTATGTAACAATTTTCGAACAAGATTGTCAGGGTTCTAATGGCAAAGTGAGTAAACTCTGCTCTGACAAAGCCTTAATTTACCGTTTAATGCATTTCTTACAATTCGGATTTGGCAAAATATCAATTGAAAAAAAAAAAATATTTCAGTGTTACGAACTTGAACTTTGTATGCATATACTACTATCTAATATAAAGATTAAAACTCATGATATTCGATGGAAATACGAGATCAAGTAGTAACTTAAGGTATGGATGAAGTTAGTAACCATACTGTAACAATACATGTTGAGGAAAAATCGTTACTTCACACCTTTAGGAATGTCTGAAATTTAGTAAACCACGATAAATAAAATATACTCATATTTTGCAGAGCCAACTTCTTGACAGTCGTTTTAAAATTGTGCAATAATGATTTTTTTCTTAATATTTCATTACGTTGACATTATTAACTTCAGCTTTATAACTTAAGTGGGTCTGATTTTTGATGTAATCTTAAAGTAAAACGTCAGTTATCTAAATATCAATTGTACATATTAGGGATTATCCGAATCACAATTTCTGATTCCACGTTTAGTTCACTCATTTGAAAAGTCATGCAAAAATGAATCATGTAGAAGTTAATAACGTTATCGTAACGATTTATGCTGAGAAAAAATCTTTTTTTTCACGAATTTGGCATTGTTTCAAATTCAGTGAACTGTTATGATCCAAGACATACTCATATTTTGAAATCTTACTTTCTTGACCATCATTCTAAAATAAGAAAATAATGAATTTTTACCTAATTTTTCACTATGATAACGTTGTGTACTTCAATCGCGTAACAATGAGACACGTCATTGATTTTTACATGTTATTATAAATGAGCTTACGTTGTAAAACAAAGGAGAATCGTCAATTTTGTCTCGTGGTGAAATAAAAATCTATTGTAAACATGTTGAACGATTTTAAATAAATATATTTCATGAGTTTGAACAAATCATTGCTCTACTGTAGTTCCATTATTCAACATTGCAGTTACATTCATTTGCATCTTTCGCGGAAATTTCTGGCACAGATTAAATAGATGAGTATAATAACAATGCGAATCAACTTGTTTCAGACTTATTTCCGTATAAGCTAATCAAAAAAGTAGTTACATTCTCATCTGCACGTATTAAGTTCTGTACTTTTCCAATTTTTCTTTTTATTGCAAATAGTCGTGTATCCAAATGACTAAAACTTATTAATGTTGGGCAGTCAGGTTTCAGTTTCATGAATAAACAAGTCGAAATTATCGACAGCGATAAAGCTACTTGTTTGTTACTGGATTTTATTTTCAAGTTCTCTGCACTAAGTGATGATATTTATCTTCATTGTTTCAAGGTTAATGAGACAAGAGCTGGCAAACTATCCACAAAGTTTACTAAAGATTTCAAACTATGAATAAAAAACTGTATTGCATTTTCATACAGAAATCTTGTACCTAACAGACTTTTTGTTATATTAATTTACGACCATCCAAAGGCGAGAAACACCCGCAGTATGATTTTTCTTACATGTGTGTTTTGGCTTAGGATAGCAATGGAATATAAAAATTGATCAAAACAAAAGTGACAGTATAACAAAGACCAAACCTAATTCAAGCTCAGTGATAAATTTAGGACGTACACACATTTGGAGTGCTCAGAGTGATCCATGTAGATTTGTTCCGTAGTAAGAATAGCCATTAATATGGAAGATTGAGTGCAAAATCACATGTATCATTGAGAAGCAATAAAATATTACTGCAAGACAACTATTAAGTCAATAAAATTTTGAACGGTATTAAAAGGCAGGAAAATGTTTACAGCTATGTTCAGTTTCAAATAATTGATAAGAGACATGTTGAGAGCAAGTACGAGGAACAACAATGAGTACATGTAACGAATATGAATAAAACGTTGACTTACAAATGTAGATTATTCACAGTTATAATAGACAAATTTTGTTCCAACACTACAAGTTTATAGGGTATTAACTAGAGTTCTCTTTGGTTTAGATTAGACAAAAAAATACATATGTATGTACGAATTCAGCGTTACAGGTTTACCATTTATTATTTGAACCTTCAGCAGCCTTAAGTGTATCACAGTCGAGGATAGTCAAAGATCTAGTTGATGAAAAGCATGCCCGACACTGCACTAATTGTGAC
The DNA here is from genome assembly GCF_021901455.1 of Neodiprion lecontei. Taxonomy (NCBI): domain Eukaryota; kingdom Metazoa; phylum Arthropoda; class Insecta; order Hymenoptera; family Diprionidae; genus Neodiprion; species Neodiprion lecontei. The sequence goes on from NC_060263.1 coordinate 25,616,540, forward strand.
AGAACAGAGCATTTGAAACATAATTCCACCGGCCGTTTGGAAAATACAGCTGAAAGATCAAAAAAAAAGAAGGTATGTTTTAGCCGTGGGATGAGGAGGAAATGTCAAGTTCGTTGCAGACGGACCGATATTTGAAGTGCAGGAAAGAAGAGAATGGATATTGGCCATCCGGGAGCCCCTAAAGCGTGAATCACACACGACGAGCGATCTGATCACCACGCATCTGTACCAGCTCACAATAAAAAGGAACCACGATTTTTTCATGTACTTGACGTATTGCGGACGATTTATACCGTGCAAACCTCTTGACCGGCGTTAGTCGCGTGCCTGTATGACTTAAAGTGATCAACGACAATTCATTCTACTTAATATTTCGATTTTTTAAAAATCCTTTCACTTCAGACAAGGGCCTGAATCACCGCCCGCCATCGCCACAGACCATACGCATTCAAACACGAAAGTGAGAAAGGCAACTACAGGCTACTACCGTGCCACCACGGTCGTATTCGTTACGTTAGGTGTCCACAACTGGTAGCCTCGAGCCAAAACTTTGAAAAGGATGAAAGACTGATTCAAATTGCACTGAAACGAGAAATAAATGATAGTACGTTCTAAAATTAGCTGACGGCGTTAAAAACTCTTTAGGACAGAGGCAGAGCTACTCACGAACCCGGCAGGGCAAAAAAGCTAAAAGATTGCTGACAGCACTGGGAGCGGCAGTGTTCCCAACTCGTCCGTGGGGGGCTATGTGACCAGGGCCGTAGCATTATAGTACCGAAAAAAAAATTATAGTACTTTTTTGAAAATGTTAATAATGCAATAAAATCACGGAATATGGAATGACGGCAGGAACTGGCGGGAAGCGGGAAACGGGGCGCTCAAATCAACACCAACGCGCCTGAGCCCGAACCGTGCATGTCAGCGCCCTCCGTAATAATGTGGTTAAAATTAAAAACCACATTATGGTGAATGGCGCTGACAATTTTTTGCCTAGCGCGAAAAGATTTGAATACGTTTCTTTTGAAAAGTATTAAAAATCTTTTTTTTTCGAAAAGTATTAAAGAATTTTGTCCGCCAGTTTTTGTATTACAAAAAAAAACTTCTTTTTATACAAATTTCCAAATTATAGTAGATTTCCGTCACATAATGAAAGTTCTATGTTACATAGTACGAAGTTCATATTTATGTGACATCTACTACAATTATGTGACGGTTGGGAACACTGTTGGCAACCACTTGCTCAGCCCCCTGCAACTAGATCGAGCGAAAAAGTCAAAAGAGTAACCTAGTATGTCACATAATTTTAGTTCTTATTGAAGGCGCTAGTAGTGCAGTTGCACGGGTTGCACTCTGTAAAGGCCGTAAAGGTAATCGCGCAAACCCACTGATATATATCGCAAACCGCGCAACTGTACTACTAACGCTCTCTACCGAGTGTGACAACATAGACTCGTTTTCTGAAACACAGAGTTGCAGGGAGCTGCACTTGCTCGATCGACCGAGTATATCTATATATACTCTGCGAGCGCGCCTAATTTCATGCCTGGCACACGATTGTAGGCCGCCTTCGGTGCATGGCCGCCTAGGTGTCGCGTCGACGCTCCAACCTAGCTGGTATCACGAAAAGCCGAGCGTTAGAGATCTCCCTACTTATCTCTGGTGAGCATGTCAGAAGTCTACTAGCGCCACGTAGAGGAACTGAAAAACGGGTACAAAACAAGAAGCTACGTCGGAAAGTGTCATTCAATTCTGATCTGGCGGTAAATATTTCGCCCCAAGAATCGACCATAAAAGCACGATGAACGGTTTGGCAGCGGAAAAAAGTTCGCAATCTCAACAGTCCAACAGCAAATATTCATTCTCATCGTTCGATAATCTCAACCTCGTACAGACGGTTTTATTTATCATCAGTTATCATTCCACATTATTGTCAGGCTTCTAGGTTCCGAACTGGGTCCGCGATTTTTTGCGGCGCAAGATTCGCGGCCCGCCGTTCCGGCATCGCTGAGTTTGCAGAACATTTCTCAGGACGCGAACAGGTCTGGGTAAGAATCAGGATGGTACGTCATGACACAGACAGGTACGTCATTTCGCCTTCAGGTGACCTCCAAAATTTCGTTTGTTTTGCTGTATCTATCACCGTTCTCGAGATATTCGCGATTCAACTCGATCAACCCCCACTCCATGGGAAGAGTAACAAAAAGGGAGGGAGAATTATTATCTTCCGTCACTCAGAGAATTGATACAAGACTCTTCTGAGCTCCATGCGGCATCAGTCGTTTCCGAGCAATCGGGACGAAATCACGGGTTACCGGTATCAGCTCAACATTAAAACCGTGTTGATCAAGTTGTGTCGCGTTGTTCGATCAGTGTGTTTCGTGTCTCGAGTTTTCATTGTTTTGTATAACTTCAGATTTCAGTGAAGTCTACTTTTTTTTCGATGAGTCGTGTGTCAATTTTATTATTTCTTTGGCCGATTTTCGGCAAATGCGCAGTTGCATTGTTAGCAAGTTTATTCAGTCGGTCGAAACAGACAGCAACAGTACAAAAAGTGAGTGTAGAATCAAGTGTTATTGCAGTGCGGATTTTTGGATTACAAGTGATGAGTGAAGATCTAAATGACGTGACAAGTGCGTCGCTTCACCAATAAACCTGAGATGCTACAACAACTACTACATGTAGTGTCGAGCAGCCCAGAGTCGAGGTAACAATATTTATTTTAATTATTGATTGATAATTCAAGGTGGTGAATTTAGTGCCGAACTTTTGTTCTTGTATAACATGCAATGCATAAATATGAAACTAGACAACAGTAATAATTAATTTGAAGTCTGAAAAGCCAATTTCCTCAATTAATTCAAGTGTTATATTTTGTTTTTCACAGATTTAGCCTGAGACTTCCGAGTAACTTTTCCCTTTCTCGGCAACATTGGTGAGTTTGCATGTGTTAGGTTATGGGTATTTCCCTGGGATTCCTCTGTCACGTGGCGTGGCGGTAACAATTGTTACACAAATCTTCGATTTCTTAGCTGCATGGATAGGCTCATTCACGATCACAACGTGCTTCACTTGCAGTCCAATAATTTTTTTTCGCAATTTAATGTACCGTAGCTTACTCGAAGTTAGAAATTTTGCACGTTGCTAAAAGTGGAATGAGCATCGCGACAGGTAACCATCGCTTACTCGGCACTCGCGAGATCGAATTGTGTTTCGCAAATGATGTAATAATCTACGTTTGAATTTACCGATGATGTCGTTTAAGTGATGGGTTCACCTGAGGTTTGAACGTATTCAATTATTCACAATATTGATAAATCGATAAAATTCCAAAGTCTGGCATAACGTAACGTAGTGAAATTGCATCTTATATTATTATATATCATTTTCAACCCTTTAAAAGTCAACAAATATTGATCAACTGCAGGCTTAGCTCGCTTAGAAAAATGCTAATTGGCATACAGGATGTTTTTAATCTATTTTACAAAATGTTAATGTACCGATAGTCTGCCAACATTTACTAAAATAATACATACAACACTAGAGTTGACGGGACATAACCGCGATACTGTATTCTGAGTAGGCAGACTATGATATAAAAACATTTTGCTCCCAACAGGTAACCAACGAAAATGTAAGTCAGCGACCACGGCGCGAATGATGAAGAATGATGTGTGTTGGAAAAAATGGCGAATCGTTCAGATCGAATATAGGTAACCGGGTAGGTAGGTGGACGTTTTGGGATCCGTCGCGGGGTTTATGCATGTGTGTGTGAGTCTCTCTTTTCCGTTGGGTGGTTCCGTTGGGGAACAGGTAAGGTTAGGAAGGTCGCGATATACCGTGATGTTACTGACTTTTGTAATCCACAGCGTCAAACGATCACATAAATCTTGCTCTCAAAAGACTCCGTATTCGAGTCTCTTGACCATTTCTAAGCATTTGAATAAGAACGAGATTGAATTTCTTATTTCCTGTAACTCTGCAACCATTTTTCAATTCCAACAACTGAAAAAGAATAGAAACGGAACTATTAGCAGAATTATGGATCCCGTTTCTTTAGGTTACCGAATTAAGCATGTTTTATTCCAATGAGAAACTGTGCGTTTTAATTTGTATCTTCGTTTATATTCGATTTTATCTGTTCTTTCCTATCCCGTCCGATCCTCGACAATGCCACCTCTTATAGCCTATTCATTTCAATTATTCATTTAGAATATGGGATTGCAATTTCCCGATTCTGTTCTTTCCATCCGAATCCATTCGTTTCAAAAAATACACTTCATCCGAATCCGATTCGTATGCTTTCATATTCTTTGAAACGAATTGATTCGCATGGAAAGAACAGAATCGGATTAGAATTTGCAATCCCCCTATTCTAAATGAATAATTGAAACGAATAGGTTGTGAGAGGTGGCATTGTCGCGGATAGGACGGGATAGGAAAGAACAGATAAAATCGAATGTAAACGAATAAACAGATTAAAACGAACAGTTTCTCATTGGAATAAAACATGCTTAATTCGGTAACCTATAAAAACGGGATCCATAATTCTGCTAATAATTCCGTTTCTATTCTTTTTCAGTTGTTGGGCTCGTTATTCAATTCAATTATTAAGTCATTACCGATGATTATTCCATACAATTGATCTCTGTGATCGTCTGAATGGGCAAAACGCATCTCTGGACCATCTATCGCGTTCCGTGGTACGCTAGATGGGGAGAGATGCTGAGCTCGAAGACTTCGCGTCGAAGAGGACCGCCGACCGTCACGCCACACAATAATGCATGCCCTCCAACCTCCTTCCTCATTTCAAATTGATTTGTAATCTGAGAACAACAATCCGCATAGCAATGTATCTCATTCAAAAAGATACAGATGCGGATTGGGCTTCTACAGAATTTTTGGAAAAATTCACAAGTTCCACATAATACAAATTTTTTGACAGTTTAATCTGTCGCGCCTTTTTGCGCCTAGATTAATCACGAGAATCGGACGCAGCCTTTTGCGCGTAAATTAATAACGGAAATTGGACACGTTTTTTTACGCGTCGATTTTGCAAACAGCATATGACAAGTCCCAGATATTACAAATATTTTGACAGTTTAATCTGTCGCGCCTTATTGCGCGTAGATTAATCACGAGAATTGGACGCAGCCTTTTGCGCGTAAATTAACCACGGGACTCGGACACGTTTTTACGCGCCGGTAATTTTGCAAACGGTATATAGAAGAGTTACACACTTTCGATGTGTTAATCTTTCAACTCTTCGGTCAATTATTTACGAATAATAAAGTTTTCAAGTTCCACGGCGCCTTTTGCGCGTGGACTTGATACCTTTCAGTCGTGAGAGAAAGCGCGTTATTTTACAACTGGAACTCAACGCGCAGGTATAGAAATCTCGGTAGTGTTCAGTGATAGTGGAGAATCTTGACGTAAGTATTTATAAAATATATATGAAACGTACAGAAACACTCGTTTAACTGATCGTATTATTTTCTGTTTCAGGGCAACAAAACCAATTTTTTAACAAATGCACTGAGAACTATAGAATTTTCAGTCGAAAAAGATATTCACTTCAATAACTCAATGCGGAAAAAGATATCGATTCAACACAAATTTTAAATGATTTTTATTCATCAATACAATTAATAATCGAAGCAACGAATATTAACGTGAATATCATGTTAGACTCGATCCATTTTTGGTCAATGTATGGACTTGTGTGATTGTGCTAACCATACCTTCGTTTGTTTCAGGTAATAAAACTTTTGCTTGTTTAAGATAATAACCCCTTTGTCCGATCGTGCTAATCGAACCTTTATCTATTTCAGCTGATAAAACCTGTGTCTGTTTCAGCTAACCAAACTTTTTATCTGTTTCTGCTGATTAAACCTTTTGTCTGTTTTAGGAAATCAAATTTTTTGTCTGTTTCAGCTAACCGAAACCTCTGTCTATTTCAGATAATGAAACTTTTTGACCGTTTCGCTAATCAAACCTTTTGTCTGTTTCAGCCAATCAAACTTTTTGTCTGTTTTAGCTAATCAAATCTTCTATCTGTTTCGAGTGAATAATTTGTCTCTTTTTTCGTTAATTTTATTTTTTATTTATCCAACTGTAAGTTGAGAATATTTTTGACTGTATCGACATATGTCACTAATTATATATTTCATCTGTTTCAGGTAACTGCATTTTATTGACTGTACAGAAAACTTATGGTTCCTTTTCCTAGGCTTAGGTCTGGTTTAGGTCTAGTTCAGGGTCAGTGATCTTGTTTTCACCGATAGATAGATTTAGCGATGTAGGTCAGAATAATCATGATCACAAAGTGTGGTAAAAGTTATTCAGATGTCGTTTTTCTTAATGGTTTGACAGTATTTTGTTGCGATTGTTTTAGTGATTGAGTTGTTTGAGTGATTGAGTAGTGATTCCTGCAGGAATTTAAATGTTTTTCAGTGCTTTCCACAGGAATATAAAATTCATTCCGTGATTCCAGCAGGAATTTAAATATTTTTCAGTGCTTTCCACAGGAATATAAAATTCGTTCAGTGATTCCAGCAGGAATTTAAGGGGGTATTCTAGTGTAGAGGCATGAATTTGAGGTGTTTTTTGAAGTGCTATAAACAAAAAACAAAAAATATTTTTACCATCCATTTTTTTATCAGGCGTTTATTATTATTTCACGATTACAAAAAAAAAAAAAAAAAACAAGTCAAAAAATACAAAATTGAAAGTGCTATGAGTTGTTGAAGTGGGGGGTACAAAAAAAATGGCGCGCCAATGTTGTCACGATTGCAAGCATTTTCAAAATCAGAAAAAAAAAAAAAAAGATTATTAATCTACATAAATGCAGCTATCGTACTAACTAAAAAAAAGTCGAAAAAAAATTTTTTTTTGCCAAATTACGGCTGTCCGAAAAAATTATACGTTTTTTTTTGACTTTTTTGGACGTTTCTGAATTTTTTAAGAATAGTAAAAATTATTATTTCGTTATAATAATAGTTCGTGCGATAGAGACATGTATTGAAAAGATTCTCACCAAATATCAAGTAAATCGGTTCAATAGAACTTGAGACATCATGTCAACCGTTTTGAAAAATGTAGTTTTGAGAAAAACGCGTTTAAAGTATCGAGTAAAATTTGTTCCAGCCGAGCCAGTATTGGAGACGTGTCACTAAAATAGCTATATCTCTGAAAATAATTGGAATTTTGACTTGTCCTTTTAAGGACACGTTCTTGAAAGGTTAAGCTTTGAAAATATAAAAAAAAAAAATCGATTTTTTCAAATTTCTACACTAGAATACCCCCTTAAATGTTTTTCAGTGCTTTCCACAGGAATATAAAATTCATTCTGTGATTCCAGCAGGAATTTGAATGTTTTTCAGTGCTTTCCACAGGAATATAAAATTCGTTCAGTGATTCCAGCAGGAATTTAAATGTTTTTCAGTGCCTTTCACTGGAAGAATAGGAATTTAAATATTTTTCAGTACTTTCCACAGGAATGTAAAATTCGTTTAGTGATTCCAGTAGGAATTTAAATATTTTTCAGTGCTTTCCACGGGAATATAAAATTCGTTCTGTGATTCCAGCAGAAATTTAAATGTTTTTCAGTGCTTTCCACGGGAATATAAGATTCGTTCAGTGATTCCAGCAGGAATTTAAATATTTTTCAGTGCTTACCACAGAAAAGTAAAATTCGTTCTGTGATTCCAGCGGAAATTTAAATGTTTTTCAGTGCCTTCCACTGGTGGAATAGGAATTTAAATATTTTTCAGTGTTTTCCACAGGAATATAAAATTCGTTCAGTGATTCCAGCAGGAATTTAAATGTTTTTCAGTGCTTTCCACAGGAATATAAAATTCGTTCAGTGATTCCAGCAGGAATTTGAATGTTTTTCAGTGCTTTCCACAGGAAGAATAGGAATTTAAATATTTTTCAGTGCTTTTCACAGGAATATAAAAATCATTCCGTGATTCCAGTAGGAATTTAAATATTTTTCAGTGCTTTCCACAGGAATATAAAATTCATTCCGTGATTCCAGTAGGAATTTAAATGTTTTTCAGTGCTTTCCACAGGAAGAATAGGTATTTAAATATTTTTCAGCGCTTTCCACAGGAATATAAAATTCGTTCAGTGATTCCAGTAGGAATTTGAATATTTTTCAGTGCTTTCCAGAGGAATATAAAATTCGTTCTGTGATTCCAGTAGGAATTTAAATATTTTTCAGTGCTTTCCACAGGAATATAAAATTCGTTCTGTGATTCCGGTAGGAATTTAAATATTTTTCAGTGTTTCCACAGGAATATAAAATTCGTTTAGTGATTCCAGTAGAAAGTTGAATATTTTTTAGTGCTTTCCACAGGAATATGAAATTCGTTCTGTGATTCCAGCTGGAATTTAAATATTTTTCAGTGCTTTCCACAGGAATATAAAATTCGTTCTGTGATTCCAGCAGGAATTTAAATGTTTTTCAGTGCTTTCCACAGGAATATAAAATTCATTCCGTGATTCCAGTAGGAATTTAAATATTGTTCAGTGCTTTCCACGGGAATATAAAATTCGTTCGGTAATTCCAGCAGGAATTTGAATGTTTTTCAGTGCTTTCCACGGGACTATAAAATTCGTTCGGTGATTCCAGCAGAAATTTAAACGTTTTTCAGTGCTTTCCACGGGAATATGAAATTCGTACGGTGATTCCAGCAGGAATTTAAATGTTTCTCAGTGCTTTCCACAGGAAGAATAGGTATTTAAATATTTTTCAGCGCTTTCCACAGGAATATAAAATTCGTTCAGTGATTCCAGTAGGAATTTGAATATTTTTCAGTGCTTTCCAGAGGAATATAAAATTCTTTCTGTGATTCCAGTAGGAATTTAAATATTTTTCAGTGCTTTCCACAGGAATATAAAATTCGTTCTGTGATTCCGGTAGGAATTTAAATGTTTTTCAGTGCTTTCCACAGGAAGAATAGGAATTTGAATATTCTTCAGTGCTTTCCACAGAAATGTAAAATTCGTTTAGTGATTCCAGTAGGAATTTAAATATTGTTCAGTGCTTTCCACGGGACTATAAAATTCGTTCGGTGATTCCAGCAGGAATTGAAATGTTTTGCAGTGCTTTCCACAGGAATATAAAATTCATTCTGTGATTCCGGTAGGAATTTAAATATTTTTCAGTGCCCGCCACGGGAATATAAAATTCATTCCGTGATTCCAGTAGGAATTTAAATATTGTTCAGTGCTTTCCACGGGAATATAAAATTCGTTCTGTGATTCCAGCAGAAATTTAAATGTTTTTCAGTGCTTTCCACGGGAATATAAAATTCGTTCAGTGATTCCAGCAGGAATTTAAATATTTTTCAGTGCTTACCACAGAAAAGTAAAATTCGTTCTGTGATTCCAGCGGAAATTTAAATGTTTTTCAGTGCCTTCCACTGATGGAATAGGAATTTAAATATTTTTCAGTGTTTTCCACAGGAATATAAAATTCGTTCAGTGATTCCAGCAGGAATTTAAATGTTTTTCAGTGCTTTCCACAGGAATATAAAATTCGTTCAGTGATTCCAGCAGGAATTTGAATGTTTTTCAGTGCTTTCCACAGGAAGAATAGGAATTTAAATATTTTTCAGTGCTTTTCACAGGAATATAAAAATCATTCCGTGATTCCAGTAGGAATTTAAATATTTTTCAGTGCTTTCCACAGGAATATAAAATTCATTCCGTGATTCCAGTAGGAATTTAAATGTTTTTCAGTGCTTTCCACAGGAAGAATAGGAATTTAAATATTTTTCAGTGCTTTCCACAGAAATATAAAATTCGTTCAGTGATTCCGGCGGGAATTTAAATATTTTTAAGTGCTTTCCACAGGAATATAAAATTCATTCTGTGATTCCAGCAGGAATTTAAATGTTTCTCAGTGCTTTCCACAGGAAGAATAGGTATTTAAATATTTTTCAGCGCTTTCCACAGGAATATAAAATTCGTTCTGTGATTCCAGTAGGAATTTAAATATTTTTCAGTGCTTTCCACAGGAATATAAAATTCGTTCTGTGATTCCGGTAGGAATTTAAATATTTTTCAGTGTTTCCACAGAAATATAAAATTCGTTTAGTGATTCCAGTAGAAAGTTGAATATTTTTTAGTGCTTTCCACAGGAATATAAAATTCGTTCTGTGATTCCGGTAGGAATTTAAATATTTTTCAGTGTTTCCACAGGAATATGAAATTCGTTCTGTGATTCCAGCTGGAATTTAAATATTTTTCAGTGCTTTCCACAGGAATATAAAATTCGTTCTGTGATTCCAGCAGGAATTTAAATATTTTTCAGTGCTTTCCAGAGGAATATAAAATTCGTTCTGTGATTCCAGTAGGAATTTAAATATTTTTCAGTGCTTTCCACAGGAATATAAAATTCGTTCTGTGATTCCGGTAGGAATTTAAATATTTTTCAGTGTTTCCACAGGAATATAAAATTCGTTTAGTGATTCCAGTAGAAAGTTGAATATTTTTTAGTGCTTTCCACAGGAATATGAAATTCGTTCTGTGATTCCAGCTGGAATTTAAATATTTTTCAGTGCTTTCCACAGGAATATAAAATTCGTTCTGTGATTCCAGTAGGAATTTAAATATTTTTCAGTGCTTTCCACAGGAATATAAAATTCGTTCTGTGATTCCGGTAGGAATTTAAATATTTTTCAGTGTTTCCACAGGAATATGAAATTCGTTCTGTGATTCCAGCTGGAATTTAAATATTTTTCAGTGCTTTCCACAGGAATATAAAATTCGTTCTGTGATTCCAGCAGGAATTTAAATATTTTTCAGTGCTTTCCAGAGGAATATAAAATTCGTTCTGTGATTCCAGTAGGAATTTAAATATTTTTCAGTGCTTTCCACAGGAATATAAAATTCGTTCTGTGATTCCGGTAGGAATTTAAATATTTTTCAGTGTTTCCACAGGAATATAAAATTCGTTTAGTGATTCCAGTAGAAAGTTGAATATTTTTTAGTGCTTTCCACAGGAATATGAAATTCGTTCTGTGATTCCAGCTGGAATTTAAATATTTTTCAGTGCTTTCCACAGGAATATAAAATTCGTTCTGTGATTCCAGCAGGAATTTAAATGTTTTTCAGTGCTTTCCACAGGAATATAAAATTCATTCCGTGATTCCAGTAGGAATTTAAATGTTTTTCAGTGCTTTCCACAGGAAGAATAGGAATTTGAATATTCTTCAGTGCTTTCCACAGAAATGTAAAATTCGTTCCGTGATTCCAGTAGGAATTTAAATATTTTTCAGTGCTTTCCACAGGAATATAAAATTCGTTCTGTGATTCCAGCAGGAATTTAAATGTTTTTCAGTGCTTTCCACAGGAATATAAAATTCGTTCCGTGATTCCAGTAGGAATTTAAATATTTTCCAGTGCTTTCCACAGGAATACAAAATTCATTCCGTGATTCCAGTAGGAATTAAAATATTTTTCAGTGCCTGCCACAGGAATATGAAATTCATTCCGTGATTCCAGTAGGAATTTAAATATTTTTCAGTGCCTGCCACAGGAATATGAAATTCATTCCGTGATTCCAGTAGGAATTTAAATATTGTTCAGTGCTTACCACGGGAATATAAAATTCGTTCGGTAATTCCAGCAGGAATTTGAATGTTTTTCAGTGCTTTCCACGGGAATATAAAATTCGTTCGGTGATTCCAGCAGGAATTTAAACGTTTTTCAGTGCTTTCCACGGGAATATGAAATTCGTACGGTGATTCCAGCAGGAATTGAAATGTTTTGCAGTGCTTTCCACAGGAATATAAAATTCATTCTGTGATTCCAGTAGGAATTTAAATATTTTTCAGTGCCTGCCACAGGAATATGACTTTTATTCCGTGATTCCAGTAGGAATTTAAATATTTTTCAGTGCCTGCCACGTGAATATAAAATTCATTCCGTGATTCCAGTAGGAATTTAAATATTTTTCAGTGCCTGCCACGGGAATATAAAATTCATTCCGTGATTCCAGTAGGAATTTAAATATTTTCCAGTGCTTTCCACAGGAATATAAAATTCGTTCAGTGATTCCAGCAGGAATTTAAATATTTTTCAGTGCTTTCCTCGGAAATATAAAATTCGTTCTGTGATTCCAGTAGGAATTTAAATATTTTTCAGTGCCTGCCACGTGAATATAAAATTCATTCCGTGATTCCAGTAGGAATTTAAATATTTTTCAGTGCCTGCCACGGGAATATAAAATTCATTCCGTGATTCCAGTAGGAATTTAAATATTTTCCAGTGCTTTCCACAGGAATATAAAATTCGTTCAGTGATTCCAGCAGGAATTTAAATATTTTTCAGTGCCTGCCACGGGAATATAAAATTCATTCCGTGATTCCAGTAGGAATTTAAATGTTTCTCAGTACTTTCCACAGGAAGAATAGGAGTTAAAATATTTTTCAGTGCTTTCCAGAGGAATATAAAATTCGTTCTGTGATTCCAGTAGGAATTTAAATATTTTTCAGTGTTTCCACAGGAATATAAAATTCGTTCAGTGATTCCAGCAGGAATTTAAATATTTTTCAGTGCTTTCCACAGGAATATAAAATTCGTTCGGTGATTCCAGCAGGAATTTAAATGTTTTTCAGTGCCTTCCACAGGAATATAAAATTCGTTCAGTGATTCCAGCAGGAATTTAAATATTTTTCAGTGCCTGCCACAGGAATATGAAATTTATTCCGTGATTCCAGTAGGAATTTAAATATTTTTCAGTGCCCGCCACGGAAATATAAAATTCATTCCGTGATTCCAGTAGGAATTTAAATATTTTTCAGTGCCTGCCACGTGAATATAAAATTCATTCCGTGATTCCAGTAGGAATTTAAATATTTTTCAGTGCCTGCCACGGGAATATATAATTCATTCCGTGATTCCAGTAGGAATTTAAATATTTTCCAGTGCTTTCCACAGGAATATAAAATTCGTTCAGTGATTCCAGCAGGAATTTAAATATTTTTCAGTGCTTTCCTCGGAAATATAAAATTCGTTCTGTGATTCCAGTAGGAATTTAAATATTTTTCAGTGCCTGCCACGGGAATATAAAATTCATTCCGTGATTCCAGTAGGTATTTAAATATTTTCCAGTGCTTTCCACAGGAATATAAAATTCGTTCAGTGATTCCAGCAGGAATTTAAATATTTTTCAGTGCTTTCCTCGGAAATATAAAATTCGTTCTGGGATTCCAGTAGGAATTTTAATATTTTTCAGTGCCTGCCACGGGAATATAAAATTCATTCCGTGATTCCAGTAGGAATTTAAATATTTTTCAGTGCTTTCCTCGGAAATATAAAATTCGTTCTGTGATTCCAGTAGGAATTTAAATATTTTTCAGTGCCTGCCACGGGAATATAAAATTCATTCCGTGATTCCAGTAGGAATTTAAATGTTTCTCAGTACTTTCCACAGGAAGAATAGGAGTTCAAATATTTTTCAGTGCTTTCCAGAGGAATATAAAATTCGTTCTGTGATTCCAGCAGGAATTTAAATGTTTTTCAGTGCCTTCCACAGGAATATAAAATTCGTTCAGTGATTCCAGCAGGAATTTAAATATTTTTCAGTGCTTTCCACAGGAATATAAAATTCGTTCGGTGATTCCAGCAGGAATTTGAATGTTTTTCAGTGCTTTCCACAGGAATATAAAATTCGTTCGGTGATTCCAGCAGGAATTTGAATGTTTTTCAGTGCTTTCCACAGGAATATAAAATTCGTTCAGTGATTCCAGCAGGAATATAAATGTTTTTCAGTGCTTTCCACAGGAACATAAAATTCGTTCAGTGATTCCAGCAGGAATTTGAATGTTTTTCAGTGCTTTCCACAGGAAGAATAGGAATTTAAATATTTTTCAGTGCTTTCCACAGGAATACAAAATTCATTCCGTGATTCCAGTAGGAATTTAAATGTTTCTCAGTACTTTCCACAGGAAGAATAGGAGTTTAAATATTTTTCAGTGCTTTCCAGAGGAATATAAAATTCGTTCTGTGATTCCAGTAGGAATTTAAATATTTTTCAGTGTTTCCACAGGAATATAAAATTCGTTCAGTGATTCCAGCAGGAATTTAAATATTTTTCAGTGCTTTCCACAGGAATATAAAATTTGTTCGGTGATTCCAGCAGGAATTTGAATGTTTTTCAGTGCTTTCCACAGGAATATAAAATTCGTTCGGTGATTCCAGCAGGAATTTAAATGTTTTTCAGTGCCTTCCACAGGAATATAAAATTCGTTCAGTGATTCCAGCAGGAATTTAAATATTTTTCAGTGCTTTCCACAGGAATATAAAATTCGTTCGGTGATTCCAGCAGGAATTTGAATGTTTTTCAGTGCTTTCCACAGGAATATAAAATTCATTCTGTGATTCCAGTAGGAATTTAAATATTTTTCAGTGCCTGCCACAGGAATATAAAATTTATTCCGAGATTCCAGTAGGAATTTAAATATTTTTCAGTGCCCGCCACGGGAATATAAAATTCATTCCGTGATTCCAGTAGGAATTTAAATATTTTTCAGTGCCAGCCACGTGAATATAAAATTCATTCCGTGATTCCAGTAGGAATTTAAATATTTTTCAGTGCTTTCCACAGGAATATAAAATTCGTTCAGTGATTCCAGCAGGAATTTAAATATTTTTCAGTGCTTTCCATAGGAATATAAAATTCGTTCAGTGATTCCAGTAGGACTTTAAATATTTTTTAGTGCTTTCCACCGGAATATGAAATTCGTTCTGTGATTTCAGCAGAAATTTAAATGTTTTCCAGTGCTTTCCGCGGGAATATAAAATTCGTTCAGTGATTCCAGCAGGAATTTAAATATTTTTCAGTGCTTTCCACAGGAATATAAAATTTGTTCGGTGATTCCAGCAGGAATTTGAATGTTTTTCAGTGCTTTCCACAGGAATATAAAATTCGTTCGGTGATTCCAGCAGGAATTTAAATGTTTTTCAGTGCCTTCCACAGGAATATAAAATTCGTTCAGTGATTCCAGCAGGAATTTAAATATTTTTCAGTGCTTTCCACAGGAATATAAAATTCGTTCGGTGATTCCAGCAGGAATTTGAATGTTTTTCAGTGCTTTCCACAGGAATATAAAATTCGTTCAGTGATTCCAGCAGGAATATAAATGTTTTTCAGTGCTTTCCACAGGAATATAAAATTCGTTCAGTGATCCCAGCAGGAATTTGAATGTTTTTCAGTGCCTTCCACAGGAATATAAAATTCGTTCAGTGATTCCAGCAGGAATTTAAATATTTTTCAGTGCTTTCCACAGGAATATAAAATTTGTTCGGTGATTCCAGCAGGAATTTGAATGTTTTTCAGTGCTTTCCACAGGAATATAAAATTCGTTCGGTGATTCCAGCAGGAATTTAAATGTTTTTCAGTGCCTTCCACAGGAATATAAAATTCGTTCAGTGATTCCAGCAGGAATTTAAATATTTTTCAGTGCTTTCCACAGGAATATAAAATTCGTTCGGTGATTCCAGCAGGAATTTAAATGTTTTTCAGTGCCTTCCACAGGAATATAAAATTTGTTCAGTGATTCCAGCAGGAATTTAAATATTTTTCAGTGCTTTCCACAGGAATATAAAATTCGTTCAGTGATTCCAGCAGGAATATAAATGTTTTTCAGTGCTTTCCACAGGAATATAAAATTCGTTTAGTGATTCCAGTAGGAATTTAAATATTGTTCAGTGCTTACCACGGGAATATAAAATTCGTTCGGTAATTCCAGCAGGAATTTGAATGTATTTCGGTGCTTTCCACGGGAATATAAAATTCGTTCGGTGATTCCAGCAGGAATTTAAACGTTTTTCAGTGCTTTCCACGGGAATATGAAATTCGTACGGTGATTCCAGCAGGAATTGAAATGTTTTGCAGTGCTTTCCACAGGAATATAAAATTCATTCTGTGATTCCAGTAGAAATTTAAATATTTTTCAGTGCCTGCCACAGGAATATGAAATTTATTCCGTGATTCCAGTAGGAATTTGAATATTTTTCAGTGCCTGCCACGGGAATATATAATTCATTCCGTGATTCCAGTAGGAATTTAAATATTTTCCAGTGCTTTCCACAGGAATATAAAATTCGTTCAGTGATTCCAGCAGGAATTTAAATATTTTTCAGTGCTTTCCTCGGAAATATAAAATTCGTTCTGTGATTCCAGTAGAAATTTAAATATTTTTCAGTGCCTGCCACGGGAATATAAAATTCATTCCGTGATTCCAGTAGGAATTTGAATGTTTTTCAGTGCTTTCCACAGGAATATAAAATTCGTTCGGTGATTCCAGCAGGAATTTAAATGTTTTTCAGTGCCTTCCACAGGAATATAAAATTCGTTCAGTGATTCCAGCAGGAATTTAAATATTTTTCAGTGCTTTCCACAGGAATATGAAATTCGTTCTGTGATTCCAGCTGGAATTTAAATATTTTTCAGTGCTTTCCACAGGAATATAAAATTCGTTCTGTGATTCCAGCAGGAATTTAAATATTTTTCAGTGCTTTCCAGAGGAATATAAAATTCGTTCTGTGATTCCAGTAGGAATTTAAATATTTTTCAGTGCTTTCCACAGGAATATAAAATTCGTTCTGTGATTCCGGTAGGAATTTAAATATTTTTCAGTGTTTCCACAGGAATATAAAATTCGTTTAGTGATTCCAGTAGAAAGTTGAATATTTTTTAGTGCTTTCCACAGGAATATGAAATTCGTTCTGTGATTCCAGCTGGAATTTAAATATTTTTCAGTGCTTTCCACAGGAATATAAAATTCGTTCTGTGATTCCAGTAGGAATTTAAATATTTTTCAGTGCTTTCCACAGGAATATAAAATTCGTTCTGTGATTCCGGTAGGAATTTAAATATTTTTCAGTGTTTCCACAGGAATATGAAATTCGTTCTGTGATTCCAGCTGGAATTTAAATATTTTTCAGTGCTTTCCACAGGAATATAAAATTCGTTCTGTGATTCCAGCAGGAATTTAAATATTTTTCAGTGCTTTCCAGAGGAATATAAAATTCGTTCTGTGATTCCAGTAGGAATTTAAATATTTTTCAGTGCTTTCCACAGGAATATAAAATTCGTTCAGTGATTCCAGCAGGAATTTAAATATTTTTCAGTGCTTTCCACAGGAATATAAAATTCATTCCGTGATTCCAGTAGGAATTTAAATGTTTCTCAGTACTTTCCACAGGAAGAATAGGAGTTCAAATATTTTTCAGTGCTTTCCAGAGGAATATAAAATTCGTTCTGTGATTCCAGCAGGAATTTAAATGTTTTTCAGTGCCTTCCACAGGAATATAAAATTCGTTCAGTGATTCCAGCAGGAATTTAAATATTTTTCAGTGCTTTCCACAGGAATATAAAATTCGTTCGGTGATTCCAGCAGGAATTTGAATGTTTTTCAGTGCTTTCCACAGGAATATAAAATTCGTTCGGTGATTCCAGCAGGAATTTGAATGTTTTTCAGTGCTTTCCACAGGAATATAAAATTCGTTCAGTGATTCCAGCAGGAATATAAATGTTTTTCAGTGCTTTCCACAGGAACATAAAATTCGTTCAGTGATTCCAGCAGGAATTTGAATGTTTTTCAGTGCTTTCCACAGGAAGAATAGGAATTTAAATATTTTTCAGTGCTTTCCACAGGAATACAAAATTCATTCCGTGATTCCAGTAGGAATTTAAATGTTTCTCAGTACTTTCCACAGGAAGAATAGGAGTTTAAATATTTTTCAGTGCTTTCCAGAGGAATATAAAATTCGTTCTGTGATTCCAGTAGGAATTTGAATATTTTTCAGTGTTTCCACAGGAATATAAAATTCGTTCAGTGATTCCAGCAGGAATTTAAATATTTTTCAGTGCTTTCCACAGGAATATAAAATTTGTTCGGTGATTCCAGCAGGAATTTGAATGTTTTTCAGTGCTTTCCACAGGAATATAAAATTCGTTCGGTGATTCCAGCAGGAATTTAAATGTTTTTCAGTGCCTTCCACAGGAATATAAAATTCGTTCAGTGATTCCAGCAGGAATTTAAATATTTTTCAGTGCTTTCCACAGGAATATAAAATTCGTTCGGTGATTCCAGCAGGAATTTGAATGTTTTTCAGTGCTTTCCACAGGAATATAAAATTCATTCTGTGATTCCAGTAGGAATTTAAATATTTTTCAGTGCCTGCCACAGGAATATAAAATTTATTCCGAGATTCCAGTAGGAATTTAAATATTTTTCAGTGCCCGCCACGGGAATATAAAATTCATTCCGTGATTCCAGTAGGAATTTAAATATTTTTCAGTGCCAGCCACGTGAATATAAAATTCATTCCGTGATTCCAGTAGGAATTTAAATATTTTTCAGTGCTTTCCACAGGAATATAAAATTCGTTCAGTGATTCCAGCAGGAATTTAAATATTTTTCAGTGCTTTCCATAGGAATATAAAATTCGTTCAGTGATTCCAGTAGGACTTTAAATATTTTTTAGTGCTTTCCACCGGAATATGAAATTCGTTCTGTGATTTCAGCAGAAATTTAAATGTTTTCCAGTGCTTTCCGCGGGAATATAAAATTCGTTCAGTGATTCCAGCAGGAATTTAAATATTTTTCAGTGCTTTCCACAGGAATATAAAATTTGTTCGGTGATTCCAGCAGGAATTTGAATGTTTTTCAGTGCTTTCCACAGGAATATAAAATTCGTTCGGTGATTCCAGCAGGAATTTAAATGTTTTTCAGTGCCTTCCACAGGAATATAAAATTCGTTCAGTGATTCCAGCAGGAATTTAAATATTTTTCAGTGCTTTCCACAGGAATATAAAATTCGTTCGGTGATTCCAGCAGGAATTTGAATGTTTTTCAGTGCTTTCCACAGGAATATAAAATTCGTTCGGTGATTCCAGCAGGAATTTAAATGTTTTTCAGTGCCTTCCACAGGAATATAAAATTCGTTCAGTGATTCCAGCAGGAATTTAAATATTTTTCAGTGCTTTCCACAGGAATATAAAATTCGTTCGGTGATTCCAGCAGGAATTTAAATGTTTTTCAGTGCCTTCCACAGGAATATAAAATTTGTTCAGTGATTCCAGCAGGAATTTAAATATTTTTCAGTGCTTTCCACAGGAATATAAAATTCGTTCAGTGATTCCAGCAGGAATATAAATGTTTTTCAGTGCTTTCCACAGGAATATAAAATTCGTTTAGTGATTCCAGTAGGAATTTAAATATTGTTCAGTGCTTACCACGGGAATATAAAATTCGTTCGGTAATTCCAGCAGGAATTTGAATGTATTTCGGTGCTTTCCACGGGAATATAAAATTCGTTCGGTGATTCCAGCAGGAATTTAAACGTTTTTCAGTGCTTTCCACGGGAATATGAAATTCGTACGGTGATTCCAGCAGGAATTGAAATGTTTTGCAGTGCTTTCCACAGGAATATAAAATTCATTCTGTGATTCCAGTAGAAATTTAAATATTTTTCAGTGCCTGCCACAGGAATATGAAATTTATTCCGTGATTCCAGTAGGAATTTGAATATTTTTCAGTGCCTGCCACGGGAATATATAATTCATTCCGTGATTCCAGTAGGAATTTAAATATTTTCCAGTGCTTTCCACAGGAATATAAAATTCGTTCAGTGATTCCAGCAGGAATTTAAATATTTTTCAGTGCTTTCCTCGGAAATATAAAATTCGTTCTGTGATTCCAGTAGAAATTTAAATATTTTTCAGTGCCTGCCACGGGAATATAAAATTCATTCCGTGATTCCAGTAGGAATTTGAATGTTTTTCAGTGCTTTCCACAGGAATATAAAATTCGTTCGGTGATTCCAGCAGGAATTTAAATGTTTTTCAGTGCCTTCCACAGGAATATAAAATTCGTTCAGTGATTCCAGCAGGAATTTAAATATTTTTCAGTGCTTTCCACAGGAATATGAAATTCGTTCTGTGATTCCAGCTGGAATTTAAATATTTTTCAGTGCTTTCCACAGGAATATAAAATTCGTTCTGTGATTCCAGCAGGAATTTAAATATTTTTCAGTGCTTTCCAGAGGAATATAAAATTCGTTCTGTGATTCCAGTAGGAATTTAAATATTTTTCAGTGCTTTCCACAGGAATATAAAATTCGTTCTGTGATTCCGGTAGGAATTTAAATATTTTTCAGTGTTTCCACAGGAATATAAAATTCGTTTAGTGATTCCAGTAGAAAGTTGAATATTTTTTAGTGCTTTCCACAGGAATATGAGATTCGTTCTGTGATTCCAGCTGGAATTTAAATATTTTTCAGTGCTTTCCACAGGAATATAAAATTCGTTCTGTGATTCCAGTAGGAATTTAAATATTTTTCAGTGTTTCCACAGGAATATAAAATTCGTTTAGTGATTCCAGTAGAAAGTTGAATATTTTTTAGTGCTTTCCACAGGAATATGAAATTCGTTCTGTGATTCCAGCTGGAATTTAAATATTTTTCAGTGCTTTCCACAGGAATATAAAATTCGTTCTGTGATTCCAGCAGGAATTTAAATGTTTTTCAGTGCTTTCCACAGGAATATAAAATTCATTCCGTGATTCCAGTAGGAATTTAAATGTTTTTCAGTGCTTTCCACAGGAAGAATAGGAATTTGAATATTCTTCAGTGCTTTCCACAGAAATGTAAAATTCGTTCCGTGATTCCAGTAGGAATTTAAATATTTTTCAGTGCTTTCCACAGGAATATAAAATTCGTTCTGTGATTCCAGCAGGAATTTAAATGTTTTTCAGTGCTTTCCACAGGAATATAAAATTCGTTCCGTGATTCCAGTAGGAATTTAAATATTTTCCAGTGCTTTCCACAGGAATACAAAATTCATTCCGTGATTCCAGTAGGAATTAAAATATTTTTCAGTGCCTGCCACAGGAATATGAAATTCATTCCGTGATTCCAGTAGGAATTTAAATATTTTTCAGTGCCTGCCACAGGAATATAAAATTCATTCCGTGATTCCAGTAGGAATTTAAATATTGTTCAGTGCTTACCACGGGAATATAAAATTCGTTCGGTAATTCCAGCAGGAATTTGAATGTTTTTCAGTGCTTTCCACGGGAATATAAAATTCGTTCGGTCTTTCCAGCAGGAATTTAAACGTTTTTCAGTGCTTTCCACGGGAATATGAAATTCGTACGGTGATTCCAGCAGGAATTGAAATGTTTTGCAGTGCTTTCCACAGGAATATAAAATTCATTCTGTGATTCCAGTAGGAATTTAAATATTTTTCAGTGCCTGCCACAGGAATATGACTTTTATTCCGTGATTCCAGTAGGAATTTAAATATTTTTCAGTGCCTGCCACGTGAATATAAAATTCATTCCGTGATTCCAGTAGGAATTTAAATATTTTTCAGTGCCTGCCACGGGAATATAAAATTCATTCCGTGATTCCAGTAGGAATTTAAATATTTTCCAGTGCTTTCCACAGGAATATAAAATTCGTTCAGTGATTCCAGCAGGAATTTAAATATTTTTCAGTGCTTTCCTCGGAAATATAAAATTCGTTCTGTGATTCCAGTAGGAATTT
The DNA here is from genome assembly GCF_021901455.1 of Neodiprion lecontei. Lineage (NCBI taxonomy): Eukaryota > Metazoa > Arthropoda > Insecta > Hymenoptera > Diprionidae > Neodiprion > Neodiprion lecontei. Next base: position 25,638,107 of record NC_060263.1, read on the forward strand.
AAATATTTTTCAGTGCCTGCCACGTGAATATAAAATTCATTCCGTGATTCCAGTAGGAATTTAAATATTTTTCAGTGCCTGCCACGGGAATATAAAATTCATTCCGTGATTCCAGTAGGAATTTAAATATTTTCCAGTGCTTTCCACAGGAATATAAAATTCGTTCAGTGATTCCAGCAGGAATTTAAATATTTTTCAGTGCCTGCCACGGGAATATAAAATTCATTCCGTGATTCCAGTAGGAATTTAAATGTTTCTCAGTACTTTCCACAGGAAGAATAGGAGTTAAAATATTTTTCAGTGCTTTCCAGAGGAATATAAAATTCGTTCTGTGATTCCAGTAGGAATTTAAATATTTTTCAGTGTTTCCACAGGAATATAAAATTCGTTCAGTGATTCCAGCAGGAATTTAAATATTTTTCAGTGCTTTCCACAGGAATATAAAATTCGTTCGGTGATTCCAGCAGGAATTTAAATGTTTTTCAGTGCCTTCCACAGGAATATAAAATTCGTTCAGTGATTCCAGCAGGAATTTAAATATTTTTCAGTGCCTGCCACAGGAATATGAAATTTATTCCGTGATTCCAGTAGGAATTTAAATATTTTTCAGTGCCCGCCACGGAAATATAAAATTCATTCCGTGATTCCAGTAGGAATTTAAATATTTTTCAGTGCCTGCCACGTGAATATAAAATTCATTCCGTGATTCCAGTAGGAATTTGAATATTTTTCAGTGCCTGCCACGGGAATATATAATTCATTCCGTGATTCCAGTAGGAATTTAAATATTTTCCAGTGCTTTCCACAGGAATATAAAATTCGTTCAGTGATTCCAGCAGGAATTTAAATATTTTTCAGTGCTTTCCTCGGAAATATAAAATTCGTTCTGTGATTCCAGTAGGAATTTAAATATTTTTCAGTGCCTGCCACGGGAATATAAAATTCATTCCGTGATTCCAGTAGGTATTTAAATATTTTCCAGTGCTTTCCACAGGAATATAAAATTCGTTCAGTGATTCCAGCAGGAATTTAAATATTTTTCAGTGCTTTCCTCGGAAATATAAAATTCGTTCTGGGATTCCAGTAGGAATTTTAATATTTTTCAGTGCCTGCCACGGGAATATAAAATTCATTCCGTGATTCCAGTAGGAATTTAAATATTTTTCAGTGCTTTCCTCGGAAATATAAAATTCGTTCTGTGATTCCAGTAGGAATTTAAATATTTTTCAGTGCCTGCCACGGGAATATAAAATTCATTCCGTGATTCCAGTAGGAATTTAAATGTTTCTCAGTACTTTCCACAGGAAGAATAGGAGTTCAAATATTTTTCAGTGCTTTCCAGAGGAATATAAAATTCGTTCTGTGATTCCAGCAGGAATTTAAATGTTTTTCAGTGCCTTCCACAGGAATATAAAATTCGTTCAGTGATTCCAGCAGGAATTTAAATATTTTTCAGTGCTTTCCACAGGAATATAAAATTCGTTCGGTGATTCCAGCAGGAATTTGAATGTTTTTCAGTGCTTTCCACAGGAATATAAAATTCGTTCGGTGATTCCAGCAGGAATTTGAATGTTTTTCAGTGCTTTCCACAGGAATATAAAATTCGTTCAGTGATTCCAGCAGGAATATAAATGTTTTTCAGTGCTTTCCACAGGTACATAAAATTCGTTCAGTGATTCCAGCAGGAATTTGAATGTTTTTCAGTGCTTTCCACAGGAAGAATAGGAATTTAAATATTTTTCAGTGCTTTCCACAGGAATACAAAATTCATTCCGTGATTCCAGTAGGAATTTAAATGTTTCTCAGTACTTTCCACAGGAAGAATAGGAGTTTAAATATTTTTCAGTGCTTTCCAGAGGAATATAAAATTCGTTCTGTGATTCCAGTAGGAATTTAAATATTTTTCAGTGTTTCCACAGGAATATAAAATTCGTTCAGTGATTCCAGCAGGAATTTAAATATTTTTCAGTGCTTTCCACAGGAATATAAAATTTGTTCGGTGATTCCAGCAGGAATTTGAATGTTTTTCAGTGCTTTCCACAGGAATATAAAATTCGTTCGGTGATTCCAGCAGGAATTTAAATGTTTTTCAGTGCCTTCCACAGGAATATAAAATTCGTTCAGTGATTCCAGCAGGAATTTAAATATTTTTCAGTGCTTTCCACAGGAATATAAAATTCGTTCGGTGATTCCAGTAGGAATTTAAATATTTTTCAGTGCCTGCCACAGGAATATAAAATTTATTCCGAGATTCCAGTAGGAATTTAAATATTTTTCAGTGCCCGCCACGGGAATATAAAATTCATTCCGTGATTCCAGTAGGAATTTAAATATTTTTCAGTGCCAGCCACGTGAATATAAAATTCATTCCGTGATTCCAGTAGGAATTTAAATATTTTTCAGTGCTTTCCACAGGAATATAAAATTCGTTCAGTGATTCCAGCAGGAATTTAAATATTTTTCAGTGCTTTCCATAGGAATATAAAATTCGTTCAGTGATTCCAGTAGGACTTTAAATATTTTTTAGTGCTTTCCACCGGAATATGAAATTCGTTCTGTGATTTCAGCAGAAATTTAAATGTTTTCCAGTGCTTTCCGCGGGAATATAAAATTCGTTCAGTGATTCCAGCAGGAATTTAAATATTTTTCAGTGCTTTCCACAGGAATATAAAATTTGTTCGGTGATTCCAGCAGGAATTTGAATGTTTTTCAGTGCTTTCCACAGGAATATAAAATTCGTTCGGTGATTCCAGCAGGAATTTAAATGTTTTTCAGTGCCTTCCACAGGAATATAAAATTCGTTCAGTGATTCCAGCAGGAATTTAAATATTTTTCAGTGCTTTCCACAGGAATATAAAATTCGTTCGGTGATTCCAGCAGGAATTTGAATGTTTTTCAGTGCTTTCCACAGGAATATAAAATTCGTTCAGTGATTCCAGCAGGAATATAAATGTTTTTCAGTGCTTTCCACAGGAATATAAAATTCGTTCAGTGATCCCAGCAGGAATTTGAATGTTTTTCAGTGCCTTCCACAGGAATATAAAATTCGTTCAGTGATTCCAGCAGGAATTTAAATATTTTTCAGTGCTTTCCACAGGAATATAAAATTTGTTCGGTGATTCCAGCAGGAATTTGAATGTTTTTCAGTGCTTTCCACAGGAATATAAAATTCGTTCGGTGATTCCCGCAGGAATTTAAATGTTTTTCAGTGCCTTCCACAGGAATATAAAATTCGTTCAGTGATTCCAGCAGGAATTTAAATATTTTTCAGTGCTTTCCACAGGAATATAAAATTCGTTCGGTGATTCCAGCAGGAATTTAAATGTTTTTCAGTGCCTTCCACAGGAATATAAAATTTGTTCAGTGATTCCAGCAGGAATTTAAATATTTTTCAGTGCTTTCCACAGGAATATAAAATTCGTTCAGTGATTCCAGCAGGAATATAAATGTTTTTCAGTGCTTTCCACAGGAATATAAAATTCGTTTAGTGATTCCAGTAGGAATTTAAATATTGTTCAGTGCTTACCACGGGAATATAAAATTCGTTCGGTAATTCCAGCAGGAATTTGAATGTATTTCGGTGCTTTCCACGGGAATATAAAATTCGTACGGTGATTCCAGCAGGAATTGAAATGTTTTGCAGTGCTTTCCACAGGAATATAAAATTCATTCTGTGATTCCAGTAGAAATTTAAATATTTTTCAGTGCCTGCCACAGGAATATGAAATTTATTCCGTGATTCCAGTAGGAATTTGAATATTTTTCAGTGCCTGCCACGGGAATATATAATTCATTCCGTGATTCCAGTAGGAATTTAAATATTTTCCAGTGCTTTCCACAGGAATATAAAATTCGTTCAGTGATTCCAGCAGGAATTTAAATATTTTTCAGTGCTTTCCTCGGAAATATAAAATTCGTTCTGTGATTCCAGTAGAAATTTAAATATTTTTCAGTGCCTGCCACGGGAATGTAAAATTCATTCCGTGATTCCAGTAGGAATTTGAATGTTTTTCAGTGCTTTCCACAGGAATATAAAATTCGTTCGGTGATTCCAGCAGGAATTTAAATGTTTTTCAGTGCCTTCCACAGGAATATAAAATTCGTTCAGTGATTCCAGCAGGAATTTAAATATTTTTCAGTGCTTTCCACAGGAATATAAAATTCGTTCGGTGATTCCAGCAGGAATTTGAATGTTTTTCAGTGCTTTCCACAGGAATATAAAATTCGTTCAGTGATTCCAGCAGGAATATAAATGTTTTTCAGTGCTTTCCACAGGAATATAAAATTCGTTCAGTGATCCCAGCAGGAATTTGAATGTTTTTCAGTGCCTTCCACAGGAATATAAAATTCGTTCAGTGATTCCAGCAGGAATTTAAATGTTTTTCAGTGCCTTCCACAGGAATATAAAATTCGTTCAGTGATTCCAGCAGGAATTTAAATATTTTTCAGTGCTTTCCACAGGAATATAAAATTCGTTCGGTGATTCCAGCAGGAATTTGAATGTTTTTCAGTGCTTTCCACAGGAATATAAAATTCATTCTGTGATTCCAGTAGGAATTTAAATATTTTTCAGTGCCCGCCACGGGAATATAAAATTCATTCCGTGATTCCAGTAGGAATTTAAATATTTTTCAGTGCCAGCCACGTGAATATAAAATTCATTCCGTGATTCCAGTAGGAATTTAAATATTTTTCAGTGCTTTCCACAGGAATATAAAATTCGTTCAGTGATTCCAGCAGGAATTTAAATATTTTTCAGTGCTTTCCATAGGAATATAAAATTCGTTCAGTGATTCCAGTAGGACTTTAAATATTTTTTAGTGCTTTCCACCGGAATATGAAATTCGTTCTGTGATTTCAGCAGAAATTTAAATGTTTTCCAGTGCTTTCCACAGGAATATAAAATTCGTTCAGTGATTCCAGCAGGAATTTAAATATTTTTCAGTGCTTTCCACAGGAATATAAAATTCGTTCGGTGATTCCAGCAGGAATTTGAATGTTTTTCAGTGCTTTCCACAGGAATATAAAATTCATTCTGTGATTCCAGTAGGAATTTAAATATTTTTCAGTGCCCGCCACGGGAATATAAAATTCATTCCGTGATTCCAGTAGGAATTTAAATATTTTTCAGTGCCAGCCACGTGAATATAAAATTCATTCCGTGATTCCAGCAGGAATTTGAATGTTTTTCAGTGCTTTCCACAGGAATATAAAATTCATTCTGTGATTCCAGTAGGAATTTAAATATTTTTCAGTGCCCGCCACGGGAATATAAAATTCATTCCGTGATTCCAGTAGGAATTTAAATATTTTTCAGTGCCAGCCACGTGAATATAAAATTCATTCCGTGATTCCAGTAGGAATTTAAATATTTTTCAGTGCTTTCCACAGGAATATAAAATTCATTCAGTGATTCCAGCAGGAATTTAAATATTTTTCAGTGCTTTCCATAGGAATATAAAATTCGTTCAGTGATTCCAGTAGGACTTTAAATATTTTTTAGTGCTTTCCACCGGAATATGAAATTCGTTCAGTGATTCCAGCAGGAATTTAAATGTTTTTCAGTGCCTTCCACAGGAATATAAAATTCGTTCAGTGATTCCAGCAGGAATTTAAATATTTTTCAGTGCTTTCCACAGGAATATAAAATTCGTTCGGTGATTCCAGCAGGAATTTGAATGTTTTTCAGTGCTTTCCACAGGAATATAAAATTCATTCTGTGATTCCAGTAGGAATTTAAATATTTTTCAGTGCCCGCCACGGGAATATAAAATTCATTCCGTGATTCCAGTAGGAATTTAAATATTTTTCAGTGCCAGCCACGTGAATATAAAATTCATTCCGTGATTCCAGTAGGAATTTAAATATTTTTCAGTGCTTTCCACAGGAATATAAAATTCGTTCAGTGATTCCAGCAGGAATTTAAATATTTTTCAGTGCTTTCCATAGGAATATAAAATTCGTTCAGTGATTCCAGTAGGACTTTAAATATTTTTTAGTGCTTTCCACCGGAATATGAAATTCGTTCTGTGATTTCAGCAGAAATTTAAATGTTTTCCAGTGCTTTCCGCGGGAATATAAAATTCGTTCTGTGATTCCAGCAGGAATTTAAATATTTTCCAGTGCTTTCCACAGAAATATAAAATTCATTCCGTGATTCCAGTAGGAATTTAAATATTCTTCAGTGCTCTCCACAGGAATATAAAATTCATTCTGTGATTCCAGTAGGAATTTAAATATTTTTCAGTGCCTGCCACAGGAATATAAAATTCATTCCGTGATTCCAGTAGGAATTTAAATATTTTTCAGTGCCTGCCACAGGAATATAAAATTCATTCCGTGATTCCAGTAGGAATTTGAATATTTTTCAGTGCCTGCCACAGGAATATAAAATTCATTCCGTGATTCCGGTAGGAATTTAAATTCTTTTAGTGCCTGCCACAGGAATATAAAATTCATTCCGTGATTCCAGTAGGAATTTTAATATTTTTCAGTGCCCGCCACGGGAATATAAAATTCATTCCGTGATTCCGGTAGGAATTTAAATGTTTCTCAGTGCTTTCCACTGGAAGAATAGGAATTCAAATATTTTTCAGTGCTTTCCACAGGAATATAAAATTCATTCTGTGATTCCAGTAGGAATTTAAATATTTTTCAGTGCCTGCCACAGGAATATAAAATTTATTCCGTGATTCCAGTAGGAATTTAAATATTTTTCAGTGCCCGCCACGGGAATATAAAATTCATTCCGTGATTCCAGTAGGAATTTAAATATTTTTCAGTGCCTGCCACGTGAATATAAAATTCATTCCGTGATTCCAGTAGGAATTTAAATATTTTTCAGTGTTTCCAGAGGAATATAAAATTCGTTCAGTGATTCCAGCAGGAATTTAAATATTTTTCAGTGCTTTCCACAGGAATATAAAATTTGTTCGGTGATTCCAGCAGGAATCTGAATGTTTTTCAGTGCTTTCCACAGGAATATAAAATTCGTTCGGTGATTCCAGCAGGAATTTAAATGTTTTTCAGTGCCTTCCACAGGAATATAAAATTCGTTCAGTGATTCCAGCAGGAATTTAAATATTTTTCAGTGCTTTCCACAGGAATATAAAATTCGTTCGGTGATTCCAGCAGGAATTTAAATGTTTTTCAGTGCCTTCCACAGGAATATAAAATTTGTTCAGTGATTCCAGCAGGAATTTAAATATTTTTCAGTGCTTTCCACAGGAATATAAAATTCGTTCAGTGATTCCAGCAGGAATATAAATGTTTTTCAGTGCTTTCCACAGGAATATAAAATTCGTTTAGTGATTCCAGTAGGAATTTAAATATTGTTCAGTGCTTACCACGGGAATATAAAATTCGTTCGGTAATTCCAGCAGGAATTTGAATGTATTTCGGTGCTTTCCACGGGAATATAAAATTCGTTCGGTGATTCCAGCAGGAATTTAAACGTTTTTCAGTGCTTTCCACGGGAATATGAAATTCGTACGGTGATTCCAGCAGGAATTGAAATGTTTTGCAGTGCTTTCCACAGGAATATAAAATTCATTCTGTGATTCCAGTAGAAATTTAAATATTTTTCAGTGCCTGCCACAGGAATATGAAATTTATTCCGTGATTCCAGTAGGAATTTAAATATTTTTCAGTGCCTGCCACGGGAATATATAATTCATTCCGTGATTCCAGTAGGAATTTAAATATTTTCCAGTGCTTTCCACAGGAATATAAAATTCGTTCAGTGATTCCAGCAGGAATTTAAATATTTTTCAGTGCTTTCCTCGGAAATATAAAATTCGTTCTGTGATTCCAGTAGAAATTTAAATATTTTTCAGTGCCTGCCACGGGAATATAAAATTCATTCCGTGATTCCAGTAGGAATTTAAATATTTTCCAGTGCTTTCCACAGGAATATAAAATTCGTTCAGTGATTCCAGCAGGAATTTAAATATTTTTCAGTGCTTTCCTCGGAAATATAAAATTCGTTCTGGGATTCCAGTAGGAATTTAAATATTTTTCAGTGCCTGCCACGGGAATATAAAATTCATTCCGTGATTCCAGTAGGAATTTAAATATTTTTCAGAGCTTTCCTCGGAAATATAAAATTCGTTCTGTGATTCCAGTAGGAATTTAAATATTTTTCAGTGCCTGCCACGGGAATATAAAATTCATTCCGTGATTCCAGTAGGAATTTGAATGTTTCTCAGTACTTTCCACAGGAAGAATAGGAGTTCAAATATTTTTCAGTGCTTTCCAGAGGAATATAAAATTCGTTCTGTGATTCCAGCAGGAATTTAAATGTTTTTCAGTGCCTTCCACAGAAATATAAAATTCGTTCAGTGATTCCAGCAGGAATTTAAATATTTTTCAGTGCTTTCCACAGGAATATAAAATTCGTTCGGTGATTCCAGCAGGAATTTGAATGTTTTTCAGTGCTTTCCACAGGAATATAAAATTCGTTCGGTGATTCCAGCAGGAATTTGAATGTTTTTCAGTGCTTTCCACAGGAATATAAAATTCGTTCAGTGATTCCAGCAGGAATATAAATGTTTTTCAGTGCTTTCCACAGGAATATAAAATTCGTTCAGTGATCCCAGCAGGAATTTGAATGTTTTTCAGTGCCTTCCACAGGAATATAAAATTCGTTCAGTGATTCCAGCAGGAATTTAAATATTTTTCAGTGCTTTCCACAGGAATATAAAATTTGTTCGGTGATTCCAGCAGGAATTCGAATGTTTTTCAGTGCTTTCCACAGGAATATAAAATTCGTTCGGTGATTCCAGCAGGAATATAAATGTTTTTCAGTGCCTTCCACAGGAATATAAAATTCGTTCGGTGATTCCAGCAGGAATTTGAATGTTTTTCAGTGCTTTCCACAGGAATATAAAATTCATTCTGTGATTCCAGTAGGAATTTAAATATTTTTCAGTGCCCGCCACGGGAATATAAAATTCATTCCGTGATTCCAGTAGGAATTTAAATATTTTTCAGTGCCAGCCACGTGAATATAAAATTCATTCCGTGATTCCAGTAGGAATTTAAATATTTTTCAGTGCTTTCCACAGGAATATAAAATTCGTTCAGTGATTCCAGCAGGAATTTAAATATTTTTCAGTGCTTTCCATAGGAATATAAAATTCGTTCAGTGATTCCAGTAGGACTTTAAATATTTTTTAGTGCTTTCCACCGGAATGTGAAATTCGTTCTGTGATTTCAGCAGAAATTTAAATGTTTTCCAGTGCTTTCCACAGGAATATAAAATTCGTTCAGTGATTCCAGCAGGAATTTAAATATTTTTCAGTGCTTTCCACAGGAATATAAAATTCGTTCGGTGATTCCAGCAGGAATTTGAATGTTTTTCAGTGCTTTCCACAGGAATATAAAATTCATTCTGTGATTCCAGTAGGAATTTAAATATTTTTCAGTGCCCGCCACGGGAATATAAAATTCATTCCGTGATTCCAGTAGGAATTTAAATATTTTTCAGTGCCAGCCACGTGAATATAAAATTCATTCCGTGATTCCAGCAGGAATTTGAATGTTTTTCAGTGCTTTCCACAGGAATATAAAATTCATTCTGTGATTCCAGTAGGAATTTAAATATTTTTCAGTGCCCGCCACGGGAATATAAAATTCATTCCGTGATTCCAGTAGGAATTTAAATATTTTTCAGTGCCAGCCACGTGAATATAAAATTCATTCCGTGATTCCAGTAGGAATTTAAATATTTTTCAGTGCTTTCCACAGGAATATAAAATTCATTCAGTGATTCCAGCAGGAATTTAAATATTTTTCAGTGCTTTCCATAGGAATATAAAATTCGTTCAGTGATTCCAGTAGGACTTTAAATATTTTTTAGTGCTTTCCACCGGAATATGAAATTCGTTCAGTGATTCCAGCAGGAATTTAAATGTTTTTCAGTGCCTTCCACAGGAATATAAAATTCGTTCAGTGATTCCAGCAGGAATTTAAATATTTTTCAGTGCTTTCCACAGGAATATAAAATTCGTTCGGTGATTCCAGCAGGAATTTGAATGTTTTTCAGTGCTTTCCACAGGAATATAAAATTCATTCTGTGATTCCAGTAGGAATTTAAATATTTTTCAGTGCCCGCCACGGGAATATAAAATTCATTCCGTGATTCCAGTAGGAATTTAAATATTTTTCAGTGCCAGCCACGTGAATATAAAATTCATTCCGTGATTCCAGTAGGAATTTAAATATTTTTCAGTGCTTTCCACAGGAATATAAAATTCGTTCAGTGATTCCAGCAGGAATTTAAATATTTTTCAGTGCTTTCCATAGGAATATAAAATTCGTTCAGTGATTCCAGTAGGACTTTAAATATTTTTTAGTGCTTTCCACCGGAATATGAAATTCGTTCTGTGATTTCAGCAGAAATTTAAATGTTTTCCAGTGCTTTCCGCGGGAATATAAAATTCGTTCTGTGATTCCAGCAGGAATTTAAATATTTTCCAGTGCTTTCCACAGAAATATAAAATTCATTCCGTGATTCCAGTAGGAATTTAAATATTCTTCAGTGCTCTCCACAGGAATATAAAATTCATTCTGTGATTCCAGTAGGAATTTAAATATTTTTCAGTGCCTGCCACAGGAATATAAAATTCATTCCGTGATTCCAGTAGGAATTTAAATATTTTTCAGTGCCTGCCACAGGAATATAAAATTCATTCCGTGATTCCAGTAGGAATTTGAATATTTTTCAGTGCCTGCCACAGGAATATAAAATTCATTCCGTGATTCCGGTAGGAATTTAAATTCTTTTAGTGCCTGCCACAGGAATATAAAATTCATTCCGTGATTCCAGTAGGAATTTTAATATTTTTCAGTGCCCGCCACGGGAATATAAAATTCATTCCGTGATTCCGGTAGGAATTTAAATGTTCCTCAGTGCTTTCCACTGGAAGAATAGGAATTCAAATATTTTTCAGTGCTTTCCACAGGAATATAAAATTCATTCTGTGATTCCAGTAGGAATTTAAATATTTTTCAGTGCCTGCCACAGGAATATAAAATTTATTCCGTGATTCCAGTAGGAATTTAAATATTTTTCAGTGCCCGCCACGGGAATATAAAATTCATTCCGTGATTCCAGTAGGAATTTAAATATTTTTCAGTGCCTGCCACGTGAATATAAAATTCATTCCGTGATTCCAGTAGGAATTTAAATATTTTTCAGTGTTTCCAGAGGAATATAAAATTCGTTCAGTGATTCCAGCAGGAATTTAAATATTTTTCAGTGCTTTCCACAGGAATATAAAATTTGTTCGGTGATTCCAGCAGGAATCTGAATGTTTTTCAGTGCTTTCCACAGGAATATAAAATTCGTTCGGTGATTCCAGCAGGAATTTAAATGTTTTTCAGTGCCTTCCACAGGAATATAAAATTCGTTCAGTGATTCCAGCAGGAATTTAAATATTTTTCAGTGCTTTCCACAGGAATATAAAATTCGTTCGGTGATTCCAGCAGGAATTTAAATATTTTTCAGTGCCTGCCACGGGAATATAAAATTCATTCCGTGATTCCAGTAGGAATTTGAATGTTTCTCAGTACTTTCCACAGGAAGAATAGGAGTTCAAATATTTTTCAGTGCTTTCCAGAGGAATATAAAATTCGTTCTGTGATTCCAGCAGGAATTTAAATGTTTTTCAGTGCCTTCCACAGAAATATAAAATTCGTTCAGTGATTCCAGCAGGAATTTAAATATTTTTCAGTGCTTTCCACAGGAATATAAAATTCGTTCGGTGATTCCAGCAGGAATTTGAATGTTTTTCAGTGCTTTCCACAGGAATATAAAATTCGTTCGGTGATTCCAGCAGGAATTTGAATGTTTTTCAGTGCTTTCCACAGGAATATAAAATTCGTTCAGTGATTCCAGCAGGAATATAAATGTTTTTCAGTGCTTTCCACAGGAACATAAAATTCGTTCAGTGATTCCAGCAGGAATTAGAATGTTTTTCAGTGCTTTCCACAGGAAGAATAGGAATTTAAATATTTTTCAGTGCTTTCCACAGGAATACAAAATTCATTCCGTGATTCCAGTAGGAATTTAAATGTTTCTCAGTACTTTCCACAGGAAGAATAGGAGTTTAAATATTTTTCAGTGCTTTCCAGAGGAATATAAAATTCGTTCTGTGATTCCAGTAGGAATTTAAATATTTTTCAGTGTTTCCACAGGAATATAAAATTCGTTCAGTGATTCCAGCAGGAATTTAAATAATTTTCAGTGCTTTCCACAGGAATATAAAATTTGTTCGGTGATTCCAGCAGGAATTTGAATGTTTTTCAGTGCTTTCCACAGGAATATAAAATTCGTTCGGTGATTCCAGCAGGAATTTAAATGTTTTTCAGTGCCTTCCACAGGAATATAAAATTCGTTCAGTGATTCCAGCAGGAATTTAAATATTTTTCAGTGCTTTCCACAGGAATATAAAATTCGTTCGGTGATTCCAGCAGGAATTTGAATGTTTTTCAGTGCTTTCCACAGGAATATAAAATTCGTTCAGTGATTCCAGCAGGAATATAAATGTTTTTCAGTGCTTTCCACAGGAATATAAAATTCGTTCAGTGATCCCAGCAGGAATTTGAATGTTTTTCAGTGCCTTCCACAGGAATATAAAATTCGTTCAGTGATTCCAGCAGGAATTTAAATATTTTTCAGTGCTTTCCACAGGAATATAAAATTTGTTCGGTGATTCCAGCAGGAATTCGAATGTTTTTCAGTGCTTTCCACAGGAATATAAAATTCGTTCGGTGATTCCAGCAGGAATATAAATGTTTTTCAGTGCCTTCCACAGGAATATAAAATTCGTTCGGTGATTCCAGCAGGAATTTGAATGTTTTTCAGTGCTTTCCACAGGAATATAAAATTCATTCTGTGATTCCAGTAGGAATTTAAATATTTTTCAGTGCCCGCCACGGGAATATAAAATTCATTCCGTGATTCCAGTAGGAATTTAAATATTTTTCAGTGCCAGCCACGTGAATATAAAATTCATTCCGTGATTCCAGTAGGAATTTAAATATTTTTCAGTGCTTTCCACAGGAATATAAAATTCGTTCAGTGATTCCAGCAGGAATTTAAATATTTTTCAGTGCTTTCCATAGGAATATAAAATTCGTTCAGTGATTCCAGTAGGACTTTAAATATTTTTTAGTGCTTTCCACCGGAATGTGAAATTCGTTCTGTGATTTCAGCAGAAATTTAAATGTTTTCCAGTGCTTTCCACAGGAATATAAAATTCGTTCAGTGATTCCAGCAGGAATTTAAATATTTTTCAGTGCTTTCCACAGGAATATAAAATTCGTTCGGTGATTCCAGCAGGAATTTGAATGTTTTTCAGTGCTTTCCACAGGAATATAAAATTCATTCTGTGATTCCAGTAGGAATTTAAATATTTTTCAGTGCCCGCCACGGGAATATAAAATTCATTCCGTGATTCCAGTAGGAATTTAAATATTTTTCAGTGCCAGCCACGTGAATATAAAATTCATTCCGTGATTCCAGCAGGAATTTGAATGTTTTTCAGTGCTTTCCACAGGAATATAAAATTCATTCTGTGATTCCAGTAGGAATTTAAATATTTTTCAGTGCCCGCCACGGGAATATAAAATTCATTCCGTGATTCCAGTAGGAATTTAAATATTTTTCAGTGCCAGCCACGTGAATATAAAATTCATTCCGTGATTCCAGTAGGAATTTAAATATTTTTCAGTGCTTTCCACAGGAATATAAAATTCATTCAGTGATTCCAGCAGGAATTTAAATATTTTTCAGTGCTTTCCATAGGAATATAAAATTCGTTCAGTGATTCCAGTAGGACTTTAAATATTTTTTAGTGCTTTCCACCGGAATATGAAATTCGTTCAGTGATTCCAGCAGGAATTTAAATGTTTTTCAGTGCCTTCCACAGGAATATAAAATTCGTTCAGTGATTCCAGCAGGAATTTAAATATTTTTCAGTGCTTTCCACAGGAATATAAAATTCGTTCGGTGATTCCAGCAGGAATTTGAATGTTTTTCAGTGCTTTCCACAGGAATATAAAATTCATTCTGTGATTCCAGTAGGAATTTAAATATTTTTCAGTGCCCGCCACGGGAATATAAAATTCATTCCGTGATTCCAGTAGGAATTTAAATATTTTTCAGTGCCAGCCACGTGAATATAAAATTCATTCCGTGATTCCAGTAGGAATTTAAATATTTTTCAGTGCTTTCCACAGGAATATAAAATTCGTTCAGTGATTCCAGCAGGAATTTAAATATTTTTCAGTGCTTTCCATAGGAATATAAAATTCGTTCAGTGATTCCAGTAGGACTTTAAATATTTTTTAGTGCTTTCCACCGGAATATGAAATTCGTTCTGTGATTTCAGCAGAAATTTAAATGTTTTCCAGTGCTTTCCGCGGGAATATAAAATTCGTTCTGTGATTCCAGCAGGAATTTAAATATTTTCCAGTGCTTTCCACAGAAATATAAAATTCATTCCGTGATTCCAGTAGGAATTTAAATATTCTTCAGTGCTCTCCACAGGAATATAAAATTCATTCTGTGATTCCAGTAGGAATTTAAATATTTTTCAGTGCCTGCCACAGGAATATAAAATTCATTCCGTGATTCCAGTAGGAATTTAAATATTTTTCAGTGCCTGCCACAGGAATATAAAATTCATTCCGTGATTCCAGTAGGAATTTGAATATTTTTCAGTGCCTGCCACAGGAATATAAAATTCATTCCGTGATTCCGGTAGGAATTTAAATTCTTTTAGTGCCTGCCACAGGAATATAAAATTCATTCCGTGATTCCAGTAGGAATTTTAATATTTTTCAGTGCCCGCCACGGGAATATAAAATTCATTCCGTGATTCCGGTAGGAATTTAAATGTTCCTCAGTGCTTTCCACTGGAAGAATAGGAATTCAAATATTTTTCAGTGCTTTCCACAGGAATATAAAATTCATTCTGTGATTCCAGTAGGAATTTAAATATTTTTCAGTGCCTGCCACAGGAATATAAAATTTATTCCGTGATTCCAGTAGGAATTTAAATATTTTTCAGTGCCCGCCACGGGAATATAAAATTCATTCCGTGATTCCAGTAGGAATTTAAATATTTTTCAGTGCCTGCCACGTGAATATAAAATTCATTCCGTGATTCCAGTAGGAATTTAAATATTTTTCAGTGTTTCCAGAGGAATATAAAATTCGTTCAGTGATTCCAGCAGGAATTTAAATATTTTTCAGTGCTTTCCACAGGAATATAAAATTTGTTCGGTGATTCCAGCAGGAATCTGAATGTTTTTCAGTGCTTTCCACAGGAATATAAAATTCGTTCGGTGATTCCAGCAGGAATTTAAATGTTTTTCAGTGCCTTCCACAGGAATATAAAATTCGTTCAGTGATTCCAGCAGGAATTTAAATATTTTTCAGTGCTTTCCACAGGAATATAAAATTCGTTCGGTGATTCCAGCAGGAATTTAAATGTTTTTCAGTGCCTTCCACAGGAATATAAAATTTGTTCAGTGATTCCAGCAGGAATTTAAATATTTTTCAGTGCTTTCCACAGGAATATAAAATTCGTTCAGTGATTCCAGCAGGAATATAAATGTTTTTCAGTGCTTTCCACAGGAATATAAAATTCGTTTAGTGATTCCAGTAGGAATTTAAATATTGTTCAGTGCTTACCACGGGAATATAAAATTCGTTCGGTAATTCCAGCAGGAATTTGAATGTATTTCGGTGCTTTCCACGGGAATATAAAATTCGTTCGGTGATTCCAGCAGGAATTTAAACGTTTTTCAGTGCTTTCCACGGGAATATGAAATTCGTACGGTGATTCCAGCAGGAATTGAAATGTTTTGCAGTGCTTTCCACAGGAATATAAAATTCATTCTGTGATTCCAGTAGAAATTTAAATATTTTTCAGTGCCTGCCACAGGAATATGAAATTTATTCCGTGATTCCAGTAGGAATTTAAATATTTTTCAGTGCCTGCCACGGGAATATATAATTCATTCCGTGATTCCAGTAGGAATTTAAATATTTTCCAGTGCTTTCCACAGGAATATAAAATTCGTTCAGTGATTCCAGCAGGAATTTAAATATTTTTCAGTGCTTTCCTCGGAAATATAAAATTCGTTCTGTGATTCCAGTAGAAATTTAAATATTTTTCAGTGCCTGCCACGGGAATATAAAATTCATTCCGTGATTCCAGTAGGAATTTAAATATTTTCCAGTGCTTTCCACAGGAATATAAAATTCGTTCAGTGATTCCAGCAGGAATTTAAATATTTTTCAGTGCTTTCCTCGGAAATATAAAATTCGTTCTGGGATTCCAGTAGGAATTTAAATATTTTTCAGTGCCTGCCACGGGAATATAAAATTCATTCCGTGATTCCAGTAGGAATTTAAATATTTTTCAGAGCTTTCCTCGGAAATATAAAATTCGTTCTGTGATTCCAGTAGGAATTTAAATATTTTTCAGTGCCTGCCACGGGAATATAAAATTCATTCCGTGATTCCAGTAGGAATTTGAATGTTTCTCAGTACTTTCCACAGGAAGAATAGGAGTTCAAATATTTTTCAGTGCTTTCCAGAGGAATATAAAATTCGTTCTGTGATTCCAGCAGGAATTTAAATGTTTTTCAGTGCCTTCCACAGAAATATAAAATTCGTTCAGTGATTCCAGCAGGAATTTAAATATTTTTCAGTGCTTTCCACAGGAATATAAAATTCGTTCGGTGATTCCAGCAGGAATTTGAATGTTTTTCAGTGCTTTCCACAGGAATATAAAATTCGTTCGGTGATTCCAGCAGGAATTTGAATGTTTTTCAGTGCTTTCCACAGGAATATAAAATTCGTTCAGTGATTCCAGCAGGAATATAAATGTTTTTCAGTGCTTTCCACAGGAACATAAAATTCGTTCAGTGATTCCAGCAGGAATTAGAATGTTTTTCAGTGCTTTCCACAGGAAGAATAGGAATTTAAATATTTTTCAGTGCTTTCCACAGGAATACAAAATTCATTCCGTGATTCCAGTAGGAATTTAAATGTTTCTCAGTACTTTCCACAGGAAGAATAGGAGTTTAAATATTTTTCAGTGCTTTCCAGAGGAATATAAAATTCGTTCTGTGATTCCAGTAGGAATTTAAATATTTTTCAGTGTTTCCACAGGAATATAAAATTCGTTCAGTGATTCCAGCAGGAATTTAAATAATTTTCAGTGCTTTCCACAGGAATATAAAATTTGTTCGGTGATTCCAGCAGGAATTTGAATGTTTTTCAGTGCTTTCCACAGGAATATAAAATTCGTTCGGTGATTCCAGCAGGAATTTAAATGTTTTTCAGTGCCTTCCACAGGAATATAAAATTCGTTCAGTGATTCCAGCAGGAATTTAAATATTTTTCAGTGCTTTCCACAGGAATATAAAATTCGTTCGGTGATTCCAGCAGGAATTTGAATGTTTTTCAGTGCTTTCCACAGGAATATAAAATTCGTTCAGTGATTCCAGCAGGAATATAAATGTTTTTCAGTGCTTTCCACAGGAATATAAAATTCGTTCAGTGATCCCAGCAGGAATTTGAATGTTTTTCAGTGCCTTCCACAGGAATATAAAATTCGTTCAGTGATTCCAGCAGGAATTTAAATATTTTTCAGTGCTTTCCACAGGAATATAAAATTTGTTCGGTGATTCCAGCAGGAATTCGAATGTTTTTCAGTGCTTTCCACAGGAATATAAAATTCGTTCGGTGATTCCAGCAGGAATATAAATGTTTTTCAGTGCCTTCCACAGGAATATAAAATTCGTTCAGTGATTCCAGCAGGAATTTAAATGTTTTTCAGTGCCTTCCACAGGAATATAAAATTCGTTCAGTGATTCCAGCAGGAATTTGAATGTTTTTCAGTGCTTTCCACAGGAATATAAAATTCATTCTGTGATTCCAGTAGGAATTTAAATATTTTTCAGTGCCTGCCACAGGAATATAAAATTTATTCCGTGATTCCAGTAGGAATTTAAATATTTTTCAGTGCCCGCCACGGGAATATAAAATTCATTCCGTGATTCCAGTAGGAATTTAAATATTTTTCAGTGCCAGCCACGTGAATATAAAATTCATTCCGTGATTCCAGTAGGAATTTAAATATTTTGCAGTGCTTTCCACAGGAATATAAAATTCATTCTGTGATTCCAGTAGGAATTTAAATATTTTTCAGTGCCTGCCACAGGAATATGACATTTATTCCGTGATTCCAGTAGGAATTTAAATATTTTTCAGTGCCCGCCACGGAAATATAAAATTCATTCCGTGATTCCAGTAGGAATTCAAATATTTTTCAGTGCCTGCCACGTGAATATAAAATTCATTCCGTGATTCCAGTAGGAATTTAAATATTTTTCAGTGCCTGCCACGGAAATATAAAATTCATTCCGTGATTCCAGTAGGAATTTAAATATTTTCCAGTGCTTTCCACAGGAATATAAAATTCGTTCAGTGATTCCAGCAGGAATTTAAATATTTTTCAGTGCTTTCCTCGGAAATATAAAATTCGTTCTGTGATTCCAGTAGGAATTTAAATATTTTTCAGTGCCTGCCACGGGAATATAAATTCATTCCGTGATTCCAGTAGGAATTTAAATATTATCCAGTGCTTTCCACAGGAATATAAAATTCATTCCGTGATTCCAGTAGGAATTTAAATATTATCCAGTGCTTTCCACAGGAATATAAAATTCGTTCGGTGATTCCAGCAGGAATTTGAATGTTTTTCAGTGCTTTCCACAGGAAGAATAGGTATTTAAATATTTTTCAGTGCTTTCCACAGAAATATAAAATTCGTTCAGTGATTCCGGCGGGAATTCAAATATTTTTAAGTGCTTTCCACAGGAATATAAAATTCATTCTGTGATTCCAGCAGGAATTTAAATGTTTCTCAGTGCTTTCCACAGGAAGAATAGGTATTTAAATATTTTTCAGCGCTTTCCACAGGAATATAAAATTCGTTCAGTGATTCCAGTAGGAATTTAAATATTTTTCAGTGCTTTCCAGAGGAATATAAAATTCGTTCGGTGATTCCAGCAGAAATTTAAACGTTTTTCAGTGCTTTCCACGGGAATATGAAATTCGTACGGTGATTCCAGCAGGAATTGAAACGTTTTGCAGTGCTTTCCACAGGAATATAAAATTCATTCTGTGATTCCGGTAGGAATTTAAATATTTTTCAGTGCCCGCCACGGGAATATAAAATTCATTCCGTGATTCCAGTAGGAATTTAAATATTTTTCAGTGCCTGCCACGTGAATATAAAATTCGTTCAGTGATTCCAGTAGGAATTTAAATATTTTTTAGTGCTTTCCACCGGAATATGAAATTCGTTCTGTGATTTCAGCAGGAATTTAAATGTTTTCCAGTGCTTTCCGCGGGAATATAAAATTCGTTCTGTGATTCCAGCAGGAATTTAAATATTTTCCAGTGCTTACCACAGGAATATAAAATTCATTCTGTGATTCCAGTAGGAATTTAAATATTTTTCAGTGCCTGCCACAGGAATATAAAATTCATTCCGTGATTCCAGTAGGAATTTAAATATTTTTCAGTGCCTGCCACAGGAATATAAAATTCATTCCGTGATTCCAGTAGGAATTTGAATATTTTTCAGTGCCTGCCACAGGAATATAAAATTCATTCCGTGATTCCAGTAGGAATTTAAATATTCTTCAGTGCTTTTCACAGGAATATAAAATTCATTCCGTGATTCCAGTAGGAATTTAAATATTTTTCAGTGCTTTCCACAGGAATATAAAATTCGTTCGGTGATTCCAGCAGGAATTTGAATGTTTTTCAGTGCCTTCCACAGGAATATAAAATTCGTTCAGTGATTCCAGCAGGAATTTAAATATTTTTCAGTGCTTTCCACAGGAATATAAAATTCGTTCGGTGATTCCAGCAGGAATTTGAATGTTTTTCAGTGCTTTCCACAGGAATATAAAATTCGTTCGGTGATTCCAGCAGGAATTTGAATGTTTTACAGTGCTTTCCACAGGAATATAAAATTCGTTCAGTGATTCCAGCAGGAATATAAATGTTTTTCAGTGCTTTCCACAGGAATATAAAATTCGTTCAGTGATTCCAGCAGGAATTTGAATGTTTTTCAGTGCTTTCCACAGGAAGAATAGGAATTTAAATATTTTTCAGTGCTTTCCACAGAAATATAAAATTCGTTCAGTGATTCCAGTAGGAATTTAAATATTTTTCAGTGCTTTCCAGAGGAATATAAAATTCGTTCGGTAATTCCAGCAGGAATTTGAATGTTTTTCAGTGCTTTCCACGGGAATATGAAATTCGTACGGTGATTCCAGCAGGAATTGAAATGTTTTGCAGTGCTTTCCACAGGAATATAAAATTCATTCTGTGATTCCGGTAGGAATTTAAATATTTTTCAGTGCCCGCCACGGGAATATAAAATTCATTCCGTGATTCCAGTAGGAATTTAAATATTTTTCAGTGCCTGCCACGTGAATATAAAATTCATTCCGTGATTCCAGTAGGAATTTAAATATTTTTCAGTGCTTTCCACAGGAATATAAAATTCGTTCAGTGATTCCAGCAGGAATTTAAATATTTTTCAGTGCTTTCCATAGGAATATAAAATTCATTCAGCGATTCCAGTAGGAATTTAAATATTTTTTAGTGCTTTCCACCGGAATATGAAATTCGTTCTGTGATTTCAGCAGGAATTTAAATGTTTTCCAGTGCTTTCCGCGGGAATATAAAATTCGTTCTGTGATTCCAGCAGGAATTTAAATATTTTCCAGTGCTTTCCACAGAAATATAAAATTCATTCCGTGATTCCAGTAGGAATTTAAATATTTTTCAGTGCTTTCCACAGGAATATAAAATTCATTCTGTGATTCCAGTAGGAATTTAAATATTTTTCAGTGCCTGCCACAGGAATATAAAATTCATTCCGTGATTCCAGTAGGAATTTAAATATTTTTCAGTGCCTGCCACAGGAATATAAAATTCATTCCGTGATTCCAGTAGGAATTTGAATATTTTTCAGTGCCTGCCACAGGAATATAAAATTCATTCCGTGATTCCGGTAGGAATTTAAATTCTTTTAGTGCCTGCCACAGGAATATAAAATTCATTCCGTGATTCCAGTAGGAATTTTAATATTTTTCAGTGCCCGCCACGGGAATATAAAATTCATTCCGTGATTCCAGTAGGAATTTAAATGTTTCTCAGTGCTTTCCACACGAAGAATAGGAATTTAAATATTTTTCAGTGCTTTTCAGAGGAATATAAAATTCGTCTAGTGATTCCAGTAGGAATTTAAATATTTTTCAGTGTTTCCACAGGAATATAAAATTCGTTCAGTCATTCCAGTAGGAATTTAAATATTTCTCAGAGCTCTCCACAGGAATATAGAATTCATTCCGTGATTCCAGTAGGAACTTAAATATTTTTCAGTGCCTTTCACCGGAATATAAAATTCATTCCGTGATTCCAGTAGGAATTTAAATGTTTTTCAGTGCTTTCCACAGGAATATAAAATTTATTCCGTGATTCCAGTAGAAATTTAAATATTTTTCAGTTCCTTCCACAGGAATATAAAATTCATTCCGTGATTCCAGTAGGAATTTAAATGTTTTCCAGTGCTTTCCATAGGAATATAAAATTCATTCTGTGATTCCAGTTGGAATTTAAATATTCTTCATGTACCTGGCATACAAATAAAAATCCAGTTCACATTCACAGTGATAACTTTTTTATTAAATTCGTCAAAAAGTATATTTTTCCATTCGTGGCGGGTTTAAGTTGTTCAAAAAGTATAGAGTCTGAGGTGATTGTGACAATGCAGCGTCAGGAAATCCAAACATGTCGAAGATGTGGAACAGCTGAACCGATCATTTTGTTTTACACAAGGTACACAAACAAAATGATTTTGTAATTGTCATATATTCTTCAAATCATCAATCATTTCATTATTCTATTTTACTTATCGCATAAACAATGCGACTAAATAATTTGTTTTGTTTATTTTTCAGAGTGGTCTTTGGTGGATTCATCTAGACAGGCAGTGCGAGGACCGCTTTTATGCCGTGGAGCTACGAAGCTACAAGGTAAAATTTCCCATACATGATAATCTACATTTTTCGAACATTTTTCATGCATCTGTAAATTGAAAAACGACGGTACTCAGTTTTCTGTACAATGAATTTAAAAAACATCACGCTATTGCATGTATGATACAACAGTTTTCTAAGCTTAACCGTTACTTCTGTATTCATTTTAGCATTCAGCGGAGACATCCGAGTAACTTCTCCATTACTTGGCAACGTTGGTGAGTTTGCATGTGTTAGGTTATGGGTATTTCCCTGGGATTCCTCTGTCACGTGGCGTGGCGGTAACAATTGTTACACAAATCTTCGATTTCTTAGCTGCATGGATAGGCTCATTCACGATCACAACGTGCTTCACTTGCAGTCCAATAATTTTTTTTCGCAATTTAATGTACCGTAGCTTACTCGAAGTTAGAAATTTTGCACGTTGCTAAAAGTGGAATGAGCATCGCGACAGGTAACCATCGCTTACTCGGCACTCGCGAGATCGAATTGTGTTTCGCAAATGATGTAATAATCTACGTTTGAATTTACCGATGATGTCGTTTAAGTGATGGGTTCACCTGAGGTTTGAACGTATTCAATTATTCACAATATTGATAAATCGATAAAATTCCAAAGTCTGGCATAACGTAACGTAGTGAAATTGCATCTTATATTATTATATATCATTTTCAACCCTTTAAAAGTCAACAAATATTGATCAACTGCAGGCTTAGCTCGCTTAGAAAAATGCTAATTGGCATACAGGATGTTTTTAATCTATTTTACAAAATGTTAATGTACCGATAGTCTGCCAACATTTACTAAAATAATACATACAACACTAGAGTTGACGGGACATAACCGCGATACTGTATTCTGAGTAGGCAGACTATGATATAAAAACATTTTGCTCCCAACAGGTAACCAACGAAAATGTAAGTCAGCGACCACGGCGCGAATGATGAAGAATGATGTGTGTTGGAAAAAATGGCGAATCGTTCAGATCGAATATAGGTAACCGGGTAGGTAGGTGGACGTTTTGGGATCCGTCGCGGGGTTTATGCATGTGTGTGTGAGTCTCTCTTTTCCGTTGGGTGGTTCCGTTGGGGAACAGGTAAGGTTAGGAAGGTCGCGATATACCGTGATGTTACTGACTTTTGTAATCCACAGCGTCAAACGATCACATAAATCTTGCTCTCAAAAGACTCCGTATTCGAGTCTCTTGACCATTTCTAAGCATTTGAATAAGAACGAGATTGAATTTCTTATTTCCTGTAACTCTGCAACCATTTTTCAATTCCAACAACTGAAAAAGAATAGAAACGGAACTATTAGCAGAATTATGGATCCCGTTTCTTTAGGTTACCGAATTAAGCATGTTTTATTCCAATGAGAAACTGTGCGTTTTAATTTGTATCTTCGTTTATATTCGATTTTATCTGTTCTTTCCTATCCCGTCCGATCCTCGACAATGCCACCTCTTATAGCCTATTCATTTCAATTATTCATTTAGAATATGGGATTGCAATTTCCCGATTCTGTTCTTTCCATCCGAATCCATTCGTTTCAAAAAATACACTTCATCCGAATCCGATTCGTATGCTTTCATATTCTTTGAAACGAATTGATTCGCATGGAAAGAACAGAATCGGATTAGAATTTGCAATCCCCCTATTCTAAATGAATAATTGAAACGAATAGGTTGTGAGAGGTGGCATTGTCGCGGATAGGACGGGATAGGAAAGAACAGATAAAATCGAATGTAAACGAATAAACAGATTAAAACGAACAGTTTCTCATTGGAATAAAACATGCTTAATTCGGTAACCTATAAAAACGGGATCCATAATTCTGCTAATAATTCCGTTTCTATTCTTTTTCAGTTGTTGGGCTCGTTATTCAATTCAATTATTAAGTCATTACCGATGATTATTCCATACAATTGATCTCTGTGATCGTCTGAATGGGCAAAACGCATCTCTGGACCATCTATCGCGTTCCGTGGTACGCTAGATGGGGAGAGATGCTGAGCTCGAAGACTTCGCGTCGAAGAGGACCGCCGACCGTCACGCCACACAATAATGCATGCCCTCCAACCTCCTTCCTCATTTCAAATTGATTTGTAATCTGAGAACAACAATCCGCATAGCAATGTATCTCATTCAAAAAGATACAGATGCGGATTGGGCTTCTACAGAATTTTTGGAAAAATTCACAAGTTCCACATAATACAAATTTTTTGACAGTTTAATCTGTCGCGCCTTTTTGCGCCTAGATTAATCACGAGAATCGGACGCAGCCTTTTGCGCGTAAATTAATAACGGAAATTGGACACGTTTTTTTACGCGTCGATTTTGCAAACAGCATATGACAAGTCCCAGATATTACAAATATTTTGACAGTTTAATCTGTCGCGCCTTATTGCGCGTAGATTAATCACGAGAATTGGACGCAGCCTTTTGCGCGTAAATTAACCACGGGACTCGGACACGTTTTTACGCGCCGGTAATTTTGCAAACGGTATATAGAAGAGTTACACACTTTCGATGTGTTAATCTTTCAACTCTTCGGTCAATTATTTACGAATAATAAAGTTTTCAAGTTCCACGGCGCCTTTTGCGCGTGGACTTGATACCTTTCAGTCGTGAGAGAAAGCGCGTTATTTTACAACTGGAACTCAACGCGCAGGTATAGAAATCTCGGTAGTGTTCAGTGATAGTGGAGAATCTTGACGTAAGTATTTATAAAATATATATGAAACGTACAGAAACACTCGTTTAACTGATCGTATTATTTTCTGTTTCAGGGCAACAAAACCAATTTTTTAACAAATGCACTGAGAACTATAGAATTTTCAGTCGAAAAAGATATTCATTTTAAAAACTGAATGCAGAAAGGGATGTCGGGTCAAAAAATTTAGAATGTATTTTATTCATCAATACAATCAATAATTATCGAAGCAACGAATATTAAAACGAATACCATGTTGGACTCGAGGCATTTTTCGATAGCGTATGGACTTATGTGATTGTGCTAACCAGACCTTCGTCTGTTTCAGCTAACCAAGCTTTTTATCTGTTTCAGCTAATGAAAGCTTTGTCTGTCTCAGCTAATCAAACTTTTTGTCTGTTTCAGTTAAACAAATCTCTTGTCTGTTTCAGCTAATTCATTTGTCTCTTTTTCGTTAATTGTATTTTTTTCGTATCTAAGCTAAGTATATTTTTGTCTGTATCGACATATTTCACTAATTATATTTTCATCTGTTCCAGGTAACTGAGTTTTATTGACTACTGAAAATTTAACGGTTCATTTTTTAGGCTTAGGTCTGGTTCAGGTCCGATTCAGGGTTAGTCATCTTGTTTTCACCTATACATAGATTTAGCGATGTAGGTCAGAATCATCATGATCACAAAATATGGTAAAATTTATTCAGCTGTAGTTTTTTTAATGCTTTTACAATCTTTTTTTGCTATCGTTTTAGTGTCAAGAATTTTTTTTTCTTGAGACGCTCATAGGTCATGTTCGGTTTGTATTCCACTGTAGAATTACATCTTTGTCGTATTTTGGTGGTTGTGCGTATTCTACTCTGAATTGTTTCCATTTCTTCAAAGATTTCTACATCGTCTTACAATTAGGGCAGGTAAATGCCAATGTCTTACAGCGATTCATGTGTTCCATCTTGGTTTAGTTGTTTATTGTTTTGCGAATTCACCAGGTTCTCCATTTTAGTGGTTATCTCAAACCTTATAAAAAAAGAAACCCGTGCACGAACAGCCAAGGACAATCACCGTTCGGTTATAAGATAAAATCCATCACCCTTCATACATAATTAAAATAACCATCTTTCATCCATAATCAAAACAGTCATCTTTAATCGATAATAAATAGTCAGTTCGAAATATTTCTAACAAACTTGCGCATATACGTTTGTACAGTACAAATTTATTGGAAAAAACAATTTACCATAATTTATATGTGAAAAAAAGTCATTTGCAATTTTTTGAAGAACGTAAGATCGATCTTGCTACTATTCTCCGTGGAGTAGGCCTACTTGGGGATACGACGTAAAAAAAAAAACGTACCGGGTACTCTACCGCTTGCGGTGGTGTGGAAACGAGCTAAGTGAACTTATTTTCACTGGTCAAATGCTAATATATTGTAGTTTTTCAAATGACAATTTTGTTATTGCGTAAATTCAATTTATCGTCAATAAAACTCATGCTTCGATAATGTGTAACGTATGTGGAATCGTAATACCTTCGGATTTCTCTAGTTTAGTCAGACCAAGTAATATGAGTAGAAGTTGAAAAAAAAACCTTGATTATCTTGAAATTTTTTAAAATTACTGTTGGAATAATGATTGCCTGAGGTTCATCCATATAGTAATCATAGACGAATTTTGCCATGTGGGGCATGTCGTACAGCCTCTACCAAGCTACCGATTACTGGAATAAGTTACGGAATTGCGCGTGTAGAGGAGGACGCAGAATACGTGACGATGAATTTATGTCTGCCATTTTCAATTACGAAAAGCCCTTTAGCTAGCAGTCTTTATGTATTTTGAGTCAACGCGTCTAGTGACAGTTAACAAACATGACCACTTCGCTCACTCGCTCCATGTTTAGATAGATTCTGACACGTTCGATATCCCTAGCAATTTTACGAGGCACGGTGTTGGTTGAGCACCGTTCGCACTGCCGGCCACCTGCCACAGACTTTTTTGATTTCTGTTCGGCCCTAGACGAATCGCACAAGTTATTGAAGTTATTATGCGTGCGTTCCGAAATTGCACTTCAGTCTTCAGGCTTTTGTCCGCTCGCTGCTCAGTCTGAAGGCGGTCGGCATTCGGATCTCATTCGGAACCGTGGGTCGTAAAATTACCAGGGATATTGCAAGGGTTAGAAATTCAGAATCAATCCTAAGTGTCTGTACAAGTTATGCACATTAATTAACGTGTGCAGGGCGCATGCGTAAACGTATTAACATTTCGGCCATCTATCTCGACATCGCCCTCAAGTGGCCTTCACCACTTTAGTGCACGTTCCAGTGTAACTCTGCCTCTGAATACATTTCAGTGCTTTTGATAATCCACTATGGTAATCATGACAATCATAGTCCACGGTTAAGTTCACGAAGGACAAAATGGCGGTTGCCGTAAAGTTGTCGTTGAACGTGTAATTTATCTTCTTATAATTTGACGCACTTGTCGTCTGTACTTTGGGGTAACATTATTCCGAAGTGTATAGCGAGTGAACTATATCAGTTTAATTCCATCTTAGTGTGTGTTTTGATTAGTTAACTGTATCGTCGGCCTGATGCGGGTCGCAAACGAATCGCCTATTGCAAATGATGACTTCAATGCTGCCTAGTTTCAATCCACCGATCGTAAAGAGGCTATTGGGTTGGAAAAAAGGCGAGGGTGAAGACAAATGGAGTGAAAAAGCTGTGAAGAGTTTGGTGAAAAAACTAAAAAAGTCCGCGGGGCTCGACGAACTTGAAAAAGCGATCACCACGCAGAGTTGTAATACCAAGTGCATTACTATACCAAGGTGCGCAAGTTGTGTTTTTGTTATTATAATTGTTATTTTTGTTTTCATTAGTATGTTTAGAATATTTATCATCATTCATTGTTACGTGAAAACTAAGATGACACTGCGTTGAGACTTTTACATAATTACTGCAACAAGATCTATACCCGTTTAGATTGATTGACAGAGTTAGTTTTATTTTCAGCTCAGTATTATTCAAATTACACGATGTTAAACTCCCAGCACCGCAAATGCCGACAAAACACTCTAAATCTCTAAAAATAGAATGGTATCATATCCATGAATAATATGCATTTCAATAGTGGTTTTATTGGCATTTTATATTATTTTAATGTTTTGGAACTGGTGATAGCTTTAATCTTAATTTCAAGATATCATCCAAAGAGGATATAACACATATCAGACATATGATGTATAAGCAAATCCAAATGTTTAATATCAAGAATTAAGATTGTAACACAGTTGGTGCAATTTATTAAGCAACGAAGTTGTTGAGCCTGATTCTGCATCGCTGTCAAAATCTTATTCTATTCCTAGAGTGAAAACACAAACAAAAGAAAGTTGCTATCAAGTGAACTGCTCATACTTATCCGTAATCAATATCTAATGCATAGAAGTCATTTATGACAAAATGTGCTTTTATTCAAAATAATACCGCTAAAATTTTATATGTAATAGATCTAAAGTACATAGATCATCTGATTACATTCCGATTTTGAGGCTTATGAGAATATACGCGCTTATACCTGAAAAAACACATATAAACATGAATCAATTACATTCGTTTTAATCGAAAGTTGCTAATAATCACACTGTTGCATATATTCATACTTAACTCTAAGATATTACTGATATTCATAGCTACTATTTGGAATGTACCTGATTATATGATGCAAATCTTTTACGAAGATATTGTCTGTCCTGTTGCAATTGTGAAAATACGGTAAACAATGTTACATTCGTAGATATAGTTATTATTATGAGACTTTGAATACAGGCTGATAATCCTTTGTCTATCTGAAGAATAAGTTTGTATCTGATATAAATCAGATAACATTTTACAAATATAATGACTGACGCCTCAGGTACTGCCTCATGTTGCCACGTAATACATGAAGTCCAATACAAAAATTGATTCTTTCACAATTCAGTTAAAATTTCACTTCTAAATTAAATCACTTGAAATATTTACCAAATTGTAGTCAACACACAAAATGAGCTTTTTATGGTATATTCGAACAATAATTGAATGACACGAAGTGACTTGTGTTTGATGACAAACACAATCAAACCTTGAACACATCTGATGTTTTATAATAAGTGCTTGTTAGATCTTGACTTGAATAATCTGATACAGGTATATGAGAAGGTAACCGTTAGTTCCAGTACCTTGCTGTACATTGCGAAGAAATGTCTGACCGTTGAGATCTTATTCATGAAGTGGTGAATATACTCATGAAGATTTGATTAAACCTCCACCTTTTACCTTACAATTAATTGATGATCTTTGAATAAATGAGATACTTACTATCATCATCATCAATATATTGAGTATCTTATCGATGGAAGCAAAAAACCAATCCAAAATGAAACTGCTATTCTAAAAAATAAATTACTTTTGAAGCCAGATAAAGGGATCTTTTCACTTTGCAGTTTCTTTTACCTCATTATTTATATCGTGAATACGATACCTTAGTAACATCAGATTTATTTCAAATTTCCATCATTATGAATTATGTACACTTACGTGATCAGATTCTCTGTAATATAATATTGTACTATATCGATTCTGATGTTAACCTTGACTGCAAACATTACACTTTTACGAAATATGTTCATGTGTGACATTCCAAAAGCACAAAAAAAAGTTTGTGGGAAACCCAATGTAGGTACCGAATTCTTATCGGGCGAATGAAACTTGGTAAGCAATCTAAATGGTAAACTTGATGCATATCAATCTTGAGCAGACTCATGCTTAGTGTTCAGCTCAGAGTTCTTGTAGAAACTCAGTAACCATGAAAATATAAGTTTTTGATAATACCTGATCGTTTAAAACTTCAGTTACATATATCTGAAACGAAAAAACTCCCATGGTCCTATGGGGATGTTGACCTATTTCATTTTCAATTTTTGATTACTTCTCATTAGTCATTGCTCGACAAATAGTAACTAATCTATCTTATAATGAATGAATGTCTATTGGTTTATTAGTATATCATGAATTGAGGGGGTATCTCATTTAGACACTGAATTTTGAGGTGTTATTTGGGAATTAATTTTAAAAAAAATATCAAACTTACATGGTAGAGGTTTCCTACACATATTTAGTGGTATTAGAACTAACTAACTACACAGAATTTTGCAAGCCATTTTATTGAAAATCTTTATAAGTTTCACATTGGTGCTCATGTCATGTTGCCAAATATCGGGTTTAACCGGGCACATCGATTGCAGCCATTCTAGTTGTATTCAACAAAAAAGCCAATGAAATTCTCCGTCGATATGAGTGTAGTCATTGATCTTTGCTATATGATATATGGTATGTCATACGTACTACGAATACAGTATTTGCTGTACAGAAAAATAAATTGTCATGCACATTGAAAACCCATATGAAATGCAATAGAACTAAACTTACGAATGAAAGTATAATTCTTCATCATTATACTTGGCCCATAAAATCGAATGCTGTAAAATGAGAAATGCCTTGAAAATGTTCTCACATACATAAAATGCTCAAAAGTTTTATAACCAGACTGCATATATTTTAATTTCAGACCCAATCAAGGAGGAATCGGTGATAACGGAGTCCAGGGCATTCGGGGAAAGGGTCTACCACACGTAATTTACTGTCGATTGTGGCGTTGGCCAGATTTACAGTCGCACCACGAGTTGCGAGCTATTGAACATTGCGAATACGCATTTACTCAAAAAAGAGACGAAGTTTGTGTGAATCCATATCATTATCAAAGAATACAAACTCCAGGTAAAATGAAACGCGTTTGAAAACTAGCAAAAATTCTGTAATTATAATTGTATTCTCATTCATTAGAGTAGAATATTTTTTGATGATCAATCAATCATTATAATGGTGGAATTATTTATGAAATTTAGATTTCGATACGACCAGAACAACCGAGTGAAATGGTAGTGTGTCGAAAATATTCTGCAGGCTACTTTAATTCGCTCTGAAGACATTACTAATTGCTTATAAAATTGCAGGATACTGAACCTTTATCAATTGTTACAGTTTTGCCAGCAATCTTGGTGCCAAGGCATAGTCTTTCTGGTGACGAATCAGTTTTGTATAATACCTCACTAGAAGAGTTGAGCGTTAGTGTACCAGAAAACACAAGCTTTCACGCAACATTAAACCATCAACAGCACAACCAACAGGGCATTCCGCAATCTCCGCAACAGCAGCAACCGAATAATCCTTATCAAGGAATGCAGGTGATGAGAAATTTTTGCATCTATAGATGAAAATAGAATATTTTCAATACTCAACTTTCTTTTTAATCTCTTGAGCAGTTTTTGTAGAAAATTTGCTGCATCAAAGAAACAGCTGTTACTTTGAATATATCGATTAATTTTAAGTAAAAAAATTTGGAAAAAATCAAACAAGATTTTTGGGCATTCTGAAGAAGGTAACAAGATCGTTTATATCAGGCAATCAATGTTGTTATTTCAGATTGCTGATTCTATAAATAGAAATAATCTTTAAATGAATCAGTTAATATATTATGTGATTCATCTGCTATGATGTAGACCCTAAATTCATGCCAATGATGTGTGATGTGTGTAACAATATCTGATTTTACCTTTCCGCGTTTTTGTTATGTATTGAAAAGACAATACAATTAGGCTCTGAAAACACAATTTCCGTCAGGTATCATCTTGGTTCTAAGATTTACATTTACGGAAACATCATTTCTATGTTCTACTTGTATAGTTTCTTGATTTCCCATTCGATGTTATTTTCTGTTCTCCATTTACGAGCATCTGTATGCTTCTGTATATGGGGTTGTTGCCTATTCTAATGCTTTTTAAAAAATTTTTTAAATGTTTATTCCACATCCAGTTTGTTCCTTATTTCGTCGTTCTTTTATTTTATTTACTTTTATTCTTATTTATCATTATATTTGCGATAATCCTGTTCGTTTTTATTGTATTTTTTCATTAATATTACATGGAGTCTTCAAACTTCATTATATGATAATTTTTTCTACTACCCTACCCTCTATCCTAGTTGGAAGATGAATATCACTCTCTGTCACATTATAATATTGAAATATTATCAACAAAAAATACACGTTTTCTAAATCTTTGCATGTTATTGAGCGAATGACTGACACTTTATACTGGGAGGTAAAATACTTAACGTATTGACTTTTCGATCCAAACGAAGTAATTAGACAAAAGTTTTATATTCTTACTGACCATTTTCTTTTTCTGCAATACAATTGAACAATAAATATTGCGTATAAGAAATCATGAGCAACTAACTGAAAAGAAAAAATTCTGCCCAGAAATAGTCTGAATTTTTTTTCTTGAGTGTAATGCTATTTTTGTCCCTCTTTTTTGGAGAATTGCATAATTTTTTAGTACCCCAGACTTAAAATAGGTTACAAGTTTAGGATGTCGACTAAATATAAGCAATACATTTCCGTTTTGTCCCAGTATTTTTTTTTTAATAGTTCATCGTATCGAATTCCTTTTCCGTTTTATTGCGCTATGAGAGTTTGAGGAATTATAATGATATGTATTCACTATTCTCACTTGTTATTTCTTACATATTTTAGAGCATGCAAGCAACAAGTCCTGCGAGTGTCGGTAGTTTAGGAAGCGTCCAAGGGTCCCCACGGCCGGCTCCAGGATCTATGGATCCTCCAGCTGATACGCCTCCACCTGGTTATATTAGCGAAGATGGTGACAATATGGATCATAACGACAATATGTCCCTATCACGTTTGTCTCCTAGTCCGGTAGATGCGCAACCAGTGATGTACTGTGAGCCTGCATTTTGGTAAGTAAAAAAATGCAACATTTTTTATGTACTGTTTTACCGATGCGCGAAAAAAATAAATAAATAAGCATGTTCAATTTGAGGTGATCGCAAGTTTTAAAAAGAAACCAAATGGAACAAAATATATTATCTATAAATACAAAGTTGTTCAAAAATAGTTGTCAGATACGATATTATAATGAAATATTATGTTTCTTTCAAGGTGTTCAATAAGTTACTATGAACTTAATACAAGAGTAGGTGAAACATTTCATGCCTCTCAACCGAGTATTACAGTGGATGGTTTCACGGATCCAAGTAATTCAGAACGCTTTTGCCTTGGCCTTTTATCCAATGTAAACAGAAACACAGTTGTTGAACAAACCCGACGGCATATTGGGAAAGGAGTAAGGCTGTATTACATTGGTGGCGAAGTGTTTGCTGAATGTTTATCTGATTCTAGTATTTTTGTGCAAAGCCCTAACTGTAACCAACGTTATGGATGGCATCCTGCAACTGTTTGCAAAATACCACCTGGTGAGTTGATTTCATTATTTATTCAATATTTATACGTAATTACTATTCTCAGCCGAATATTTAAAAACTGTTCTGTTATAACCATTTATATTTATATTTTCAAATGACTTTACTGAAAAACTAAATACATAACAATACCAACTTGATGAAAAAAATTATCATGGTGGGTTTGTAAAGAATTGTCTTATGAATAAACTGACTCGATGCACGGTGAAATCTAATGAATATATCAAATTTTCTACTGTTTCGAAGCAATTCGAGATAAAATGTCGCTATCTGATCATTTGTTGACAATTTTGCTTTATTTTCCATTCTCAAGAAAATTACCGCAGTTTACAAATGTATTCATTTGATAAACACTTAACATCCGACCTTCTCGTAATCAAATTACCAAGAACGGCAATAATTTTCAACTCATAAACCTCCTTAACAAATCAGTACTTTCTAGAGGATTCGGCTAAACCTTGCTTAAAGTAAATGAATGTGCAGAAGTCATTAAAATTTTTACTGACGCATTAGCTATCATTGACTTTATTCAGCCATTGATTTTCCAAAGTGAATACTCAACC
Source organism: Neodiprion lecontei (assembly GCF_021901455.1). Taxonomy (NCBI): domain Eukaryota; kingdom Metazoa; phylum Arthropoda; class Insecta; order Hymenoptera; family Diprionidae; genus Neodiprion; species Neodiprion lecontei. The sequence continues at coordinate 25,671,895 of NC_060263.1, forward strand.
TAAATTCAACACAGTTTGCTAATTCTGAAAGAATATGAGCTTCACATGTGGAGTTGTACACCAAACAGACGAGCGTCTGATCTCAACTGTTTTTGATTTTATCAACTTTTACTTTTACCATTGACCTGTGTGCCTGAAACAGTAAAAAATTTTCTATATGCATTTCTTTATTCGTTTGCGATTTACCAATTTTTAAAAATCATCTTTTTCTAATTTGTCAATCAATTTTCAAATGGCTGAATATGATAATGTACATAAGTATACCAACACGCTCATCTTTGATCATATACTCAAATGGATGTATTAGCAACATATTTTCATTCTTTGTAAAACTATTTGCTCAACGTCAAAGTACAACAGTTGAAATTTTGCAGTTTATCTCTTTCAATTATTCTGCAAAATTATCCCGAATTTTTACTTTGTCACGCAAAATCTTTGTGCCATATTCTAAAACGGAAAAGTGTTGCTCTCGATGTTTTAGGTTTTTTAAAGTTTGTCACAATCTTTCTAAGTCAATTTTACAAGTGACATAACTTGGTAAATCACACTATTTCACAATATAATAATTGTATTGTTTCAATTCTGTGCTTCAATGACCTCATTGCCCGATATTAGATTGGAATTTTAAGGTGTTGTAAGTCATAAAAAAAAAATATAGGATCAGAGAAATCATGACGTGCTCACTGGCGCTATAAGTGCAAACTCCTAAAGGCGGTGTATCAGATGATTGTGTCTATTGAATTATACAAATATCAAGGCAGAAAAAACTTTGTGCAGCTATTGAGTTTTTATTGTTGCTTGCAAACATTTTTTCTATTTATTGGTATCTGTCTAAATGAATAGAAACGATCAGGTGTTACCTCGTTTTTTGACACCATATTACTACAATACCCCCCAGTTTCGATCCCAATGCCAAGAATTGTGTTCATCTTAAAAAAAACTCTGATGCAAATCTTTCGTTATTTTATGTGTCAAATTTATTAATCCAAGTCCAACATTCGTTATCAGAAAATTCAATGATTATTCTTAGCTATAATTCTGTAAGCGATTGCTCGTTTGTGATAAAAAATCATAGAGCAGTTCTAAATGAATTATCAGATGGCCTCAAATTCGTGTTCTTTCTCAAATAAATTTTAGACTTTCCTAGGCTCATATTCAAGAGATTGTATTTACAATTATATACTGCAATTTAGTAGACTTTCGATCATTACACTATTTATGTTTTTAATCTTTTTTTTACATATTCTTCTCCAACATGCATGGTTTACTATATATCTGTTTCTGTTTCCGATGAAGAAAGGTTTGTAACGTTAACACAAGGAAATATTTTGTAAGATTTCTATTGCACAGTTTTAATGGTTGCAAATTTTGTAAACTGTAAAAAAAAACTTGAATAAAGAAGAGTATACTGATTCGGCTGCTGCAAGCGTTACAAACTAATTTTAAAGTTGTGAAATGTCTTTTTACTTGAGTATAGCTCTACGAGTAGATGGCTACAGAAGTTGCCGAATTTTGACAATTTTATTGCAACAACTAATAATCCAATTTAATTGTCGTTTGTTTTACTCAAAAGTACGCAGATCAAACTTCATTTCTTTATTTTTTTTTAAATTGGAATCAGTTAATGGGAAGCAATGTTATTGACAGTAACGGCAATCATTTCGCTCAGTAACATGTTTTGCAGTGCCCATGATATCTTAAGAACAGGTACACTGATTTATTTCAAATTTGGAGATACTATTCTTGGGTAGTTTATCTTATTTGCCACATTCAAATTTTTTTCCAATAAAATGATGCCTATCTGAAGTTGAATTTCGATTTTTTATCAAAAAGTTAGGATTTCTTTTATTTAATTGACAAAAAAGGATGATAATATAAAATAAAGTGAGATTATGACAAAAACTATAATTTATTCAAGAATACTGTTTACAAATTTGAAGTAGAAAATGTAAGCCAAATTTGAAATATCATGGGCTCTGCGAAGCATAGCACCAAGTGAAATGGCTAACGTCATCGTCAATAAAAACTTATTAATTTATTTTGTTAAAAAAAAATATGTGAATGAATCTAGATCTATATACGTTTGAATTAAAACAAAAAAAAAAAATCAAATTGAACAGTTGGTTGTTGAGATAAATGTCCCTGGAATTCACCCACTCTTTTAACCATATACTCATACATACCCCCTTCATGTTCCTTTATGTTAACGTTACCCACGTCAACTTCATAGTTCATGGGAGATATGCAGACATATCTCTTCTCTCCTGTTCCTGCTTCAATGGCTATATGGGGAAACTCTTAATATTCGAAATACCCTTACTTCACCTACCATAAGAGCTCATTATTCTACGAATTATGGAAAATGAAATCTTAAAAACTTCACTGAGACATTTTTACAATAAATATTAGTCATTCTGAGGAACAAACTATCGAGTATAAATATTGTACATTATATTTTATCACAAACTATTATATTTGGTCAAAAACTATCAATGAAATTAGCGTAAAGTTCTTTTTCATTTAACCTAATTAAGCCAAAGTAAATTACTTTTATTGCTTTCCTCGTGTTTTAGGTTGTAATCTTAAGATTTTCAACAATCAAGAGTTTGCTGCTCTCTTGTCGCAGTCGGTATCTCAAGGTTTCGAAGCTGTATATCAGCTGACACGAATGTGTACGATCCGAATGAGTTTTGTAAAGGGTTGGGGAGCCGAATATCGCCGCCAGACTGTTACTTCAACGCCATGTTGGATAGAATTGCATTTAAATGGACCACTCCAATGGCTTGACAGAGTTCTGACGCAGATGGGTTCACCTAGATTGCCATGTTCATCGATGTCTTAAAAGAAAAATCCTTCAGGATGACCTTGCTTGGTCGAATGTCTCGCTACTCTGCTTAAGCCTTTGGAAGATTATGGGGCTAGGACGAACGGAAAACTTCCAATTGATCGTTTCATGTATAATTTAAAATTGTAATTATTTCATTTCAAAATCTCCGTTAGTTGCGATGATGAAGTATCGAATAATCATGGGAAACGTGATAAAAAATATGCATGCAAGTGGACCAGGCAAAGATGTGATTGCGATGGTACTCCATGTCAGGAATACACATTTTGGTCACAAAGATTGAATACCAAACCTAGCTCTCAGAATGCCTATGGTTTAGAAATCATTGATTTGTAAATGACGACTGTATTAAGGAAAATTTGAAAACAAATATCAAGAACTTTGAATTTTTTATACATTACCAGCTGCTGTATTTGTAAATACGTATAACGGGTTCCATCTTATTTAATCTAATCAGTGAAAGTCAATGACGTCAATTTTTTTTACCAATTATCTTTCGGATCTAATGTTTGGCCATTTTTCGCCACCTCTATTGGTTTTATCAAATATCCCTTTTTTCATCATATTTTCTAAAACAGACATTCATTAATTAGTTCCAATACCAAGAACATTAATATTTCTTAAAAATGGTCGTAGAAAAAAATGTGTCATAAGATTTGAGCTTACCGCAATAACATTTTCATAAATTTTTTCTATCACAAAGAAAGATGAAAATCTTTTAACATTTATTTTAGGATGCCTGAATCTTATGCTGCATTTTTCGTCTCATATCAACGGAGTACTAACATTTCTGATGTTGAAACCAATTACAAAACGCGTGTTACGAAAATCAGGAAAATTAATGTAATTAATAAAACAATAGAGGGGGCCAAAGCGGAAAATGGTCAGCCACGTTTTTTACTTTTTTTTGTCAGAGTATAATCGAAAGCAATCTGACGAAAAAGTCAGCAACCGCTATCTTCCTTGATTAATAATAAGTTTAATAAGATGGAAACCCACACATACATATGTTTATGTACAACGCACATGAACTGGCTGCCAATCCCACTTACATCATTAATTGAGAAATTTCGTTTTTCAATTTCAGAATTGATTAACAAGTTTCAAGTATCGAGAAAATTGATAATTTACTACAGTCCACTGGAAGATTGCTTACACAATTGTTTCTTCTTACTAGTCTAACGTATAGCAAAAATATTTATTGTACGTTGCTTTAAAGTTATTCTCCAATTCAACCTTAATACCAGATTGAACCTTTCCACTTTAACTATTTTCAAAGCTGTTTACTAGAGTATTATTTATTACATAAACTGTACATTATTTCGACATCATTCGTCATGGTTTGAAATTTAGAAATATATTAGGAAAAATTTAGTGAGGCATTTTTTTCACTGTTGTCTTTTGCTTTAATGTCGAGGATGATTATTTTAGAATAACCATATTCACTCAATTGAATTTTGTCAAATGGAAATGAGTCATGAGAAACATACATTATCCCATATTTGCAAGCTAATTTGCAAGCATTCTTCTCTTTTGCATTACTGTATAAAAATGAGCCTGATTCTATGCATACATCATTATGAACAGTTGCGTTCAGCACATATGAATCTTGCGTAATATTTTCTTAACACCACTACTATGGTGATTTTGTATTGATATTAGCTGACGAACCACATCACTTCCATAACTGTAATCTTTGCTGAATGTGAAAGAAGTTACACTTATCCTTAATATTATATCATTTTAAAGTAATTATCTTTTCTTGTGTACTGTGGTCTGGTTCGTACATTACTCATCAATTTGGTGTTTAACAATATATAAACTGAATGAGTTAAGGGAGGTTTCTAGTTTGTTGGGCCGAAAAATGTTCCATTTCTTATCAATATTTTATGCAAAAAATATTATAACTAGAATGTTGATATTTGGTATGTTAACTAAGCAGTCTTTATTGTACATAATAATATTTTTTAAAGTTTGACAAAACTTGGTATTGGGAGTGGGAAGAGCCCCCCACGTATGTCTCTGCGCCAGTGATAATATTCTTTGCTAGTGGAAGTACTTCTCCACACGCTATATGAGCAATTGTTATAAAATTTGGCAAGCACATGTAAAACAAACGTCTCGTCGGGGAGCACTTCCGCAAATGAAGAATATCATCGCAGGTGCAGCAACGTACGTGGCTCCTCCCACTCCCAGTACCATGTTTTGTCAAACTTTAAAAAATATTATCATGTTCAATAAAGACCGCTTAGTAAACATACCAAATATCAACATTTAATATTTCATATTTTTTGCATTACAAATTGATAAAAATCGGATTTTTTTCGGCCCAAGAAGGTAGTACCTCCCTTGATAATCGGGGATAAATACACGTATATTCTATCAGTGCTCATATGTTGTTGAGAATTTATGAATTGGTTTATATTTTTCTACTATGGTTTAAGGTTTATTATTCAAATTCAAAATATCTAGTTTGTTACTTTTATATTTGCAATGTTTAGAAATCTTTTACAATTCCATGCAATTGAAGTTACCTATTTTCTAATCAATTCATTTTTCCTAAACAAGATTACACAGTGTTAATGTTCACTTTTCTATACTTCAGGGTTTTAATTACTAAAACGACACTGGTTGGCTGCATACCATAGCTGCGTTTACAAGCTTTATGCAACTTACTATGGTATCTTTTTTACTCGTTGCATCTTCACAATGTTCAGTAATTTCTTCTTATGCTTATTAGTAGAAATATACATAGTTCTCATTAATAGTGCCAAAGGTTGCCTCACACTTGACAATCAAGTCTACTCCGATTTTGTAGCTGATTGTGAGTCATAGTTGAGGGCTCTGATTGTATATCATACTATAATTCCTTTTATCTGAATTTATACGACCCCAGGCTGCTTGTACAGTATTTTTCGATTTTGATTTTGAAACAAGAATGGACGACTTGGAAACCTAATCGCGGGTATGTTCTTATATTTGACAAAAATCATGAATCCACACATTCTCATGATATCCCAAGAATAAGTCACTTTTTCTGTTACAGGAAGTTTGTGTTAGTTTAATTTCAACTTCCTGTAACTCAGAAATTTTATGGCGAAATATAAATATTGTTCAGCTTGTACATCATTGTTTGCACTTCCAAAGTGCTAAAGGTGTGATTTGAACAATGATTTACAGGTAAAAGAAGAAATATATTTAGTAATGAAGTTCGGAAATTTACAGCACACTGTCTATTGCAGATCACACTCAGAAATATAATCGAAAAATCTAAAGTCAAAAAATCATTCATTGTCTGATCGTGAGTTAAAGCAAGTTAGAATTGATGTGATTTTCTTTTGTTTTCTAATTAATTTCTTTTTTTTAATTTTATTTTGTTTTTCCGGTAGTCAGGCTTTTTCCATCAAGTATTACAATTATCTCTTTATAGGCAAAAATTTTAGCTTGACGAGTTTCATGCCTGTAGCGCTTGACGTGTTTTTATTCCTCGCGTTTATTTTAAAAAGTGACCAGTGTTGGGAAATATCTCACGAATGCGTATTTTCTTTATTTAGAACCTTAGGATTGCAATTGCCTAAATCATCATAAAGCAAAACATACTCATATTTTGGAAATCCAGTTTCTTCAAATTCATTCTGAAATTGCAATACAATTATTTTTGAACCAATGTTTTATCACGTTAACGTTATTAACATTAGTCATCTTAATTCTTGATTGATGATGCAATTCCATTATTCACGAATTAATCAGAACAATTGTTATAAAATGAATTGGCCTCTTTCTTGTTCATTATTAAATCGAAACTTTGAAGCTGTATTACAAGATGGTCACCTAGGATTTGGTTCATCCCTACTTTTTTTGTAAATCACAATTAATTAACGCAACACATAGATAGCTTAACTTCATGCGAACAGAAACTTGAGAAGTTAGCTACAGCAAACCATCTTTCTTCTATTATACATAAAGTGAATTTTTTAAAAAGTAATTAAAGTGAAACATTTACAAAATTTATTATCTTTGAGCTTCCGTAAATAATCTCCAGTCATTATTTCTAATTATGCGTGTTATTTATAATACCAAATTTTTGAAATATGGGATTTAGCGATCAGTTCATTATTTTCGTCTAGTATTGGCACAAATAGTTTGGAGATACAACAATTCAGTCAATCTGTTGCGTTATTATTGTGGTTCCATCGTAATGTACGTTTATTATACACGATACAATTACTGTTATTTTTTATAAATATTCCTCAAACTAGGCATTACGTAAGAATCATGCCTACACGAAAAGTAGTTCAGTATTAATATTTGAAGTTCACAATGATTGGAAGTTACAATTTGAATAATCGGCATTTTCCATTCGCATTAAAAACAGAATGAAAATCCTATAGTATGAACTTACTGTTGTAGCAATAAAAATATGCAGCTGTTATACTGTTATTCTCACTTTGAATGAAAGATAAGATTCAAAACCGACAGCAAACGAACCTACTACTGTAGGAAATATGGATGTTTAACTTACGTTAAACGTAGTACGTTAACTGAATGTCTTGCATAAAAATTTCTAATACTATATCGTATACTATACACCTGGTATACAATGAATGTAAAATCAACCAAGCTACCTTTCCAAAGGTAGAAAAAATATCGTTACGTATTATGGTGTCTTATCGTATCTAATGTCATATTAATTATTAATAAGTATGATAAGAGTATACATTCTATAAACGAAATGTCTTATATTATACATACTTATAATACAATATAATATTGAAGAAAAGATCAAATACCATGTACTGAGCTTGCTGAACCGTTGGAAGTAGCGTGAAACGAATATTGAGGTTTCCAAAGTTATGTTTTTTGCGTTATGTAGGGAAAAAAATCTTGATTCGATGTATTAGCTGAAATATCATGTAACATATAGGAAGGCCTGCTAAAAATGATTGATTAGTTTTATCGAATAAAGCAACAACTGATTGCAGAATGAAAGTGGGGTAAGTTATAGTGAACCACCCTTATAACAAAACAATGAAAATCATGCTACGTACAGGGTGACCCCGTTGCGACTAGACATTATGTTACAATCAATTTACTTTCATAGAGGGACAACACAGCGCTTTATCAATTATATTGAATTTGATTCCAAATTAACGATATTGTATACGTATGTGTAATGCAGTGTTTCTTAACTTGTGGGTTATCAAATATTAGAGTATTGACGGGTCCGTCAAATGTCTGGCAATGGGCTGTGATGAAGTAAATTGTAAAACAATTGTAGTATTTACCTGGTTCGTGGTACTTTTTGAGATACCAGTGACTGAGCATGTGCTTAGGTGTACGTAATACTTAACAATTACCTATTTTATGATGCGAGAATTTTTGTTGGACTTACTCTAGAGCGGATGAAAATCTTCAAATGTGTTAAAGTATTATGTGCTATTTTGGCGTGGTATCTCTTATACTAAAAAACATTTGTAAAATATTTTGCAAGAATATATTTTGAACAATTTTCCATATCCCAGAATTGAATGACAAAATTATGTATTTAAAAATAATTTTTAAAAACTGTTGGTACTCTTGAAAATAAGCATAAATTTCACTATTTATTGATTACAGTTCTCTGTATTCATATATTTCAAAAATTCGAAGTACCAAATTACGGTCTGGGCATAGACTATTTTAATCATTGATTGAAATAAATAATCTAGAGGTAAAATAGATGTATAAAATTAGTTGATAATTATAAATTTGTAATATATCCTATAATATTAATTGTTATCTTATAGTACTAATAATAAAAATTCTTTATCCATGCAAAGCATGAAATTTTGTCAGACAAAAAGAAATGGTGAGTAGTAATTTAATTAAATCTTGTACAAATTGGAATGAATGGCAATACGAAAGTGATTTGAATTCGTGAAAACAAACGTTTAATGAAATAAGAAACCGGTAACTGCTGTATTCTACCACATTCGCTAGTAGGAACTAATTGTAGTTTTAGACCAAGAACATTAATTTGTGCAATCCTCAAAAAAATTAGACACTGATATTAACAGTTGAACTTCCTGTAATTATCATTGCTTGCATTATCAACTATCTGACTATTATTCAACTTATTCCGAAAGTATATGCAGAGGTGATTCAAAAATCTTACTCTGATAAAAATCACGTCATCGTCAGATAGATTGAAATGATGAAGAGTGCAAAAAAGTTAATCTCACTTCATCTTAAGGGAAGATTTCTGATTATACCATTTTAATAATTATAAAGAGTATTGTGCATTTTATTAATTCTGGGACTGAAATGAAGTTAAGAAACACTGTTTGACTACATACCTATATTTAAAATTAGGGTACAGATCGTTTATATTTTTAATTAAATCAGATTATTTAAAATGCTACAAGGGACTATCTGTGTCAGGGTCCATACTCTTATATTTCGTGTTTAGCATAATTGTACGAATTTATAATAAGTGAAAAATTTGAATTTATTAGCATCAAAAAAAGAAGAAAGAAAAAAAGAAGGAAAAAATCGTTTTTTGATGTAGCAGCAGTTCATATCCAGAATAGATTGATGGTATACCACAGGGGTTATATTCTATTGAAATATAAATATAATTTAAAATTGTATAGATGATTATTTACCAAGTATACGACCGAACTTTATTTAATATGAACGAAATCGGCCAATATTTTGATGTAATATTTTTGGAGTAAGTAACGTTTGTCACATTAGAAGAATGAAATTTGAGAATTTATTTACATCATTTAAAAGATCATGTTAGAGTTTTTCTTGTACAAATTTTATTGAATTTATAATCATTAAATTTGAACTATAGTTTTGAAAAGAATTGTCTGTCAATAGAATTAAAATAATTATTCTATGACTTCTGATTAATCCTATGTATAAATAAATCATACATACTTATATATGTTTCGTTGTGTCGTATTTTATTATTCTTATTATTCCTTTGTCGTATTAAAATATGTATAGTTCATTGTAATGACCAAAAATTAAAAAATTTCGTAAGTCGTAAGTGAAAATATGGTTTGCACCTTTTGCAGTCATTCTTTCAATAGACCAGCTTTTCAAATATTCATTCTCTAATACATAAGATATTCTACATATTTATGAAAATATCCATAATTAATAATTATAGGTAATTTCCCAACTTCTATCACTTACATTGGTGAACAAATAGTCTTGAATCTCAGGAAATCGCTAACTAGCATGCGCACCACAGTTGAAACTTTTCTCGCAGTACATCAAAATTTGACTTATTGTAAGTGAGCAGTATTGCTCATATTGCTCTAAGCTATTGTAAATCCAATTCCATCCCCATAAATTCGTAACGAGTACTTTGGTAGTTGACTACATCTTCCAATACTCGTTTACAATTTAAAATTAGACGGAATAGTATTAATAAAAAGAAATGTAAAATAATCATTTTTATTCCCGACTCAACCATAATGTTCACTTTTTTTACCCGAAAAACGCGACGAAATTGGCATATTATTCCTGATCTGGGGGAAAAAATAGTAGCCCGTTTCTCCCGCATTTACGGGAAATATTTCCCACAAATAAACTTTCCCGTTTTTCCGATTATTCCTTTTTCTTTACCACTTTGAACTACATCTCTCGGTATTAATATAAACTTTCAATAATATTACAGTTTTCAGACTGATAGATCACAGTTACGCATAAAAGGAAAACACTTTTAATTCAATAATGTGGCCAGAGTTAAGTCGGGAATAAAGTCCTATATCTAACACAGGAATAAAAGTCGATTATTTCCGCGGGTAGGTTTACTGTTTGAGTAAAGCGTTCTTCTTTTGGTGGTAAATAGAACCTTCGATATAACCTTTGGCTACCATAGAAGATTGTCACCCACCAAGTCTGTTAAGATCCGTCATTCTCACCCGTACACAAAAAATCCGAACAAGTTAGAAAATTTTTTCGTTACAGTGAAAAAAGTAAAGACCAATTGGTTACCATTTGAATTATTGATGTTGCTAACGCAGAATAAATGCCAGATAATTTTCCTTATTGTACTATCATGGATTTTTTATATTCAATTTTATTTCTCTTCACTCTTTGAGCGTTTGTGGGTTCGTTGGCTTCATGGAACTACGCTGTCATCGCGAGACTCTTTTCAAATGAGGTACCGTAATACGAATATTTGTAATAATACAATGACTTCGTAAATTAGAGTCCGGTAAAATCAGCCGTATTCGGGCACAATTCCGAGTACGAGATTACAATTGTACACGCAAAAGGGTGCTACCAATTAACAACTAGTGTTCAACGCGCTGAATCATAAATTGATCGAACCTGATTGTAAATCCGTTGATACACATTCAAAAGAATTGTAGAACGATTAAATTGAACTGATTTTCGGGTAATTAGATTCAATTGAAATTTATTTATTCGCATAAGGACATACACACAGAATAGATTACAAGTTTGCAAATATTTATGCTACAATAATACTCTACAAATTATACAGGTAGCACTTTTTGTGAAAGGTTTCTGCTTTAAAAGGTTTTGAAATCGAAGTAAAACAGGCGAATTATTCATGGTGTTTATTGCTGTATCAGATTTATAAACTTGAACAGTGAGGTTTTTTTTCATCTCGTTTATATAAGACAGCTGATATACATACCTACAGTATACATTGATGTACGCTCTGCTGATTCTCAAACAAGTATAATATACATCTAGTTTGAATTTATATCTTATGCACTTTCTTACTTAAATAATTTTACATTGTTTCCTATAGATCGTAGGTATCTTTGTAGTATAAATGTTAGTTAAGATTCACCTGATTGTTGTTGCAAGTTCAAATTTGACTTGTAACCGTACAAGTACTCTAGTATTATGACTATATTAAGTGCAGTCTAAACCAAGTACTAAATTCAATATAACTAAAACGATTTCTTTCTCGCAGCTCACGCATGTTGTTCGTTTTTCTCTTGCCAATTAAATGACTACATCCGAGTACCAATTAATTCATTTCATAATCAATTTGGTGGTAGGTTGTAGCAATAATATCTGACAGTTCTCAATTCGACAACAAACTTTTTTTGGTCCAACAATGCAAGTGAAAAAATTTGCTGGACCTCATATCACTCAGAAATGTTGAAAAGATACAAAAAAAAAAACAAAAAAAAAACAGGTACTCCACTTTGCTACAGTCTCATGTACGTTCTTCTATTTTATTCACCCGTTGTACACTTCATAGAATAGAAACTAAAGTTCTGACAGCAGCGGATCTCAAATCAATGATTTCAACAATTCTTACATACTTTTCTTCTAGCTTATTCCTTGGGCGATATCTTTCGTTTTAATCTTTATTCATATTTTAAAAATTTTTCTTGGCTGATGAGGTTTCTTTTTTTCATTTGTATTTAATTGATCCTACGGAAGCGGCGATGATGAGCTGGTGATGACAACATTTGCTTAAGGGAAAATGTGCTAAGGGACAAGCCTGCAGTAGCCAATAGAAGTGCAGATCTCACGGTTTTACGATCAACGCCACCACTGCTGTACGTTGATGTGCTAGCACTCTGAAAAATATGAAAAAAGGAAATAATCACAATTAATCTATCTGTCTTAGGTGTAGACTTGCAGTGGTGAGAAATTGAGTAGGGCAGTATATGTCTGGAATTTTTCGGCGTTAAAGATCACAAAAGTTTACAGGGTAAAATGGTCTTTTCAGGCTTGTGTGCGTAGAGTTAGGATGCTAAGTGTCGATTTCTTGGCACACGATTTGTGTGAAGTGAAAAGCTATCACTTTACACACATGCGCGTAAAAGTTCACTTTCACTCAGAAATCGGCACTATACACACAAATTTGACTCAGAAGGGTCGAAAAATATTCTATGCTCATTCGGGTGTGAACTTTTTGCACTTTTGGAATCGGAGCGATACTCGTGCGAAAAAGTTCGCTTTACGCCCTTGTTGCATAGGTACTATAATCCACGAAATTGAAGTCCGTACCACGTCAATGTATTGATGTATTCTTAGGAAAACTTATTATTTTTCAACTTGATATAGATTATCTAAATTTCGGTATATTGCAATACAGCAAAACGTACATATATTTTGCAATGGTGTCACGTAACGGATAAAGTATTTACGAGACTGGAATAAGCTTTCTAAAAACTATAAATCAATTTGAAATTTTTTCGTAAAATGATCAATGTACTGTCAGTGCGCTCTAATCAGCTAGGAGTAAATAAAAGTCGTACAAATTTTTCAAGTGCGACGTATATTTTGAGATTATGTTTAGGATGTTTTTCAATTATTGATTCATACGACGATTTTTTGGTCAGAGCTGACCAGAGCGCACTTCCTTATACCAGAACGACCATATTATTATATATATATAAAAAAAAAATTCAAACCGAACCCATGCTTTACGAAATAACGGGTTGGATTCTCGTAAATACACGTAAACTTAAGGGGATGGTATAGCCAGTTTTTACCGACCGAGTAAAATTTCACTTCATTTTGACCATTACTCACGCTTACCCATAACTGACACAAAAAAGCTGCAGATAGCGCCATTTTACATGCAATAGCTAATATAAATATTCAGAAAAAGTTTTCTTCTCCGCAATAATGATACTAAGAAATGTATTTCTGTAATTGAGCTACCACTTATTATGGGAATGCAGTTTTTGATCTTATACTAACAGATACAACACGTATATAATAAATTTCTTGGAACGATTGTTGCGTAAAACAAAACTTTTTACGGATACTTGTATACGGCCTGTAGAATTAAACTGACTACAAAATTTTCACATCAGTGAAATCGTTGATTACCAATGTTTTATGAACGTTCCGTCGGCCAAAGTTACCACATTAGGTCCCAAATGTTATGTAATGTCTTGGTCGTAAACGGTGTCGAAAAACCATCGGAGTGCATTGTTAAGAAAGAAAAATTGTTCTTCAAAAAATTTTATTGAATAAGTTTTTAGTTCTTTTACGTTGAATAAAGTCCATTTTAGATGAATTCAGTGTGATCCAATTGATATGAAGGAAGTCGAACGAATGTATCGAAGTCCGTTTCATTCGTGTCACGCTTTGTAATGATTAACGTAAAGTAATTTATATTTACGAAATCCGTATCATATATTTAATTTACCTGGTTGAGTGATAGCCGAAAAGCATATAATGTAGATCTTGTTAAATGCATCTCGTGATTTCGGATGACACGCTGCTACCCGGCACCCTGAAACAGTAAAAATACAGAACACTCAGTTTTACCTGAACAAAAGTATCACCCTTTTATAAGATATAAATATTCAGTTTATCGATAGATTGATAATACTTTTGTATTATAATTATTCAGAGTTCAACTGTGTATACTTGTTTTTAAAATTTTTGTGTTTCGACTTTAACTAGTGATCGTACAGACTCAGTCTATTTTTTACGTATCGTTTCATGTTTATTTTCCGTAGTAATAAATGTGCTACTGCATACAAGCAATTTCGCCAATTATATTTCGCGAATAAACTTCTAGAAGGTGTTTCTTTGCCCCAAAATATCGAGTTTCTGATGTATAGTTTCATTCGTTGTGCTGATCTTTACTCCGGTTAAAACTGATTATTTTAGCAGTTCAATGAGTGGAATGCCCTAATAAACGAAAAATGTTGTGTATTTTTGCCAGAAATATTAATTTACACAGATTTAAGTGTAAACATATGTATTATTATTTCAGAACCATAGTGAAGTATAATCTGCGAATTTTCGATAACCTGCATGTGCTTTTTCGTATTATCAATTATCTACTAAAGCCCCTATCAATTACGTACTAAATCAATCAATTAAATGAAAGATAATTAACGATGTTCGAGTGACATACATTCTAATCTTATATAGGTACTGCAACTTTTACGAATTAAAAGTGCTGTTGTACTTATAATGGAAATAGTCGAGGAGCAATTTAGTTTTTTTAAACTTCCACAGCTAGTAGATTACTAAACAATTTAATCATATTGTTCAACTAAAATTAGATCGTACCAATGGTAATTTTTTTTTTTTTTTGTTAACCCATTTTGTTTCGAAATTATGCTCTGTAGAACAAATTTGAACGGGAATAATCTCAAATGCCCCGCCTGCGGTAAGAATTCTTTCTGGGATAGTCATGTTAGGGCGGTGAACTTTTATGAGAATACGAAATTTCCTAAGTGTATAAATTTACCCGAAATTTTATTCATTTAACTATCAAAATTCAACAACAATTCATTAATAAACAGGTGATAAAAGGTTATAAAATGACGTAACAATATTGAACAGAATCTTCAGAGTATAAGTAAGAATGGTTGTGCATTCCATTTAAAAAAAAAGAATCATGTCTCTGGAAAAATGCTCCAACCCAATATGACCTTTTCTGATAAGCTTCGTTATATATGCCACTCCTACAAATATTACCAGCAAAACATACTATTAACCAAATTTTATCCAGAGGATGGTATAATTATTTGGCATATTCAATTCGGAAACATCATTACAGAATAAAATATATCACTGAAAAAATAAAAGAACTAATTTCAAATTGCCGATAGAGTCAAGGAGTTTGTATTTTTTTAAATTTTGGAATTACAAGGTAAAAGTTAGAGACAATAAAGTCCAATAACGTGCCTCCAAAGCTTTGTAACGGAAGAGTACGATAAACCTTGCACTCTACGATTATTTCTGTTAAATTCTCACGTGATTTATTGCAAGAATTTTTTAACCTATTGTTATGTGTTCTTCCAATATTCTGTTGTATTGAGTATATAGATAGTATAAAATAATACAAACAAACCGTAAAAACAATATTCTTCACATTACTTTTTACAACTCTACAAATCAATTCCAGTTAGTGAAATTACTATCAGTATCTATGATCAAAATATTTTGTCGTTAGTTATACTCTTTTTTCATAAGATAGTTTCTTCATTTCTGATATAATTGTTTCCTATTGCATTATTTTATTAATTTTATAGTAATTTCTACAAAACTTTTTACAAACATCGTATGAACAGTATCGAAGTGCGTCGAATTTTTTCAATATAAGGAGAATAAAAGAAAATACAAAAAAAGGAAACATGTTAATTTTTATCCCCATCACTTAAGGGTAAAGTTGTGCAAATTTCAGATTTTTTCATTAAACCGTTTCCGAAATTGACGCGGGAGTTCTGAAAAGATCGAATAACTCGGGGAAATTTTTCTAACAACCTTTTTTTCGGAAACTAGTCGTCTGAAAACGTAATGATTCACTGAAATTGGAAGAAGTTATTTTCGACTGAAGAAAATACTTTTCCTATATCACGTAAGCGAAAAAAATCATTCAAGAATATTATTTGCTCTAGAAAAAAAGATCCATAACAGTACGCCAAAGATGCGTTGATGAACAAAGCAAGATATTTAAAGAAGTCAAAGTATAATCACATTCTAATCTTTTAGCGCCTACAGAACTATCTATATTCGCAATGGACATATTAGCTGCAAACAATAAGTTATGGTTGTAGATACTCGGGGCTGCAACTTTTTTCCGATAGCTCGATACGCGATGTAATAAATAGTCCAGCGCCATTGCAATAAACGGATCACAATTTGCGTTTTATACAAATGGCAAAGTCCATTTACGTTCCCTTACACTCTGTTCGAGATGGATTGTAACGAAATCAAAATTATGTACAAAGATCATGTCTCAATTTAAACGTCTGAAAATTTTCAACGAACACCTGGTAATAATACATTCATAACAATATGTAAAACTGCACCACTTATCGATGCGTAATCGAACTTCGAATTATTAGCTACGTGCAAGAAGGTCATTGGACACGTTGTTTAAATAGCGTTTCTGTGGTCTGACGTAGCACAATGCCATGAGATTGAACAAGTCTATAATTACTCAAGTGCAATATTCAGTTCATACTTATGTACAGATCGCAGAGACGCCTTGAGATTCAAATTAGGAAATGGCAAGCCGTGATGTTTTTCGTTAATGCATTGTTAAAAGATCTTCTTACTTCGAAGAGTTGTACAGAGTCGACCAGCAAGCACTCATGAATTTACATACACTGTGTAGTCGCAGCTTTAGTCGGTTGTAGATGATTGCGACAAAGTGCACGTGCGTTATATACTCAAGTTGCACTATTTTTAGTTGCAATGCTAATTCAAGCCAGATCTTATAGCGTTATTCGAAACAAACAAAATCCGTTTACGAATCTACATTCAATCCGCAGTTCTCTCTACCTTGGCTTTGTTAACACTAAAGATTGTGTGCTTTATAGTTAGCAACCTGCGGTTCTGTTCTCTACCCCACTGCGCCCGATTCACATCTAGAAGTTAAATTTAGGGAGACAGAATTGGAGCCGGCCTTTAGAAAGTAGCTCGGAAATGTCTTTGAATTTGAACTTGAGGACGTCTGCATTCGTGTGGGCGGGCTCGCTTGTATTACAATACTTATACAGTACAGAAAACTACACATAACCAGAAATTATAATTTGTCCAGTTTAAAATTGACAGCTCCAAATAGGAGATCTGGCGTACCAGCTATTCAAGAATTGCATAATACTGTAACATAAATTTGTAATAATGATACCAAGAATAACAACAACGATAGTAATGATAGATTAAGATAGTATATAAGCTATAGAAACTTAAATGCAATATAATAATTTTTACCAAGATATAATACAGCCTTTTTTTTACGATTTTACGTCAGATTATATGCAAATAGAAAATTTGAAACTATTCTAAAAATATTTGAATTTCGTATAGGAAAATTTTATGTTTCGTTTCCTTTGAGTCTCAGAATCATACGTAATTTACGTATAATCAAAATAGATTTTCGTGGTAAAAAACTAACAAATTAAAGCTTGCTAATGATCAACAGCAATCTGAAGCATCAAAAAAGATGCAATGTAGAAACAAGGATGATTACACTCATAATGTATTATTTGTGAAAACTGGAGGCAAGTTTTATACAGTGTGCTCGCAATGACGTTACGCAATTGATACTTGAGAAAGGAAAAAATTACCATAAACAATAAGTATTTTATTGGCAAACTAGATCGTGATGAAGAGGACAGTGATTGTTAAGAATAAATTACGATCTATTTCAGGTTCAAAGAGCAGTATGACATGTTGTTTATTTGAGAAATCAATCTTATCAATCTCTGCATTCAAAATTAACTTATCATTACATGAAAATGACGTTTCAACCGATATACTCTTCAAATAAACATTGCAGTTACATCAGTAATATTCATGATGATGCTGAAACGAGCCATAGATTCACAAAATGTTTTTGATGGAAAAATCAGTCGAGTGGCGTGTTAACATTCTGATACTTACACGCTGATACAAATAGTGTGATCATAAAAAACAATACGTAGAAAAACTGTCTGAGAAATCCGCAGCTCTAGTGGCTAGCTTTAGCCTCATCAGATATTCTTTCTCTGATTTCAACTCAGGTTTTGCATATCTGATTTCACCCGGAATATTCAGTATCTTCTAGAATTACATAGAATAAATGTTATGTACTATGATACAATACTTTTTGCTTGTCCCAGCCTCGAATGACAATAAAAGTTGGTACAATTCATTTCCTGATCCTCTAGTTGTGAATGATTGTCAAAAATTGGCTTACAAGTTTATTTTGTACACATCTTAAGATATTGCAATACATCTAGTAACAGTTAATTCGTGCCACTTTCAAACCCAAATATTCCAATTTGGCAATATTTAAAGAAAAGTTAAAAAAAAAAACTCTATTTCTCATAGATCTCCTTTGTGAATCCAATTATTTGATAGCTGACATATGATTTAGCTTGAGTATTGCCCTAAGAAGCTTCCTACAAGATTTCATAGAGTTGATCATTTCAATAGTACCTACTTTATAACGTTTTTCTGGTTTCATTAAAAAAAAAAAATTATTTTCAGTCTTATCTCACTTGTCTCCACCCCATTCATTCACTCAACTATTTCTAAGCATGATTCGGTGAGATTTATAATTCTTTTGACGATATTTTTGATATTTTAGTGCAAATTTTTATGTAAAATTGAATCTTCATCACGATGTACTAATCCATCATTCGGCCAAAATATCGGGAAAAAAGTACCACGATATTGGACCAATTTGAGACATACTATTGACATGTGGCCCTGACCTGAGTCTGAAAAAGAAGCTTGGTATTTTCGTATGACAACCCGTGAGTTTTTGATGGTGATACAGCGTAACACTTTCCCAAAATGAATACCTATTTAAATGGCATATTTTCACAAGAAAGTGCAATCCAGGAACAGTTTTGAGTTGATATAAAATTATTGTGCACGCATTTGGCTAGTCCCCAATCGAGAATAGGGAAAAACAGTTTTCGAATGCTTCAACGTAACAGAATAGAATTTTGTTTAAGAGTAATGGGTCACAGTGCATAAGATATATCTCGCATGCAATAGCTAGTTGGCGGTCGTTAGTTGCGTGTACAGGTTACAGTGATACAGTAGCAGGTTAGATAATGTCGCCTAATTTTAACAATTTTTCTTTTACGCTATACCCTGTGGGAGGCGCCAGAAATCCGCGTATTACGTAAAATTTCCAATAGGATGAAAGACCACTAACCTTCTCACGCGGGACGTGTCGACGGAAGAGAATTAGTTATGTCCTCGAGGCGGTATTCACTATCTACATGCACGTCAAGCAGACGCCGGTTTCACACACAAACTACTAATGTACGTGCACCTTGAATCGCTCGATAAAGCAGCAGTAGCGCAGGTCGTTCTGCCATCTGTGAGGTACTTGGCGCACCATTTTTTTTGCGAATTACGGTGTGACGTATGTCAAGATTACGGTCTTATAGCAGGTCTGGGCACTCTATAGAAATGTTTTCACTCCATTTTTTGATGGGGGGGATGTCACTTACAATTGGTGTGAGCAGCCAGAAGAAATCTAATATGTGGTTCGCTACGGATTGGGCATTCACACGTGATACGTTTTCCTCCCCGAATGCTCATACACATATGCATACTTAAATATATATTCATATACTACATACACATATTGTACCGATAAATATACTTATTCATATTAGTGTAGTCACGCATGAGCCGAAAGCATGGTAGCAGTATGGTTAGATAGCAGTTACGTAATTCTGACGCTATCTGCCGAAACGTTCTAGGCAATGATAAAAAACACGCCCGCCATTGGTGGACTAGCCGCGGCTGAGTTGTTGCCGGGTTGAATACTAACATCCACAATTCTCCGTCGATCAGTCCGTTTAGTAACCGAACTTGGTTCGCGTTCTGTACCTTACTGCATTCATTTGCCAAAAATTCAATCAACTGAAAGATACCTGACCGAAGATAACACCGGTTTCAAGGTAATTTTAAAAAATAATACAGCTACTGCGAATAAACTTTGTAGCTCTGAATTTGCGTTTATTTTATTTTTGGCCTTTATTTTATATATACCACTTTGCTTTCTGACGAAGAGGTTATATCGGGTAATTGCCTGCAATATTATAAAATCCGCGTCAATATCCACAGACCATATAAGTTGGTTCTATTGTTTATTTCGGATACTGAATATGTATAAGTTTCTTTTTACCCCCGTACGAAAATCCACGAAATTTAGAAGACCCCTTTATTCTCGTATTATTGGAGTTGATCCGTTCTTCGGTGAATCGGCTGGATTAGGAAATGATGTCGCAATTCTATAGTTTATCAGTTTAGCATAGGTCAATTAACTGATGTGACTTTAGATAGTATTTAATTATATAATTTTTTGCTGCCTTCTACGTGTATTTTGTCAGAATTCTATTGACCACTGAAAATAACCATATTTGTGTTTCATTCAAACATTGTTAGTGTCTAAAAGTTTTTTTATTAAGCAAATTATCTTTTTCCACATTTACAGATGCCTGAGATCACATTAGTATCCCAAAATAAGAGTTTTGGTGGATGGCAAAAGGTCTTCACCCATGACAGGTACATACTTTGATCATCCGAGATCTAAATGATATTTCTTTTTTATACAAAAGGAGATTTCCGTATATAAACTTTTATATTACTCATCATTGAGTAACTTGTTTCCAAAAATATATTTAGGTTTCGATCTGTTAATATTAATGTAATCATTGTTGTCACAAATTTTGTCCATGTAAAATTAAGCTATTAGATGCTTAACAGAATATAGGACATCCATAAATACACAGATTTTGTTGTTTTTTACATTCTGGCAAAAAATGTTCACCACTTGTCTTTACTTTGTAATATTCAAAGGTATGCCATATATCTCTGTGTGACTGTTATAATTTCTTGTGAGCAGTTACAGAAAGAAAAGGTACATATAATATCATGTATTTCCCCTAAGCAACTAAGACTTCACTAGAAATTAGTCTTCCAGTGACGTTTTCTCCCCTTAAAATATTCATTTAGTAATGCAAAAGCTGTTCAAAATAAAATTACAGGATATTGCAAAAGAAATCAACTGTTATATTGCAGTAATTATGATGTCAATCAATTAATTGTTTGTAAAGTATTAAAACATTTGTCTACAAGTCCATTTTTATTTACTAAAGTATGGTAATGTGAACAAAAATTCTTTCTTCTTTCCATTAGATTTGAAGGTTTGGTTCCTCTTTAAAAATCATAGATAATTGCGCATGATGTAGTCTGATAAATACTGATCCACAATAAAGTTGAAAAGAAATCTGCAATCATGACATCTAGTAGTGTGTTGGGATTTAGAAAACGATACCGAAAGAAATTTATAATTGTGGTTGTCAAGCAGTCTTCAACTATTTTTATTTTGAACCACTACCGAACAATTTGGTTCCAGGTACAAATTAAAAATGAAAGCTTTATAGTTGCAAAGTGAAAATCTGGTATGGGTTACTATTCTTTTCGATTATGGTCAATCATATTATATTTTGTTGTGGCTATCACCATAAGTTGATGTTGGTGCAACAATGAATTGATGTCAAGGCCTTATGAAAAATGTAGTTTACTAAAAACACACATTACATTTTGCAACACCCAGATATCGATAGTTGACAACCATAATCGCATTAAATAATTACTTGCATCATATTTTATTGTAATTCCATCAATATTCAACCGTTATTTGTGACAATACGCATTTAATTTTCTAGGAACCATGACAAATAAAATTCTATACAACGGACCAAGATGTGTATCTTTTTTTTTAACAAAAAATGAATTTTTCTTTCAGTGTGGAGTTAAAATGTAAAATGAGGTTTGGTGTCTATCTACCACCACAAACAGAACAAGGCCCAGTTCCAGTTATTTACTGGCTGTCTGGTTTAGAGTGTACTGAAGCAAATTTTATTCAAAAAGGAGCAGCACAAAAGTACGCAGCTCAGTACGGTGTCATAATTGTTGCACCTGACACTAGTCCCCGTGGACTTAACATCCCAGGAGAAGATGATGACTGGGATTTTGGAACAGGTGCCGGATTCTACGTTGATGCAACAAACGAACCATGGAAAAATAACTACAGAATGTATTCCTACGTTACAAAGGAATTACCGGCATTAATAAATGAAAAGTTTCCAGCCATCCCTGATCGAAAGTCTATAGCAGGTCATAGGTAACATTGCAATCACAGCTGAGTAAAAAAAAAAAAAGAAAACTTGACGTGATATTTGATAGAATATAAGCCCATGTTGAACCGAATACTAAAGGTTGAATATCCATCGATATTTTCAACGTGTTCAGTTTTTTTAACGATTCTTCTGCTTGCAATACAATTGACGTATATTTAATAAAAGAAATTCCGAATCCATATTTTCAAGTTCACAATATCACCTCAAATTTTAAATTTAACACACATGTTCTTTTAGCGGTTCTGTCTTTAGATGTAATGAAAATAACCCAAAAAACGGAAAAGCTGTGATATAGGTATGAAATATCTTTTAAATTTAGATAAAATAATTATTTTTCTCGTCTATTTGGTCGTGAATCTAAATGACTGAATTGTATAACATTATGTTTTGTCATTACGTGTCATCTTTAGAATTTGAGAAAAGAAGTAGTTGTATCCATTCAATAACTGTAAAAAATGAACCTGTGATAGATCCTATTTAAAGAATTCAATCTCCCTGTCTATTAATGCAACATCGTGAGGTTGTTTAATTTTTTATAAAGGACTATTAAATCTATTACAGGTTGAAAACTGGTGATGTAATGTAGAATTGGAATGAAAAAAATCATAGTTTTCTACAATCCTTAAGTTGGCAGTCAATATTAAGAGAAAACGTCAAAGAATTTCACTGATTAGATTTACAATCAAATGGATATAAAAAATAGTTATATTGCACTAATTACAAGAGTATTTCATGTTGCTTCCAATGTCGCTGTGTTTGTTAGACTATCTGCATTAATTTTAGAAATATAACCACTAAAAAGCCTATATAAAAATTGAAGATCATATTCTGAATTCGGAAATATGTAGTTGAATTTGTTTTATTAAAATACATGCCTCATTTTTTTGTTAGAAGAATGTGTGAAAAGTTGAAATTAGTGATATTTCAAGGGGGTTTAGTTTCACATGGAATGACTTATATGTTGTGAAACCATTTTCATAACTTCAAAGTGCTTTTGTAATATTTATCAAAGTGTGATTAAAATAACAAAGTAATGAAGATGGTTTTAAATACATGCACATAATAATACACACGTATTATTGTTTTCCAGTATGGGTGGACATGGAGCATTTATCGCTGTTCTGAAAAACCCAGGCCTATACAGATCAGTCTCTGCAATGTCACCGATTTGCAATCCTATAAATTGCCCATGGGGGAAAAAAGCTTTTAATGGATATTTAGGTGGCGTGGAAGGAGATAGTAAATGGAAAGATTGGGATTCTACTGAACTAATTAAAAAATATAATGGACCTCAACTGGATATCCTAATTGACCAGGTGAAATCTACAACATTGTCATATTGTTAAATATTAATTTTGAAAAAACAGTGTTTATGGAACGTAGTATTGTGAAAAAATTGAAAATTTCACAGTGAGTTCAAGCACCTTTCACAAATGAAACAAAACTAAAAATCTCCCAGTAAAATATAGGACATTTCTGAAGCAGTTAAGTATGTGACTAAAAGAAATCTGGTCATATGAAAACACATTGAAATATTGAAAAAGTCATGCAAACAATAAGGTAAAATTGAAATGTTGTTTCAGGGTACAAACGATAATTTCTTGACAAAATCGCAATTATTACCTGAAAACTTGGTGGCTGCAGCTAAGGAATCTGGAGTGGCTGTTAATCTGAGGCTACAAGAAGGTTACGACCACAGTTACTACTTCATATCAACATTTATTGAAGATCACATCAAACATCACGCCAAGTACTTGAAAGCTTGATTGAGTTAACTTAGGTGAAACTCGAAATAAGAAAAATTTTATACAAATAAAAATCTGATACGAAACGTGCTTTATTTTAGTGTCAATGAAACCCTCGTTCCCGTATGGCGTAAATACTGACAGAAATTGTATGAAAAATATATTATACATCAGCGTGTTTAACGTTTTCATACTCTAATTATATGAGACGTACTTATGTATGTTTTGTACTTCATAAAACGTTCTTGGTTGAAATGTAAGTAGGTTTTCTAAAATCTCTTTCCATATCATTTTCCAATATATCAGACAGGCATGTAATATGTAACCTGTAATGTAATATCTATTTTCCCATGTCTATAGATGGATTTGTAAAAATAATATTAAATGTCACATAAAACTCCATAGCTGAGCAGAATTCATATGATTTTCAAGATTCAGCAAATCCCAAGAGATAATCTCAACCAAACAAATAAAAAAATTTCTCTACATGTCATTTAAACCCAAATGACAAATTACGCTGTTTCTATTCATCTCTTAGAGATGCGTCTCTTCATTCATATTTCTTAGATACATCTTTTTTTTTTTTGGTAGCACCCATAGATTTCGATACCTATCTTATTGATGTAGTTGAGATTCACTATTGGAGTCATGACTTATTATTACTAACTAAAAATTATTCTAAATGTTGCAGATAATGATGTTTCAACAAAGAATCAGATTTGAATTTAGTTTACTTTCCTATAGCAGGGGACAGAAAAGTAATAACAAAGTAATAACTTTCATTATAAATATTTGCTTATAAATTGTCTAGTTTTTTTTCACATTGTTCGTCTTACATCCTTCATATAAATACTTTACAAAATCGTAATATAGAATTAATTTCATTATGTGGAGAGCGTATCATGAGCGAGACCGAGGTGGTCCTCTGAATTCGTGCCAAAAAGTTAAAATCGGTTCACGCTTCTGCCATATATATGCGTTGCCCCATTTTTGCCAGAATCTGTTTAAATAATGCAAATTTACAAATATGATTGACTGAACCGATCAAGAACAGATATACTCACATTCCCCATGCTGCACCTCCCAAATGTGCTGCATGATCAAAAAACTGCCACTTCATTATGCACCCTATCGTATCAAGGCAGACCATTGCCTTAATAGCCTGTGAAGAATATAGACAGCTATTGTGAAATTAGTGTTGCATTTCAATGATGAGACTCCATACTTTGCAAAAATAGGATAGTTTCTTAATTAACAACGATTGCGGTAACTTAATTTACAAAATGAGTATAATTTCAGTACACACCGAATCAGCCGTGAATGTATACATTGGAAGAAAAATAATGCTGAGTCGTGAGTCAGGATACTGTGTGCAGGCAAAGCTCAGAATTCCCATTATGGCTCCTGACTTAAACGAATCAGATATGTTAGATCATCTGCTGCTCAATTCACATATTTATAGAAATAAAGTAATGGAAATATCAAGAACAACTCACAGCTCCAAGAGAAAGGCCTGGTCTGGAAAACACAGTCTTGTAAAAGTAACTAACAAGGTTTGACATCACACCACTGGTTAGATATAGAGCTAGAAACTGTTCCTTGCCAAGTGCTGCTACAACTGGAGAGCTAAAGCTGTTCAAAACAAACATGTTCGCAGCTAAGTGCAGGATCGTATAGTGTGAGAATGTAGATAACACCATTGGCCAACACATCGCACCTTGGGTTAAGAAGAAATAACATTATTAATGGGAATTGGATTTGAGTCAGTTCATCGCAAATATTAATATTCTGAAGATTCAGTATGTATTTTTAATTCATCAGTTGAGACATCTGCATACCATTGAACAATTTTAGAGTTTGATTTCATGCATCACATTAATTGACAAAGCATTTCTTTTTTACAATCTCTTTAGGTAAACAAGTTTGTTTAATCCAGAAGTACATAGATTGGAATTCATTTATATATTTTTTTTCTCATTAGAATCAAATAATAGGAAGTCTTGTTTCTGACGATAACATCAACTATTTGGTTCAGTGATATGTTTGGCGCTGCCACGCTATCTTAAGAACTACTGAACTGATTCACTTAAAATTTGAAGGCATTATTTTTGAATAGTTATTTTTTTTGCTGCACTTTATGTGTCTAATTGTAAGCTATATTTGTGGTAGTTGATTATTATTGATCTATACTAAAAGTATCTCCCTGAAAATATATTTCCGAAACATACTTGCAGGACTTTGTACTAATATAACGCGAACCTGTGGAGCACAGAAAGTCAGAACGATGAGAGGTAATTTGTTGCAATCAAAAAGTGAAGTGGCTACTCCAAGTCTTGAGATTCAAATATGAGTTTCATATTTTTTTTTTTTTACATAAGAGGAATGAACATTTGTTCAGTGTGTTTTTCCTACCAGGAAAAAGCAAGTGAATTGTTATTAACTTATCCCGCTTCTCGAACAGAACTTTTTTTCCAGATCCGGTATCTTGACTAGTGTGAAATTCTTATCATTACAACTCCCATCAGAAAATCCATATCAAGAAATACATTTTTTTTATATGAAAAATGGCAGGATTCTTATAGATCTTGAAATTTAAGCCTAGACATTTTGTTCAAACTTTAAATAGTCACATTTGACAAATTAAGCCTAGCATTTTCAAATGAAAATTTTGCATAAATTCAAAAGTAATAAGGTTTGCTATTTAATATAAAAAAATTATTTTTCAACCTAATGACCATGTTCTTCAGAGACAATCGCGTGGCAAAGAAATCAGCATGATTATACACCTCTTGTATAAAAACTTTTCCCAGTTTTGACATTTTCCTGAAAAAAACTTACTGGAATTTGGATTGGAGCAAAAATATCGTAGCATGGTGCCCTGAAGAGCTGGTACACGCCATGCGCAAAATACCAAGACATTTATGAAGCAAATAGGAACAAATAGCTTTTTTCCTTCGTCTAAGCTATTCCACCAATTGTGAACCGTCGCCCTCCATCCAGTGCGCTGTATAAAGAGAGCAACAATAGGTCTATATTTTTCTGTTCACTTCATCTTCTTCACTCTGTTTTTCCAAGGAGCACACTTCCGTTATTTTTGGACGTGTAAGTTGTATGTGATCTCTCGCCATGCATTTAAACATGACAAATATGTGTTCTTTGAAAAACAGAGCTCCTAATAATTTCATTATTGTATTTGGAAAATGAACAACTTTACATACTCTTACTCGAGTAAACTCGAATCGATGGACCAACCTCTGGGTGCGCGCCCTAATATTTTCATATTCCCAAATTGCTGATCCAACTATTGATGCGCTACTGAACTGTAAAAGAATAATGAAAAGAAATTGACTGTAAATTTCAAAACTCAGCAAAGCTATTTCAACTGTAAGATTATGCATATTATAGCAAATCTAGTTGCACATGTTTTGTTGAAATATATAATTTTTTTCACGTGTGGCTAGTTAAAAATGTTTAACTTTTCCAAATTCTTGGACAACATTCAGTATGTTGTAGTCATATCAAGTCCATAGCTCCTTTTTCAATGAATTTGTGCATGAAATACTAGCTTTGGTATGAATATCTGGCTGTCAGACATCTTGGTAATAAATACTACGCGATAGTTAAACGCAAGATCACGTATTGAAAATGACATTTTGAAAGTAATTCTCCAGTTTTTAGTTTAACGATAGTAACAAAAATGACTTGATCGTATTGAATGCTATACTTTCCGTGACGAAATTTTCAGAGAAATGTATTAGTGGTTTAGGAGGAGTTTCAGGGTATCCAGCGTGAATGGCATATTAATTTCCCACACATTTTCTAGTTTTCCCATAAAAAACATTGATTTTTTTTAAGATACATCTGAACTACTCTTATTGAACGAACTTGCTTTTCTTATTCAAATTCATTGCTTTATACCTATATTTTAATTATAAATGAAAATAGTCAATCTTTTTCATATTCAATTTAATTTGGCTCAGTTTCAATTATTTGATATTTCAATAATTGTTCAGCATTTCAACTCGAAAGAAATACGTCATGGTATATGGATGTTCATGAAAGAAAATCGTACCTAACAATTATTTGAATTCAGAAATATGCATTCAGTAATGTGAATTAATTTTAGTGTTCAATTATAATTATCAGCAAAATTTAACATTTCTCATTAAATTAACAAAAACTCAAGTTTCATTTATGTACTTTTTTGTACTACACATTTGTTTTCTACAGATGTAGTGTGCATTGACTAGAATATTCGCCTTGGAGCAGTATTAAAGGAAGAAATTAGTACAATTCTAGGAACCGTGGTCGAATTTCCTGACATTCCGCTAATAGTTTCAAACTGTGTGAAATTTCCAAATCTTCCTTGGTTTTCCAGAAATTCTTTAGTGATAGATACTCTGTATCTGTTTACACTCTGAAGTATATGCTTGCTAATAAAGAAGAACTAATAATGAAAGAGGCTCAGCCTATGGATTTACATGATATAAAAACTAACATCACTTTACTGCTAGCAGAACTTGCGTTAATGAAGATTCGATCACCATCAGCTGTACAACTGTCCAACAGTGCTCAAAATTTGTAACACTAGCGAAATTTTGCAGTTCCACTAACAAATTTGTGGCTAATATTGTTGGCACGGAACAGTTTTGCAGGGTTACTCGTGAAGATTGATCAGAGTTACGGATCATGTCATATATGTTCTTTTTATTAATCATTCTTTTCGACTTTGAGCGAGAAGTTAAACTATCCAAAAATTGCGATAATTATTGTGAATAAAGAGAGAATTACCATAATAGAAAAACCAAGTGGCTTCCATAGTCTTGTGAGGTGAATAGGACCTGGTTTGGTAAGTTCACTAGTAAACGGCGATTTGGTTTGTTTGGAAGCATCGGTTACTCTTCGAAAATACCTCACATGGTGCAGGGTGGTTTGCGACATGGCTTTTGGTTTGTGATACTGCACACCAGATAGTAGCCTGATTAAAGAGAGGAATCAAAATATTGTATCGGCTTCAGACGCATGACGTCACATAACCAAAATTTACCAACGATGCCGTTTTGTATTAGTGTTTACCATTTGCCCGACATGTTTCCAAAATTGAGCAACGCCTGCGTGGCCATAATTGTATAGGAAATAGTTATTCTTTCGTTCACTTTGTGTACTCTTATATCAATTTTTACTATCTTTAACTACATTGTCAATTTCATACGGAAGCCCGGTTATGCATACTTTAGTGTGAATTTCCACAATTCTTTGCCAATAGGAATGACGATAAAATAGAAGATTCGCACTCAGCGCACAACAGACAGTGCTTTCCTGCTTTATTGGCGGTTCTATTGGTCAAGAACTCTGCAGCAAAATGCTGTGGCAGCACTTCGCCGCCCGTGAAAATTCAGGCTTAATGCAAACTTCACCGTACCACGCGTGCTTTCCAACGTTACAACGGTTTCACCATTGCACATAACCATATATTTGACACTCTGAATTTGACAACGACTGCGTCCGTAATTCTTAGTGCATATATACACATGTTTATATGCTGTAAGGTGCTGTAAGGTTCCGTTATTAACAGTTATTTTCTGGCAGCACTGACAGAAGTTTTGCGTCACTCTTGCTCTACCAGATTATCAATGATACTCCGTCTCACACCTAGGGAATTCTTTAGTGTGTAGGCGGCTTATCTCAGGTCGTAGTCATTTAAAGCTGTGTAACCGTAGAAAATGCCAAGATGGCGTTGTGGGCAACTTGCCCCAAGGATGACAAGTTCGGTGAAATTTTAATCGCCTACAGAGTTTAAAATACGGTTTTAACCATGTATATATTAAAAAACAGTATTCTGCTACTATACACGATCTATTTTTCTGTAAGCAATGAAAATTAATTTTTTTTTTGTTTTTTCTACGTTGTCAACTTTTAAAGGTTATATATTGCATTGATCTCTCGTTCAAAATGCTGTATATATTCATTCATCCTGTGTCGTTTTATTAAAGTTTTGTGAACTTTATGTGTGTTTAACTAATTGTCTGATCGCCAGCTTCGACATAATTTTTTTTTTTATATTATTTTGAAGGTTATAGTCTCGTTTAATTCCACTTTAAATTTGTGAACTGTACATGGGTTCCTGTTGTCTTTGATCCCGGTTTTTACTTACCATGATGAGCATATTGTATGAAAAACGGCCTTTAAAAAGGCCAAGATTAGGCCCTCCCGACGTATATCCACAAGAGCCTAAGCAAAAGGAGGATGAGCTTACACTAGTGAACGTTAAACATGGTTTTGCTACAATGCCTCAATTATCCGATGAATTTGGATCAGCCAAGCAATGTAATGTCACTGCTGCAAAAGTTGGTGCATATTTCAACGGTATACTTGCTAAGAAAGAAGAATTTGCCACGATGCCTGATACGGGAAGAAAGAGACAGCAGATTAATCCTAAGGATAATTTTTGGCCTGTAACTGCCAGAACTAAAAATGGGATTGAAGCTTGGTTCAAAGATCTGTCTGGCTGTAAGCCTTTGCTGGCCTTGGCCAAGAAAGCCCCTAATTTTAACAAGAAAGAAGAAATTTTTATGATGTTATGTGAATATCAAGTACCGATGCTGAGAGCCGCTTGGTTTATTAAATTAAGTTCTGCTTATACCGTTGCTGTTTCTGAAGCAAAAATTAAGAAAAGACAATTACCTGATCCAACAACTGGTAAGGTTCAAAACAGAAAAGTACAATAAATAATAAAACGATATGTGTTGTTACAATCTATCAGATTTGTAATTTTCATTATATGAGTCAGACAGATATCTCGAACACTTGATCCAAAATTATTATACTCACAAAATGGGTACAGACTGGAAAATAGAAATCACACATTGTTTTTTAGTTTATCATTATTGATCTTCAATATTCACAGGTTGTTTTACAAATTTGACGAAATGCTATATCATACGTCATAAAAGACTGTTAGAATTCCATTTGAAATATTAAAGGGTACTAAAAAGTAATTTTAATGTAGTAATGCATTTTTAGAAAAATTCGTTTTTCCACAACTAGAGGTTTGTCTGAAATTATAATCAGTAAAGCATAATGAACCAAATTAGACTCATATTTTATTAACTCAACTCTTTCAAGGTCATTCTACAGTTGTAGAATAGTGATTTCTTATTTAATGTTTCGTTACTTTAACTTGACTGACTTCACATTCATCAGAACTTAGCTTCCTACATACATACTAATTATTTTGTTGAATTCTCATCAATGAACTTATGAATCGGGTTGGTATGAATTTTCTTATTTCAAATAATCTATAAATTTAAGTAGAGTGAAAATAAATATTTATGGGGCAATAAATACAATTGATCCTTTATTTTTCTTTTAGAATGGACTGGTACCTTAATAAAATTTCTAAAAGATCAGCTGACCAAATTACAAGAATATTATCACATGAATCACAATATCTCTAATGGCATGAGCAACAGTACCAATGGTAGTAATCTGAATAATAACAGCACCAATAATACTGTGAATAATCAACCAACTACACCAAACCCAAATCCTGGGACAACTGTGGGTCCAGCTATGAACGAAGATCATAAATTAGCACTTAAACAGTGGCATTACTGTATTCAATTAGCCAAATACATGTTTGAGGAAGGATTGCTCGATAGGCAAGAACTGTTACAATGGATCTTAGAACTTCTCGATAAAATGAGATCTGCTCCGTTGGATGATGGGATTTTGAAGCTCTTATTACCATTGGCTTTGCAATATCTAGAAGAGTTTGTTCAGTCGGAGTTGTTAGCTAGAAAATTGGCATACTTATGCTGTCGTAAAATCGCACAGATGTGCAGCAATGTAGAAAACAGCAATAATCCTCAAAGTCCTATGGTCACTGCCTCTGTAAAATCAGAAGTGAGTAATATAAAAGAGAATCCCATTGCTCCAATGCCGGTTAATCCATTTACCGTGACTTTCAACGACTATATTAACTGTCCACATCACAGAGACATAATCTTGGGATTATCGGCTATAATTCAGGTACCTTTTTAATTATGTAGGGTAAGTTTTATTTGGTTGTCACCAAATTAGACACAAGTCATTTTAATTGACGAATAATATAAACACATACAACTACTCTACACAAAGGTTTTTGAAGAACACTGTCTTTGGTGCAGAAACTAACTTGAGAACGACAAATTTATTTTAGAAACACGCATTTAAACGCATCTAACGATCGTTCTTCATAAAAGATAATCAGTCGTTCTTCCCTCATTAGAAATTAACTTTTATAAACTATGTTTATGCTTCGTTATTACTTATCACATTTGCTAAAGGTAGAACTTGCAAAATCATTATTTTAGTATTTTATTATTTTCATCAAGAACTAACCCACCTCGAAATAGGAGTGCACTTTTTCATATAAACTCTTACATGTGATTTTATAAATTGGCCAACTAGAATATTATTACAAGAGACACTTTTGAAATGCTTATCCAGAAGAAACCTTTGAACATATACCCAAGTGGTTTGTATTTAAGGAAAGTGAGTAGAATGGAAGCTTTTCCAATCTAGTTAAATTGATCTTCAACAAATTTATGACTCAATGAGGATTTTTATTTCGTATCCTGTTCAATATTGCTTGTGCCTCATCAGCTTTGACTAAGATAATCTATTCTTAGTCTGTACAATCAGTAGACCAATCTTCTAATTTCTCTAATTACCTATAAATCCTTAGGTAATTACAATCGAGTGTCCGACCGCCTTAGTTTGGAATAGTGTCGGAGAAGGTAAAGCACCATCAGTTTTAAATGGGTCTCCATTAGATCATCTGCCTAGTCCTCCATCAGCTTTACCATGCCCCCCTGCCAGTTCGATAAATCCGACGATGAAACAGATCAAGGTTGCTCAAGAAAGTATTCGCAGACGATCATTAGCTGCTGAAGGCCGATGGTCGTGTGACAAATGGCAGCAGAGTAGTGCCGGTATGACAACGACTAAGGTTTTAGCTGCTCTGGATGCTTTAGATCGTCATAGTTTTGACAGAATGGATGCCTTAAACTCTCTGGATACACTGTATGCTAAAATATTCACTGCTACACCTAAGGAAAATACAAATGAGAGAGACACGAAAGTTGAATATTCTCCGCAGCAAGATGCCGCTATTATAGAAATTTTATGTGAATGGGCGGTAAGTTCGGAACGATGGGGCGAGCATAGAGCAATGGCTGTGGCTAAGTTGTTGGAAAAACGTCAGAGTGAAGCTACTGGAGAAACTAATGATAATGATGACAAAGACAGTGTTTGTAGTAATGCTTCACCACCAGGGTTGCCAATTTTTCAACCGCTACTCATGAAATTTCTAGATACCGATGCTCCGATTTTAGACCATAGTTCTTCCCAGTCCAAAGCACAGTTCACCAATTTGGTTCACTTATTTTCCGAGCTTATTCGTCACGACGTCTTTTCGCATGACGCATATATGTGTACTTTGATATCTCGAGGGGATCTGATCCAAGGTAATTGTTCGTTACATTAAAACATTAGAGTATCAAAGTTGAAGGTATTCTACGATTGGCAAACATTATTACTAAGTTCTACTGAAGCAAGGTCTATTAATATTACAGGACCAGCTGCTAGTAAACCAAGTACACCGAACAATCGTGAACCAATAGACGAAGACAGCTTATTTCCTGGAATTGATTTGAAACCAGCTAAATTGGAAGTGCCGGATCACGGAAGAACAATGGATTATGATGATAGTAAAATTGATGATGATTTAGATAAGTTGCTACAACATATTAAAGAAGATCAACAGAATAGCATGGATGCTCCAGACAGTCCAAAGGAAGATGCCTTGGGTGGCCATAACGCACATGATGGGCTAGATTCTAAAAGTCCAAATCCATGTAGACATTTACTTTATACTACACATTTTCCATTGCCACAGGTATTGGTATGATTTCGTACTTATAGATTTGAACAGAAGGATATTGGAAAATTTCTGAAACTTTTTATTGTTTCAGGATGAAACCTGCAGTCAACATGACTGCAATCAACGCCACGTTCTGTTATATGGTGTAGGACGAGTACGAGACGAAGCAAGACATGTCGTTAGAAAAATGACAAAAGAAATTTGCAAATTATTTGGAAAAAAATTTAGCATCGATGTTGCAGAAGGTGGCAAAGTAAAAAAACACTCACGGAGTGAATTCAATTTTGAAGCTGTTACTCAAAAGTTTCAAAACTTGAGTTATTTTGACCAACACGTCGTCACGTGGCAATGTGCTACACAAGTCATTGAAATGCTAAACACATTTGCATTAGCCGGATCATCTTACTTACCTGTTCAGGAACATGTCGCATTCTTATTTGACCTAATGGAACTTGCGCTGAACATATACGGACTTATTGATGTTTGTATTCAGATATTGAAAGAACTGCCAGAGATTGAAGCACAATTGACAGTCAGAAATAGTCAGCTCGTCAGAAGTTACACCACGAGCTTGAGTTTATATGTTGTCGGAGTGCTAAGGCGATATCATTGTTGTTTATTACGTAAGTTATTTTTCAAACTTTGACCATGATAATATATATATTCTGTTGTATACCCCTTCTCCATAATTACGTATTTTTAATCATCCAAATTTATTCAACTTGCAGTTGCTCCAGAACAAACAACAGCAGTGTTTGATCTCCTCTGCAAAGTTGTCAAGCATGTTTCGAATCCAAGTGACTGTAGCTCTGCTGAACGTTGCGTTTTGGCACATCTGTACGATTTGTACTCAAGTTGTTCATTATTGAAGACAAAACCCCACGGTGTGGAAGCTTTCAGTAATGCATACCCTAAAATTCGAACAGCTTTGTACAGCGCATTACAACCAACTCCATCGAACCACGTTTACAATTCTCAATTCATGATTGATGTCTTTAGTAGTCCAAGACGTAGTGGAAAAATTGAGCCTCAATGGGCCAGACAGCTGAACGAAACTCCGGCGAATCGTTATAGCTTTGTATGCAATGCAATTATTGTTGCTGTGAGCAGTGAGACAGATAATGATAAATTAAATGACGTTGCGATAATTTGCGCAGAGCTTACAGCCTGCTGTAATGCTCTGAGTGCCGAGTGGTTGGGTGTCTTAATGGCATTATGTTGTTCATCCAACAGTTCATCATTTTATATCGATGTTTTAAATCAAGTTGATGTTCAAAATTTGAATGTCCGTAATTCTTTGGCCGTGTTTACATCGATTTTGATTGGTAAATATTCTTATACTATTTTTAAACAATTGAAAGATTTCGAGTAATAATCGGGCTGATTCAAAGATTACGGTCATGTTGTAAATCTCTATCACTATATGCACTATAATTTGTGTGATTGTGTTGCAGCCAGACACTGCTTCTCCTTGGAAGATTTTGTAGTGCACATAGCATTGCCGTCTCTTGTAAAGGCTTGTAATGAAGGCCGCGGTGATGCGGATATGGAAGCTGAAGCAGGTGCTCTGTTAACTTGCCACTTACTTCTACAACTATTCAAAACAGTCGAGTGCCCCCAACCGGCTTTATATTCAGTTAGCACCAGTCCGCATCCGCTGCCCAGTGGGAATTTGAGACGTTACAGTATAAAACTTAGCTGTGACAGACACCTGCTAGCCGCTGCCCACAATAATATCAGAGTCGGACCTGTATTAGCAGTTTTAAAAGCGATTCTGGTTGTTGGTGATGCTACAGCAGGTAAACTGCCGCCTAAAAAACCAGACATTCCAATGGCTCACTCTAATAAAGCTGGTCCAGGCAGCGTGGGTGCTAGTGAGAGAGAGTCTATTAGTCACATATTGGGCACCAGTGACATTTTAGGCGGAGGCGATGACTTGGGTCTCGACCTTGGATTATCATCAAGCAATGTTAACATGGAGACAGAAAATGTTAAAGGTTTGTCAGCTTTTGCTCAGCATGTATTGCGCCAGATATGCAGCCAAGAATGGGTGCTGGAAAGGTGTCTACAAAATCCCGAAGAACTGTGTCATCCCGACATGCTTTTGGACAACATGTTAACTCCTCGTCAAGCTCAAAGATTATTGCACATGATATGTTATCCTGACACGCTTATAGACACATTTTTAGACCAGAAAACGCACATCACAAATATACTGGAAAACCTCGAACAATGGAGTCTACGAATGTCTTGGCTTGACTTGCAGCTTATGTACAAACAATATCCAGCAGGTTCGAGTGATTTAACGCAATGGTTAGATACTGTGGCTAAAGCAGCAATTGACGTGTTCCAACTGAACACTACCTCCGGTAAACCGGACAAGAAGTCAGGTTCTATATGGTTGGTAGCACCTTTGGTATCGAAGCTGCCTAGTGCTGTACAAGGTCGTGTTTTAAAAGTAGCTGGACAAGTGTTGGAATCTGGTAATTGGTCTAAAGCAAGCAGAGAAAAAGGCAGATCGAAATCACCGTCTCTGTTCAATCATCAGCCATTTTTATCTCTAGTATTAACCTGTTTAAAAGGACAAGATGATCAAAGGGAAGGGTTGTTAACATCTCTGCACTCACAGTTGACACAATTTTTGAATATGAGCAAGGAAGAAAAAAATATTGGTTTGGAAGATCCAAAAACCAGGGAAGTGTTACAGGATGCTCTTCAACTGAGGTTCAGTTTGGTGGGTGGAGTTTTTGACACAATTCAAAGAAATACCACCGTAACAACTGACTGGGCGATCTTGTTTGTACAATTGATTAGTTATGGTGTCATAGACTTGAACAATAATTCAGAACTATTTACAACGGTAATAGATATGTTAGCAACTCTGATACATTCCACGCTTGTTTCGGATTCGCAGTCTGAGAAAGATGAAAACAAAAAGCATTATCAGAATCTGATGAAAAAACTTAAGAAGGAATTGGGTGATAGAAATTCACAGAGCATACAATTTGTAAGACAGTTGTTACCTTTGCCCAAAGTGACAATGGAAGTTATCGCATGCGAACCTGTCGGCTGCTTGACAGATACAAAGGGCAACAAGATAGCTGGATTTGACAGCATTGATAAAAAACAGGTAACTCATTGAAGAATATGTGTTACGCCACATAATTGATTTATAGAATTTTACACACATTGTGTCTGGTTTGTTAATACAAGTTTAATTGTAAAATATGTACCAAAATGGGGAAAAAATTTCCCTTGATCATGGTGAAGAACAGAAAAATCAATCTGAATTATAACAAAATTTTTTGGAACGGCTAGAGAATGTCTTTACATATATATTACACATTCTTACTCTTGATACGATATCAGTCTGACATTTAATCAGTAATGTAATTTTTCTGTTTATTTCTCATACTGGTCATAAATTTCTTTTATTAATAGGGTTTACAAGTATGTGACTCACAAAAAGTATCTGCTTGGGAGTTATTAGAAGGGCATAAAAATCCAGCACCACTATCTTGGGCCTGGTTTCGAGCTGTGAAAATGGAAAGAAAACCACTGACTTATCAAGGAGCTCAAAAGTTGCTACGTTATCATACTCATAGTGCAATAAAACCTGCAAGTCATTATTTAGACCCACCGCCACTACCTCCCGAAGATTTAGAACCAGATAAAAAGGAATCAGAACCTGGAAAAGCTGATACACCAATGAGTGTTGAATCCCCTGGCAGAACAGGCAAAGGAAAGGCTATGAAACCTAGAAAACCTAGAAAAAACAAAGGCGCAGCTACTCCAACGGCACCAATACCTCAGCAACTGCAGGTAAATTGTGACTTTCATAATGTATTTCCGAAAAACCTGTGTTATTCACGGGTAAATTGCTTAACAGAACAGACGCAGATATGCTGACTTTGTACCAGGAAGTAAACTGTTGCTTCAACTTTTTTCTGGTAACCGTTGTGTTTTTTCAAGTTATCAACGAACTGCATGCATACTTTTGACACTATCATTTCGAATAGGATCGAATTTATCACAATCTTACACATTTCATCAAAACACTGAATGTTTGTTATTAATCCTTGCTTTAAATACACAAAGAAAGGATCTTGTATGATTAATAGTTTCTCAATTTATCAAAGAAAAGCATTTGCTAGTAACTTTTATGCATTGTGTATATAAACAAATTATTTATGCATAATATTTTTTTATTCCAGCAACAAGGTCCACCGCAAATGCAACAGATACCGTATGGTCAACAACCGCAGGTGGTACAACAACAAGCAATGTTCCCCGGGCAACCGCAACAACCGCAACAGCAATGGTACCCAAATCAACAAGGACCAACACCACAGCAGCAGTATGGTTACGGACAGCAAATTCCACCTGCTCAAGTCAGCGGTCATCGATACGAACGTCCTGGCATGAATAACCAGTCGAAACAGGCACTATCCAATATGCTACGCCTTCGCGTACCATCCAATCAGTTTATGGGAGGACAACAACAGCCTGGTGCACCCCCAGGACCTGGACCAGCTGCATACCAGGGTATGCAGAGACCACAGTTCATTAGACAACAATTGCGAACACAGCATGCTGGCCCAGGATTAAATCCCCAGCAAACTATGTTCCCACCACAACAGCAGCAGCAAGGAATATATGCTGGGATGCAACAAGGTAATTTATATTGAACTTTTTCACATTGTACGGTATTAGCAGTATTATACGTTATCTAGATAATTTCATTTATAATAATCATTTTGAGTAAATTTGTTCGTCTTATAGAGTCAATGCGTGTGAAGTTCATCTTTCATCTTCATCTACACTGATCACAAAAATGAAGGGGGCACCCATTATTTGTTTGCAAAAACCAAGAATTTTAAAGGTGCAAAACACTCATTCAAAAATCCGTTAAAAAGTATTTTGAAGCTTGAAATAGCTTGCCTAATAATAATGACCTGCGTAGTCCATACTAACATTTTAAAGATTAGAGATTCTTCTGTTCAAAACCCTTCAAATTGGTTCTAAGGTGTTCCAACACATTCAATTTTAAACAGAAACGCAGGATTGTAATGTTACCTATAGTATTAGAGTTACTCAAGGTGTACCAGGTGAAGTTGCATGGCCGAATTTAGACCTAGTTTAATCAGTTTTTCACATGAATTTTTCGCAGAGTTATCCAACTTTCAAATTGCTAGTCTTTTAAAGTAAAAAAGGGTGACCCCTTAATTTTTGGGACCAATGGTGATAAATCAACTGCTCACCTTCATATTTTTTTAAGATATAAAGATGAAATAAACTGCTTCCTGAAACATAGGTGACACCATTCGAAGTCAAGACTCTGATGTGATTTTGAAAAAACATATCTTTCATTATTTCATCAAATTTAGGCTGTCTGGTTCATCCCGCTAAATCTTTTGTTACCTCAACAAAAAAATTAATCACAGCAACAATATACTTTTCAGTACCTACATAGGAATATTTTGACAAATGAACAATACTTCTTTCTCAGTGTATTAAGAATCTTCCCTTCTTATTCTTATCATTTTAATTATCTGGATAAAATCGATCATAATCTGACCTAGATGAATTTGTGTATGAATAATCTTATCTTCATCATGATAATCATATTGATTATCTTGTAGAACACTGTTTAGTGCGAATCGTTGGCCTTGTGTAAAGCTAAAGCATCAAGAGTTATTTAGAATCATTCAACGATTGATATTTATAAGATCGATGGTCACTTTCAGGAATGAATCAAAACTATGCAGGTTACGGAGGGCAACAAATGTTGCCACAGCAGCAACAGCAGCAAATGTTACAGCAGCCGCAGCAGCAGCAGCAGCAACAGCAGCAACAACAGCAACAACAACAACAGCAGCAACAACAAGGCATGATGAATCAGCAGCAGAATATGATGTTCCAGAATCCACAGCAAATGATTGGTGCTCAAAGAGGACAAGAATATATGCCGCAGCAAAGAATGCAGCCAGGTACTGCCCGGCCGCCTTATCATCAGGTATGAAGAATCAAAATGAATGTGTACTATATTACAGTGTATTTCACGTAAATATTTCATGTAAATATATCCAGTAGATTTTATAAGAAACAACATGAATGGGCAAGGAGAGATGATACTACATTTACTATATTTTCGTCAATTTATTCTTGTTATTCATGATACGGCACCTACTGTGTCCGGTCCATGACGACTAATTTCGAAGCCCAAGTCCTTGTAACATCCATACATATACGTATGAACTTTCATATAAACAAACAGAAACACGTAACTTATAGCTGAGAATTATCGGATGTCTAACACTCAGGAGAAATATACAAGTTTGAGAAAGTTATAGGAAAATGATAGGAAAAGGAGTTAAGCCTGCTTAAGTTACAGTTGCATTCAGGTCTTCAATTGGACTTTGAAAAAACTAGAATTAGCAAGAAACTTATATACAGTTCAGTCGCTAGACACCCCGAATTAGAAGTTTCACCCAAATATTCAATATCATACATATCATACATATTTAGAGCTACTAGTATTTTGTTGCATTCAACGTATTTTAAAGGCACCAAACGTCACAATGAACACTATGGGGCCAATGGGTGGGGGAGTTCAAAATCAACCAGCTCCCCCATATAGACAAGCTAGTGGCAAGCCTGGTTCAGTTGGAGTTGCTGGTGTTGGAGCAGGTGGTGTTGGGTTACAGCAACAAAATCAACAATTCCAACAGGTAAAGTTCATGCACTCCAAGAACTTTTTGATTTTACTTCTAATTGTTGCATTGTTCCAAATACAAGTCAACCCTTAATGTAAGTGGACTACAAGAAGTTCGCCTTATATTCAGAACAATACAATGTATGCTGAAACTTAGCGTAATGCATTAATAATTTTAATCTAACGTTGGTCTTAAACTACTCGTGCATTTGATAAACATTTGTTGTGTGATATATAACGGGATATAGCACGTGAGCTGGATCAGTTGTCTCTCGACGTACGTGAACTTGGCTCGCCAATTGTCGAAAATGTGAATTCGGACTATTGCATAATTTGCCGTTAATTAGCCGTAAATTAGTCGCGCGACTAATTTTTTTGTCGCACTCAATTTTCAAAAAAAAAGCGGATGGCGTGCTAACTTTTTAAAAACTTAGCGCGCCATCTACCAAAAAAACGCACTGCGAGCATCATGCGTAATTCTGATTTGGTTGATAATTTGCCGTAAATAAGCCGCAAATTAGTCGTTGAACTTTTGTTTTTGTCGCACTCAATTTTTTAAAAAAAAGCGGATGGCGTGCTGATTTTTCAAGAATTTAGACCGCCAACTACCAAAATAACGCACAGCGAGCATCATGGGTAATTCTGATTTGGTTGATAATTTGCCGTAAATAAGCCGCAAATTAGTCGTTGAACTTTTGTTTTTGTCGCACTCAATTTTTAAAAAAAAAGCGGATGGCGTGCTGATTTTTCAAGAATTTAGACCGCCAACTACCAAAATAACGCACAGCGAGCATCATGGCTAATTCTGATTAGGTTGATAATTTGCCGTAAATAAGCCGCAAATTAGTCGTTGAACTTTTTTTTTTTGTCGCACTTAATATTCAAAAAAAAAGCGGATGGCGTGCTAACTTTTTTTTTATTATCACAATTCACAGCTACGTTGGATGAACTATTGACTTTTGTATTCTCCATAGAAAATCGTCAGTCTCAATACAAATCATGAGGACGTCCAACTTTAAGACACATTCGTTCTCGTACCAAGTGAATAAATAAATTAGAGATGTAAAAATAAATTGTTTAAAAAAGAAAAACTGATTTTCATCCATCCATTCACTCTCAAGATTAAAATAACAAATAAATAAATCAAAGGCGTATAAATAAAATGGTAAATAGAAATCATTAAAAAATTATTCATTCATCCATCCATTCCATTGGAATGAAAAGAGAACCAAGATATTTATATGTAAATATTTTGTGTGTGGGAAGTGTATTTTTAATCTTGCGATGAATGGATGGCGTGCTAAATTCTTGAAAAGTCAGCACGCCATCCGCTTTTTTTTTTTGAAAATTGAGTGCGACAAAAACAAAAGTTCAACGACTAATTTGCGGCTTATTTACGGCAAATTATCAACCTAATCAGAATTACCCATGATGCTCGCTGTGCGTTATTTTGGTAGTTGGCGGTCTAAATTCTTGAAAAATCAGCACGTCATCCGCTTTTTTTTTTGAAAATTGAGTGCGACAAAAACAAAAGTTCAACGACTAATTTGCGGCTTATTTACGGCAAATTATCAACCTAATCAGAATTACCCATGATGCTCGCTGTGCGTTATTTTGGTAGTTGGCGGTCTAAATTCTTGAAAAATCAGCACGCCATCCGCTTTTTTTTTAAAAATTGAGTGCGACAAAAACAAAAGTTCAACGACTAATTTGCGGCTTATTTACGGCAAATTATCAACCAAATCAGAATTACCCATGATGCTCGCTGTGCGTTATTTTGGTAGTTGGCGGTCTAAATTCTTGAAAAATCAGCACGCCATCCGCTTTTTTTTAAAAAATTGAGTGCGACAAAAACAAAAGTTCAACGACTAATTTGCGGCTTATTTACGGCAAATTATCAACCTAATCAGAATTACCCATGATGCTCGCTGTGCGTTATTTTGGTGGATGGCGTGCTAAGTTCATGAAAAGTTAGCACGCCATCCGCTTTTTTTTAAAAAATTGAGTGCGACAAAAACAAAAGTTCAACGACTAATTTGCGGCTTATTTACGGCAAATTATCAACCAAATCAGAATTACGCATGATGCTCGCAGTGCGTTTTTTTGGTAGATGGCGCGCTAAGTTTTTAAAAAGTTAGCACGCCATCCGCTTTTTTTTTTGAAAATTGAGTGCGACAAAAAAATTAGTCGCGCGACTAATTTACGGCTAATTAACGGCAAATTATGCAATAGTCCGAATTCACATTTTCGACAATTGGCGAGCCAAGTTCATGTACGTTGTCTCTCGGATATTTTGTTAATTCTGCATGTCGATCGTCTTTGGAAAATTGAATTATCGTCCCAATGAATTGTCTAAATAATAATGCATTTATTAAATCATTTACAATCGAAAGTTTCTAGCAGTTTAAAAATTAATGACTCTATCGTCAACATGGCTAGGGTATAAGTTTTTCTTTCAATAGACGTTGATAGCAACAAAACAAGGGAAATATAACCGCAAAAAAGTTGA
Organism: Neodiprion lecontei; assembly: GCF_021901455.1. Lineage (NCBI taxonomy): Eukaryota > Metazoa > Arthropoda > Insecta > Hymenoptera > Diprionidae > Neodiprion > Neodiprion lecontei. The sequence continues at coordinate 25,715,262 of NC_060263.1, forward strand.
TTTTTTAATTATTGATTTAAAAATACATTTTCAAAAGATGACAGCTTTTCAAAAATTAGACACATCTATATAGGGTGAGTCAATTGAAACACCGAGAATGGGAGGAGCCTAGTTGCGATCATATCAAAATAAGGTTCGAGGTCTACATACAGGTATTCAATGGTAATAAGAAATAAAGTTACGATATGACAATAAGAGTTCTATTTGTAATAATGGCTGGTACATTGTATTAAAGTAAACAGTGTTCAAACTGCTCCCCTTCTTTATTGTCCAGTAGGCTTTGCATAGACTGTCACACGGCTTCGGCTACATGTAAACTTCGAACCTTACTTTGATCAACACAACTGAGCTCCTCCTATTCTTGGAGTTTCAATTGACTCACTACAGATTGGCTGAGGGATACGGCTAATTCATCAACCAAGCTCCTCCCATTCTCAGCGTTTCAATTGACTCACCCTGTATGTTGAAGTATTGCAAACGTTCGATATTAATTTGAATGACGTGTTCTGTGTCGGTTTTGTGAATAAAAATCGTCAACTATAAACTATTGAATTAGTTACAGAAAATCTATTACAAATAAAGCTGTCCTGTTCAGGATAATAAATTGCCTGAGGATGGTGGCCAAAGTGCACTCGACATTTGCACAAAAGATTTGTTGTAAGAACATTAAGCTTGGTAATAGATCTCTAATTTTCAACTTTTCTTATGTCACCAGCCATATAAAAAAGCATCCGGAAACTGAATTTTTATAAATTTGGAAAGGTTCTATCCTTTGATTGAATTACCAAAAATTAGTTGTAATGGTTGTGTAATCAGTGAGCCACATGTGTTTGCAAATAGGAGATGCAACCCATCTTGTCCTGGAGGAGAATATGTTATGATTATCTTAAGATTACCATTTACATCAGCTCAACTCAATGAGAAATTTGCGAAACATAAATCAGATTTAAGGTAAGAATTGCTAGATGTTGAGACTGCATCATCATCAACGATATAAAAATAAGCCATGAGCAAGTTTGCCATATCTTGGCCCAATCGCGCGTTTATCCAAGTACATAGAACTAGGGACATCGTGATCATACCTCTGACTGCCAGCAAAGTCCCACGATGCCAATGCGAAGACACTCAATATTAGACTACGCAATCTTTTTTTACCATTGTTTTGAGTCCTACCCGAAGTATTTTCATTTCTGAATAATAACCGTTGAAACCATGTTCTCTATTATATAGTTTATGTATCTACTTCTTCTCTTTTATAGCACTTTTCGAATTTGCACTAAGCCATTGGGGATAATAAGACAATTGAAACCTGGTTATTGGCGTATTACCAGAAACTCAAAAATGATTTTATAACATGAGCCATTGATTGATCCACTGCATTCAAGAATATGTGTCTAATTTGCACCAGCTAAGTCGGACCTAATATAGTCATAGCTCACCCTATTGAAATAAAAAAATCTGAATAAGCAATACTTCAAATGGGATCACACAAGGGCAGATTCAAGGCCAACACGCTGTGGAAGGGATCGGCAGTTAGAAGTGGGTACTCGGATTCACTATGACTTTAGAAATATTTATTGGTAAAATTAAATCTCAAATATTTCTAGCAGCATTGACAGTACCATTTAGCTATCTGACAATGAGCCCCATCTCTTTAGCCTGCTCGATATCGACTATGAATATTTGATTGAATTTTTTTTGCGCTTGTACGCATTCTGAAACATGGTAATATGAAAAAGTCCGATTTGTCAATGCTTCACCCATTTGTTGAGCTATTGTAACGATGTGGTATTTTCATTAATTTTATCTATCTTTGGGAAATTGTTTAAATAGTAGATATTTTTCCAAACACTATTACCAGAGTAATATCCTATTTAGACGTTTTTCAGAGGCAGATAGTAAGGTGTCCCATATTTAGAGTGTTGACAAATTTTTTCAAGCACACCCTCTAAAATCAATTTCAAATATTTAAAAACATTTGCCTAATTTTCTCAGATTTTATCTCTATTGTAATCCATGCCGACAACAGGATGGATTTCCTCGTTTAAAATACACATATTTCAGGCATGTTCTCAGTATATAGTTTGTTATAAAAGTGATAATGTTCAAAAAATGATATATTTGTAATTGCGTATAATAAAATTGTGTATTTTAAATGGGGATAATCCACCCTGTTGTCGGCACGGGTAAGAATTGAGATAAAAATCTGAAAAAATTAGGCAGTTATTTTTGAATTATTTGAAATTGATTTGGGGGTATGCTTCGAATAATTCGACAACATCATAATTATGAGACACCCTAGCAGATACGAAGTGATTACAACGTATAAGTGAGAAAATCCGGAATTTTTCGAAAACATTTTAATACGCTTAAAAATCGTGTTTGATTGTGAGTCGAATATTTTGACTTTCGATGAAACTTTAATACGATTTCACCGCAGTTATTGTTTCATGATTACTTTTTTATGTTAGTTGTGTACATCTACAAGCATGGAATCTGAGCTTTTTTTCACACCATCCTGAGATCCAAATTACACTAAGAAGTGGTTTGTAAACCAGTGCTGGTAGACGTATGGGTGTACAGACCCTAATATTGTACTTGTAAATAGCAAGGAAAATCTGTTCTCATAAAAGTCTTACCTCCCCAACGACTAGAAACATGCAGAATTAAGAGAATATCTGCAATATTACGCAAAAAGTAACTGAAAAAGCCGCATAGTTTTCAGTTTTAATTTAATATTCACACATTATTTCAAGACTACATGCACCTAGCTCCTGCAATCGTCATTGATCGGAATCGTTTGTCGCAGAAGCTATTTACCAGAGCACTGCGACATAGCACTGAGAACTATTTGTATATTACGAATTTATACAAAAATGAATTTCAGATGTAGATCCATCAGTTATATTATTCTCTCTTCAGACCCTCAATTGATTCAATTATTTTTCAAATAAGATTTTGATTGAAATTTAGTTACCTGCACTGAGTAGTCTTTGAAATTTTACTTTGTTGTACTATTAATAAGTTGGAAAAATAAGAATATATTTATTCCAATCAATTACATGAAAATTAGGGACATCTTTGTTTTTGGAGAAAGAGTCTTCGTATAATATTTCTTTAAAACTGACGTTGAAAACTGACCAACAGCAAGCCATAAATCAGCAACGCATGCGGCATATGCTAGCCATGCAACAACAACAACAACAGCAAGGTGGAGGTGGTGGACAACAGCCGACACCTCAATTGGTAGCTCACCTTCAACGACATTCAAATCAACCACCCCAACATCCTTATCAACATCAACCTCCGCCGTATTAAGGTGACTAAAATATGACTCAATATTTGAAAAAATCGGACAGACATTATCGCCCTATATCTCGAAAAATTATATACATTTTTCATTCGCGGGGATTACAGTTTTTGAAAATCCACATCCAAACAACAAGCTATTATTGTACGCAGAGTTACAATTCAACAGATGAGTTACAATTCAACAGATGAGTTACAATTCAACAGATGAGTTACATGAGGAAATCCAGATAAGAGGTTCTTTTGCTTGAGATGAATTATAAAAAATCGATAAATCGAAATTAGTTATGCTATTTTCACTTTCCCCAGGAAAGTTTATTGTTGATACTACTTACACTTAAAAAGTCACCTGGCATTTTATGCTGGTTTGAAAATGATGTAACGTCAATTTCCAAAGATTTTATGTTTTAAAAACATTATCGCGATGGCCATAATGCCCCTGATAGAGAACAATACATAAGTATTGATAATGTGTAGTTGAAGACAGAGTGAAAGTGAATTTCTTGGCATATACATAAAACAACTATTTATACATTTTTAACAGAGGTGTAATATGACTAAATTGTGATATGTAATAAGGAGATTTTTTTACTGGTACAAAATGATGCAACCCTAGTACATATATCCCGGTGATAGTGCAGTTTTGTACTTTTAGCTTTAGATAGTGACACATAGTGAGTAAAATTACGTTCTATATCACCCACCCTTATCCACAGTAATCAACAGTCAACTGTGAAATGTCGAATAAAGGAAAAAAGGATTGCCTAATGTATTCTAATTGGTTTATGAAATCTGTGAATTCTTGCCAAATTTTGTATATATATTGACATTACAAACTATTTTCAACCAAAATATTATGAATATCTGCATCCTTAATACCCACACAATTGAATTAACGGCCCTGGGTACAAGGAATTAAATATATTGCAAATACACAATAAATTTATTTTAAATATAATATCGTCAGCTTTATGTGACACTTTGTTTAATAATGGAATATCAACGTAAATTCGTGCATTTTGCTATGTGGGTGATGTGCTAACAAAATAGGCTCATGAACGTAGGATTTTACTTTTTCTGAAATCAAGTAAGAATAATTTCATTTTTCTTCTCGTATAACACAGTAAATTAGTATCTGTCAGAGTTAATACTTACGAAATATTCTTTATTTAATTATTGACTATGCTGAGATGTATAAAAATTATTTATTATGTTTTTTGCAGAGTTGAATTTCAGTGAAGCTAATATAGGTGCACCTGAAGCTTGTCTCATATCCGACATTAAATATTAACAAGCAAAAAAATAGATTAAAGTTAATGTGGACGTATGTAAGTGTTAGTGAATTGATTGTACTTAATTTCAGTTATCGCTATCAGTCGCATTGTGGTCTACAGAGACTGTGGATGACACTTGAGTCTCAGCAGTGTTTTAATGAAATGATGAACCAATTCCTGTGTGTAAACTGACGATATTTCATCAGAAAATTGACTGCTACCTGAACCTATATTTCAAGTTGAAATTTCTTCAGGATAATCATGAACATTCAGATCTTTGTGTTCCACATTTTCCAACTCATTGTATGTGTATATACTAGCTATGTAAATTTAAATTAAATGAATATTTGTAAACAAACCACACCATGTCTTCATCTACTTCTAATTATGAAAATAAAAATTGAATGAATCACAGAAATTATATAATATGAGTATGTATATGTAGATGTAGGAATTCTGTGTTCTCCTTGCCTTTCTTTACGTAAGTTATTAAATTATTCAGAAATATCCTGAAATTTCTCGCTTATTATCTTATACCCCTTGAAATTTATTACAAAACGTATGAGAACCTTGAAATTCTCACTCGCATCTCATCGAATTAAAAATTCCCTGTAAGTGGAATTTGCTATTCATGTCACTTTTGGTCCCAAAGTTTAATGTGTATCAAAAACAAGAGTGTTTAAGCGTTTTCAACGTTTTAATTATATAATCTTTTCTCAAATTGTTGATACCTTAGCTTATGTTATACGAATCTACTCAGAATCATGTCTATTTCATAGTAGGGAAGTTGTTTCATAAGGGTTCACGATTCCTAAATAATAATATTGATATGATATTCGTTTTTTCAATTTTTGTGGCAGAACTATAAAGTCCGTAACAATACGTCACTCACTTCGGAAACATTATTTACCCATACAAAAAATATGCTAATTATAGAGGTGCGAAGGGCAATTGTAAATATTTAACCTAGCATCACGTCAATGAACACAGCGCTATATCCACGTCAGGTCGTCACTGAAGTCAATTGTCACCAGTGTTCAAACGACTTAGAGTTCACGTTTTCATAGTTGTCAGAGTACTACATTCTCAGATTAATCCCACTACTATACCTTCATTCGAACAACGCTTTCAGTCTTATATTCGTTACAGATTATTGATTTTATTTAGGTTCTTTCCTGTTTAAATTGTGTTTACACCTAAAAGGTTGTTATAATTTGATATGATCTTGATTTGATGAAAATGTTGGCAGGATGCTGATTGATTCATAATGTTTGACAAAATGTAGTCTACTTAAAAAAGTTGAATTGATTGTTATTTACAATTGGAACTTGATAAAAGATTTGGAGTTTGTTTTAAGAGAAGTCTTCTTGAAGAGTGAGTCTTAAGTACTGAGTGACAGTTTTTGAAAACTGCAAATTAGGTGAAATAGGGAGTCACACATAGCTGACTAAGTACATTTAAAATATGTGTAAGCCCAAAAAGATATGAAAGATAGGAGACAAGATGAAAGATGTGAGATTAAATATTCAACACTACTTCCATTTCTACAGCAGACTTGATACTTTCACAGTCATATACCATAGCTAAACACTGCCATTTTGTATTCTAATTATTTCAAGCTCAATCATATATTCATCACACATTGCAGTACAGTAGAATAGGATGTTTATCACAATATACATTCAAACATATAAAATACTGTTATTAGAAACTTGCATGACAGATTAGGATAGGAATAATGAACTAATTATTATAAGTAATCTGCATGTAGCAGATTGTAATTTCCGGCCTACATGGATCACGTTTCGGACAAATCAATCTTTGCCGTACCTGTTTCTAGCATCCTATTACATCTCAATTTTCTATTGCTTTCCAAAAATGTACCCTGTTTCTGTTTAACCCGGCTATGTTTCAAAACCTCAGCTTTACCATCCTACTTCCAGTATCCTTTTTTTCTTTTCATTTCCCATCCCATTTCCTCAACTATCTTGACCTTCCGGATGTTCAGCTTGCACGTTCATTTTATTGTATCACAACTGTGCTGTGTAGTAGTACCGCATTAATATTAGAAGTCTCCTATTGGAAAATTTGAGTAACTAATTTATCGACGTACATATTTCTTTATTACAAAAAATATATAGATACATAATTAAAATTAATTCAGCATTCGCATCGAAATTTTAGATCACTTTAATCAACTTCATAGGCTTTCATGATACCGCAGCAAAGATCAATTAACTGCATATATTCGCTTCCGCCTTCCAACAATCGATAACTGCATTCCTATAGATAGAAAATTCAGTAATTAAATTCTTATTAGTTTACTCCATAAATGACCCATAAACTTCTTTATTTTATTACTCATATGCAAAATAAAAATGGTACAGACCGCAAGTTTTTCTCCAATTATCGCCTTCTGTTTGTCAGAGAGTTCGGTGGAATAAACAATTTTGTCATTCAATTGTTCAATAACCTGCAACGTATGTAAAGTAAATAAAAATCGTATGGATATTTAGCATAGAACTAATAAATTTAATTAGTAATATTTATAAACGGAAACTGTCGTGCTTCCAATGCAATGTAAAAATTGAATACCTTAAAAACTGAGACTTAAACTACAAAGGGATGTCACTACGATTATTATTGTTATTGTAAATGATTCAATAATACTCGTGATACTGGATAGTACTGGATAGTACTGGTACATCTAGAGAAAATTATTGACTGAAAAATCCATTATCTTCGGACTGTGGGAATTACTACATTTACAGTTATCAAAAATCTATACTCTGCTTTTATGCATATTCCCAACAAGAGAAGTTTTTAATCTTTCTTTTTATCAATTACTAAAATCATCGGTAAGTTTATCTATTTCTGAATTATTCTAAATAAAAAAGTTTTGAAGCAATTTCTCTATGTTCCAAGAAATTCTATACCATAAAAATATTGACGACTGGAATACTCTGTACCATCCATACTGGTAGTAATGACTTTGAGACCATGCAAAAGTGTATTTATTAAGGTTATTGGAGGTTTCTTACGATAAATTAGATAATCACATTGGATTCAATTTTTTTAAATCAAGAAGCTTCCATCTTTGCAATCATACTTGAGTAGGATAAAAATAAAAAAATTACCATGTTCTACACTCACCTGTGATACTGCATAAGCTTCCATCATGTAATTGTCGATGAACATTTCCACTTTGTTGTAATCCTTTGACTGGCACATTTCAATCATTTCATCCAACCATTTATCGGGAATCACCTAGAAGTAATTAAAACAGTTCATTACACATATAGGATGATGCGTTTTCAATGGCTTGAAGGATTAGTGTTTTTTATAACCCTGTCCTTCATCTTCATACAACATCTGATTTCATTTTGCAATTTAGAAAATTAGAATAGGTACAATCGCAAAAACAGTGCATAACATAACAATATTTTGGACTCATTATTTCGAAGTCAGCTCCTTTGAATACTCAGGTTATGATTACACCAGAACTGTTAAAGGACAGTATAAGGACTGACAGTTTTTCAATATTAATACTATCATTACGGACTAGAGCTGTGTAATTGACCGATTAAATGAAATAGCAATTAATTGAAAGAGCCGATCTGTCAATCAATCTATAAACGAATAATTGATCGTACTGATTGGTCGAAAAAAGGATTAATAAATTGATTGGAGAAATAATTAATCAAAACCCACAATTAATTGATGAATCGTACAACTCTTACAGTCAAATAAAAAAATTTCACATAAGATAACGATGCTAACCCCGGTAACTTCCAGTACATCATCTATTGCAAATTCGGCACCTTTGCCCTTTAGTCTTGATACAGATTGTAAGCATGTTATAGCTCGTCTCATATCTCCACCAGAAGCATCGACTACCTTCATCAATACAGCTTTATCTGCTTTCAAATTTTCCATATTGCAAATTAGTTCTAGGCGCTCAATGATTTTCTCTTGACCCAATGGCTTAAATCTGAATTTTGTGCACCGAGATGTTAACGGCTCTATGATCCGAGAGACGTAGTTACATATTAGGCAAAATCGTGTGCTGCGAGATTCACGTTCCATAGTGCGTCGTAACGCTGCTTGTGCAGCATTAGTCATGCTATCTGCTTCATCAAGAATTATTATCTTATATGGAGGGCATGGTTTACCACTGCAATGTAAAAAGAAATTAGAGATGAGTTATTACAATGCTTTTTTGTTGGATTTTCGTTTGCCAAAGGAATACTTACTAAAATTTTATTAATTAATTGCCTCAGAATAGAATAGTTGTCATACGAAATACTGAAATAACATTACATTTCTTGGGAATGATATTCAAAAAATAAATCTAAGGAAAATGCATTGCATATTTCGATAGATGTATGCTTTATAAAGATAAAAAGTCAATACTTAAAACTTCCAAATATCCTCTCAAGCAAATTTTATGTCCCGTTGTTAATAAGGGCTGTTAAGAATTTTATAACAACTCCTGAGCTCAACTGGGGATATCTTTCCACTAAATTTAACAAATGCTATTTCAAAATATTTCTCAAACCTTTTACTAAATCATCATTGGCAATAGATATTTGTAACTATTCACAGTCTCTATGTTTGCTAATTGCTAGTACTTTGCAGTGTAAATTGTTGATTATATGAAAGAAAGATCTAGGTATGTGCTACACTCATCTCCAATAATGTCAAATTTACCTTATATTACAATATATATTACACTATATCAAATATGTAAAATTGGAGATGTAGAAAATTCTAATCTAGTCAGCAGACACAAATAATCAGTCTGGTAGTTCATTAATCTCAGAAACATACATGAAGTTGAGACCAGGGGCTACAATTCATGGCCGAACGTATTGAACTTCTGTTAAATTGGTTTATAATACTTATTTTTATAAGGATTGTGTAATGTATGCTAAAATGGTTCAAATAATAATATGGATTTCAAATTCAAAGGTAGATGACATAGAATTAGTTTTTTCACTTACTCGGGTCTTGTGCCACTGGCTGTCAACTGTGCGAAAGTTTTAACTTTGTCTCTGATTACTTGGATGCCACGTTCATCAGAGGCATTTAATTCTAATATCCTATCTTTGTACATGTCCCCAAATAATTGTCTTGCAGCAGCTAATATTGTGCTGGTCTTTCCCGTCCCTGGTGGGCCATAAAACAACAGATTGGGGAAATCGCCACCAACTAGACATTGTTGTAAGACCTTGACTACTTCGCCTTGTTCAACAACATCCTCTACAGTTTTGGGTCTACTGTGGAATTGAGAAAAATGTGCTTAACGTGTCATAATGGAATTGTGACATTGGTCTACACTTTGAACCGCGGCATATTTAGAAACAATTATTTCAACCAATTGTGGCAGTCAAATTTGATAATTTAAGTATACAGCTAAAGTATTTACAGAGGTTCTTACAGTCAGGTCTCTTTTAGTGGGTAATTTATTATGGCGCAATATCTAAATTAAGCATTTCATGCCAACTGAATGAACGTCTAACCCTTATCATATTGACTTTTGAACACTACACATAATTTCACCATTTGACACTCTCAAAAAAAAAATGAAAAGATTTAATAGATAAAGATAAAAGGTACTCAACATCAGTGCAGAAGCCAGATTTCAATCAAGCTGGTTCGATGAAAAATTCAAGTAAATATGATGTAGCTCTTTCAATTTTCCTTGCAAATTATTATGAAACTACATAATTAACCTCAATTTTGGTTTGCAAGATTGAAGAAATTCAAAACTTTCTATGATCCAATGTTTTAACATAATCAAGAATCAGCATAATATGTACCGCAGAGGACTTATATTCAAGAGAAGTTTGAAATATCTATGTATTATAATTATCTAACCAAACTGCTTCAGAAGCAAGTCTCCTCACGAAACTACGTGCTGAAGATTGGGATTTCAGACGTTTTTCTAGTATATTTGTTCAGTAACCAATCCTGAAATTTTTTGCATACGAAGTTGAAAAGTTCAAGTGCAACTCATTCAATAATAACACAGATATCACGTCGTGAAAGAACTCCTTTCAAAATATTTTTTTCGTACTCGACAAATACTCATTACCACGAATAAATAATATTACTTTAGACATACTATTTTTCAACCCATGGTGGTGAAGGTCCTTTACGCTTATCCTTTGAACTCGAACTTGAAGTAGGCTTTCTGTCACTGGGGCCGAGTTTACCTCTTTTCAAAAAACCATGCATTGTGTTCAAAATTATATCGCTTGAACGTTGAATGATAGAAAACCGGCCAATGTATTAACTTCGCGCGTTCATACGTCAGTAAAAAAATTCACGGCATGCGCAAGATACGTTTTCCTATATTCATGATACTCGTGAGCATAGACTACAGGAATAACTAAAAACTGCCATAAGCAAAGGGATATCAAAGGGATATTACAAATAGAGACGCCAAGATGCGGCGATCAGCACAAGTAGAAAGTCGTGCTTGAGTCCCTATACAACAGGTCGTGCGAAGAGAAATAGTGAAAATCGATCAATTTTTATTTGCATACACACAAAACTGCTGACATTAATGTTACAATTTTTCATTAATAATTTTCCTCAATTTTATATATTGTTGTCAAATTTGGCTATTAACCCTAGAGGGATAAGATAATTTTTTTTTATGTACCTCGTTAAGTAAAAAAATGTCCCAATCTTGTAAATTCCATCTTTCTGGTACAACATATCGTTAAGGGTCCTATAAGGTCTCATTTTTTACAATTTTTAATAAAGAATCACGTAGGCCAAAAAAATTTTCGCTCAAGTTCCAAAAAAGTCCTCAAAATTGGTAACCGAAACACGAAAACGTTAGCCGTTCTTTTGCGGTGAGAAATTTACATTTGCGCGACGTGCCCCCCCCCCTCCCCCCCCCCCCGCCCCCGTTTCCGGTAAAGCAAATACTAGAGAGTTTAATTTTCCAACAAACAACATGCAATACATAACTAAATTAAGCAAATATGATAGGACGACTGAGTCATGAGATTCAATCAATCCAGCACTGGATGGCCTCTCGCATTTTCATATTTTCGGTACTAGAGGGCATTGCATGTGGTGTTCCGTCGAGTTATAGGAGATATTTTGTATGTTATGTTATGTTTTATACCTTGGCTGCACTTAGCAGTGAAAATGGTATTGCCGAACCTGCGGACAGGCCGACGGCCGGGTACTGGGTAGTTGTTAAAAATGGCCGACTTCTGAACTTTATTCCTGTATGTCTCCCCCATTACATTAAATAAAAATCAGCATTAATTATCAATTTTGTCAATTGACAACGTTGAGTAACATGCCGCGTGTCAAAGCCTCGCCGAAAAAATGCGTCAAAACGTCCAATACGCACCCGGCAGCCAACACTTGGGTGTTCCTTATGAAAGGTAAATAAAAAAAAAAGAGAATAAATAAATCAAACAACTGGCCAACTGTAGGGTAAAAATTAGCTGCAATCAATTTTTTCACCCGTTTCTTTTCCCAACACCATTATTCTCATGAATTTTTAGTCCTATGCTATTTCTTTTTATACCTGGATCAATACTATCATCGATCAAAGAACGATGCTGGTTGTTATTCTTTATGTAATTACAAAAGACTGCTACTGTCCTTCCACAATTGTTTGACCAGCATCAATTTACTGAACTTACACAAATTCCCTCCAGGAAAAATCTGAAATTACTTATTTTTTCAAATGTAAATGCCCTGTCGTCTAGTTTGTTATGTTTTGAAATGCAAATGAAAGTTCATAATTCGGCTAGAAAACTGGGGCATTGTATGAATTCGGTACCTACTAAAAAATTGTATGCATGAACATTTTACATTTTCCCAATTCATTTTGTTGTGTCACTCTATTTCATTGATTTGTTTTTTCAGGTGATGGCTTAGAGAATACCGACGGTAGTTCTCCGGATGTAGTTAAACTCAGACACCCAGCCTCCAACCAACCGGCTATGTTTGTATTCAGCCCAGGTGATACCACCGTTCAAGAAGTTTTAACCTTTGACGAGAATAAAAGATCATGGTTCATAGACGACAATGTCAAGTCAGATGGAAAGATGCATTTGTCGACGCCAATTGATCCAATATTCTTGGTTTTACCATATCTAAGGAAGGTAAGTGTTCATGCCAATCATTATTTCATAATTCAAGACTAAACTATGTGATTAATAGGAATAGGTGGAACCTTACGATGAAACTTCACATCACAAATTGATGTACAATTTATATTTCATTTCAGTCACAACAAGTAATGCCTCTTGACCAAATTCTTCGTGATGAAGATTACCCAGGAACATCCCGCCTTGCACGATGTCAAAATCTAAAACTATCTTTGATCGCAGATCGTAAGGGGGACGAGGAACTGCAAGCTTTCAAGTTTAACGAAGACAAAGCAATGGTCTGGCTTCAAAAAAAAGTTGGGCGAGTCGCAGAAATACTTAGGCAGAAAGGTGTACACGTATCCCAAGGAGCTGTTAGTGCTACCTATGTTAAAAGCAACAAACACGAATCTGGCACAGAAGTTGGTGAGAATCTGGATAGGAATTCTCATTTTCTATTGATCAAATTATGGACTCGACATGCAATAACACATTTATATCCCGTGATATATAAATGTTTGATTTTACTAACTTAATCAATAATAACAGTCTCAATTTCTTTCAGAATATCTTAAGTATGCACATGGCATCGTTTCGGAATACCTTGCTGAAGACTTGTCTAAAAAACTAGCCCAACACTTAAGTCTGCCCGATGATCCAGAAAATAAAAAACGAAAGTCAAACAGTCCAAAGGAAAGTAGCGACGATAAGAAAGCTAAAAAAGACACACCAGAGTCAGAGTCTATCCCAAGAAATGGAGCACTAGACTTAACAAAACCTGAAAAGGTATGTACGTATGCTAAATTATAGAAAATTTGAAAATCTCGGGGATTTGTTTTCATATGACAACTTTTTAATAGATCTCACAGAATTAGGTGAAAAATTCATTGTGCAAGCTTTCTAGACACTTTGTTCTTTGCATATAAAAATTTTATATGCATTTAAAACAGAGAAACCTTTTTTCCATTAAACGAAAATTGAAGCCAATACAACCAATTCAAAACTACAACGATGTGACGTCACCCGTGCTAAGGTAAATTTATATATTACAGAATCAGTGAAACTCAATTGCTTGTAACATCTGCAATCATCTTTTTTGACAAAAAACAAAAAATTCCACCATATTGTTTTACATTTCTCTGCTTTATATTCATCTAAAAAATGTATTTTCTTTTTTTCCATGCAAAGACCTAATTTTGTACGGCTTTCTAATGATATATCGGTTCATAGTTTATGATGTGACAAGCATGATGAACATTGCTGTCCCAGATTGAATATAAAATAAGTTTTCAATAAACCCAGAAAAAGTGACTTTTATAAGTGAAAATCATTCCTTGTTTGACAATTATTCTGAAGTATAAAGAACTGATTACAAACCCTGACAACATTTAGTTTTTGTAACCTCTCATGCAAAATTTATTTTGTAACTTAAAGACATAAGTGAGCGAACTTAGATTGTAGGGCTGCGGATCAGGTGGCAAATATCTTCGGATACACTAGCTGTGTAAAAAGTATCATGACATGATCATCAAGCAGTCGTTTGTATCATTAACGAAATTTATTTATTGATTTCTTAGACTCTAAACAGAGTTAACAATATCTATTTATGCATTGGAAAGGTTGCTTTAATTCAGGAAATTCTAACCAATTTGTTGAAACAGTATGAAAACTAGTTTTGTTCTCATTAGCTGGCTTGTTGGAAGACTTGCATCTGAGAACTCATAACTCGTCAAATCTTGTCTTCATTATGTTTCACTGAGGCGACTTGTTTCTTCAGGGGAGGGCATTATCTCACTCAACAATCGATGTTCATAATAAAACAGATTTCAATAACTTTCAGTATTTATCAAAGATATACATCTTGTATGACAGTAAAAAATTACATTTTCGTAATGAACCTTGAATGAAGAGCAGGAATATTCCAATCCTAAACCATATAAAATTATTTCATAACTGTCTTTATTTTGATAATCATAGCAAATGTTTTTCCTGTTTTCCCTGTACTCTGAATATACATATACTCGTTATAACAAAAAATATACATTTTATACCAGCAATTTAAAGTCAACTTTTCCTTCATTGAAATGCATTGCCAATTGAAATATTATACTTCCACATTAGTAAGCTCAATGGATAATAAATTGTGAACACTTACTGGTCAAATGCTTGATGAATTTCTAAAACAAACGTAGGCCTTAGCACTTGTGAAATAGGAATCAAACAAATGACTCGATCGGGTAGTCTTATATTAATTTTGGTTATGAAATATAGTTTCGCTATAAATTTACATGAAATGAGCTCACAGTGACAGTGAATTAAAATGTATCAGTTACCAGAGCTAAGTGTCAGATTATTTTAAAAATATCTTTTCAAATATTGTAGCCCCAAAAACCTCTGACCATTTCGAAGAAAGAGATGTCCAGACAGAAGGCAGCAGCTGGTTCAAAGAATATTTCGAGTTTTTTTAAGAAGAAATGAGCGGTGACCAAGTCAACGAAACAATCAATCGCCAGTTGGTTTTCCAAATTTATAAGAGATCTTCAAAATATTCTGAGAAGTCTCTGCGTTCCTATTGGTGTTAAACTTTAGATTTGAATTGGTAAAAATATCTGAAGGAAATTTGAAGGTTAAGCAATGTTCAATTATCTACTTACATTGTTGGAAAAATAGCCCAGAAAACCCCGCAATTGTTAATCTAGAATGGTAATCAATCATCACAATGGATTCATAATATATAATTTGATCTCACCTGTCAAACGTAATTCAAAATCTGCGTCAGTTAACTGTTGCTCAAAATATTTCAACGAAAATTAGTCATTTATTCCATTAAATGCATAAGTAAGATTTATTTTATATTAACACATTTCACGATTATCGAATTATATTTTATTATTACTCTTACATAGAGTTTGATTCCTTCGATTTTCTTTTCCTGATACAAAAGTATTCAACATTTGGGATGAATTTCGAATTAATTAAAAAGAAAAGATTCAAGACTTAGGGTGTTGATCTGCGAAGATTAATACATCAAGTGAAAAGTAAACACTCGACGTTTTTTGAAGACATTTATCCTGTACTGTTGCAATGTTTAACTTAGAATACGTTAGATATAAAATTCTAGTATTACGCATTTTACGCAATAAGGAGCTAACAAACGAATCCTACAATTGAAACTTGTGTAATACTTAAAATAGAAAAAGAAAAAAAGCGAGTGTTTTTTTGTCTCATATATTTTGTAATATTATAGCCTTTTCATTATTGGTTGGTTAGCTCCTTTTTGCTTCCTATAATATCCTTTATTTTAAAAGACTGTCCGAAAAAGCAATAATTTTTTTCGTAACCAATATTTAAAATTGTCAGAAAATTTCTTCCTCACTAATTGTAATTTTTCAAAGCCAAAGTTGCAAAAGTCATATTAGGGTAATATTGAAATGTTATAATAATCTAGAATATAGCATATTTTACGATTATCATGCAGTTCTATTGAAAAACTCGCAGCTATGTTACACGCAGGAAATCCAAATCAAGAATCGACTTTTGCTACTTTAAATTGAAGTCATTCATCTGGATATCTGAACTGTGTTATATCCAGTATTTATTGCATATTTTTATGATTTCTATTTGTGAATTCGTATCTAGAGTCATGCACTTCATTTTTATTTTCTCAAATACTTGAAAACAGCTACCTTCAATGCTAATTGTCATTTACTGTGGATTTGCATCCTATTAACAATGACATGTGTTTGAGTTCCACCTGATGCATGAAGGATATTAATGTAAATATATGATTGTTTTTAAATTATGTAAACGATATCTGATGGTTACTGTAATTTGAAACAGAAAACCGCTGACACTGAGGTACAGCATATTTGATATCTGTATATGTGGAGTCACATAAATTATCCCATGTGTTTAGTTTGAACAGTATACGAATATTTTGTACTTTATTTTATATATTGCGTCGAATCGACTTTCCCGTTTTGTCATTTTAATGAAAACTACAATTTTATATTTGTCGTACTTAATTAGTGATGAATATTATTGATGATTAGTTGGAGGTGTCGATTGTGATAGCTCTATGAAAAGTTTCGAATTAGAAGTATGTATGAGTCGAAAAGAGTGTATGAGGATAAGTGATAAGTATTTGTTTTTGTCCTGGCTGTACGATGAAATATTATGTCAATATTGTAGATGTAATATAATAATATACATTCAGAAACAGCTATGCTGTATCCCTATCTCTGTCCATGAAAAGCTCATTTACTTTCAAGAAGAACACGTCAAACATATAAAATATGGTTGAAATTATGACTGAATATCTTGTAATCTGACTAAAAAACACATAAAGAAACTTCAGTGACTTGACTCAAATTAATCGATACATTCTTGATCAACATGCACGGTTTTTATTTCATGTTAGATATTTTATTAAATATTTATTTAAATTAATCGACACATTCTTGATCAAGATACACGGTTTTTATTTTATGTTAGACATTTTATTAAATATTTACATGTTACAAACAATGAATTACAGGCGTAATTACTTTAATATCATCTCATCTTGAGCCAATTCCGAGAATAGCCTCTCATGTAATCGACATAGGTTCACTCTTCGGCTCTGTAGCTTCAATATCCCTGCATTTGGCATGTTGCAGTTCTCTCCGTACTTCACCAGTAATCGAGTGATGTGATTGTTTCTTCAATAATTCCAGCAGAGCATCCCTCTGTTCCGAACTGACATCACTTTTGTAACGCTGAACAAAAGTTAAAAGTGCTTGATGCCACAGAACAGGCAAGTCTCTTGAGTCTGTGCTAAATCTGAAATTTTATAAGTAACATTTACATTGTTAATCGATTGATTACTGTTACCTTTACATTGGATGTGTTACATATCATTAGTGTCCGAGAATCGTGATCGGGAGCCACACCATTAAAAGTGTAATTTTGACTGATCAAAATAACTAATAAGAATTAGTTATCGCATGTTCATTACACATAGAGAATCAATTTACTTTCCAGACTGACTGATGCAGTTACAAACCAAAAGTGATATTCTACAAGTTTTCATTTCAACCAAAAACACAGAAATTAGAATTGATTATTTTTCTCTATATCTATTTCACTGAATTGTCAAATCCGAAAAATAATGGTATATTCTTGTAACAAGAAGAACTAATTATAAATACTAAATTACAAACCTCAGAAAATGAAATACAACAGCATCCACGACGCGATATGGAAGGGCATATTTTTTGTCCAAAAATATTCTCAAAAAAACGCTATTGGCACCCGTGTAATCCATTTCTGCAATTTTTAAAATTGCTGCAGACGAATGTAAAATTGGAATAGAATTTTTGGCAATCACCGAACCAATTATGGTAGCTTCCCTCAGTGTACAAGAACCAGATTCTAAAAGTGGTAATAGTATGCCCTTCATAAAACCACCAGGCTTGAATAAAGCTTTTCTCAATGCTTGATATAGGTGGAAATTCAGCCTTTTATATTCGGCAAGGTCATCCCTGACACGAGGTAATAAAACAAGGTTGAAAAATCTTTGTGCCATTTTCTCTTTCAAATTGGATGCAAAAATTCTAGTTGCCTGATACATGGCAGCAGCAGACCATTTAGGAGGATCTGTAATGTACAATATCTGCTCCCAATTCTTCAAATTCGGCACAATTTTGAAAGCTTTTGGTAATTTTCCACTGCGGTATTTAGCCAGCACATCCCTAACTCCTTCATACATTTGTCGAACCCTTGGATCAAGTTCCTGCATCTGAATGGAACCAGCATCAGAGAATTGTGTATGAATTTCAGTCTTTTTCTCAGTCAACTTGTCCATTATGATATCAGCTAGAGTTCGCATCGGCGCTTTATCTCTGTTCATAAACATTTCCAAAGCCTGTTCATCCTCTTCATTAATTTCTATGTTGTCGTAAAAGTGATTTCCTGTTTCATCTTCACTCGATTCTGCTTGCCCCTCGCTATCATCATTGCCAAGTTTAGTAACAGGTTTTTTTGGAGACTTCGAAGGTCTTTCCATTTCATCCTCCTCCTCCTCCATTTCCATTTGTTGACGCCTGGCTTGTGATAAAATCTTTTGTGAAAGACCAGAGTCGACAAACTGAAATATTCATTTTACTTTAATAACCACTCATTGTCAGGTGAAAATCGTGGTTAAAACAGATACGTATAAAAATCGCCCGAAGTAAATATTTTGAAAATTGAATGATTTTATCTCATGCAATTGCCACAAACATCATGAATGCCTCTTGAAACAGACACTTCCAAGCAACGTGGTCACCACCTATGCGGACACAGGTACAATTTTTAATCGAGCCAGGCCTAGTGTAACAGACAGATCATGCTGGCAAAAACTTGTAAATGGGTTGGCACAGGCTAAAACCACATTGATTGGAGGGGTCCATTTTAAAACACATTGCTGGCATATTAAGTAGAATGAAATGTTAATATTTTGTTGAATCTTAAGAAACCACAATTTGCAGGGTTTTTGTATAGATTATTGAGGTGATACTTTTTAAAGCCACACAGCAAGTTTTTATTTTTCATACTGTTATGTTTTTATTGCACTAGCATCTATCAAGATGTGCACGCAAGGTTGAAAATTAATCAAACAAAATGTCTAAAATTATAACAAAAATTATGCTGTAGAGCTTAAAGATAATTCTTCAATGGGACATATATTGAATGAAAATGTCAAGAAAACGTTAGATATTTTCAACAAAATTTTTTATGAGGCTGAGGATCGTAATGTTTATGTCACGATGTGTTTATAAAGGCTAAGCCATTGCAGTAAAACATCTTTTATCCGAACTAATTGGGACCGAGCCTAGTTCAGTTAATCAAAAGTTCGAATAACTGGAATGCAATTTTCATCTCAAGATATGATAACATATACAACACAAATTTGAATCTATAATCAGTTTATATTAAATCTCTTTCAAACACCGAACGCTTATTTTATCGGTAGAAGTAATATTACAAGTGGAATAGCGCCGAAAAACGAAAAATCTGCTCACGTATGTTCAAACATGCGAGGTTCTCATCAAACGGCAGAGAACAACAATGTATATTTTGTGCTAACAATGTTTTTTTGAGTCAATGTTCGGATAATTCAGAGTTTGAAGACCTAAGGTTCAGATAATTGAGATTCTATAGTATTTAGCAATATTATAGGATCCTTTCAAATGTAGCAAACAATAACAGAACATGCATTCTAAGATATTATTGCAAAGCTGCTTAGACAATGCGGAGAATATATTCATGATCTGTAATTGGTGTAAAATTATTAAACAGTAACAAAAATATAATAATTTGACATTGGTGACATTGACTAAATGGAACATTGAGCAACTAATTATTAACTAGCAACCATAGGATTACCTAAGAGTTGATGTTTCAAAAATTGAGAATGTTTTGCTTCATTACGGTTTACATAATTTGAGATGTAAATTCTAAAGTCCGGAAATGTTTTGTAAAATTGCGTCATTAAATTAACGTGACGAACTTCGACCTCATGAAAAACTGGGATAATTTTTGTTCGACTCAATTTCAGAGACTGATATTATGAAAAAACCACTTTTATTTGTGATGAATTACACATACTTCTTCATCTTCATCTTGTCGATGCCTAATTTTTGTCCTGTTCTTCGGCTTAACCACTTTTTCGCTGTTTATCAGTTCTGCTAAGCCAATTTTAACATCCTGACGATCTCGCTTCGAAACCTTTATTTTCTTCGCTTTACCCATTTCACAATGATTATTTTAATTTATTGTCAATGATGAATCGAGAAGTAATGACAGCACGTGGAATAGTGGCTAGAATCACATACATAACCAACACTGAAGCATATGTTCTTAGGGGCGAGGAGTCACCTTAGAGCATGTACTACTGGAGATAGCTTCGCGTGTACAGAAAGTGTAGCGGAGGAGTGACAGAGAGAGGTATATGTCGGCTATCATCTCTGTAACCACCCTCTTAGTATATATGCTCTAACAAGGGAACGCTACACTAATGACATTTTTCATATTTTTCATACTTATGATACTGAGCAGTGAGGACTTGAATAACAATTCCCCAAAGACGTTCGATTTCAAAGTCTATAGTTTTTGAGAAAATCAATTTCGAAATACTACGAGCGTGTTATATACACTAAACGGTCACCATCCGACAACGCAGTCCGTGGCGCACCGGGTAGCGCGCTAGAGCGATATCCGATGTGGCTAACTATATATTTTACTTTTATTAATTTTTCCTTTTCTTTTATACGTTTGCCCACATCATTTACGTGTGGACTTGATTAAATTTATGCTGATTAACAGATACTTCGTAATTTACAATGATAAACGTGGATCTTGCTTTCGCATACCTGTCGCTTGAAAAGTCGGGCTTACAATTGAAAATGGTAATTCTTAACTAATAATATTTGTGATAGATTTAATTTTTGCACAAAACCTGCCAGCCTTCCCAGTTATTGACCCTGGCCCAATTATTTACCTTTTTTGGTTGCATATGCTTAATCCTCAGTTATAAAATTATTAAAAATAAATTTGTAGTGTCTAACCTTCTAGGAATTGGTTTTAGTCATCGAGAAATTTGCAATGTGTGCCTTCAATTTATAATTTAGAAGAATAAATGGATGAATCATTGGGTCTAGACGTGTCGATAATTGGTACACTTACCTTAGTCAATAAATCATCTTAGTAAAGCTAGTTTTCATATATGCCATAGATCTTACCCTAGTAGTAAACGAAATCACCTTCAGCTGGTATGTTAGCGATTGATATGGCGATCTAATATAAACGACCTTTTCAAAATTATATGACATGGTGAGCGTAGAAATTCTGTCGCCATGCATATGTGCAGTATAGTGAACGTTATTTAGACGCTGCGCGCCATTATTTTTGTACTGTGGGGTAGTCTCCGCACCACGCGTGCCAGACGGGAGAGAGTGGGGGAAGTAAGCGAGCAGCGCGCATGCGCAGAACCAGAAGCGCAAAGCGAGCGAGTAGCGTGCCTGAGTGGGACGGGACGGTAGTCCGGTTTCAGCGCTCACGGATAGAGGTTTGCTCCGAGTTTAAGTAGCGCTTCCTTGCTTTATTCGCATACTTACAATAAAGTGAAAATTTCGACAGCAAATACTGTAGAAGCATTTTGCTGCCCATGAAAATTCGACCCGTGTTGGTGGGTCGTAAAAAAACTACTAGGAATATCGAAGGGGTCAGTGTCTAAGTATTTGTACTTCTGGAGCTGAACAGTCGGAACGTTATTTGTGACTTAGTGAACTGCTACAGTCGATGATCTATACGATTGTGTTTACTTTATGATTGCCATTGTGTTTACAAAAAATTCCGAACAAATGTGCATAAGGACGAGTTTTAAATGAACGAACATTCACATTTTATCGTCACATAGTTTAGTGATTTCGAAGATTTCAATCTTGTATTACTCTTGTGTATAAAATGTCAACAATGATTGAAAGTTGAGTAACATAGTCGCAAATTTAAATCCTCTCCGGTCCATAGAATGGTAGCATTCTAAGATCCGAATTTCGGTCTTGGCTATTCTGTGAGAAGAAAAACAATAAGCAGAAATTGCTTTAATGCTGTAAATACTTGAACTGAATAGTTCAACAATTGTTGGTAAAAAATGGCTCTACATAGTGTTCCACCAAAGCGAAAAGAAATTTACAAATATGAAGCACCGTGGCCACTTTACAGTATGAACTGGTCGGTGCGCCCCGACAAAAGATTTCGTCTAGCATTAGGCAGCTTCGTTGAAGAATATAACAACAAAGTACAGATTGTTTCGCTCGATGAGGAAACTTCCGAGTTTACTGCCAAAAGTACCTTCGATCATCCCTATCCAACGACCAAAATAATGTGGATACCTGACGCCAAGTGTACGTAGCTCACTTATACCAACTGTATCCTCAAAAAGTAAAACAACGAGCTCACTTTATTGTATAATACTGTTGAAAGTAAATAACTCAGTTTAAAGCTGAACAAACTGGTCATCTTTTGTTTTTCATTGATGTAATCTTCTAGAATTTTTTCAAGAATTATTGATTACATGTGATCATTATGTTGAAAACAGCATGTCATTATCACAGTCAGACTTCGATACAAAACTTGTTTTATTTGAATTCGCTTTTTTTTTTGGTTTGAATTATCGCCAACAGTTTATTAACCTCTTATGTCAATGCTCAGAGGCATGAAGTTCTTTTGGTATTTTCTGCTTGGTCGAAACCATGTTTTTGAATGAGATAGTTTTTTGTATGCAAGTTTGAGTCAATCTGTAGTGTGCTATCTTCGGCGAAATTAATAAATATCGTTAATAGTACCATAACTAATCTTAAATACTTATATCAATAAACAATTGCAAGCATGAGTGCAGCTTTGTACATCTAAGACTTTCACAGTTAGATCTAGTCTACAATTTGTATTAAACTCACATTTATATGTTCCATTGTTTATGAATTTGTATGTTACGGGAACCATTTACATCACTGCTATAAACTTTAACCTCAAAGCTCAGCCTTATGTTAAATAGACAATAAATTGTGGCATCGATTACTGTAACTAACCACACCTGTTAAATTTGCTGCCTCATCAAGAATCGTTTCTTTGCAATGAATCTTGAATGATTTCATGCACAATAAGTTGATAAAACCTGTGGCCGATTTCAATCGTATAAATCAATAACTTCATAGGTATATTCAATATAACACACATTTTGTTGCAGCTCTGTTTCCTGATTTGCTGGCCACATCTGGAGATTACCTGCGGGTTTGGCGTGCAATAGACGCAGAAACACGACTGGAGTGTGTACTGAATAATAACAAAAATTCGGATTTTTGTGCACCCCTCACATCATTCGACTGGAATGAAGTGGATCCAAATTTAGTTGGAACATCAAGTATTGATACAACTTGCACAATATGGGGCTTAGAAACTGGGCAGGTAGTTGGGAGAATTAGTGTGGTCGCTGGTCACGTTAAAACACAATTGATTGCTCATGACAAGGAGGTCTATGATATTGCATTCAGTCGAGCAGGCGGAGGAAGAGATATGTTTGCATCGGTAGGAGCTGACGGGTCTGTGAGAATGTTTGATTTGCGCCACTTGGAACATTCTACAATTATATATGAAGATCCTCAGCATACGCCACTGTTGCGCCTTGCCTGGAACAAACAAGATCCAAATTATTTAGCCACCGTTGCCATGGATGCGTGCGAAGTAATTATTTTGGATGTTCGAGTTCCTTGCACACCAGTCGCTAGGCTAAATAACCACAGGTACATATGACACAATAGTTCTTACTTGCCTTCATCACACTATCGAATTTTCAATGATGTCATTTTTCAAATGTAGCTTCAAATTGTTTTAAAAGTTTTCTCGTTTTGGGAAATTATTTCTTGGAAGAAACATTGTTACAAGGAAAATAAGCCGCAATGCTCCACTATCAATATTACATATAGCGTGAATTTTATAGCACAGTCCCATCAAAGAAGTTGTAGGTACTCTTGCTCACATTCAATCTAAGACCATTTAAGATAAGTTAGTCAAGTTTAAGAAAATTATATTTACAAATACAGTAATTTTCCTAGAAATGCAAAAAGAAATAGAGCCTGAAATTACGAACAGAAACTTCAACACCGTTTTTTTTTTATTTCAAGATACTTCAAACGGTGACAATTTCAATAGATTCGTTCAATTTGTAACGTTCACGCTGACTTGTTTTGTTTGGAAAACTGTTTCATACATTTTCTTGAAAATATATTTTTTTTCATCCAATAGTTGAATCAATCTGCTATTTATTGGTCAAAATGGACAACAGAGCAATCTTAAAAAATTACATATTGAACGATACCAACTTGATAAATCAAATAGTCATGTTGAATATATTATGTTGTTATATTAATGTCAACAGTTCACTCGTGATCATTTTTCCTATTTTTATTGGGTATATTATCCGAATGACAATAAATTTGATCAAAAAGTATTTCCTGATCACCAAGTTTTCGAAAGTACAACATTATTGAAAGTATCAATATTAGAATCACGTATAGAATAAACAATTTCACTCCAAAGTTATGGATCATGATATCTACTATATATGTATATAGATAATCTATAGATAATAATTATATTTTCGATTTGTTTATTATAACAGAGCAAGCGTAAATGGAATAGCTTGGGCGCCGCATTCAAGTTGTCATATCTGTACGGCTGGTGATGATCACCAAGCACTAATTTGGGACATTCAGCAGATGCCAAGAGCCATAGAAGATCCAATTCTTGCGTACACAGCTGCAGAAGGTGAAGTTAATCAGATCCAATGGGGTGCAACACAACCGGATTGGATTGCAATCTGTTACAATAAGTCTGCTGAAATCCTACGAGTCTAGGTAATATCTGCTACGTTATTTGTTTTAAAATAAAATTGAGGTTGCACATACAAATAAACATGGAATTATACGGAAATAAAATCTCGAACACGTAACTTTTATTTAAGAAAAAAGAAATAATTATCCATATCTTTCAAGGCACCTTAAACAATGGAGAACGTGTAGTCAATATTCTAGAACTCATATTTCAAACTCCTTCCGTTTTTTTATGTAGATTTCTTTACCGAAAAATTCGTACAGCTAATAATAATCTATGATCAGACACAGGGTGGCTACAGTATGGAGAATGTAGATCAGATCAAATTATCCGAAAACCATAGTTTATTGATAAAATAAAAAGAATGTCTGCATCAGTCAGGGACAACACTTCCTTTAATTTATAAAGGAAAAACTTACATAAAGGCCTCCTATTCATTGCATAATATTGCACAAAAATCTGTGTTAATTTGAAGAACATAGTTGAAACCAAAAGTTCATTACAATGAAAACATTTCAATGTTGTTTCCATTTCTCTATATTGTTTTTAATAATGGTTATCCATTTTATAATTGGGTTCGCAAAAAAGAACAGATCGTTTGCAATATTTTTTTTTATATATACTGCATTTATTAAAGCCGAATGAAATCCCTCCTCATTCGTCATATCTGATAAAATCAACAAGTCCGGTTTCTGTGTGTATATTATTTTATTTATCTGTATTGAGTGATAGGGTTATAAACGCTTGGAACACCAGATAAACGTTTCCTGCACGAAAATTATTCCTAATGAAACTTTTACGAGCCTTTCTTTCAAACTTATTGTGAAGACAGATTTTTATGCATTAAAAATGACTTGAAATTTTACTGAACATCGACTTGGAATATCTGGAAAAATCCTACAATTTGGTAATCCACACTCTGTATCACAGACTACCTGTAACAGTATCCTTTCTTTTTATATCTCAACCTAATCGTCATAATAAATGCGAAATAATATGATGCTAATTTGGGATATTCATTATTACAGTCTTGTGATACTTTTATATCAATCAAATTATCTTTTTGTACGTAAGTATCTTTCGCCGATGTAGCTTTCAAAAATTCGTTATAGCATGATTAATTCTATTTGTTTGTTTCAGTGGGTATAATGGTCTAGAGTTTTATTCAAATTTTATTGCAAAAAATATTCTGTTTAAATTCGTTGCTTCTTTTGTGCATGAAGTGTACGACTAAATTTTCGGCTTTCTAGCTGCTTAACGAATTCTTAACGAATTATCAACGTTGAATTGACTATATAATTTGTACATGCTATATTTAATAATTAACAGATATGAATCCCTGCACAGCAACAGTATAGTATAGTTGATATGGATTTCAATTGAGCGCTTTTGAAAGTAGATTTGAGTTTGAGGCTGTTTCATCTTATGGTAATTTATGGGGTTTATTTAATATTTTATCACCTGTAATCCAGGTACAATAGTTTGGTAAACTGGTTTCTAATTTTTTTTCGTGCAGGCAATTAGCAGCAGTTAATCAATAATCGAATTATTTATTACATAAAAATCGAAATTCCTTCTGATTTTATTAGCGTCAGTTTTCGGTATGATTAAATTTTATGTCTCATACGAAATATAAAATATTCTGTTACAAAATTTTTATAGTTTACCGTACTGTTATTTTTAAATAATTACATCAGAAAGAACGATTGTCAGAGAACATCAAAAGGGACTCAAAAAAGACATTTGAATATATAATAGTTCAACGGTATCGGCGGTCGAAAATCAACACATAACTTTTAAGAGCTGAAACTATGGAACGTTCAGAATATTTATCATCCTGATGAGGCAGCGTGCTTGGTAGTGTAGTAAGTCGAGTAATTTTCGTTTCTAATTTCCATCACTCTTAGCGTGGATCGAGATATGAAAGTGTATGAAGTTTCGTACCGTTACCTAGAAAATATTCTTCTAACTTGTCATTGAAATTTTAGTTATTCTATATGTTATTCACAAGTTATTCTTGTGAAGGAAAAGCAGTAGCGATCCAAAATTGGATGAACTTTAAGTAAGTTACAGACAAATAGGAATTTTTACCCCAGGTTCGTAAAATGTTTCCAATGCAAGTGTGACCCCTATACAAAGTTGGCTGTCCTCTATTGTATACCTATGAATTCGTATACCTATGAGTAAGATTTAAGTTAAATACAATAGCTGATGATCTACAGAATAATTTTAAACAATTGAATTAATTTCTTATTTATTGTTCATTCCAAATTATGCATATGCAAGTGAGATATATTTTCTTTGCTTTGAATTTGAAACTAAAATTGTCACGAGACAATTATAGATGTACATCGGATCTATGGACTCAGCAGAGTGCGTTATTGCATATATTCAGGGTCGTTTTAACGTATCAGAGGCATTACATGCTATCTCAAAATATATTCGGAACAGATGCTGTCTCAGAATGCTACTGGAAATGATAGTATCTTCAATTTCGCGTAGAAGCGATGCTATCTTAGAATGGGATTGGAAAGGACGTCTTAAATTTTGACTGAAACAGACGCTATATCAAATTATGAATGCAAAAGACGCTATCTCAAATTGTGACTGGCAAAGACGCTACGTCAAAATATGTTTGAAATGATGCTATCACAGCGAACTGAATGTTAATTAAAAATCTTGTGAAATTTGATTTGTCTGCTGATCTCATACCTTATTCTATGAGGTATGGGATGATGATCTACAAAATATTTGCGCCATAACTCAACTGGCTTTTGACAAAGAAATTATTCTTTATTTCTACGTATACCAGTTTGACCTTAGATCAATTGTCTTTTGAAACTATAGGTAACTCTTGAAAAGAAAAAAAAAAAAAAAAAATAGAAAAATTATTTTTACTGAAAGAAATGCAAATCTTGAAGGGACGAAATAAATGAAAGCTTTCGTTTTCCGGAATCTAGAGACGCGTGGTTTGTTATTCAATAAGTTAATTTTTCAGGGTTTAAAACTATCCGCATGGAATAAAATGACGCTTTTTCTCAGAAAATTAGAGATTTTCCTAATGCAAATTCCGGTGTTCTTTAGAAGAAATGAAAATCATGAAAAAAGTCGAAGATATTCTTCAAGATGTATCAGAACATCTTAGTTCAAAGTTCTGATCGTAAAATTAACTTGATCTCGTTTAAATTAATAACAATGATTATCACTAGTATTTACACCAAAATGTTGACATTATTTTTTTTCCGTTTTGAGAATACAAATTTGGGTAACTAACGATGCTCATGCATTAAAAATACTCATCATCAAACTGTTATTTTCGTGGTGGGTGCGCATAAAATCGAGATTTCCTGACGAGTGTTAAGAACCTCAGACGAATCAAATACTATTTTTCGTGCTAGTTCCTGTCAAAAACTACAAATTAGTCGAGTGGTTGACGGAGGTAGCGCAGAATGCACGTTACGATACGAGTGCGCGAAGTATGTCATTTTTGCACGAGTGTAGTTTGTCTGCCGAGCGAGACGAGCGTGACACACGTGCACGCGTATCGTATTATATTTTTTATAACACCTGTAAACGCGAGGCGGCCGATTCCCCAACATTTCCCGAACTGTTGGGCAATGAACGGTACCTAACAGAAAATTGTATCGTAATGAACGTTACCCAACAATTTTCAACATTACCTAACGGTTTTCGAAGTGTAGGGGAAGTAGAACTTCCCACGCAGGTGTTAAAAAAAAAACAAATTTAAGGATATACTTGGTCTTTAATGCATATGCCGTTTGTGTTGTCCAAGTGGATCCAAAAAATGCTTCGGATCACCTTTATTTAAGACTATCTAATGTTTTCACGATTGTAAGAACATAAAGTAATTTCAGCTTGGACCTAAGACACCTGAAAACTTAACAAAAATATGAATTATCGTAGATTCGAATCAAGGCAAAGTTTTACCGTATATGCAAGTTTTTTTAATTGATATTGACCGCACTGTAGTGCTGCCGAATTTATTTGCGGAAAGAATCAATTCACTTTTGCGGTAGCATCTTTTTCAAATATATTTTGGAACAGCATTTTCCTAATCGTAATTCGAGACAGCATCTTCTGTTATACCTGTGATACGTCGGTTTATATTTCGTTAAAAGTGAACTTTAGTTGTTAATTTTCTATACTTGTATCTTCATATTAGAGCATAATCTCTAGGTCAAACCATTTTATTTATAAATAGATGATAGAAGTGATGAGATAATCATTATAAGCACTATTACATAGATACCGAATTGATTTAATTGAAAACACCAGTAGTTTAATTTGATAATAAATTTCAATGATAAAAGTTACCAAGAGCAAGATGACACTCGTTTTAAGTATCTGTCATTTATACTGGGATTTAATGACTGCCATATCATTCAATCCTTATATCCTAGACATTGTTGTTTTCAATTGATGAATTCAGAAAATTATATGTATTTAATAAAGTTTTGTATACCAATAATCGTGCAATATCATTCTTAACATATAAGGGGTGTGTTTTATTTGCCGTCTTTCGAAAACTGAAGAACTGAGACTTATATGATCGGTCAATTGGTAAATAAAACCTACCCATTGTTGAAGTCTCAACACAAAAAACGGTCACCCTAGGAGAACACGCTTTCTTTTTCGAATGATTGTGATACTTGATCACCGTGAGCCTACGCAATTTTCGATTAGCCCTAGTTAAGAGACAAACTGTCCAAATCTGTAGGCAAATTCTGAAATGTATATCAAACATGGAAGAATATTTTTCAATTATAAGAAGTTGACAGAAATTTTTGTTTCCAAAAATCACAACTATATGAATGTTTATAATTTTATGCTAAAAATTTGGATAGAAGATATGATATGTTAAAATCATCAATGTCGATCATGGAGATCCGGTGTTTTCGAGAAAAATACTTTTAAAAGTTTTACGAGCACTCAGCGCGCGTTCGGAGGCACTGTGTCAAAATCGAGAATTGAACCTTTAAAAAAAAGTTTTTCACTATACCACGTACTGGATATTGTTTTCAGGCCCTAAGATATTTTCAAAATCCTAGAGTGCTGTTACTCCTTAATGTACATTGCAAATATCAATGTATCAAAGTTATATTGTGTTGTTCTCCAAGGTTTGAATGACTACATTTTTTTTATTTCAAATTCAAATCATTCGAAATATATAAATTTTGATTTAAATGAGCAAATTCAAATGAAATTCCTGTTTAAAATGCATGATATTTGTAGCGAAGTTCCTTTTTACGAGGCAAATTTTTGGAGGAGTTTCAAAGTTATAATTTTGATTTTCTTTTTTTACTGAACTGCAAACGCGTAATGAGTAGAAGCAAAGAATTTGAGGTAAAATTTTAGTTTGAACAACAACTGGATACCTTACGATTAGTTTTTTTTATTCTTATAAAGATATGTAAGTTCTTATACCCATATTCGACAATAACAATTCAATACACTCTTAAACATAATAACGTTATTTAGTCCCACTTTGGGCCTGAAGCATTTTACTTAATTTCTGTGTAACGTATATTATCCATATATATTCAAATGAATTGAATATAGTGAAAGGGAAAGGGACAGGAATAAAATTTACAACACATTAGAAAAAGCAGTGATTATATTTTCAAGTGAAGTCGCCCATGATTTAATCTATTTTATGAAAATAAAAGTGTCATATTTACATCAATGAAATTATTGCTACATGATTATAAATTAAAGATGTCAGTCTGATAGGATAATTTAGGCATAGGGTGACGTCGCAACACCTAACGATTTCTTCCTCCATAAATTTGTTATATATAATCAGCACAACGTGAACATTAATTATTAATCTAGTCACTCACAAGGCATACTGAGTAAATCTCTGAAATAGGCTGATTTTCGAACTTTTTGGTTTTGAAAAAATCGTGACGTCACATTCGTCCTATTTGTAGTAAGTAATTATAGAAATGGTAGCAGTGGTAATTATTACATAGAATAATTTCATTCACTTTGAAGGTCTACAAACTTTGAGTAGGTATCATTAGTTCAGTAAATACCACTTACTCTGATGCAGAGTAGTTTTTGTATAATATTTAAATTCGATAAAATAACTTATGACATTATTGTACACATATGATTCTTTATCTTGAAACATCATATGAGATTGTATCAAGCTCGTGACATTTCAATCGTAGTATGGTATTTAGATACGTACATGCAGTTGTGTAAGGTTTAAACGCGTACACGTGAAGTACAGATTTGAGTTAACAATCGTTCCGTTAACTATTAACGGTATGAATTTATTGTAGGCGGAAATGCGGTTATTTTACCGAACTGCTAGCAGCAAATTGCACGAATTGCAAAAATCTAACCAGTCTATACTGCATTGTACTTCGCGGATAACGCCGCATTCATGAAAACGCAAACACACATATCAGTCAGGTATTGGCAAGTATATCGTAATGTTTGATAACCTTTGGTATAGACTTTAGTGTATCCGGTATTCCGGGATGGATTACCCCTTATTGTAGAAGAAGCAACACCTTGATCCATCAAGTGTCGAAAATTCGATTAATAGTGACTTGAAAAATGAAAATTACGGGAAACGGTGTGCTGCGTTACAGTCACGTCAATTTAAATTTGCTGGCTTATTTTTCGGATTTGTCACAGGTACGACATGTTTTCAAAAGCACGTTGCGTCTGCCCCTATGTAGGAATAATCTAAGATTCTGAGATTATTGGACTGTGAAGAGGGTGTCTTATCCTGGCCTTAGTGCGACCTATTTCGATATTTAAATAAACTAATATACTTTTCCAAACAACAATCACGCCCCCTCTTTACAGTTCTATACGTTACAACTATGCTGTAATCAGTCTTTGCTGTTACAGAGTGAAATATAAATGATGTCAGTTATTAATTTACCAGAGCCTATGCATCGTTGTCAGTACAATTCTAGGTGTAAACCCGAACATAAGTACCGGAAAAAAATTTGTATCATGTAAAAATAATGCCAGGAGTCATATTCCTTTTATTGAATAACCACTAATTGCAGAAATGCATTTTTTGGCGTTATTATCATGTAACGGAGAAAAAATTTATTGGATATTTTTGTTTCGCGTTGCACGTGAAATTGCGCTATATGTGGCAGTTTCGCGTCAGTGGTGCGTAGGCTCTGATAATAGTAAAAATAAATGACATTGTTCCTCGATTAGTAAAGACTGACTGTAGTTGCATGATCTCAATGGGTTAGTTTTCATGAACGAGCGTTGTAACTGAGAAAGATGAATATGCCCCTGTATGCTTCGGTATGAGACACCTCCTTTTGAGAATTAGAGTATCCTAAAGACGGATGGTATGATAAACATTTCACACATTCTTCGCTGTCTTTAACTGCCAATTAATGAGCTCAGGCATAATAATTACGTGTATGATTATTCATTCCGCCGAATTGCATCCTTTTCATCTTCGTTTAACTGTGTCTATGAAAATGACGCCATCTTTATTTTGGTACCGTAGGTCAATAACTCATCATATATTGTTCAACAAACATGCAAGATAAATGTGATTAAATTCAATTCATCCAAACTATGCTTATTGCTTATGACATGAATCGGAGTTGCACATATTTTTAATTTTTTCCCTTTCTTGATCACTTTCTCAGTAAGTCTAATTTCGGGTTTTATTCCTGACCCGCAATAAGATATTCAAACGACCTACTGGAAATTCATTACAATACGGCAAATTTTCGAATTCACACAACCTGTCCACAGTATAATTAAAGCTGTCGGACTGATGTGATCGTAGCGAAAGCTGGTCAAGTATGCAAGTAATCCAGTTTGGATAAAATTTGTTCCCACTGCAATGCTTAATGCACGATGTGTTACGTTTGCTCAAATAAGACTTTAGTTCCCAAAAGTACCCCCTCAGAGATCGAAATCATAAACGAATAACGAGTCGCTGATTTACGAAGCAAAATAAAGATGACAAGAATTACGTGTATGTGTGTCTAATGACGTATTCTATAACGATAGAATAAACCTAGACTTTACACAACAATTGGATGTACTGCAATTCAAATCCACGGTCATAACTGTATGGAGTGTTGCAGAAATTTTTCTTATGTTTTTCTAATTAAATTTTACCTATACAATGTACTATATCGATGACTGCTAACGCAAATACGAATCAAAAGTGAAATAATTAAACGAAATTATTATTCGTCATTTTCATCCAAACTAATTCACTTACATATTGAGATCAAAGCCTCAATCTTGACTCTACCGAAATGATTAAATGAGCTTTTTTACTGTCAGTCTTAATGCTGTCATACTTGCGTATGTACATCGTATCTACATCCAATACATGGGATAGAGTTGTGACCATCACTCCTAGCTGTCAATACAGACGTGATATGTGAGATAGTTTACACTATACTAGTGAGCGACACGCCTGACAAATTCTACTGAATTATACCTTCCTTCTCTACATGGTTTCGTATCTAATTTACAAAACGCATAATTTGCTAGATATATAATGAAGATGTAATACCGTGCACGCCATAGTAACCATGTTCCCCATGGCAATGGTTACGTGAACGCGACGAAAAGCACGATGAATAATCAAATAGTGAGGGCAGTGCTTCAGTGGTCCTGGATTGTGGCGGCCAATTTCAGTGCCCACTCCTGCTGCACGCTCCAACGCATTCTTTTGTATGATCAGGCGTAACAGCGGTGGAGTAAGGTACAAACGTATCAACAGCTCCAAGAAGAATGCACCCGACATTCCAAAGACCTGCAACGGACCACGAAAAGTTGTTCGTTACCAACCTTTACATATGTATGTACGTACAACACGTCTGTGGCAATAGCAAAGCATTATGTTTATCGAAAAATAAATACCTGAATTGCTATTTCTGTGTCCCAGGTATTCATAGGATGATGTTTCACGAATATCAGGAGCGTTATTAGGCTGAGGCAAGCGTTTAGGCTGAAGTACCGCGGGAACAAGACGCGCTGAACTTCTCCAAACGAATGTCTTGGCAGTGCGAAGTATAACGTCAAGCCTGTAGCAATGAGTACGAAGTAATTAGAACAAATGGATGTGTTATATATTCGGTATAATTGAAAAGTTCAATTTATCCGGAATTGGGTCCCGAACATTTAACAGTGTACCCACACAAATGGACTCGTCGCTTTTTCCGCAAGTAGGTAAAGAAAAGTATCTGCACATAAATTTATCATAAAATTTTATTACCTGATACGAAAGTCATCCATATCTGTGCGCCAAAGTGGATTACGAAAGAAGTAAGATAAATAAAGGAAGCTGTGCGGGAATGTGGCTGACCGGCTATGTTGGTACGTTCCGTGGATGGTACCATAGCCGAAGTCACGCAAAGAACGGCAGCAATCATTATTACGTGAGCTGGCTGCGTCGTGTAGAAAAGTATTCTGCAAAATAAGAGAGAAACTTGTTTATTCATAGCTTTCTCAGACCTGAATTACTTAATCTTAATTGCTGGCGCACGGACACATTGTATTGAATTACATACTACCAGAAGGACAGTGCTACTATATTCGTATTAATCGTAAACCATGTTCGGATAATTAGGTGTACAATTATAAAAGCGTTATCGTATATATTTAAGAGTAAAATGTCACTTATCACAGCCTAAGCATCGCTGACGTGAAAATGCTACTGCAGATAGTGAGATTCTACATGAAATGCCGTATACGAACAAGTGTCGAAAGATGTTTTTGATTGATGCGATAAGAACGCCAGAGGATCTATTCCTGCAGTGAATAATTGAATTACACGAATATATTTTCTAACGTTATCGTCGTCTGAAGCAAAAACATTTTTAGGCACCTACTATTTTCGACTATGGATCGCGTCAAAGTTGCGTCACAATTACTGGCTTACACTTAATCATTACCAGTAAATTAAATGATATATGCCCAGACTTCACGATGCACCAAAAGTAATTAAGTTTGGATTTCAGAAAATTTCAGGTGCCAGCTAAAACTTATTCCTCGCGAGTCACCGATTCAATTTATTTCATCTTTATCATCGTTTCATAGTATTTCCCGCAATTCCAACAGACTACATTTCGGTCGATAGAGACTGACTACAGAATTTATTTAAGATCAATGATCGCGCCTCAGGAAATCGGAATTTACATTACGAACCGAAGGATGAATTATGGTCTAAAAAATTCTGGGTATTTCCCTTCCTTCGAAAGCAAACATGGGTGACCATTATTTATCACAAGACGAGGCCGATAATCAAACATATTACTTCCATCAAAGTCGGCAGATAATAATGTAACATCGTAAACCGTATTATAATTTTTTGGCACACGAGTAACTTATTGAATTTTAGTCGACAAGAAGATAGATACGATCAAAGATATGATCATTCTTTTACGTGAGGATGCATTGTTTCCGTCTTGTCACTTGCAATGATAACTTAATTAGTTAAAACATGTCGCAACCAAGGCGTAACATTAATCTGCAACATCGTATAATTCACCCAAGTGGTTCTAGGATTTGATGGCCAATATAGTTTTTATTATAATTATTGAATCAATTCCATCAAACAGTGCCGTTTCAGAGTACTGATTTTATTTCCCGTAATGATATAAACAATACGCGGTGAAATGAACGTGAGAATTAAAATAAAAAGAAAATATAATCAAGTGATGAAGCGCACCAATTCAAGATTTGAAAACGTGACTGCTACTAGGTTGTATATTACAGTATAATAGTAAGCCGCATTTATTATGTACAGATTTAGTCCCGTGCTTTATGTGATCTAATATTATAACATAATGTACGTTATAAACAGACTATGTGCGAAGATAGTTCAATGTAGATCTTTTTCATAATTTGTCAACTTCAACTTGTCACATATTCTCGTTGTTTGTGGCACACCTTGGATATTTTGGCACAGCTGACAATAATTAACTGCGCCGTTACCAGTTACGAACGTTATACTATTTTATTTAGTCATTCTTGCTTTTCAACTAATAGTTGTCACCGTTAACTAATGAAAATTATCGTATAATTTTCTATTTTCAAAGCAAACATTCGACCCATATTGTAGTGGTATACATAGGTGCGTATTTTTTACTTTTCAGCACTTAACTGAAAAGAAATGACGCATCGTAATTTTTTTTTTGGGTAATTCGACGTATTTTTATATTAAGTATTTAAATTTTTAGCGAAATATCGGTCTTTCGTACTGTCCGTCAAACGGATTCTATTATTTCCGTAACAGTTGTAGTCGGAGAATTGGGATTTTCAGTGTATATGCGGTTACTGTCACGGACGGGAACCTTTATTCTCGGTCTGATTAAACATTCTTTCTTTTATGGTATACAGTCTTTAGCAAACCAAATGATGAATAGTCTCGGTCAAGCGTATTTAGAACCGATAGTTATTTAGCCCAGGTGAATAAAAGGCCATTCGTATCGTATATTTAAAAGCAATGATCTCGAAGTTAGGAAATAGTCTTTCTATCTTACCTATATCTATGCTTTCATATCCGTGACATTTTGTATAACTTATCAATTACTCTCTTCCGATAATGGGCATGGGTTATATATCTATGTATACTATATTGTTAAAAATAACTCGCACCGTTCGACGAACTCTGTCATACGCAGTTGACGCATCCGGGTAACATGAAGAAAATTATAAGATTACCTTCTAGAATACTTGAATTCAAATCAGATTTACATTACGTAATGTACTTTGTAATTATAATTGATCGCGTCATCTACCACGGAAGTGCTTTCCGAGTTTAATATTTGCCTGATTTTTAAAATAGTATCATATGTGCCTTTAAATGATTAAATATAGATTGACTCGTTGTTTTTTTTTTTTTATCACACATAACCAGCTTTCAAATTTTATCAGTTATCTTACTTGTTACAAAATGTGTAGAGAAATGATATTGTAAACTGCAGTTGATAGACCTAAACCGGATTGTGCATTTACTCACTGAGTGAAATTTTTAGTTCCGGTTACCGCTCCGTCCTTAACTATTTTCATTTTTTACCACAATCGAAAAATATAGTTCGGGATAGAAAATGAAAATTAGTTTTCTAGCTGTTACCGGAAAGTCTAGTATCCGTTACTATTCTTCCTCATTACGATCACCGTTACTATATTTTCTTGTAACTGTTGCGAAAATTGATTGCTTGTGCAACAATAAATTGACGTTAAAAGTCTTGTTTAACTAAGAAAGTAGAATGAACCTCACAAACTGATTTTGAGACTGCGCCGTCACGTTTGTGCGGGCATTGCCACCTTTGCGCACTAGTATCGAAAACATATTTCAGTTACACTATGGATGGAAATGTGTTATCAAATGGTTGTGAATAATGCGGGATTGATGCATATGAATGTAGTAATAGTTTCTTCACGCGTAAATTGCTTCTCTACCTCATGGCGCATATTTCTGCCTATAAATCGGTATACCCATACAGAGTATACTATATGTATAGCTGATGTTCACTTGGGTGGTCCGTAAAGCCAAAAGAAGTTTCAGAATCGGACGTTTGCACGAACTCGTTAATTTTACGGTTGTTCCTTCGTGGAATTCTCGAGTAGTAAATTCGAGGCGAGACGCTTTTTGTTGAATGCATGTAGACCTCTAAGAACGTATACACATCTCATTATAATCAGAACAGAGTAGCATACCTTGCAAATCGAATAGAAAGTTATTTCATCAACCATGGTGGTGTCACAATAAAATGAGAAACTTTAAATCAATCGTGGCACTGATGTGACGAAACCTTTTCGACGTTATTGTCGAGTGACCCATATCTTGGGTAATATACGTCACGGGATAGAGAACTATCCAGTATAAATAATACGTACGATTGGAACTTGAAATACCTAGTTGACATAACTTGGCCTTTTACTCAGCCGACGGCAGTCGTTGATTTGGTTGGTTACCCTATCATTTTGTTATTCAATGATTCAGATAATATCGTTGTTTACTTCGGACAGCAAATAGCAGAGAATTGAATACATGTCGTTTCTATCGCATCTTGCATGCGAATTTTAAGTCGCGTTATTGTGATTCACTGATACGATGTTGTTACACATATTCCGTGATATTCGATATCGTTCAACGAAAGATATGATGAACCGTCGCCGCGATTTTGGTAGAGTCGTAAACTGAGAGACCGAAATCGGAAAGGTGTGATCAATTATGATAGCTGATAATACCGAAGAATCATTGCATTTCTGCGAAACCTTATTTTAAAATTACCTCTTTGATCATTGGTATTTGTCATTAGATTAAAGGTTGATTCATTTAATTTTGAGTCTACATGTATACCGAAAAAAATACCATCACGTATCCTTCTGTTAGGGTGGATCAATTAGATATTTCATTGACACCTAGAGAATCAATATTTAACCGGATCGTTACTATATTTGTTACTCAGCGTTTAATTTTAAATCGAAAAATACGTATACATATCAGCTATCGTAAATTGCTATCCAAACTATTTACATCTACACTGTTCCTATTTACAGAGAAAAAAATTGCTACTTATAACGGATGAAACATTTGTTTCCTACTTCATATTTATACGTTTAAAATATCAACGCAGTATAGATTAATATACGTGCACGTGACGTGTAGTATACGTAAGACAAGAAATTCGTTGGAACTTCACAGAAATTAATTGATACCTTTACATATTACCGATACATTTCTTCTGAAACGAATATTCTACAACGTACGTTTACTCGAAAAGAATCGAGCGTTTCCTAAACAGTTGGATTGAAACATTTGACAAGTATCGACAAAAAGAATATTCAACCCGTATTATAATAATTCGTAAAGCTTCAAAAAATTCCACGGAGTCGACGAAAAAAAAAAAAAAAAACGTACGTGGTAGGCAATTATGAGCCGACGGAGAATGCACCATACATAGGATTATACCGTAAAGAGCGTGATGTGCACGTAGTAGGTAATTCCTTTGAAATTAACCAAACGAACTAACGGATGATGGTGGTGTCACATTAAGGCTGATACAGCCGTGATTCACTGCGTCGTTACCTGGTAGATGAAGAGAAATTTTTTTTTCCAACGAATTTGCGTGCATGCAAATAATACTCAAAGCTCATTGACTCGTTCCAGGCTTGAACTTGGTAGAGCATGCTTACGTAGTTCGCACGTAAGTGTGAAGACGTGAAATAATCGCTCGCACCTTTACGTGTCATATGACCTCGCGATCAGTTATAGATACAGCGAATGGTCTTGAACTCGGACGGCTACACGTGTATAGATTATACTTGGATAAGCCAACAGCTGTTATACGCAGAGACTGCAACTATAGTTGTACAGAATCGCCGTACACGAGTGCAGCGAATCAGTCACGTACGCACATTTTCTAAATTAGTCACCACAAATAGGTCAGTTGCGTAATTGAAATGCTCCGCTGTTTGCAGGGGGCGATTGACCCTACGGTATCCGTTCCCGCGGATCGATCTGAAATGTCGTTGATAGACGTGCAGGAATGTACAGAATATCGACACTTTGTCCATCGCTTGGCGTACAATATATTCCAAATTTACAAAATCACGGTGCTCGCGAAGCGATGCACTGTTTGGTGACAGGAATTCAAACTAAATGTTCAATTCCCATTTTTAAAATGGACTCTTTACAGATCACGTGACAGGGCCGATCGAGAAAAGTCATGACCCAGTGAAGTGGAGTTCGAGGTATGAAAACTGACCCTTTGCAGGTATACTTTCAACAACGGTAGTTCTATCGGGGGACTCGTAAGAGCCAACCATACCCGTTTTTCCCAACACATTTAAACACGTGCAGGTGATTCTCTTGGACTGAATACACGGTTAATAAAAACCAATTTAAGGCGAAATTATACTTCATCTGCTCCAACTATCATCTTGTTTTGCGTTAAGTGATATTTGATATTTAGCGAGGTTCGAAACTCGGTACAGAGGCGAAACAATGATATTTAATCATGAGCTGAATTTAAACTACAAGCTGACTGTCTGATAACGGCCATGTTGATTTAACCCCACCCGTTTTTGCCAAAGGAGTAATTTTGTGCCAAGTAATCGATAAATACTTATCGATTCCCAAATATTTACCCCCTCCGCTCAAAGATCAATTGTACGGGTGGACAAGTATTGCAAAAAGAAAAGGGGATGGCGGGTGCTAAAATGTGGATGAAGTCGAAAGAGTCGAAAGTGCGCGATCAGCTGATCATTTCGCAGCTCATTTTTGCAAATATTAAGGGGGAGAACATATTGTACAAGCTGTTGAGATTTCATTTTCCGGCATTGCGTCAGCGTAAGGTGAAATACGCGATAGAAATAAGTTACTTTTAAAGTAACTTACGGTACAGGTTCTGCCTTGTCTTTACCCCCATCAGACTGTGTCTACCGAATTTAAGGAACCCGGTAGACGTGAAACCACTGGCACGGATATGGCAAGCAGGATATGTAACACCGATCGTGAGTCGTGCTGTTTTTATTCCATTTCTAATGCGATCGTATACCGGGTACCGAGATCAGTGATCAGTCAGATGACGTGGCAAGCGAATGTCAGTGAACGAAAAAAGGCGAAACACGAGGTCACGGCTCAATTCGATAGTCGCGGTATTTATACGTAGGATACGACTGCGAACTGCATAAAGCACCGTTGTACGTGCAACGAGCAAATTACGATGCAAAAAGATCAATTGGCCGAAATTTACGACAGCAGGCTGAAATTGTGGCTAAAGTTCGTGTCGGTCGTCTGGGAATACACGTGTTATCTTAACGAGTCCCATGGCGAGTTGGAACGCCGAAAGCAATCCCAAGGGCTACGAATGATTCGGTTTAATATGAGGGTTAAGTATGTGGGACGTCTTTTCTGCTGCATATTGTGAAGCCGCGCAACCGGTTCGTTTGCGCTTGATTCTAGGGGCAGAGAGACGGATCTTTGTGTGCGTGCCTTTGTAGGAATTGGTGTAGGTGCCTGTATCGAACCTAACCCACGATTGCTTACGTCTAGTCACTTATCATCGATGGCCAACGTGCAGGATCGCACGTTCCCGTCTCGCCGTCACTCGAGACATTTTTCGCCCGTATAATTCACGTTTGCCTCATTGTCAAATATAAGCCCCGCCGCCCGTCGTCGAAAACATATTCTTTACTTATCAATACACCCAACTTTATGATCCGGCGGGCCAATGACTCTTTTACCGATCGAGGCGCTGACGAAAACTTCCATTAGAAATCTGATAAGTTTTAAGTAAGGAAGAACCTTATCGATTAATTACCATTATACCAATAAAATTCCTCTTTCAGTCTCCAGCTGTCGACGGATAGAATACTGATCGCGCACAAAAAGACGTCAATCGAAAAATTATCGGACGTTATTCTTTAGGCCTAAAAGCGGTGAGATCTGTAAGTGAAAACACAAGTTTTCATTTTCGGGATGATTGTAACAACTTTCCCTCTTCTCTGAGTAAACAGAGAAAGCGGGAAGTTAGAAAAACCGGGATACTGATATGTGTTTCCACTTTATAAATTTCGTCTTACGTCATCGTCTTATCGTTTGTCTATGGTTTTTGTTCGAAGTATCGTCAATTTTAAATCTCTTGACACTTTAGCCAAGTTTTGAAAAATATTCTTTTATATTATATGATATACCTAAACTGTGCGTTAATTAGAATCTGTTCAAAAGGTGTTTGATTTTCCATGAATTAAAGAGAGTTGAAAATTTGGCTAAAGTTTGAAAATAAATCTACTTTTGGACAATTCGAAGATTAATCTCTTTAATTTTTCGATACCGAAGGACAACGACTTACGTAAGTTCTGCACATTAGGACTGTGAATAGATTCTTGATGGATTTACGTTTTGCGATGGAGTAAATAAAAAAAATAAATAAAAATAAAAAAACTGATGTAAATTGGAGTATCACCTCACTGCCAGGATACGTGTATAAATATTGCGATTCAAGTCTTGGCAAGACGTCAAATCTTTGACTATGTGGTTCACCGTCACGTGCGTGTGACTAGATGAAGCGAAAATACTGTTCAATATTTCGTTAAAAAGAGAATATTACGAAACATCTTCAATTAGTGTGGACGACAAGTTTTGTACGTTTTAGAATGAAGCCTTTCAACTTTCATTTTTTGACACAGTCTGTATTTGCTTTGAGTTTTATAGCTTATAGTAGAAGATTTCAACTCCGATATAAATTTATTAGATTATCTTTGCTTTATTAGACACGAGCTGGAGAAGCAGCGCCAGTTCATTTCCAATCTATAACGTATTTTTCCACACGCAAGGCTGCAGCTTTAAGAACAATTACGTTGTAAGATTCGAGCAATCAATTCCAATTGTGAGATTCGCTAAAATCGACTACAGACTTTGTACCGCTTCACCTCTGATCAATTCATCAATTCATATCTGTCACGCAACTGTGTAAAATTATACAATACATGTAACGTAAATCTATTTATGTACAGTGAAATTTATCAATTTTTTTTAGGTGATTTGTTTGTAGTGACGAAATATTTTTGTTTGCTGTTTTAATTGTCACGATGACGGCTAAACTACGCTTCCAAATCACACGACTTGTAAATGCAATGGTACCTTTAATTTAAAACAAGTTATGGAGCTCTGAAATGTCAAAATACATTGTCTAAACTGTACAATTTTTATTCGCCTGCAAAACCGGGTTACAGATTAAAGGCTTCATTTTATTACGTATTCTAATTAAATTAAACCGTGAAGTTCCAATGTTTTACATTCTTTAGGAAATATTTATGGAATTTTCAGTGTCCTAAAAAATCGACAAAATAGTTACTTCACTTTTCGGGGGGAATTTGAAATTTAGATTTTATTGACGAAAAAAGATTTGCGATTTTACTTTTAAAAATCAGTATAAAAAATATCACTTCCCACGCTTTGGTGACACAAAGAATGTTCCAGATGTTCAAACACCTAGAAGGAGTTCCTTTGCCTTCATGGATCTTGGGGCAAAATTATGAAAATACATAAAATGTGGCATTTTCGTTGTTTCAATTTGAAAAATTTCAGATTTTACAATTTGGGCATTTTTCACGACTTTCGACAGTCATTGCTCATATAGAATTTTTCAGAAAGATGTAAAGAAATTGATGTGGGTGTTTTCGAAGTCCTACTACACTCACAAAAAAATTTGGAAAAAACAAAAAATATGAGATTTCGAACTTAGTAGAGACGAGACAGAATGCCTCATATGTATCATCATCAATAGTTCGTTGTACTTGACTATTACAGTACTATAAATACAGTTTCCAGTACTTATGAAACTGCACAGGATTGTAACGGGTCGCCGATAATACTAACCGTCGTATTCGCGATATAAACCTGCTCGCAGACTTGCATTAAAGTACGTATTACACCTGTTTACATAAAATGATCTCCACCGTCTGTTCGCAACCATTCATTTCCAACGTCACGCGTGTCTGATGATTATTAAGTCGAATATGTAAACATATTTTTATACATAATGATGAACTTCATCAAACAGACGATCAGTACGCGAGCAATTCTTGCGTATAACCATACATTTTGTCTTTAATTTAGTTAACGCACTTTTCTCTCGGGACTTTTTCTCCAAGCCTTTTATACAAGCGTACAGACTCAAAGCAGTCCGTCTCTTACAATTAATTGGAAGACTGAAAAGGAGAGCATCTCATAGTTAGTGTGGAATGTAAGGAAAATAGTATTTTTTTTTTTTTAAGAGTTTTCAAGGATTTATATTATTCAGTTACAGCTGTTGTTTGTATTTTTTGAACCAGACTCGATAGCAGGTTGTGGTCCAAGTTTAAGTTTAAATAATGATTCGTTGATAGCCGTCATAAATTTTGTGCATTTGTAGATATTTGATTTTTTAATTCTTCAGTAAACTTCGCGAAATTAATTTAATCTCCAACAACGAAGCGCGTAATCATTTTAGCAAGGTTATTTTTTGTTTCTAGCTCTATAGTACATTGTAATGTTGAGATTGCGAATTATCTGTGAGTCAACTCCCACGGTATAACACTCGAAGCAATGAGGCGGAATCGGACGCGAAGGTTTCCGAGAAATTTGCACACTTTTAACGCGAACAGTGACTCTACGCGATTCCTCAGTCTCGAATCTCTTCAATGAAAAAGATTATAGCGGGCCAGTCGGCAAAATTACGTAATAACGAAGAATACGACGACCGAATTGAAAGGTTGAATAACCGCTAGTCACACTTGTGAATTCAGAATTCACTTTCAGCCGCATTTAGCTTCAATAAATATCACTCAGGCGTAGTTTGAAACTAAATATCAGGATAATATCGCATCAGGAGTGCTTAAAATTTTCCCCTATTAACGGTATATTTACCAGAATACAGTTTTTTTTTCGAAAAAGAAACAAAACTTTCTCACGGGCGCTATTTATAATTGAGATAGGTACCCCAAGTTTCACTTTTGTAGAGTCTTCCAGTTATTTACTTGGTTGGTGACATAAAAAATATTTTCTCGAGCCCCTAAGGACCATCCTACTACACGTACGTATGTTAAACATTTACGCTTTTATCACTAGTCAGCTTAATTTCAAAAACAATATTTACGAATTCAACAACTAAATAACGTTATATAATTTATAAGTGGTCGCTATATCGCAACACGGAAATAATCAATCAGCGATACGACGTGTCACCAATGCCCGAAATCAGTTTAGTTTCTTTTCGTGTAAACGCCGACCGTAATATTCATGTCACAGTTTTGTGGATACCAGCATATAAATTTAGCTACAGCATATTTGCAAACTTATTCAAAT
This sequence comes from Neodiprion lecontei, assembly GCF_021901455.1. NCBI lineage: Eukaryota > Metazoa > Arthropoda > Insecta > Hymenoptera > Diprionidae > Neodiprion > Neodiprion lecontei. Next base: position 25,760,222 of record NC_060263.1, read on the forward strand.
GTTGCTAAACTTATTTCGTATCTTGAGCAAACCATGGCATTTATATTTCCGCCAAGTACTTATGGCTTGCCAGATATTGCAGATCACAAGATTAAGAACACGTAGATTGCAATCGCTGGCACCTTAAAGAGTCAGCGATCAGTATCGAGTTGGCTCCTTATACTTATCTAATCTGGTTAAACTCACTGACGATAACTACATATGTGAACGAATTGACGGAGGCGTAATTTGTTATAACATTTAACAAGGACCTCGCGGTACGAACGATACTCTGCAAAATAAAAAAAAAAAAAAAAACGTCTAATCATAGTACCAAATATGAGTTCAAATCGGACGGTATTATTTTGATCTGTACTACAGAAGAACCGCAGGACTTCTTAGGTGTCTGTCTAATCGATTTCGGCGAAGCCTATACGTTAGATGACCCTGTATTATGGTTGGGTACAAAAAAGGCTTGAATTTATGAACCATTGCGATTTTTAGTGCACCTAACTTCACGTTATTTTACGTAGGGGAAACGTAACGTGTAAATAGCAATGATAAATTCGAAACCTAATTGTAACTTATATCTAAATCAGATGTGCATAGCATACGTATGGAAAAAAATCAGTGAAGAAATCGAGATTTGCGTTGATACGTTATCGACGTGTATATAATTCTCTGTAAAATCTCTGTAAAATTCTCTGGTAAAAAAAATGTATAGTGGGAATATTAACACTGTATAATATGGATTAACGTGAACACTGATCTCAGATAAGGCAGGATATCTATTATCGACGATTATCGTTGAATAGCTCGATAATCTCTGTGCACTCGAATTCTGCGCGTATTATTCATTTCACCATGGTGCCGTCATAAATTTCGCAGTATGGCAGTGTGACCGTAATCTGCATTAGTTATCGTAAATTTTGTTCATCCCTTTACAGCACCGATTGACAAATTGAAGTGCTTGTCTTTCAGCATGATCTGTTATCCTATAAACAGTGTACAGGACACTGGAATTGTAATTTCGTTATGTCTTTGTATAGTTTGTACAAGAATTTGGAGACGCGTTGTTGCGCTTAACATGTTTTACAAAGAGTTTACGGCGAGCGATATTACTTCGGATTAACGTAAATAAAAATGACACGTGATTGCAGCTGCTGCACCGCTGTGAACGTGGCTGCAAACAACGAGATACGGTTGCGTGAGTTCGTCAATCCGTCGCATCATTCAAGCCTAACATACTGTAGCAATAAGAGCGGATCATGTATTAATTATCAAGAGTTTTTTTCTCAACCGCTTGATCCGTATGGCAAAATCGATACACGTACGTACGACCATGTACAAATCTTTTTAGCACGGATATACGCATGTAAAAGTAAAAATTCACGGCCGCTAGTCTCGTGACGATTTTATCTAATAATGAAACCACATCCGTAACTACCTATATGATACAAACGGTGAAGTTACAGACGAAATTTTCAACTTATTCTTAACCATCTGACTCGAAATCATCAAAACTAAAGTATTCGAGTATTATTCTTAAAAGAAAGAAGAAAAACGAAAAAAAAAATAACGAACTCACTTGTAAGCTGGAGAGTGTTTCCACGCTGAATACGACTTGGAGATAAGATTGATCAATACGCTGTAGTAGAAAGTGCATTTTGCGAGTGCGTCTGTGTGAATAACTGGGACAATAATTTCCTCAGATTTTTCATTTTGTCGAGCAATCTCAGCCTCGCGAAGTAGCATTTCTTCGTGCTGTTTGATGTATCGATTTTTTGCCTTTGTCAGCTTGTCTTCGTTGAGATCCTGATGTTCGGGTTGATTTGACTTATTGTTAGTCTTTAGAAGGACGCCGCCAACTTCTTCATCCTCGAATAATTTTCTCATGCACATTTTGATTTGATCGTTTATTACAGCCGGCGAATCGAATGGTGAATTTACTCGTATTTTTTATTTTATTACAAGATCTTCGATGAAAATCGATTTGTGATTTATGATCGAAGATTTATGCAAGCACGTTAACCAAATATAATCACCAAATTTCGAATATACAATACACACGAGAAAACACTCACGTCTCACGATTCTTAATAAATTTTGACAATTTCGTCGACATAAATGTCTGATTTACCTACCGACAGCGGCAGCTGGGAATTGCTCGGCTTCACGGCCTATCCGTTGTTTTATACTTACAACTGCAAGTCTTCCCCCACCATCCCAACTCATCCCCACGTTTACCTGGCCGCTGGTACTAGCCGACCGATTATGATCGAGAAGAACTGCTTGTATATCTACAATGTACGAATGCAGAATATTTTTATTGAAAAAGAACAGAGTGGAGCATTCCGCGGATCGTAGAAAAATCGAGGAGATAAAAAATTATATACGATACAACCCTGATCACACATCTCAAGATCTTCCTTCATCCCGTTCGAAATAAACGTATTTATATAACGCGGGCATGTTTTACGTTTGTTTCTTTGCGTGTTTTCAGTACGCAAAGTATCCGTTTATATGACGATAAAGTGAGCCTGCGAATGCGCATGCGCGTAGTACAGCAAAGACTTTTAAGTCCTAGGAGTTAAATGTGGTCTTTTCGGTATCGCATGCATGCGCTGTTGCGGACAAGTCTGACATTGCGCGACCCTAACCTCAATTTCGGGCTCCGCGAAACAACGGATAACATATGCTTGTTACATAAATAATCGCGTGCAACAAGGACGCAACTGTCTTTTTGTCTCGCGTATTTGCAAGATTCGTCTTCGGCTCACCTACGACTCGTTCACAAAATTGCGCTCGGCCCGAAAAGATCCAGTTTATCTCCTCGTTACACTATTATAAACTATTCTCTGTGATCAATGAACGCATTACTGTATATTGTTTCATTGTTTCCTGGCCTCAAGTTCTCCAAATACTCGACCTATGGCTTATATATGTTATCCTTCTAACTCCTTGAACTCTTGTAACCCTTTGGATACCTATCAATTTATCGGCTTTCTGTACTTGAGGGGTTAAAGATCATAATTTTGTCTCCCAACCGAAATGACGTCACCTATGCATGTATGTATGTTTCTTTATATACTCTGAATGAAAATCAAAATTCAATTGTAAATTTTCCGCAGATTCAATGATCTGGGGCTTGAGTTGAGAGAACGTGTCTCACATGTGCCACGGATATCTTTAGACCGGTCACACGTCTGGTGCGCACAATCACGTGCTGCAGGATTTACGTGGGATTATCTCATCGCGTCGCGCCCAAAACGTGGTTTGATTATTTCAGGTAAGCTTTCAATTGCCGTGGGGCTACATCTGAGATCCGAGCTAAACATCCTACGTTCTAAGATATTTGGAGCATTCTGTATACAACCCACCGATTACAATAATTTTATTCTGATTTTTAATTACATTATTTGTTAGAAAATGAATGCTAAATTTTTTTGTCAACTTCTTAGCTTAAGTGGTTTTTGTAAAGTAAATTTTTCAAATCTGGCGGTTTTCATCGCTAATCGACGATACATTTCCTACTCGGAAAATTATGGATGTAAATTACTCGCTATACATCGTGCCCTTTTGATAAAATTACTACAAAAATGATTCAGAAAATTTAGAAGTTTTGAAATTTATAAATTAATTACAAATTCGAAAATGCAGTATTAAAAAAAGATGGATATCATTCGACCGACCATTTCGGTTATTTTTATGTTATATGACTTTGTCGCATTTTTCTCGAAAATGACAAATACCGTACGCGCAAAATAATTTTTATTCTCAATATCCAGATTTAATTTCGTTGTTATAAAAATGTTCCACATTTCGAGTACGCTTAAACATGAACAATTCGAGTCCTTGACGTCTGGAAGTTACATAGCCAGATATAAATATGTATGCATGTGTATCATCAAATTTGTCGAAATTCAAAAACAGATGTAACAAAATCTGTGTGAGATAAAAGTTTCGATGAAAAACCTGGCATTCAAACTTGTATCAAGGAATTCAATGAAATAAGTCAGTAACGCCGTCGGCAGAGGTGATGTTGAGGGATAACACAGCGGTAAAAGCAAAATAAAAGTGCTTTTTTGATCATTTCTTTTTGAATGGAAGAAAAGGTAATAAGATGGTAATATTTAAGGAAGCTATTAGGCATATATTTAAGTTCCTATAATAAAAAAAGACGATTATCAACAAATATCAAAATATGGCGACACTGGAGCCATCCTCGCGACATATGCGATACGCAGTGTATAAACTGATGCAAATTTGAATCTGAAAAAAAAAAAATCACTCAATCTACGTATCAATAGCTACAGAAATACTGAATACTGAATACCCCTTGAAAAAAATTCAGCTGACCCAGGATGATATTCCGATTGTGAATAAAGAGTTTGTTAAAAACAAATGGACAAGTGACTACTCCGATCTAATTACGTTCAATGATTTTTCTTTAAAGCAAAACTGTGATGTGAGAATGCAGTCTTTCTGTATCTTACAAGCAGACAGTTCTAATATATCAAGTGTTAAATTGGTACGGAGTGCCCGATATGTAGAATTAAATAAACAATCATCGGTTGATGAACGCGCGAATTCAGCTGCTGTGAATAAGAGCGAGATGTATGCAGTAGCACGTACGTTTCTACCTCGGTTACTAATCAGAAGTTACATATGGTGTGAAAAATTTGAGTATTCGGAAATCCCATCCGATATTTCCGTAAAGAATTACAATCACCGGCTCGCCCGATTCAAGGTAAATATTGCAGCTGCATGCTGTGAATACAGGCTCCGTGCATATACAAAGTATCTTGTACATACATTTGATTCGTGTATATAATCACGTTACAACAGTTGTATAAACGTTGCTTTTAGCGAATGGTTTGTGGGCCGGACGTCATGCTTGTTACTAAGAACGAATGTAAGGCTTAAAACCGCGGGTGTTTTACCGCAGATCTCGCGTGAAACTAAAAAAGTTGATAAACACCGGCCAGAACATTGCTATATACGTACCAAAAGCGGTGAAGAACCACGGAGAACCTTCGAGTGGAAGGGACGAATTTAGCGCGGTCGTAAACCTTGTTCATTACTTGTAAACCGCCACGAAACGCCATGTAGCGACGTCGCGACACCACCTCCTATGACCCATTGTCAGTATCATATTGTTAGAGCAAAAAATGACGGTAAATCCAGCGATATCAGTTTGTCGATTAACGCACTTTTCTCTCGGGACTTTTTTTCCACGCCTTTTATACAAGCGTACAGACTCAAAGCGGTTCCGTCTCTTACAAATAATTGGAAGACTGAAAAGGAGAGCATCATACAGTTAGCGTGGAATGTACGGAAAATAGTATTTTTTATTTATTTTTTTTTTTAAGAGTTTTCAAGGATTTATATTATTCAGTTACAGCTATTGTTTGTATTTTTTGAACCAGACTCGATAGCAGGTTGTGCTCCAAGTTTAAGTTTAAATAATGATTCGTTGATAGCCGTCATAAATTTTGTGCATTTGTAAATATTTGATTTTTTAATTCTTCAATTTTTTTTTAATTACTCAACTCACATTTGTTCATCTAATTTCATCCGATTGAACACAGACTAAGTAAAATACAAATTCATTTTAGTGAATTTTTCTTTGGTCAGAAGGCGTATCAGAGTGCCGAGTTCATCAAATATGCCGTGTACATATTACCAGATCTGTCTATTGCTCCTGACTCATGAGATGATTGAGCAGAACTAGAAAGTTCCTGCAGAGGAGTATCCATTTAACTCAGACGTCAATAACTTTTTGTGCCTCGAATATATTTATAGAGAAGTCTTTTTTACGCAGGAATGTGCTTCCCCATGTGCACATACTTGACGGTGTGACGCACACTCGGACGTGAGAACTGTGCGTGTATGGTCCCGTATCTCGTCTGCAGCTGCAAGGGTGTACGTGCAGAAGGTCAGGCTTCATGGGTGGAAATAACTAAACGATGACGTTTCTAAATTCCCATACTGGGTCCTCCTGGCATTAGCCTGCATTTCGATGTCATTCTTGCGGGGATTTCCAGAAACGAGGAGGTATGTGCGACTCCAACACGATCATTGAAATATTGGGGGTGCGGTTTGACTTATTTTTTATTAGAGAATCATTTCCGAGGGTCATACCGATTTCCTAAGTAGGCAGGTACTGTGGGCTCGATGTGCAATCTTGGATAACTACGATAAGACTCGGTGAAAAGATTGTATTCATATTAAAGTCCCATTAATTTCACTCGACAGATGACGGTCATTACGTTCCTCTTGAAGATGTGATTCGAAAAAGTCTTATGTAGGACACACGTATGTGGAGATAAGATAGAATTAAAGTAACCCTATTAACGAAATCAGTCTAGCTGGGTCAGCGCAAGAAATTTGAATGACTATTGAACACTATGTATAAAAAAAAAAACATGATTCCAAACGCTGAATGATTTGCCGTAGTTTCAACTCTTATTCGTATTATTTCTGTAAAATTGATACCAGTGTTCTTGCCTGTGATGTGTTTCTCGTCTCATTTGAATTACCACTCAAACGAGACCTTCCCCAATTTATTTAAATGGGGAAAACTTCGAATTCCAAAAGCAACCTTTTAAAATCAAAAATACTTAATGATTCAATTCGCAGAACGTATCGAAACTACAGTTGTAGACTGTTTAGTTCTATTCCCTACCGATTGCCCCTTCGTAAATAAGTATAAATGAATACTCTATTCAATTTTGGAATGACACGTGCGTCTCTTTAATTAGACGAAATCATGTCACACTGATAAAAGAGGTGATCTATGCGATGTCAAAGTCACTCATTATATTCAATTTGGAACATCGATGCTTCCGGGTTCTTATTTTGAAAATTTGAGACGCTTAGGGTCCGTTGTCAGTTCTAAAATTTTTGAGAGATCCGTAAGAAGACGTCGCGATCGTTATAAACTTATCACAAAACCTGTGAAATCGCTTTGAAGACATCAGCCTCTCCATATTTGAGTGTGGAGGCTGATTTAAGTTCATTTAGCGAGTCCTTTTTTCATCTATCGTACTATTCTATTAGTAAACTAGGACAGACCCGAAAAACTGCGTATTAGAAAACGTGTGACTATTCCGGTCAGGAAATATCTGTCGAGCTGCCGTTGAGAGCAGTCACATTAACTACTCGTCCGTATGGGTTCCATCAATTCTATAATAGCTACGTCGTATTTCGAAACGGAAACTGCAGCACGGCTGCATGACTTTTATAGGTGAAAGGGCCCCACCGTCGGAATCAGTCTATATATAGGAAAAGGAAAATGAAATTTTGAAAAAACTATAGCAGTGTTATTTGCGTTAACGATAGCGAACATTCGTTAATAAAACAGTATCTTTGTTTTTTTTTCATTCCAATTCATTTAGGCTGATTTTCTTCGTCATAGAAATTATCAGAGATCGCCTGATAAAAAATTTGGCAGTCAATAGTGAACAGACATCGTGTTATATAAGTATGGTGCAACGTATTACGTTCGTGAAGAATAAAATTTGCCCATTATAACTATACTGTAATGCTAGATTTTTTAAAAGTTTTTCGGACATTAAGATTTGCGAAGATCAGATGAGCGAAGAAAATGAGCCCGAAATAATTAAAATCAAATTAAAAGCACCAGAGATTAATAATTTTAAACCTTCTAAATTCTAAAACCTTTTCTCAAATTTTTGATATCTTAACTTGAGTTATTCGGATTTGCTTTGATCCATTTCCTTTTCTGGTAGCAAACTTGCGGCTGAGACAAAGACTTAAGCAAAGAAAAGTCTTGCAGAGTAGTATTTATTGCACGTACGTAAACAATTACGAGTCTTTATTCATGTAGTAGTTGAAAATAAATTTTTGTACATTTAATAATCGTCATTGAAAATTCCCGAGGCTGTGCGATAAGAAAGGAAAAACTATTCAGTTTGAATTAATTGACATTATTATTAACTGTTTTCTGATGAGAGGCAATTATCGTCGTATTAGCATAATCATATTATTATTTCTATAATTCTTCGAGAACTTGCAATATTCAAAGAAGAAAAGTAAACTATAGAAAGGAACGTGCCCGCTAAGTATATAAGGTATGCAGTATCTCTTGGAATGACGTTTCCTGATAAATTGATTTTTTGTTTCACCGCAAAAAAATGAGGCAACAAAATAAGATTTAATTTTTCCCAATGAGGCACAAATTTACGAGACCGAAAAAGCTGATTGTTTCAGATAGACATTGAAGTAAACCGCAAACCGCATTGACGTCAAGAGATTTTTGCTATGAATCTTCGTCTCTTCTCATACAGGTGGGTTCGTGTAATAACTGGCGAAACGTGTGTACACGCACACACACTTCCATTATAAAGTCTGATGAAAGTTGTATCATACCTGGCTAGAACCAGGAATCGATTATAGAAAGCGTTTTCCGAATGAAGTCCGATTGAAGTCCAGAAACATTAGACAATGAAAGCGTTTCGAGAGTAATCAAAACAGTACATTGAGTTAGAACTGCGGAATGTGAGTGATTAATTTCAGTGAGTGTGAAGTTTGCAGCGTGAACTGCAAACCTGGGCGTTGTAATCGTACGAGTCAGATATTGCCCATTCTCTCTTGTGACACAGGCTATTTTTTCCAACACCTGTGAAGGAAAGTTTGCTTTGAGAAGCAACGAACCCTGGCGTGTAATGCCGGGCATTTCAATTTCCAGTTGCGAACATGTGCCGACGTCGTTTTACCACACTGTTTAGAAATGGGGCACTTTACGCACGATCTAGAGGTTCCTTACTTTGAAGATCAAAATTTCCGAGCAGGTGTTGGAAAAAAATAATTATTCCAGTGAAAAACGTCATACTTTCGTGACCAATATACCTATTAGACTATTTTAAAATAGGGTGGTATTTATGTTCCTGGTACAAGGATTAAGCATCAATTTTGATCGTACCAAAATATGGAATAAAGCCCCTTCTCACTCGAGCTTCGGCAAAATATTCAGACCGTATTCCGCAGGAGAAAAAAAATATTTACCAAGTATGAAACAGTCAAATACTACAGAATATATGGCTCGCGATTTTTTCTGGGAAAAGAGAAATGAAAAATGAAATAAAGTCTTTAACATACATGCGCTGCGTGTACACGAATAAAGATGGCGCATTTAATATATAAATGTATAATGTGCGCGAAAATCGTGTGACTCTTTTTTTAAACGGGTCTTGCACGCGATCTCTTTCACGTTATAAATTCAATAGGCATCTGAACGTAACTGCTGGCGGTAGATATTGGGGAATGGACTGTGCACAGAGCGCCGTATTTTTTCCCCACTCTGCAAGATATATGAAAGGTATATCATGTATAAAAAAAAAAAACGGTTGAGTATTCGTGGCGATATTAAATTGAAATTTATACTCAATGACTCGTTATTTCTTTCAATACTCATTTGTCGGGCTGTGGTACCAATCGAATAAGAGATAAAAGTCCAAGTACCAACGTCCCGTTAGCCGTCGGTACGTGTCAATTGTTAAATAATGAAGGATATTTTGTAAGGGGTGATCAAGAGTTCTCCCCAGCGTGATCAAACACCGTTGCACTCTTCATCATGAGAGAACCGATCGAATCACAGCTTGGCAATTCAAACTAGTTTTATATCTGATATTATGTAAATCTACGAATAGCGAGACAATATATAGTTGAAACGCGGTCAATTATATATATTGTAACGTTCTATGACGTTGCAAAAATTAATAATGATCCGTGAGCTTATGTAATGAGACAAATTAAAGGCGCAAATAAAATTTGGTGAAAAAGCTTTAATAGCAGAGAACGTGTTTCTAGTTTAAAGTCTGAAACAAGATTGCTTTTACAGTGATGTTGGTTGACGCAGCAACCTTATTCTTTTTAAAGACACAAGAGGTTTATAAACTTCTTTTATCTATGATGACTACTAGATCATTAAAAGGGGGCAAGACGGGTGATTTCACCCTTTGTAACAATATATTACATTACGCAATATCACGCAAAAACCTTATAAACAATCAAAATAACAAAATGCAACCTATTGGAGGTCCTTCAAGAAGGCCTGAAAACGAAAAGTGGGCTTACATTCCATTTTAATAGGGAAATAAATCAAATCAAAGAAAAAAAAAACTAATGCATTATCGATCGACAAAAAAGAAAAACGCTCAGGTTAATTTATGAAGGTTGATTTTTTAAATTTCTCAGTGCACAAAAATTACGTACATATTCTTTCCTGTTATGAATCATTACAAAATCATCAAATTTGGGTGTCGATGATATTCTGGTTCGCGGTTTTTTTTTTTTTTTGCTATCTCAAAGAATGAATCTACTTACACGCCTAATTTTTGATTGCCAAAACTGAACTGAATAAAAATGTTCAAAACGGAACTTTCAGATACAAATTCCGAACTACATATGAAATGCAACACATCAGCATGAAAATAAGAAATCCGATTTAAAACATTTAAAAAATCTTACTTTCACGCTAAGTTTGTGTAAGAATATTTTAATAAAATTCGATTTTTTCGGATTTTGAATCCTATAATACAACGTGCGGAATTCAATCGCGATGCTCGTCTATAAATAACGTATGTGACTTAGAGGAGAAATCCTTAAAATACGTCACAGGATACGTCATAGAGTACGTCGAAATGACGGCATATGCGCTCCCAAATTAGCACATCGTTGAGCATATAGTTGCGGACGTAGAAGCTCAGATGCAGATTCAGAATTATTTTATGGGGACATACACGCGTCTTTCGGACGTCTGCATGAGTTCTGCAAACGCTGGAATTTTCAATAGGGACGCTCGACCTGCTAAGTTTCATTATTTCTTCTCATTATAAATGGCGTGTTGCCTGGAGAGAAAATCTTTATTCCAGCACAGGAGCTTTAAGTCAATGCAGGGGTTTTATTGTGATAGCTTATCGTTTATTATCACAGTGAAACAACGGTACAAGTAATAAAGTTCAATATTGTTGGATTAGGTAATATTTGTACACCCATTTTCTGGTTACATAATCTCGATAATCGTAAAACGAAACGGGTAAATAAAGAAACGCGTGATAAACTGATTTATCAGTCTCTTCTACATGTACCGATAAAAAATCATCCGTAGGATAAAGGGATTGTTGAAAAATGGTGTGACAAAACATTCACAAGGTGAAAAGTACCAAAGGGCAACTATGAAATATTTCAAAAGGATTGCCTGAAAAAGTTCATTTATATTAGCAAAACTAGATTTCAATACACTCCAAATAATGATTATTTAGTTTTTGTCTATGAAACAGGTAAAAATTAATTTCGAGGGTATGCTATCTGTGCAAAAAAGGTGCCCTAAGCATTTATCAGTATACTACGTGTCTTGAAAACATCAAGTTCAATTACTTCACTGAAAGGAATTTTTAGTTCCGGTTACCGCTCGGTCCTTAACTATTTTCATTTTTTACCGTAATCGAAAAATATAGTTCTAGGTAGAAAATGAAAATTAGTTTTCTAGCTGTTACCGGAAGGTCTAGTATCCGTTACTATTCTTTCTCATTACGATCACTGTTACTAGATTTTCATGTAACCGTTGCGAAAATATAATGGTTGCGCAACAATAAATTGACGTTAAAGCTTTATTTGACTAAAAAAGTAGAGTAAACCGAAGAAACTGATTTTGCGTTGCAATTACCAAAAAAGGATCGACATTAGCGCAAAATGGTTACGTGTACCTTGTTTTTCGTAATTCCAACAATATTCAAACAGTTTTATTTAACGATACTTGTTTTACTGAATTTTTCCAGTTATTATAACAAATGAAATTTTTTTCAGTGTTACATCGTTATTTTAATGTATAACACAAGTGACGAAATTTCAGTATAAGGCCCCAGGATAGATTCTTTAGTGAAGAATTTTTTTTTCAATCATATCGGAGAACTGCCGCCTCGCTTCATACGGAAGGAGAATCCTTCAGTCCACGTCAGGTAGGAACACGTGTAAACGACCTCCATGCTCTGAAATTCCACACTCTTTGGTTTTGTACCGCCGTTGTGACGTTGTGCAAGAAACCAGTCGCCACTAACAGATTAATTGTTGAAATTCTAGTGCTAACAATTGCGTTGAACAAAATGCAGTAAATCATCGTGCATGTGTTTTTCAAGAGGTACGGCAATTTAAAAACATGTGAAACTTTTTTTAAACGGAATTTTAGAGAAAGTTGTTAGGGTTAAAAAGATTAAACGTATCATCGTGAACAATGCATGGGAATTTAGGACGTATTTTATAGAGATTTTATTAACATAGATTTTATACGTATAGGTACACTGATTCTGAGAAAAAGGTGCGATTATTTTGCCAGAGCGACTGAATCCGATGGCGCAATTATGAATAAGCATGATGAATCCGAAATTGAAATTCGGTTGAGGCGATGAAAAATTTATTTGCATAGAGAACAATTCTAACAAAGAGTTGTTGAGCTCTGAAAAATTAGTCGTTCTTAAAATGTTAATATTTACCTAAGATATTTAAATAATTTTACCTCGGTGCCTCGTTTTCATCCCTTGACGAAATCTTAACTTCACAAGCTGATTTGCTAATACGTCTTGAGAGGACTCTGTATTTTCATTTGTCCAGTATTTAAATTCATAACAACCAATCACGGTATTTTCTATAAAATTTATAAGTATAATTTCCTGCTCTGAAATTTTATTTCAATTACAATGGTCGATTTAGACGTGAAAAAGTGATTACTCGAGGAAATATTTCGACGATCACAAAGACAGCTGGTTGGTACGCAACCACATGCTCGCATTGATTTATAAAACACCCGTGGAAACGTATTTTTAAACTGCAAACCAAAATAAAACTGTGTGCTTTAAACGCCGATATTTTGCAGATGTTTGTACTAAATTTGAAATTGTGCAGATCATGCTCAACAACTCCGACAAACGGATTGAGAGGGCTTATTGTTAGCCCTAGTCGCGATGGCCAGAATATACGTATACCGGTGATAAACAAAATTGTAATTAGTTCATTATATATCACAAATATAATTTGTAGTAGAGGCGCCGATAAAATACAAGTTATATTTGTAATCTGTAATATTATACTCACAGGGTAAACCATAAAAAACGTACCAAATCTTACCTAATTCTAGGTATAATCAAAAATTTACACACCTATCCAATGATTAATCGTTTTTGAATTAAAGCCGGTTAAATTTGATAGATGTAAGTCACCATATTCAATCAGCCGTTTTGAATTTCATAATTCGAACGCTCAATTTGAAATCAGTGACCCTCAAAACCATAATGCGGATTTTATTCTTACAAAATTCGTCAACCTTGATATTTTCAGTACTTTATCTAGTGTTAGTGTTAGCAACAAGCCAACTGTGCACCACCGGCACTGTTCTACTTCAGTTTACAATTGCAAAACCACAGTTTTTACACGACACCAACTCGAAAACGGCTCATAGTCGATAGGTGTTGATAAAAAAAATTCAATCATAGAGATAGACACGGTATCTGTTGGTAAGGTTTGGCACCTTTTCTATGCACGACGTATTCGCATATTAGTATCGAAAAAACATACAATTTGTAATTGAAATGAATAATTATAATTACAAATTGTAAGTTTGCAGTACCCAATACTGATCTATGTAACCTATTATCTTGTTACTGGTTGCTGAACAGATCTTGACCATAGTAACCCAGCGTTAACACCATTTGATCTGGAGATTGGCGAAATCTGGCAACCCAAGTTATCCAACAGTGCGATACATTTTACGCATCTGTAATTAGCCTGTGAGAAGTGCGAAACAACAGACTACCGATTAACGATGTGGCAAAAAGGAGGATTTCATCGCAAAATAACGGCCGCACAATTTTAGAAAACTGCAAATGCCTCGGTTGGTTTCATCGTTTTTGCGAAATGCACAGCGGCCTACGTGACGAAGAGTCACATAATTGCGAGCGGACTGTACGCGGGTTATAAGAGCTCCGAGACGAGTTATAGCCTCGGTGTCAGTCAGCTACATACCCTATATCCATTACTTGGTCGCTGCAACGGCGTACGCGCTGAAAATTTGTAAAAAGACCTGTTTCTACCAAGAATATAACGGGGAGGGTATCGTATGTACGGGGAAAATATTATTTTCTTGAATGATTATTCCCCTACGAAGACCTTACGTTAAATTAATTCATGCCAAATTCTATCAACTGTGCATTTCAAGGTACACATAAAAATCAAGCATTCTCTGCGAATTGTGTCAGATATTTAAATTAGATTGTTAGAAAAATGCCTTTGTTACGTTTACATACAAGAGGGATTGTGCGATTAACTGTAGACCTCGATTACTTGTTTTCCCAATCCATAGAGCAATACAACCTTTCAATTAACCATTTTTCCAAACCTATATATCAATGACTGTTTTACTCGATTAATCGATAAAGCAGCCGTTTCATTCAATCCATTTTTCGACTCTTTGAATCACCAAAATCTACGATTAATCAAATAGCTTTAATTTAGAGCAAGTATCCATTGGAGGATATAAATAGGAGAAAAAAATATTGTACAAAATTCATTTCACATGGAGAGACATGAAAAATAAATGGTAAATTGTGATACGAGTGCGGAAAGTGAGTGATTTCCGATGAGTGTGAAGTTTACGGCGTGAGCCGCAAATGCGAGTGTTGCAATCGCACGATAGTATAGTGTAAACAAAGTATGAGCCGAGGCGAACGCAGTAATCACACGAGTCAGATATAGCCCATTCGCATACGTATCACAGAGGAATTATTCCAACAGCCGTAGAGGAAAGTTTTATTTGCGAAGCAACGAAGGTTTCACCGACAACGCGTACAATCGGGCTCAGGTAACTTACGCTCAATGATACAGTGTGGAAAATTGAGTTATTCGAAAGCGTGCACGCACCAAAGTAAGCCCTAGTGTGTAAAATGAAGCATTTCGGCAGTGCGCATGCCCAAGCCGCGAACGTTGTTTTACCGCACTGTTTGGAAACGGAGGATGCTTTATCATGCATCCGTTAATACATTTATCACATATTTTCGTCAAAAATATCTGCATGTGAAATGTATCCCATCTTTATCTACTCATCCATTCCGCGTGCCAGTTACTCTAAGGAAGCCGAAGCATATGGTACTTAAAACTATCGTAATATAAAATACTCATTAAGGTGTAGGAGTGATATAATAGATACGTCTGTGCAGCCTAACATTATCTACATACATGCGCACATGCAAATAGCAATTGCACAAGATAACGAAATTTTATTAGCGGCGCTTGTAGTGCACGTATGCCTATGCTGATGTAAGTATTCATACGTAATGCATGTACGTAATGCGTCAAAGCTAAGTTATGTCAAACAAAGTTTCGCACGTATTCGTTATTGCTGCGGTGAGATTATTATTTACAGTTTGATAATGTTTAATCAATAAATGTTTCAAACATATTGCAATACGTTATGAAATATACGTATTATGCATATATTATATATATAATATAATGTACTTGATACAACTACGGCAATTGACACGAGCACTACGGGGTTTCATTAAACGAATTACCATAGTTAATCGTATGAATACTTTATACCTATAATAACGATAAAAGTTAGACGACAAAGTATCAACGACTTATCAGCTGTTGTTAATAATCATTACTGGCATTACTTATTAATTTTTCATGTCGTTTATCAGAACCAAATGTAGGCCGATCACATAAATGCGAATGCTTTTCAGCAAAAGATCCTGTTGAAGAACTTTTATTCTTATTCCTGCTTTACGAGAATTGATAGTTTCATATGACTAACATTTGAGTCGATTGTGATCGATTTACATAAATTGTGGTCAATTTTTGTAGGCTTCGTTGGTCTTTCTTTGTTTTGCATTTAAACAGGATGAGGTTAAATTGATAAGTAAACAACGCGCGAATATCGCTGTGGACCGTGAAGAGCGTAAATTGACATTGTTGTAATTGACGGTTTCATGATAATGAGTCAAAAATGACGTTTGCATGTGATATGCTAACGTCGCTGTAGCAGTTCCTGACCTGGTTAAGGAGGAATCGGCCGGACCGTCTGAATAAAAAGTTAGGAAAAGAGAAAGAACCATTCACAGCAAACGCGAATAATACAAGCTAAATGAATATCAACAATCTGAGAAAATATTTTATAGTCAATTAATGTTAATTGAAAATGATTAAACTCTGCTCCTTTCGATCAGAGTCGAATATTTTTATGCTCATTTTAATCGCTGGCCAAATCCTGACAAACTGTCTGAAAAACAACCAAGAAATCACACATCGTAGCATCTTCGTAACTCTCAAATTTAATTGTTGACGAATATTTGTTCCATCGTCTTTGCATAATTTTATTTTTAATTACTCTGGATAAAACAATTTGTAAAATCTTTTTCAGGCGATCGCTGGAGATATCTATAGTGGACAAAATAAGATTAGAAACATTGGAATGGGATTAAAAACACTAAAATTTAATTATTTCGAACGTTCTAATCGTAAAACCTTCGTCTGCTTCATGAAAGAATGATGCCAGAAAACGTATTCGTGTAATTAGCGATAATCCATACATACACAAAAACTCATTTCTTGGTGTTATCTTCGCATGGAAACAAAAAGTTTTCGAATACGTTTGTTCGACATTGCAATTTGGCATCAGTGCTGCGTAGGCTTTGATAATAGTCAAAATAACTGCTATTTTACTCGATCGACTATCAATAAGACTGACTAAAGGATTCTCGTAACTTGTGCGGACTTATATTTTACGTAATGCAAAAAAAAAAAAACGAGCATGGTTGCATCGTATCGATATAAAACCAATCTGGTTAGCAAGTCGCCGTAATTCTGACGAATATAAAATATGCGTGTATGATTTTATAAAATTTTTGTATCGCGATAACGCTGCATAAACAAAAATCTGGACCAGACTTTACTTTTACAAGTATTTTTTTAAGTATGTCACGGTTCTGCGTCTACAGATAAATGGAGTGTAAGTTATTACGAAGGAACGGTTGCCCTGCCGATTTACAGATCCTGCCTGTCAATTAGTGTTACATTGGCTGGTGACACCAATCGTTGAACTTATCAGTGCCCCATTAGTTACAATTAAATAGCGTTTAAATTGAATTGCCAGTGCCTACGTGCAGAAACGTGCGAAGCTAATAAAACGAAATCATGCATGACACGTTACTCCTTTTGACCTTGATATTTCAGAAGGAACGTCGAGATGATCGCCATTTATTGGGTCATCACTCTTGCGGGTTTTCAGATCGGAATAGTACTCGCCCGCATAGTCATGAAACATAACGGGGAGTCCAAAATAGAAACAGATCTAAAAATATTGCGGTTTTTTCCTTCGATTTACGTATTGACATCTTGATTAATACGATTCCGCTAATTCAATTGGCATCAAGTACGTTAAACCATGGTTTGCAGGGAAAATACACGTCTAATAATACATGTTTGTAGATGTATTCATTCCCCGCGTAAATATAAATTTTCAGCTGTCGTAAACTAAACAAATTTTTTTATCTCTTGAGAGCCTAAATGAAAAAACTATACCGCTCCAATCGGTTGCTTGTTACAGACCTCGGTATAGTTTTCACGCGTTATTTCCATCGTACAAATAGATGTGGATCATTTTTTTTCGGTTGATATTGAATTGCCTTTAATCAGGTGTTCTCCGGCGCGCGTTTACAGAGACGCATGGTATTACCAGCCATAGACTCATAGAGCTAGACAGCGTGGTCTGTGCACCGAGTTGAAGCCGTAATTAGAAAATTAGAAGGAGAGAGAACAGCCGCAGTTCGGTAAATCCCTCATAACTTCCGCAATTATTTGAATTTCAATGTAAGATTTACACAGAACATTCTCAACACTACCGGCTTTCCGAAGATTGAAAACAAACCGATTTTCAAAAACACCTACTTCAAAGTAGCTGTTTAATTGTGTGTTTCCTTGCTGTTTGTACAGGTAAATCGAATGTGATTAAGTGAGGGGGCGGTTGACACGTTCAGATTTCTTCTTGAAGTTATAACCGGTGATTTTTGAGAAAAGGCTAGTATATAAACGAAAGAATTACAACCGAACAGAAATTTTTAAAAGTATCAGGATCAAGTTAATTTAGTTTTTACATTATGACGATATCCCTAATTGATCCGCTATTTCCCTTCAATGCAGCGTATTTTTGCAATTAATAACGCGAGGGTACAGACAAAGTGCTGAATAGTATATTGTGTTACAATTGCGGAAAGTGAGCGATTTACGAGAAATATGAAGTTTGCGACGTAAGCTGAAAAGGCGAGTGCTGCGTTCACACAAATTCCAGTGCGAAGTTGACAGCACGAGACTAATGTAAATGCAATATGAGCCAAGACGAGCGCTGCAATTACATGAGTTAACAAGCGACTTTAATATTCGGATACTTATTTCATTACCATAGCACGCTGCACAATGTTTTTATTTCTTGCAGAAAATATGCGTCAAAGAGTTGGCTGTTCCATGTGTTTTGATCCGAGTATTATTACGCGAGGACTATTCGTCATATTTTTAATATCCATTACTGTTCTAAAAAGTATATTTCAGTCGACCTGAAATCGCAAGAATCAAATGTTTTGTCTGGTAAGAAGCAAGCTCATTTTTTACAAAAAGTTGACGAAAATCGAATCAAAATAAACATTCAAAGTATAACGAATAGCCGCTCCATAATGATACTCGGTTGAGAATTCAGATATAGCTCGTTGTTTGACGGATAGTATCTAAAAGAAAATAAAACGGGGCATTTATGACAGATTTTATTTTTTATTTTATTGTGTAAAACCGGAAATATCTGTCCAATTTGATAAAACAATTGGAGATACATGTATAGTCTTTTTTCGAAAATATGGGATTCAGAAAAAGAAATGTGTATTCACTTTTATCAATATCTTTTTTTTTTCCAGAGTTGTGTTAATATTGATTTCAAAAGTTCAATCGGTACGTTTTAAAAATTCGTAATTCGCTAACGAATTAAAGTGAAAACTTGAAAAAATCGTAAACTCTCCTTGGTAAGCAGGTTGAATGAAAAAAAAAATAGCAAAATAACAAATTTAATGATTCTAAGTTGTCGAATTTTAAACATAATACTCTATTCAGTCAACGGTGAAATTGAGCTCTATGAGTATCGAAAAGCACTGAATGGTAGCAAACTGACCTCTGAATCTCATCTGCATCCCATATGAGTATACGTGCAGTGTATATTTATTTAAAAATTCGGAATTATTGATGTGTTTTTGAAATTTCAACTCCATGGCCATGATCATACTGACGCGTAATTTAATTATATACACCATAGCGCACATTGAAATCAATTCTTATGGATTGCTATTTATTTTTCTATTAATTACAGACGAAGTATTAGATGATACATACCGATATAACGGGTATCGTATTTTTCCGGTAGAGACAGTCCTAAATATAGAAGCCTGAAATCAACTTATCATATGAGGTAAATTTCATATCTGCTTTTGTCTAGTATCACGTAAAACCGCAGCACATTTAAAAAATTAGGCTGACTTAGATAGAAATCTTGACTTGATTTGGATATCAGAGGATACACGGGTGAAGAACACGAATCGTTTTAATGAGAAAATGCTTACCGTAGGGTAAATTTATTTTTAAGTTTATACACAACGCACTACAGGAAATCACATTTCTTCAAAAACTATGTTAAATTTGAAATAATTGAAAATATAGCATGTAGAAATAAACTATGAATAATATTACCACAAGTACTTAACCGACGGTGTCTATAAGTTACAAAAATTAAATCATTAATCTTTAGCTTTGATCCATAATATTAGTTTCGCTCATGGTACTTCCTGTACAGTCCTTTTGTATCACCTCAAATAGTGGTTGCAGTTCTGCATTTGCCTTTATCTGAGCCACAAATTCGCTCAGAGAGGGATTCTTTTCTGAAATCGTGAAATATGAAATATATTATCCCTGTGATGGTTACGTCCAAAACTTTTGTGGCAGTACATATAATTGCATTAAATCTTTGTGATCCTAAATTTTCATTGGGTAAATTTAAAAGAACTTTTTGAAGTTGAATGTTTCAGGAGAGTCCTGAATGTGGAAAAATTTTTTTTATGCATCTCCATTACTAATATTATTCAATCATTCTATAGGAAACTTTACAATGTGTCAAGAAATTTAGTTGAACAGTTTATTGGTAAAACACAAAATGGTAGAAGTACTAAGAAAAATGAAGTTTATATCGTGCGTACACACGGGAAAATGGCTTCTGAAATGGTGAACGGCCGCGAAACAGGCTCAATCTTCGTAAATATAACCAATATAACAGAACCCAACAATAAAAAATTCAAGTATTTTACATTATCTTTACAAAGATTGAGCCTGTTTCGCAACCGGCCGGTGGTAGTGCTGCGCGCTGATTCGGCATTGCCAACATAACTGACCTGATGACAAAGTTAACCGTCTCAGAATCAATTTCCCCGTGTATACGTATTTTCATTGTTATTAATATCATCTTTATAAATAAATATTGGTTACTCACAATTTTATCCATCATCAAAACCCAGGGATACTCATCTTTAACTTCTACAGTCAAAATAACTACTTACCAGCATCGGGTATTGTGTACAGCGCAGCAACTGCTCTCAATGCAGATCGCTTCAATTCGTCCTGTTTTTCGTACTCCTGCTTCACAGAGTTAGCTTTCACCTTCATCGTGCAGGTACTTTTCAAGGGTTCAACTAATCTTTCTAGCCCTGTAATGGTAAAGAATAAAAAGGTTAGCTTTTTTTAGTTGGATCAAAAAGATATCAAAATTGCAAAATAATTAGAATTTTGCCCTCGTATCGTCAATGTATAATTTTTAGACCTGCCCACAAATTTTAACTACACAGTGACTGCGAAATAGTGTGTTGTGCCACAAGTACGAAAAGTAGGTGATTTCCGATGAGTGTGAAATTTGCAGCATGAGCCACACGAGTACTAGTGTGAATGCAGGACAATGCGAATGCTATAATTACATTAGTAAAATATTACTCAGCCGCAAGTGTGACACATGCTACTTTCCTCAATACCTGTGAAGGAAAGTTTCATTTGAGAAGCAACGAAGGTGACACTGACAGCGCATAAGTTTGTGATTAGGTAATTTACACTTAATGATACAAAGTGTAAAATTGAATTGTGTGAACTGTTCAACTGTGCGCACGCGTAAACGTTGTTTAACCGCATTGTTCAAATTGCGGTATTTTATGCACGCTTCGCAGGCTTTAAAAATCAAACTTTCCGAGCAAGAGTTGGACAAAATTTGTTACTTACTCTGTAAGACAGCAGTGGGGCACAGCTGAGCGAGCCGTGCAGTCATGAGATACGTCAGCATCTTGATGTCATAGTGATCTCTCAGACCATTTTCAACGTGATTCAAGAATTCAAAGACGTCAAGTCGATCTAGACACGAATCGAGCAGTGTGTACATGCATTCAAATGCTGCCTTCCGCAAATCTAAGCCGTCATCTACAGTGTGCTTGAAAGGCCCCATCTCAACTTGTCTTATCAACTCTTTCTGAATTGAATAGAAAAGCATTATTGGATAGTTAATATCTCTAAATATTGGATTAATGATCATAGATCAAAAAGGATATGCCTAACTGATACAATCGAGTTCCTGATCAAGAATGGAAGCATCTTAGAATAACAAATATATTGAAAAACGAACAGCTACGAGTAGCCTCAGACAAAATATTATTCCATGTAAAATTAAACCTGCTAAGAGATTTTTGCACATGTGTATACCATGTTTAGGTCTGTTCACCAAAATAAACGTTGGTTGGTTTTTCTAGTTTCAAGTTAAATATTATAGGATGTGAATATGAACGAAAATTGACAATAAGAGTCTCAGTCAACTTATTGTTTTGTTATTTACAAGACGCATGAAATTTGGACTTTTGTCTAAAATAATATTTCACCATGTATTTTGAACTGAATGGAATTAAGCACTTCTGCGCTACAGAAAGCTTACGTAGATTTTCGGTAAATACCTCATTTTAATGAAATGAAGAAAATTAAAAAAAAATGGATGTCAAAAATTTCATAAAAAGCCGCAAACTTTTTTGAAAGGATATCCAGATTTTAAGTTACAGTGTTCTGAAAAATAGATGATTTATTGAAGTCCAATTTTTAACAAACTGATCGGTTGATTTGACATAGAATGTCGTGAAATATTCTTCGCGCGATTTTCGTTGAAATATACTAGAGGTCCATGTGCAACTTTGACGATAAATATCTCAAAAATCGCAAAAATAGGATAAGCGAAGCTGAAATATATGTCAATTCATTTGTATGCAAAATCCATAAGCGAAATTTGACCTCAATTCGTGGCAACTTCTGTGCTCTTTCACTGCATGTGTTGCAGCATGACATAAAATCATTAATCAACCACGACTTGAATAATGCTATTCTGTATGCGAATTTCTATCGTATATAATATTGCATGCCAGTTTTTCAATCAAATACTTAAAATTTTCTCTGCTTGTAACAAATTTGTTAAACTCAAACTAGTTTGCCTTGTCTTGTTATGAATATTTAAAAAAATAAAAGTAATTTAATACTGTTTCGAAATACAACATCTGTTCTTACTTTGATTTTTGTTTCAGCGTAAAGCTGGGGCAGTACCATTTCAAGAAGATCACGAATCAGACTAGGCTTGTTGTGAGCTGCAGAATTGAAAGCTACGAGAGCTACTCTTCGAACATTCAAGTCTGGATCTTCCAACGCAACCAAGAAATGTCCCATGCATTGCTTCAGCATCGGGTCGATCTGCTGAGGCTGTTGGATAACAAAAATTATAGTAGCGTAATACGGTATTTATAGTCCTAATACGTACCTGATCCGAAATGGTAAATTTAACAGCAGTGACTGTCGTAGTACGCATTAGAGCTGATAACGATTTCAAAGATTCCTGTAATCTCGGTAACAAAGTGGCAGGGTCAATAAGAGTGAGTTTTCCAAGACATTCGGCTACCACATTGCGAGTTCCTTCCTCTGTACACTCGCAATGCCTATAGAGCAGCAACCAGATCGATGGCACAAAATTTTGGAGGTGAGATACACCAGACGGGCTCGCAGACTGACTTGTGATGATCTGTAATTATGCAGAAAAAGAAATTAGTTTAAGTATCGTTATATTATAATATGAAATAAACGATGATGAATTTTTAAATATGGATTTAAGCTATGTACCTCTTTCAAGGAGTGCAACAGGAGATACTGACGCTTGGGTTGCGCCTCAATCTCTTGGAGGATAAACGGAAGATATTCTGGAAGATTCCCGATAGCTATGTTGCCTAATGTGTAACTAGCAGCTGATTTGACTTCTTCAGAATGCGATGAGAATGAATTCAGTATTACGTGCTTGAGCGAATTGATTCTGCTCAGGTCTCTATAAAAGTATTATTCAACAATGCCCACGTTATTGATAGTTTGACCTTATTGTAACCAGAGAATCTGTTTTCACAAATGCCTTTTCAGATACTTAAGCGTGCTGTTAATGAATCTAGAAGAAGTGATGTTTCTTCCAGGACCGTTCATTGAATGCAAGTCTAACACATTTTAAACGTGACTGAAATATGAGTGTTAGAAAACAAAATCAAAAAATGAAAGGACTTTGTTTCATCTTAATATAAACTTGAAAATAGGATGTGATTTTGATCTTTAAAATTATTCTTTTATACCACACGAATTGAGGGAGTAGCGCATTGAATGTGAGTTAGTCAAAGCACTTCACATCTACTTTAGGTAAACTTTAAATTAATTTAAACATACACATGTCTGCCTATTTCTCCAATGACCAGCAATGCAAAGATGTGTTGCGAGTCACTGTGTGGATTTTGAACATCTTTTAAAAATTGTTCAACAACTCCTTGAGCCTCCTGATGCCATGTGATGGTCAGGGCTGCGGCACACTTTGCCAGAGAATGATATGCTTGCTTGTGCAGCACTGAAGTCTGAGGTTGGCTAACCAGCGCTATGAGCATTGACAAAAGTTCTCTGTAGCCTAAACCCGGGATACGTGCCTGAACCAGAGCTTGGAAGAATTCCAACAAGGAATTTAACGCCGCACCTGTATTGATCCATAATATTTATTTATAAGTGATGCCCTGTGAGACACGTCAAACCAATTTTACCTTGGAGAAGCGGAGATTTAACCAATCCAAGTATTTCTGGAAGTATATTATCTGACACCCTTGTCAGAGCAACAGGATGCAGCTTAGCAATGGAAGTTAGGAGAGTAAGTGTCAATTGCGCTATGTGCAGATCAGCTTCGTTTAGCAAGGGAGGCAATTCAGCTGTAACCTGGTGAGAGATAGTGAAAATTAGTTGTTGCAATATTTGATTGCTATTTCCAACCTTACTTAAAATGACAATGAAAGACAAGTTCAACTATAGCAATTAATTGGAGATTTCGACTTGCCTTGTCCAGGAGGTCCGTATGCATGGCGGCGCTATAATTACGTACTAAGGTATCCAGAAGAGATAAGGAGCACAACTTTAGTGCTCGCTGGTTTTTCCTCAAAAATGAACCAAGAATTGGGATTGCTTCCTCCTATTACACCAATAAGTAAACTGAACTTTAAAAGGGGGTATATCTATTGGAGTAGAAGGCTAGTAAAATTATTGAGATAGATTCGGAAATGTATTATTTGAAAGTACACAACTCGATTCCAAAAATGTACCCACTTTTTCACCCATTTACTCATATAGTTCAGCAATTTTTTGTATAGTGTAATAACTAGTACAATATCTTCATTGAAATTACCATCACAAATTACATCTGAGATAGAATTAACTTACATTTTCGCCTTAACAAATTTACTACATTTTTTTACACATAAATTTAAATTGAGTGATTCACGTTTTGCTCGAACTATGTATTATTGATCTTTCACAGAAGTCAATTGAATGGAACTACAAAATGGAGTGATAAAACTATTTAAAAGAGACAAAAAACTTACAATAATTGGTTTCAGGTCTACTCTCAGTGGTGATGCAGCAACACAAGTTAGTGCTTTGACTGTTGTAAGACGTGTAATCTCATTGCGCAGTCTATCGAGAAAAATGGGCAAGCACACAGGCAATTCATGATGAAGAAAATCGCCGAGGTGTGCTACAATTTGCCCCATACATGCTATGGCGCGCTCTTTCACTTCTTGGTCTATATCTGATGTTTTAAGTCGAATCAGTGTAGAGAGATATAACTCATGAGAAATTGCTGCAAACTCAGGATTGCATGGCTTACCTTTAAAACGGAAACAAGACAATTGAGTAGAACTCATAATAAAACAAAATGAATTAAAGATGTTTTTACTTGCTTTTCTAGTCAAATACGAACAAAATCACGTGCTGTAAAGTGATTATCTTTGGTAGTAAAACCCGTAATTGAGATTCAAGACTTACCATGGGGCCTGATGACCTGCACCAATTGCTGCAATACCAGCAAAGCTTCAGCTGTAATTTTGTAGAAAGAGTCGCTTACAGCTGCTATTATAGGTGGTGCCAAAACTGCCATGTGAGTATGAAAAACTTCAGCGTGGTGAGTTACCAGCAGAGTATGAATAAATGCTAAAGTGTCAATTTTCATGTTTGACGAAGAATTTTTATCGCCAAGAGAGTATTGTATACCAGGAATAAGTGCAGGGATATGATTCGTCAGAGCGCCTGGCAAGACCAGTACAAGTTCTTTGAGTAAGGAAAAACAATCTTGTCGAGTTTTAATGCTTTTCTCTTTCATCTGTCGGTGAACCGCTTTAACTATCAGTGGCACCTGCTGTTGAAGCAGTGAAAGCGGCCCTTCTTCCTCTTCCATAGAATCAGGATCAAGTGCTAAACCCGTTGTTGGCTTTGTTTGCTTCAATAATGCAATGTACGCATGAAAGATGTCAGACTTGACATTTTCTTCTCGCTCTGAAATACAGATCTGAACTTTACCTTCACATTGGATGCAGCACTGAATTATTCGGAATCAAGTATAATATTAACATGATACATTTGCTTGATTAAACAGCAATTGCGTTACTCCGGAACATTATGTTGACTGAAAATTAGTTAATATGGCAAACTCTTGTGAGAGCGATGTGCATTAACAGAATGTTCAGTGTCAATGCCACATTACATTCCCTGAAATTTCCTGATTTTCCAGGAAAAAATATTGATTTTATCCTAGAGCTCATTTTAACTATCCTTACCAAGGAAACTTACTTTTCTCACATAAATTCATTGAATTATACGCATAATATTTTTGTATTAAGTTGAAATAGTCAAGACTTTATATTTCAACGAACATTTGGCATTTTTACATGAAGATAATTCATGGTATATATTTATTTTCATGAAATAAAAGCATACGTAGCATTAAAGAGTGTGAACTAGTTTTGTACTTGATTATTGAAAAAATTTTACATTTTTCGTCAAATTAACACAAGCGCAAGTTCTAATTATAACATACGTACTTCTTTGTACGTCTTTGCTTTATACAGATGTAGTACATGATGGCTAGAATATTTGCTTTGGAGCAGTATCAATGAAAAAAATCAGTAAAATTCTGCTAACTAAGCCATTAAAACCCTGACATTTCTATCATTTTACCAGATTGTCTTAAATTCCTGGACATTTCCCGACTCTAGACACTTTGACGTTTGATGGGTGAAAAAAGGTGCAAAGCAGAAGCGAAATATATTCAGTTAAGACGTATTATGAACAAAGTCAACGCACCCTTGAATCTGGTGATAAGTGCTGGGGAAACAACTTTGTATAATTCAGGGAGCAATTCACGCCTGGTCGAAACAACAGCCTCAAGACACTTTGCTGCCGCTCTGCGTACTTTCCAGCTCATATCATCATCATCTGAGTACTCATCTTCTCCGTCTTCTTCACCATCCTCCTCAGTTTCCATAACTACCCAATCTCCATCCGATTGTTCACTCAGATCATCATCATAATTATAATTTGGATCATATGTTATATAAGACAAACAAATCTCGATGATCTGAAATTGGTTTTCAAGTTTTAACAAATCTGAGTTAACCACTTTGCAGTCATTTGATTAATTACAGTGTTTATAGACATGACAATGAATGTTTTATGGCATATTGAAAGTGATGAAAAATTAGCTGAAACTAAAATGAATATCTCTTCCTTTTCACAATAAAAAGGATTATTTTTCCCTAACCCGTTCAGTAAAATATTTATGATATCGGGATATTTGGTATATATAAAACGAAAGTTACACTTCTTTCATTGCCATTGCCATTTTGAAATCGTATTCATCTTAATTCTGTCCTGCTACTAGTCGTTAAATTCATCAAAAGCTGTTGAAGCATGAAAAATTCGACAGTAAATGAGTAAGGAATAGTGTTAATGCCCTGTGGATGCCAGAATTTTCTGAATATTTCATCCAATGAAGTTCCATGACTATTTCCTCGTTTATCGCCTCATGGATAAAGATAATTGACAAAAAATGAATTGTATTTGATTATTTCGCCTATCGTATTTGAACTACGATAGATCATGAGATTCAAAAATTCTTGAACACAGGGTCAGTTACTTCAACAAAATATTCTCTGTGCACATATATCGATGGTCATTGGTGATATCAAATATAAAAAAGACCTATAATACCTTGTTTATGTGTGGAGTAATCTCGTTTGGACAGCGATATACAAAAGATTCGAATGCTTGGAGACAGTACTCTCTTAGTTCATCGTCATCCTCGTTACTGTACTGTACAATGAATGGCATCACTCTTTCGATTTGTTCTCCAAATCTGTGGCCTGCTTGACGGCTGTAACGATGCGAATACGTTGAAACATGGAAATTGCGTTATACATTAAATCTTTACCGAAAGGCACAGTAAAAAAATGTATACTTTAGAATAGTGAAAATGTACTAACCAGATCGAGGCAATGCATTGTATGTAAGTTCGAATAACATTCTTAACTTTTTGAGACGTGAGTCCATCCAAAAGATGGTCCAAAAGTTTGTTATACAAATGATTGTTGCTCGATGTGACGAGGTGACTGAGAGCTACAATAGTGCGCTTTCTTACAGCCTGTCGTGGAGAAGACAGCTGTGGTAACAGAGCTGCTAAAATTGTCGGATGAAAAGTTAGCAGGAGAGCTCCGAATCGAGATAACAAGTCTGCAAGGAT
This sequence comes from Neodiprion lecontei, assembly GCF_021901455.1. Taxonomy (NCBI): domain Eukaryota; kingdom Metazoa; phylum Arthropoda; class Insecta; order Hymenoptera; family Diprionidae; genus Neodiprion; species Neodiprion lecontei. Next base: position 25,788,450 of record NC_060263.1, read on the forward strand.
GTCAAGAGCCTCGAGTTGTACAGGTACATCTTCTTGCTAGAATAAAGTTTGGAGTATTAAGCGGAACATATTTCAAAGAGACAATATTTCTGTACTTGGATTAGTCAAATCACTAATCCAATAATATTTTCACTACTATTTACCTTTTCAATAGCATTACTAAGGCGACCTGTGATCCTCTTGCAAACATTAGCTGCGAGTGCATTTGATCCTAACGGCAGCTCCGAAATAACGGTTTTTAAACCTATACTCGATATATCCCTGAGTTGTTCTTTATCAGATAACATATTGGCACAGAGAGCGTCGACAATTGTCTCCACTTGATATTCCTTCACTTTGTTGACCAAAGGACCCAAACTGAAAGTAAAGAAAATGTAAATTTCTACAAGATTTCTATTATTATTACGATCTACAGTTTTGACTTGATTTAATTTCAGTATCGCTTTATTTTCTCATTCAAACGTCTTCATGCCAAATTTCTATCAAATTGTGTCGGAATTAAACTATTGTAATTAAAATATCAATTTCGGTTGTTTCGTTATCTTATTAGTTGGTTGTGAATTATAATAATTTTATGTGAATTGAGATCGATTGAGTGGAATGGATTTTTATTCAGTCCATGACTGATATTATCAAAGACATACCATTTAACGGCAAGATTTTGCACTTCTCCATTTTTATCCTCCAACAATCTGAGAAGCATTTTGACAACTTTTCGTTCTGATTCATCATCAAGTTTTATACTATCTTTTTGTAATTCAGTCATTAGATCGTTCGTTGCCATAAATCTAAAATCCTTGTCGCTGGATGTCATCTAAAACAAAAATTAATATAGACCTATATATCTCACAATAGGAAGCATCAATATCAATTGACCCGATATCGAAACGACCCATGACTTGACATATTACAATGTCACTCGTGTATAGTATAAAGAATCAAAACAATTCTAGATAAATAAATTTAATTATGTAAAATGCCTTATCAGGTATGAGACCCCTAAATGGATAATGTAAGAAAGTCATTCGGATTTTCAACAGTGAACAGACAATTAATTTGAGTTATATACATATCTTGTCTTGTGCACTAATAGAGTCAAAGAAATAAATTGTAAAATTCATTATGGATTACACAATATTTTAACTGGTTAAAGTTTACTGTTTTCATAAAGAACATTTTCCACCACAGCTTTCCCAGACTAATGTTTTAAGAGTATGACTAGAATCTTTAGCCTATAATGATCGATGATTGAGGTTTAATAAAGATAGTATGCTGGTATAAACTGTAATAGCCCAAGTAAAATATCGAGTTTCTGACAAATCCCCTGTTTTTACAATTCAGTGTGTGTACTTGATGTTCGAATTAAGTTCAAGTAGCAGCTATTCTTACGGCAAGGTTCGCAAGTGACCATTTGTTCGATTTCAGAGCCTAAAATGAAGATAAAATACCTTCAACCATACAACCAGTGGTTATTTGTGAATCTTCCTGTATTAATAACAACTATTCGAAGTCAGCTTAAAAATGAAGTGTGAAAGTCGACCAATAACCTTAAGTAGATTGAGAGAGTTCGTTGCGTCTTATCCAATGATGATATTTATTCATTAAAGAAATAGTTGAAATTTAATTCTGAAACGATTGAGTATTATAACGATATTTTTCAAAATTATTGACTCATAAGGTATTGGTCCTCTTTGTTTTGGAAAACTTGACGTACAGAGAATTAGAATAACATGTTTAAACAGGAAGTTTGATGTATATTATCTACGTAATGTAATAATTTATTAATGATAAAAGACGCAACTGATTTCACGAATTGCTCTGATAGCCTGGAAATAATAAATTCCAATGACTATAGCAAATGAATTAATAGGTTAAGTAACGAGAGTTTTATCTCCATTGCATGACAAGTTGATTTGGTTACTGGCGAATTATTGCATAAATTGTAACAAAAGTAGTTTATTATTTGTAGAAGTATATTCATGTATCACCTTTTCCAGCAAATTTGCTATTTGATACGAAACGCTAGCCATGGTAATGGGTAAAAATGTCCACAGCCGGCCGAATTATTGTTTATATCGCGGCACGGTACCGATAATGAAATGCAAGTATTGAAATAGTCAACTCGTGTGTTAAACCGTGCCGTCAAGACACAAGATTTATATTACTCTTAACTTTCCGTGGTGAGTCAAAAATCACCATAAAAAATATTTCTATTGAGATACCACGGTAAGCAACATTTCCACCCTCTGTACGAAGTACTGTGAAGTGCCGAAACGTGACGGTTAATACCGCGGACGTAGGAAATGTTAATACTGAATACGTGTTCTAAAGCTCATCAGGCAGAACGTTGTAGTAAATAGACGGCCAGCTCGGAAGTGATTTTTTTTATGAGGCAACAAAGGGTTTGACCACAGACTTAATTTTGATTGTGAATCCGAATGTAGCTGACGCAACAGTCAGGGTTTGTAAGCTGCCCGCCGCAGAGTGAAGTTTACGAACACTCTAGTCGGTGGACCGCCGGACCAAATAGACATTACGAATGCACCCTAAATCATAGGAAAAGTCTGCATTGAATGCAATTTCTCTAATTTTCTAGCCTTTCCATGGCTGAACCGCAAAGTATTGTTCGCTCATTGCGTTGCATCCACAGATCTCTATGCATGCGCACCGCCCATGTACCGCCGGCTTACCGACCACGCGCCACGAAAATTAGTTACAAAAATTTATTACGTGTCAGAGGGCGCTACTAGATCGAGAACAAGAAAAACCTGAGCGTGCCCGAGCGTAGGCTCTCTCAGTTCCTTTTCTGCTTCAGTCGTGGTCTGTCCCTACTCCGCCGTCAAAAACCGGTGAAGCTGTTACCTTTTGTACCAAAGTGCCAGCATGCCAGTTATGTAGTGAAAAATAGTTGAAAATTCGCAAGGTGGTCGTGCAGGTTATAATTGTGGTTTAGTTGACGAGGCTAGTATGAGGCTAGTTTTGTTCAAAGTTACGATTGTGTAGTAGTAACTAGTACCCGGTGGCACGTGCGCTGCATGGATTGGCTGTTGTCATTAATAAATTCTTCATAACGTATAACGTAAAAACTAAACTTATTTTCAAAGGTACCGTATTTGTTCTAACAGACTTATCTTGGCATATTAGCAATTTGATATAAAATTGAAAGTTTCGCCAATATTTGAAAGTATTTTTATTTTCCCAGGCTAAATTTTCTTAGTTACTTCTCAATTATTTCATTTAAACGTTATTTATATAAATAATAAAATCCAGAAATATGAGGATGTATGGCTCTATCATGTTCCAAAGAAGAAACGGAAGTTATTGCTTCCTTAAATTTTGATAAGCTTAATTATATCAGGCACTTTCTTTATACCTAATCTATGACCAAATTTATTCGAAAATGTGTCATGACTACATATTGCAAGGTGTGATGAGTAATACTTATACATCTCCCATAAAATTAACTCTATGTTAATGTTTGGTTCAGAATAATGTGCTATTAAGCATTTTTAATTAAATTGCTTTTAATTTGCGATATATCGGGTCTCTGCAGTCAATGCAACTGAAATTGCTTAAATAAAGAAATAACGTTTGTGAGAAGCTCGCTTATTATCTTTTCCATGTAATTTTCATGAAATTAATATTCCTGTGATTTTGTAGCAATCGTGCCAGACAGATTTTAGGTATTTAGTTGAATAATTTCTAATGCTGAGGTTTTAACTTTACAGATGTGGGTTTTTATACTTTGGTACTCATTCGTATTATGCTTAAACCAAATTACTGCGGATAAACAAGTCAATAAATATGTAACAACGTTAATCGATGCCAAGTGGAAAGAGACGCCTCTGATACTAGAGGTAGCGGAGTATCTCAGTGATGAAAGTCATGACTACTTCTGGGGATTTGTCGATGAAATATCGAGCAGTTCATATTTGCTGCCACCAAATGGTAAGTTGATTTAAATGTAATTTCAACTACATGTTAAATTTATTATCAAATATAATTCTAACATTTCTATATTATAGAACAACATGACGTAATGGTTGTAAATAGTAAAATTGAAAAATTACATGTTCTCTGTAATTAAAGACAACTACTCAGCCATGAGCAAACTGATTAACATCCGTAACTTGACTTCCTGCAAAAAACACCCTGAATTTCTCTACGTGTACAAATTATTTAATTATCTGATTAACTTTTTATATATACCCATCATCGTGTAGCCTCCATCTTTCTTGTCATTTTCTTGAGAAGGAACTGTAATATCATGAATATCCCTCAAACTGGAAGCAACCTGCATGTTAAATCTGTTGCTGCAAAAATGATCAAATTTACAATTCAAATCTCTTCATCGCATTATATTTATAGCCATGGAAAGAGATGCATACAATGTCGCTATCACAGCTACGAAAAAGTTCTTAACTCCAGCTGAAATAGCTGTGCTTAAGCTAGGACTCTCCCTGAGAACATATTCATCGCGAGTTGAAATGTTCAATCAAATGGCAGAGAATAGAAACGTTTCGCATCTGGGCTGCAGCGTTGCAATGGACATTGGTGGAAAGCTTACTTGTTCGTTAAAAGATTTGGAAGATCTAGTGAACAAGGTAGACATATTTAATAGATATACAGGAAGAAGAAATAGTGCAATTTTCACCACAAAGTCTTGAAAAATTGTGATACGTACATAATTTATATATATTTAATCATCTCATAGCAGCCCAGTGAACTTAACATTTCTTTATAATCAAAAGTGTATTTTCAGATTGAGATATGTTTGAAAACCTGATATCACACTCTTGTAAGATATTGTAGTTTGAATTCCTCTTTGGTTGGTTTTCTTCTTATATTGCCTGATATATTCATTGGAATTTATTCGTCACTCAACTGTTCAACATTCATGCTTTGCAGCAGGCAGAAGTAGAAATAGACACTTATAGTGTGGATCATCATTACCCTGGTGGCGAGCAATCTGATAAGACTGTGATTCTTTATGGTCAAATGGGAACAGCGGAATTTAGCGAATTCCATAGTACATTGAAGTCTTTGGCTGAACAAAAGAAAATTGATTATGTTTTGCGCCACTATGTAAACGTAAGGAAAATTAAATTAAGGCTATCTTACTTTCTGCTAAATTTATTTATTGAACATTATTAATTTTAGAATCGATCAGAAAAGAAGTTGCGTTTATCAGGATATGGGGTTGAACTTCAAATGAAATCTACAGAATACAAGGCTACTGATGACTCTGACATTAAAGACAATTCAGACAAAGAGGCCGACTCAACAAGTGATGGAATTGAAGAAATTGATGGGCTTAATTTTGGGATTTTAAAGTATGAGCTGACTCCATCTCAAAACAATCAAAAATTTAAATCATTTGGCAAATAAATATCCCATTCAGTTGATAATTTAAAGGGAATCGCGTTTTCAGATTTTTATCAAAAACATGTTCCAAGTCCTGTAATGATATTTCACCAGTCTTCTATTTTTTATGAACTTTTTCGTTGGCAAATTTTTCAAGTGCTCACAATTTCTGCTAATTTGTGAAGCAGTTATAATGATATATTATGATATGTTTACGAAATTTTCGACGACTGCTCAGAATAAAATTAGCTAGTCAACGAAAAAATGTAATTGTTGAAAAATGAAAATGTTTGAAGACATTCATGAATACATTATCCAGAAAATACTGTAATCAATCCCAACGTGATTTAAATCATTGATCCTTACCAGCTCCGGTAATTGATTTGTGAAATGAAATCAGCCCATGATTTGTTACATGCACCATGTTTAGATTTCGATACATGTAAATAATTTCTTGAAATAATACTCCAGTAAAAACCAGCTGCTGTCCACTGTGTATGAACAACGAATCGAATATTTATACACAATCAGGACAATATTTTTGGCTGCGAAAAATTGAAAATTCGTCACACAATGACCCAGAGTAATTTGTTGAATATGATGCGTTTTATGCAGGAATTTATACCCAGACAAGCAGGCCGAACTGGATAAGTTACAGACGCATTTACTAGAGAATAGCCATGAGATTGGAGCATTAAAAGTATGGCAATTTCAAGACTTAAGTCATCAAGCTGCTGAAAGAATTATGAAATCACCTGCAAGTGAAGCAATTGATGCACTTACTGATATCGCTCAGAATTTTCCTATGCAGGTCAACATGATCTTTAGTTTATATTGGCTCATCTATGTAATGATTATAATGTTAATAATTATAATAATAACTTATCACATTTATATCAACTATGTAGGCTAAATCTTTGATCAGAACAAAAGTGAATTCTGAAATGAAGAAAGAAATGAAACTGAACCAAGAGATATTCTCTGCAAACTTGAATATTCAACCCACGGATACAGCTTTATTTCTTAATGGACTGTTCTTCGACTTGGAAGCAATCGACATTTTGACTCTCTTGGAGTCGTTACGTGCAGAATTGCGGGTAATGGAATTACTCCATAAAATTGGTAATTCTAAATTTCTTCTGTTTTAGATCATAGATTTATCGTCAATATAAAACTAGTTCAGTTCATTAAGGAAAACCAATTTTCATTTTGCAAATTTTATTCAAGGTGCAATTGTGTTACAGGGTTTGCAAATAAGAAAATGAATAAGCTACTGGCTTTAGATTTGTCAGGGAACGGAGATAGCCAAGATTTTGCTATAGATATCAGAGATTCAGCAATCATATGGGTTAATGATATTGAGAACGATTCACGATACAAACGATGGTCACCATCACTAACTGAGCTTTTACGACCAACATTTCCTGGCATGCTCAGAAACATAAGAAGGAATCTTTATAACTTGGTTAGTAATGTCAGATTATAGATAACAAACACGCTATAGACATTTTCATCAAACTGTGGTTTTATTTCGACTTTTAGGTCATAATCATTGACCCTCTGAGCAAAGATGCAGTACCACTAATCTCCTTGGCTGAGTCACTATACACACATTCCGCTCCGCTTCGTGTTGGCTTCGTTTTTATCACCAATTATAACACTTCTGTAACAGGTCAAACGGATGCCAGTGTTGCAGTCAATAATGCATACCACTACTTTGCTGAATCACTCGGACACAAAGAGGCAATGCGTTTTCTTTCAGATGCAAGTTTCTCTTATTTACCTAATTTATATAGAGAGTCATCATTAGCTGTGTTTTTGATAAAAGTCTTTATGTTATAGCTGAGACACTTTATCGATGAAGACGATACAGATGTGGGTGAAATAAGAAAAGCTATTCTGGCTAGAGATTCATCTGCTGATGTAAATTATATCCTTGGAGAAGAATCAGAGTATGATGTCGGACGTCATTTAGCTAATGACTTTGTAAAACGTACTGGATTCCATAAATTCCCTCAAGCCTTACTGAATGGAATACCTTTACCATCTAACCAGCTTAGCTCAGAATTATTTGAAGAAGCAGTTCTTTCCACCATAATGACGCAGACACCTGCGTTTCAAAAAGCTGTATACCGGGGTGAGCTCACCGAAGGCGACGATGTCATTGATTATATCATGAATCAACCTAATGTTATGCCCAGGTGAAGTTACTAAATTTTTATTTTAGTATTAATCATCTAACATTTATATGCATGTACTGGATGTGCACTAAGTTTTGGTCAGTTTTGTTGAGTAATTTTTTGATCTTGCTGCAATTTGGATATGTTATAGTATATACTGAGATATGGAAATTCTTCGATCTCACTTTGAGTGTACACCATTTAATCTATTCAAATTTGACCCTAAAAATCTAGTCAAAAGTTGGTGGATCGGCACATATATATATATTATACATATTCTTATATTTGTTTAATATTAATTATGTAACATTTTGTTACTTAATTCGAAATCTCAGTCACTTTTATAATGTATTTGATGAAACAGGAAATCTATTCACACCTTGAGTTTGTGACAGCTTTGACATAATTAACATTTTTCTGCACAGGTTGAATGAGCGTGTTCTGAAAGTAGAAAAGCATAATTGGCTTGACTTGATTGGAAGCATGCCTGAAACTAACGAAATCTCAAAGTGGAGTTCACAAGATACTTCCAACTGGCTCATGGAACGGATGAAATACGTATATATATCTAGACGCAGCGCTGTACACCACTTATTTACTTTCTGGATCGTAGTTGATTTGAACTTATCTATAGATAGACAATTATTACGAGAAGCATTTGAATATGTGGTAGGTAATGAAAAGCTTCAAATGAATGAAGTATCTACGATTATCATTCCTCACAGCGTCATCATCATCATCATTTTATTTTTGTAGAAATCGAATGCAGATGTAAGGATCAGTATTATTGTAAATGGCATTGAAAATAATAGTAGACCTGAAATTGACATAAACAAAGTTGTGCTTGCCGCATTAAATGCATTATCAAGTGAAGAAGCCATGAGATTCATTCTTCAAGTTACACAGGATGATGCAATTTCTCTTATCACTAATGGCAAATATGAAATTGAGGTGAGCTCGTTCAATCCATAATTCTATTTCACTCTTACTTACAATATTATAAAATACAAATCTTACGTACTATTAACATACCCATAAGAATAAAATGTCCAAGGGTGTTGTTCTATAATAGAAATACTGTTATTAGAATGAAGATGTGAAAAAGAAACTTGATGAACAAACAATGACACTTGAGGTGCACAAGCACTATGTAAGAAATGCACTACATTTGGAAAGTGGAATGAGAGCAATCATATGTAATGGCCGTATAATTGGACCATTCGATGAAAATGAGGAATTTACCAGTGAAGACTTTGGTCTGTTGGAAAGGTTCAGTCAAAATACCTATGGTAATAAACTGTTTAAACATGTAATGAAAGCAGATTCTTTGGACGACGATGACGAATATGGTAAGATGATATGTAATAAAAATGGGTATCTTTGTTTTAATGCATAAAAAAGCATTAAATTATTTTTAAGGTTTATAAAAATGCTCATAAAAAAACTGTACGACCTTTGTTCTCAGAGAAAATTGATATCACAGATGATATGATTGTAAAAATCGTAGCACTGTTGGTACCAAGACCACAGACGAGGAGCCGAGTTGATGTGCCGTTTCACAGTGACGAACACAGGTAATTTTGCAATTTCTAAAGGACAAGCTTCATATTGAAATTCACATGTTTTTTATACTATGTCCAGCTGTGACTTGATTATAATTATTGTTTTTGATCGAGTTATCATATATTTCCAGCGCCATCAAAATACCTGCAGGAGATCCTGACAGCGTAGCATTCGATCTTACTGCAATTGTTGACCCAGTTTCTCGGGGGGCACAAAAACTTGGACCGATTATAAGCACTCTGCAACAGACCCTAAACTGCCATGTAAAAGTATTCCTAAACTGTTTGGACAAAAACAGTGATATGCCATTGAAAAGGTATATTTAGTTTAGTGTCCATCAGATCCGTGTAAACCACAGTAAATATATTTTTCCTTTTTCGAACACGTTTCAATGTTAATTTTACGATTATTTCAGTTTCTACCGATTTGTACTGGAACCGGAATTACAATTTACACCAGAAGGCCAGATTGCTGGTGCAATTGCTAGGTTTAATAAATTACCAACTTCTTCGTTACTTACTCAGCATATCCATGCACCAGAAAATTGGCTGGTTGAAGTTGTGCGCAGCGTATATGACTTGGACAACATTAAATTAGATAATGTAGCGATGGGTGTGCAAAGGTAAATATTTATCGTACTAATTTCGTATGCATGTACAGGAGTGATGCAGTACAGATTTTTTCTACTATATCACTATCAACGGAGTGTAGGTATACAATTAGATGCGTGAAGAAGTAAATCCAGCTGCATTCACATTTTTTTGTCTATATGATTGTAATCAACTATAGGAGGTATTGTTTTCAATAATATTGTCAACTACTTTACTTGGTAAAATATCTTGTGGTATTCAGGATATTTAAATAACGGCTTAATCGATTTACTTCATATTTGCAGATGACATTTTTGAACAGTTTATTCCCTTGCCACGATCCGAAATATTAACATTTTTTTCTCATTCGCCTAAATGGAGACCGTGTTACACACATAGCCACAGGCCAGAGGTACCAACCAATTGAAGTTGAACACCGATTTTTTTCAAAGCTTCAAAATCCTTTTATAATTATTTAACAAAAGAAAATATGATAGTTGAAAAAAATGGAACCGTATTAAAGAGGATGAACTGTTCAAGAATTCTATCATCAAAATTAAAGTAGATTGGTCAAGCCATTTTTGAGAGACCACATTGCAAAACATGGTACCAAGTGAAATGATGTATGTCATCACCAGAAATAATGATTCTAATTCAGAAAAATGTCAGTGATGCTCAATTTACATAATTTTGCTTGATACAAACCCCAATTGAATTGAATGATTGGTTGTTGAGTTATTGATTTCTGAAATTCACCCAGTTTTTTAGTCGTCTATCTTTTCCTATTTTAAATGGTATTTTTATGTTTCATCATTTTTACTTATGAATTCTCTTCATCTTTTGACAGTGAATTCGAGTTGGAGCACCTTCTTCTTGAAGGGCACTGTTTCGAAGCTGTAATGGGGAATCCACCCAGAGGATTACAGATAACTTTGGGCACTGAAAATGAACCCGTAATAGTTGACACCATTGTTATGGCTAATCTGGGATATTTTCAGCTAAAAGCTAATCCTGGTGAGTGGCTTTTACGACTAAGGCAAGGAAGGTCTGCTGAGATATACGACATCACGAGCGTTGATGGTCAAGATGTTATTCAGAGTGAAAACAATGTGAAGGTTGTTATAAGTTCATTGCGCAGTCATGTCTTGAAGCTGAAAGTTTCCAAGAAACCAGATAAAGCAAATGTAGATCTTTTATCAGAAGATGAATCAAGCTCTGGTTTATGGAACTCAATATCTAGGTAAACAAATGAATACGTGTTCAATTCCTATCATTAAATCTTCCTCCGAAACAGCTGATTTGTGAGATCTACGTGAATGTTATCAAATTCTAGCGTTATTTCACTTGCATCTTGCACAAGCATTGATAGACTATTCAGTAATTCGAGAACTGAGTAAGCACGTCATCGCAAAACATGCAAAGAATCAATTTACAGTCTACACTATCACTCATTCTTAGTATATTACAACTACATTTTTACTGCTGTTTCATATTACTTCAACTGATAATTTACAGAACATTCACTGCGGCTGAAGAAAGCGAAGATAAAGATGAAAAATTGAATATATTTTCTCTAGCTTCTGGACATCTGTATGAGAGATTTATTAAAATTATGATGCTCAGTGTAATCAAGCATACTAAAACACCTGTCAAGTTTTGGTTCTTGAAAAATTATCTTTCTCCTACTTTGAAGGTGAGCAAAAGTAACGTACAAATTAGTTAACAACTTACCAGCAGCATTTTTAAGTTAACGATGGAATTCCCTCCTGTTGTTTTTTTCTAGTTTGAAAGAAAATTGTCATGCATGTTGTTAATTGACCATCTAATATGTAAGGTCCAAATTTATGTTTTATAGGATTTCTTGCCACATATGGCCAATAAATATGGCTTCGAATACGAATTGGTACAATATAAATGGCCCCGTTGGCTCCACCAACAGACTGAAAAGCAGAGAACCATATGGGGATACAAAATTCTCTTTTTAGATGTGTTGTTCCCGTTAGATGTGAAGAAAATCATTTTCGTTGATGCAGACCAGGTAAAAATTCAGTAACTGTACTTAATTCAGTGCCAAGTGTGTCATCGAAGAATAAATGAATTACTCGATTTTTTTCGCATACAGGTTGTCAGAGCTGATTTGAAGGAACTAGCCAATTTAGATCTTGGTGGGGCACCGTATGCATACACGCCATTTTGTGAAAGTAGAAGGGAAATGGATGGGTTCAGGTAAAGATGTGACAAGGGAGAGAAATAAATGGAAATATCAAATTTCAAATTCAATTTTTCCTAAACTCGAATCTTACATTTGTTTTCCTCAGATTTTGGCAGCAAGGTTACTGGCGAAATCATCTACAAGGAAGACGTTATCACATCAGTGCTTTATATGTGGTAGACTTGAAACGATTTAGGCGCATAGCTGCTGGTGATAGACTCAGAGGTCAATACCAGGCTCTTAGTCAAGACCCTAACAGCCTCTCAAATCTCGACCAGGTAAATAAAAGTTGAATAACATATAACAAGTTTGAGATATCAGCAGAAAATAATCAAATTCTCATGTATTAAAAATAGATTTTTAACAGTACACATTACAAAGATGTCAATTTTCATACCATAGAATATAATATTCACAGTAAATCCAACTGAATTGTTATTCTCCAGGACCTTCCAAATAATATGATACACCAAGTAGCTATAAAGACTTTGCCTCAGGAATGGCTTTGGTGTGAAACGTGGTGCGATGATGATTCCAAGCAATATGCCAAAACTATTGACTTGGTAAGTACTTTGATGCACGGTGATGGTAAAACCCCTCGAAAGAACCACAGTACATTGAAAGGTGTAGTATCAGTAATATGCATTGCAAATTATTTCATAGTGATCACACAATAGTCCAATAATAAGTCCCTATATGCAGTATTCATAAGCCTAGTTCTGCTACTACATGGGAAATCACAATCTAACGTAACATATACTTTCCATAACAGTGCAATAACCCAATGACAAAAGAAGCTAAGCTCCAAGCTGCTATGCGCATCTTACCGGAATGGGTTGGATACGATGAAGAAATAAAGAGGCTACAACAGGAAATAGAAAACGCGAATCGACAGACGGAAAGAGAGGAAGGTGGTGCGTAAAAGTTTACAGTATTATAAAGATTTATAAAAATAATACTATATCCTCCTGTTGCATTTACTTGTTATTATTATTCATTATTGCCATGATATGACTCCATCATTCAGTAAAAAACTAATTATTAACGAAACTGCGGGGTTAACCACAAACACGAGATTTCAGGGTTGCAGGATTTCAACAGATTTCAGATTTCTTTTTTTTGGATTTCAAGGATTATATAAGATTTTATCATATTTTAGAAGATTTGTTTTACAAAAGATTTTATAGAATGTCAAATAATTTTTAAATTTTATGCAGGAAAGAGTGCAGAGATTTCTAGTGATTTCGTCAGAATTTATAATATGTCGTAGATTTTCAAACGATTTTAACGGATTTCACGGGATTCAAAGGATTTTTCAGAATTTTAGAGTTCCAATAAATTTCACGAGATAGCAACTGATTTAAAAAGACTTTATGGGGTTTGAGAGATTTCAAAGAATTTTATAAAATTTCCTAAATCGTTTGCTGCAGATTTCATGGTATTTTATTAACGCATAATTCACTTTGAATAGAGTCCGAAAATGAAACGTTATTTTGTTTATTTCGTTATGCAGCCTTGACTTTTGAAAAAAATGGTATCGATCCTTGTTAAATGAATATGACACAAATGAAATATGCAGTGGGACCCTTCGTGCTGTTTTCATTTGTCATCAATATACTCAATTTTGTTTTTCAGAAATGATGGATGATTCTCCAGCACATGAAGAGTTGTAAACCTGGAATTGTGAATATTGCATTTTTACTGTAAGGTGTGTGAGGTGTATTTTATCATTAAAGTTCATTTATTGCAGTTTTCATGTCACTTTCATAATAGCAAGCCATTTTACAAGCGTTGAAAATAGAAAAATATCTCGACAAGAACACTATTAATGTAGAACATTAAAATTTTATTAAAACATTTAATTGTACATTGAACGTGAACGGGAATGTATGACATTGGCAAATGTACGTAACAACGTTCTGGTAAACTTGTATCATTTGTAAGTAACAATTGAATTTTCGTTTTTCCTATTTGTAAATACAAGGACTGAAAATTCGAATAAATGTCTGTTAAAATTATATATAGCTACCTGAATTCATACATAGCTATCAATTAATATGATATAATAAGATAATATACCTAAACTTTACATAAAAATTGTACTTGTACATTTTACGAGGGTTAACATCTTATAATTGAACTCATCTTAACTCATGAAAGTTTAATTTCTATTTTAGCATATGAATCTAAAAACAGTTTCGTGATAATTTAATGGGGTCAATTTTAATACCATAAGAACCCATATGGATTTTATATATATGGTAAAAAATTCAGCGGTAATTTCATATTGTTATGATTATGGAAAACAAGAGTCATATTAATTAAAATTTGCAACAGAAAATAACACTACAGTAACAATAACAATAACTTTATTGAATGAAATTTCCTAATCACAGCAATGCGAAATGAATCTTTGCAGTAAACATAACGATGATTCTATATACAGTCAAGTTCTCACACAGAAATATTCGTTTCCAGTTTAGCATTATAAAATTAAATTATTACGTTCCTGCGATTGTTATTTTCTTCTACCAACTATGAAACATAACATATTATGTTATGTTACACGTTTTGCTGTGTAGCCCGTATCAGGCTATCGAGGTTGAATCACACAATTTCTCTGTTTTTGAGAGATAGATTTCAGTTCCTTGTGAGGAAAATTGATTGAGCAAGTGGAATTTAACGTGGAAAAATAAATTAAGTTCGCATAAGGCTCGTGTGATAAATAAAACATCGTGCAGGATGAAATATATTTATTATATCATAATCGAACAATGAAAGTGAATAATTGTGAAAAACTGAAAAAAACCTGGAATTCTAGTAATCAGAGACGCTTTTGTTTTCAGATTTCCCCTGACCGCCAGATACACTGCGTAAACACTGCAGACACTTTGTAAACAATTACTTTCTCATTAAACGTATCGTTTGTAATTTAATTATTAATTTGATATATTAACTTCGATAATTTCCGATTACTTAAACGGTGGTACGTAGTACGGAAACTTTTATACAGACAATTTTTTCTCTATTTATCACACCAACTTTACAAATGATACTGAGGTTCAGGGTCATGCTCATTAGATATAAAAAAAATAACAATGCCAATTTCAGCTTTGACTGCACAGAGGTATATTTATTTTTTTCGTTATTTGCATGAAAAGTAGGGGGGATTCGCGGTTAAAGCCTTGAAGTATGGCTGAACCTTGACCGTAATTAGACCTAATTAGTTGTTTGAAGGATAGAGTCAAAAGTATCGCACGGGGGAGGAAAAAGGTCGGGGTATGAAACACTCAGTTTCGCATCGAAGGGTTAATTTAACGACACCCCCCATTTCGAACTATATTTAAGGGTCAATTGTGTAGGTACTCAGATAACAACTTGCCCGCAATCTTGACAACAAAATGACAGCAATGCTTGCAAGGTATTGCTAGCACTATTAGAATAAGATATGTCTCCAATTGTTATTAAAATTAGATCAGAAAAAATCCTGAGCAAACGTTATCAACAGATAAACGCAAGCGAGCCTTGCTATATACTATAAAGTAATAACACAAAAATTACTGTTGCAGATTTGCTGCCTATAAATTATTCTGAGGAAATAGGTATTCGGCTAAGAGGCAGCAAAAATTGCAGCTATGAGTGACGTAGACTTTTTTGCGCGGACACAGGTAATTGACTATCTGGGTTATACAGAACCCGGAAAAGGGATACAGCTGCCTTTGTAATTTGTCATTGTTTTCAAGGAATTATTGATAAATTCTTGAAAATGGCAGGATGATCAACGTTTCTAGGAACTGTCTAAAAATACACACACATAGATTACCTCCCACGTGTGACGGAGAACTCTGGTAGTGTAGAATCCCCGAAAATGGTACCGATATAAGTGATAAAGTTTATACGTGTATACTTTATACCGTAAATAGATTGTATTTACGTTGGAATATAACATCAATTAAACTTACACATTGAACGTATGTTTCCGTTCCTCGTTTACAGTTAAACAGAAAATCTACATCGTTATAATACATTTATCGAGTATCTATGTATGAATTCCGGTTTTTATTTCCTAGTTGATGAATGAAAGCAACTACAGTTTTAGCATATAGCCCTCGGATTTAATTCTTTCGTATCTTTATGAGCTTCTAGGATGAGTCTTACGTGGGCATGCATGCAAAATGCACCTCATTCTAATTCGAATGATTCTGTATTGACAGTTGGAAAGATAATCTATAATAACTTGATGCTGTATTGCCTACTGATCGCTGCAAAATGTAAGGTGGAATCTCATATCTCGCGATATGTACACTACAAAATGCTGTGTAACGGAGTGAAATAATGTAGGTCATGGAATTCAGTATTTCCAATGGTTTTGTAGTGGTACTTGAAGCGTGTATCTTTCCGCATTTTTGTAAACATCGGGCTAGACTATAAACACAATCGAATGACTTCCTGGGCCGTCAGAATCAGACGGTGTTCGTAAGTATAAAGCAAGATTGCTTGGTCAGCCTGTACATACGTCCGCCAGAAGTGAATTCACGATCTTCTCAAATTCATGCTAAACGGTCGACAATTATTATCATCCAATATTGACTGGCCCATGAAACTCTGGGAGGATTTCCTAGTAGTGACTGTTCAGAAATGGAAGGAACCACGAATACCGAATACAGCAAGTAAATAAACATTTAACTGTGTAATCTGATAAGGTGATAGTGAAATAGAACGTAACTTTCGAAAGAAATTATTGTAATAGTTTCGCCTATCTTAAAACATAATTTGCACGCTGAAGAAAATATGTCGTGGAAAATTTCAAGACAATAGTACGAGATCTGCAAAATGAGGCGTCTTTTAGGAGTTTTCTATACTTCAATTCTGTGTTGTTGGGATTATGCTTACCATTGTTATTTGTCAACGCATTCTCGTTCGGCCGCGGTGAGGATATCAATTCGAACAAAATACTGATTTGAATTATTTTTAAACCAAACGCGGTGTGTGGCTATTTTTTTTACGTCTCATTTTTACTTTCCACGTGTGTCTTCGTGTGTATGACCATGAGATAAGGTTTGACGGACGTGACTGTGTACGTATAAATCAATTAAGGCGTCTACCCTCGATGCTAATATCCTACTAGTTTAATTCTGTATCGCACAGAATAAATCACACCTCAATCCAAGTTGAATCATCGTTCCGATTACAAGGGACTGCTGTTGCGAAAACGTCGTTGATCAATCGCATTGATATTTTATGGGCAGAACATTCGATTCGTTTCATCGGATCAGACTGAGAGAAATTTCATTTGTTTTAATGACTAAAAAAGTAATAAAATAGGTATCGTTAGAACAACGCTTTAAATATTATTCGAATCTCAATAAAATCTAATACAATTAACTATTCAGTGTGATTATAGTCGTCTGTTGTACATTTTGTGGTTATTACAACGATTAAATCTGCTTTGTTAAGTTTGCTACATTTTTTCATTCGAATAAGACCTTGATATCAATTTATATAAATATTAAACCACCGTAATATGTAGTACGAGTGACCATAATAAACAGAAATGGTAGCACATATTTTCTAGTTACAGCTACAAATCTTATTTTTATTTTGTACCAGCCATATTTTTTTGTTTCGTTAAAAACGAAAATAGCCAAGGACTGTATAGTAAATACACAGCGAGAAATTTCTCTCTGTTCTATGTCATGAAATCCAATTTCGATCGGTTATGTATAGCAGATTGTTGCACTGAGAGAAATTTTTAGTTCCAGTTACCGCTCAGTCCTTAACTATTTTCATTTTTTACCACGATCGAAAAATATAGTTCTAGATAGAAAATGAAAATTAGTTTTGTAGCTGTTACCAGAGAGTCTAGTATCCGTTACTATTAGTATACGTAATAGTATACGTTCTCATTACGATCACTGTTACTATATTTTCTTGTAACTGTTGCGAAAATTTAATGCTTGTGCAACAATAAATTAATGTTAAAGCCTTATTTAAGTAACTATAAAAGTAGAGTAAACCGAATAAACTGATTTTGCGTTGCAATTACCAAAAAAGGATCCACAATAGCGCAAAATGGTTACATGTACCTTGTTTTTCGTAATTCCAACAATATTCAAACAGTTCTTTTAACGATACCTGTTTTACTGAATTTTTCTAGTTACTATACAAATGAAATTTTTCTCAGTGTGTGACGGTGAGATATCAAGTAATAAAGTACCGGGACGGTTCAATGAATTCACCTGGTGCCGTGAAAATTGCAAAGATTGCCTTTATATTTGCCCTTGGACGTGACGCAAGACATCTAAACTGTTGAAAACTTCTGTTGGAAATGTACTAAAAATGTATAGAAAGCATTATTCGGGTTCGGTATTGTGAATTTACTCTACATATAATGAGTAATTTTACTATTAGTAATTGTGTCATTAGTAATTAATAGCACAATTTAGTAAAATTACTAAACATTAGTGCGATAAATATCGTAAACTTGTAAATTATTATTCGATTTATAATTTGAAAATTCAATACACGAATTTTCAATTACAGTTTTGTTAAATTTACCATACGACTTTAGTAACTTTATGGCAAATGTATACTAAAAATGTGAAGTGAAAAAAGTCGATAAAAAACGGTTCGATAATTGATTTCATTGCCTTCTTGTGAGCAGAGACTTCATTTTAATAACTTCTCACTAACTGTACTCGATGAAAACTCATTTTAAATCGAATAGAAGAATCTTAGCATTATTTTTTGTTCCTGCTCGGGTAAATCCTATTCGCTCGCAATGATCGGATTACTAGTCATACGCATTACCTACTACGTCAAACTGTCTTATGCAATATTATGACTTCATTTCATTCTTAATACAATGAACGGTCCACATAGGTATGACAAATAATACACTCAATAAATATTTGCAAAATTCCTTCTCACAATACAATTTTAAATGAATTTACAAACCCAGTTACTAGCGAAATCCAATCAATTTTCAGAACGTGTCAGTAAATTAACGGTGCAATTGTCGTAAATTTAAAATCTGATTACTAATTCCAAAATTTACATAGTAATTTTTTCGGCATTACTCAAATCTGTAACTCCTAGGGATTTCGTATCAAATTTATACCTGCACAAGAGTAGATTCAGAAGAAAATACCATAATATCTAAAAACTGTTACCAAACTTTTCAAATCCAGTACATTCAACATATCAGAATTCAGTTTTAGGAAATTCGTCATCAGCCTACGACGGAATTTTAAGTCGACATGCGTGATTTTCGAATCTATACTTATGGGATATTCGAAATTACAGAGTAAAATTAATAGAGATTTACGTTGGTTTCACTTGCCACAGTATATTTTTAATTTTAAAAAACTCTAATCGAATTTCTTGGCATATTTACGAACATTTTTAACAGTGTATAGTAATTAGTCTTCCGTAGACAGTAAGAATACTGATCAACCACAGAGACACTGTTGTAATTATGTAAATCTTTTAACGCAACTACATCGATACAATGTGTACATCATATATGTATAGCTCTTTGTGTGCTTATGTCATAAAGTGATCGACTTAGGTCCAAACGTACAGCTGTACATACACCTGTGCATACTGAAGTCGACTTGATTTAAGTTACATATTTAACACAAATTAAATCGGGTCAATAAGTTGTGCAGGTAATGATATAATAATAATAATAATAATAATAATAATAATAATATGTGTGCGTACGTGCACATTATGATATAACACTAAACTGCCGAACAACATTTATGTGCGCTTACAACACAATTCAACATAATTAAGAAAGTTTTTCGTCTTCAAAGAATATGATACCAAGAGTTTCAAAAAAAAAAAAAACTCGCTGATTAGTTTTAATAATAACAAGTTGATGTTAGAGATTCGTGTATTTTAGGGCGATCATTTGCGGGGCAACCAAATCAAAACTCGGTGTTAAAACACGTAATTGATACGCTTTAATAATTAGTAGAGAATCTAATGTTAAAATTTAAACGTGAATCTGCTTTTGCTTTAACGTCATTTTTTTGTAACGAAGGTGCGGTTTATCCAAATATACGTAATCTGAAATTTTCGAATCATAGGTAGATGGGTTTAAGTATCTAAATTCTTCATTTATATGTAGTTATTGTTATAGTGACCCTGGATAACAATGAATTAATAGATTGCAATTGTGAAGGTCGAGGCTGTCTCGCTTCTTGACTATAAAATCGATGATGTATTGCAAGGTTTTGTAATTTAATAGGACGCTTTTTTTACTCAGTGTAATTGACCAAGACACTGAATTTTACACGTCTTCAAATGGCGTTACTGGATTGTTTGTTCCTACCGTTCCGGTATTGCCGCAGGCGATTATTAACGACATCGTATTTCAGAAAGTGGTTAATTGGCGAAACCGCCGCAGATAAGTGACAGCGATAGACGATTATTGTGTCGTCAAAGCAATTTTTACCTAATCGATTTCTTCCTGTGTGAAATCAATTGAAGAAACTTGGCAAAAAATTTTCCATATTTATTGTATTACAGAAACCTTACAATTAATATCCAGTTCTATGCCAATTCAACTTCCACGTACTATTCGGATTTAACTTATCAGCGAACTGCGATTATTTATAGGCAATCACATGTTAACCATATCAAAAATCGTTATCGACCTTCAATAATGATTCGCAAGCGTAAGGAAATTACAGATAAACAACGGACGTAATTTCTTAACAATCTAATGTTCCTTACAAGCAGTTCTGAATAATCCAACGTGCTTAGAACTGCAAATTCGTATTTTCAGAAAATATTTAGATTCTGGATGAACGAAATGACATAACTGACGTTTTGTGATCTAATACGGATTAAATTATTAATTTCGGGATCAACATTCTACATTTCTTTCGCATATAAATATTCAGTTTTGATATCTTGCTAAAAATTATTGATATCGATTTCTGTGAAGTATAATGACCTCGCATTACTTCAGCATGTTATGTTGTATCGCTGATTACAGTAATCTCAGTGCCATATTATTGTCTTGAACAACGCAGTTGAGTTGATAAGTGAAACATGAAAATAATACTGATGATTTTACGGAAAATCATATCTATAAGTGTCGATTCAGAGACGAAATGATGACTCAATCGGTGTAGTACAATGGCATTCGAATATACGAGACTTTTGAAAAACTTATTACGCAATAATATCGGACGGGATAAGTACTGGAATAAAATCCGAATAGAGTTGAGGGAATTTAGTTTATTCAATCGGATTCGGCTGCCGTATTACCTTATATAAAAATATACACGTGGATTACGATTAAACTCTCCAACTTGGGAGTGATAACACCAGGGAGTTACAGGGGCACACAGTAAACGCGCACGATATCTTGAGAAGAGTCAAGTTATCTGGCTAGAAGGAGCAACGCGTTTGTTCAACGTTGCCCAAGTACTGCTCAAGGAATGGGAAAAAGGATGTCCGTACTTTGTTTATTTAACCAGTGACGTGTGTGTACGGTCACCGATAGATCTCAACAAATAGATCATTATCTACAATTTAGTGTCTCGGTAGCAGTGAAAAAATATTCAATCCCAGTCGTAGTCATGATTAACGAAGAGACCATCAAGCTGTGAGTTGCAGTCGTTCTTTTTCCTACGATTTATTTCATGTACACCAAATATTCGTTACATTGTTCGAAAATTTATATAGCTTATATGATAATCATCCACGGTATTGTACATCTGTCACAAGTACATCGGTATGTGGATTAGTTAGGATTGGGAGTTGTAGTTATTCAGTGTGGAATGTTGGCATCGGGACGTGTATAACGAAAGCGCAGATATTTACTTTCGAATTGAATTGCACGTATAGTTAATTGGACGATATTTTGTACACTTGATGAGAATGTTTTTTTTTACGCGTTTTCAAGAAACAATTGAAAGCTACTGCACTTTTGGGTAAAGAATAAAGTTTACAGCTGATTGAGATGTGTCGATAAGACGGCGAAAGCTTACCAGTGATTTTATTTGTGTTACCATTTTGTAAAAATTGGTATGCCATCACATGAATACAGTTAAAAAATAGTTTCGCGATGTGATAAAGTTTAATTAATTTTGAAAACTTCAATCGATTCATTACAAAAACGCGTACAAAGAATACCCACGCTTTTCCACAGTCTGAGATTGTATAATGAGACCCGTTTTCTTGACCACTTTCGTTTACCACATAAATCGTTTCAAAACAATATTCGCTCGCGTTCAATATAAAAAATTATGAAGCGAGACGTAGACGTGACGCTTAACATATCGCTGCAAGAAAAGGTACCCGTATTTTTTATTCTGGCTCTTGCTATTTTAACAAAATGAAGTTTTGGCTTCATCATAATCAATTTACAATAAGCGCCTCGTTAGAATTATTATTGCATAGAGGCGTTGGGCAGTTACTGCTTTTTATCACCAATGTACGTAAACTTTAGTATCCTTATCGAAACTACTGTACATGTATATGTTATAAGTGTATGTATACAGTTATATACTATGTAAAATCTATTTTTCATAATATTCAAAAATATTGCAATCATTGTCAAAATGTATTCGTTTAGCTCGAGGGGGTGCCGGGGGGTAGGAAAAATCTGAAAAAAACTGGAGTGATTTTTGCAGTTGGAACAACGATATAAAAAATAGCGGACCAAATCTAAGAGGGTAAGAGTCAGACCATAGTCGAATTGACGTGGAACGCACCATACATATATTTATTAGAGATTATTTTTCCGCCCCTCTTGCGTTTCGAATGAAATTTAAGTACAGTTATTCGTATCTCCTCCGCGCTCAATAGTTGTAAAACGTGAATTGGAAAATGCAAGAAGTAACCATAAGTGATAGAAATACAGATTTTACAACTTAGGTATTACATACGTTAAATCGTGCCTTGTTTGTATAATATTTTACGTATCAACATAATGTATAATATATTACGTCTTAGGTACTTAAATTAAAAGTTTGATAGTATGTACCAACGAGAGATTTTGATCAGATATTTTAGGATAGAAATCAGCACGATACAATTCCGTTTTTAGTGTGTTTTTACTCCATCACATTGTTTAGAACTTTTCGTGTCTGATAAGGATACAGTATAGCGTAGCGAAAAAATTTCTACAGAAATTTCTGTAAACATTCTTCAAACCGTATCAAAATCTCGCAAAATTCATGAAATTCCTTCAAACCCCATTGAATGTATCCGTATGAATTGCTGTAATTTTATACATGTATATATATATACATATATATAGGCACATTTTTCCTAATTATAACTAAAACTCATTCATATCAGATTGCATTGAAAAGTGATACGAATATTGAGGAGTACGTGTAGTGGAAGTTGATGAAAAATTCTGTTCCACACAATGATTTCAATTTTGATCATTATATCTTGAGAATGATTTTCAATAAACAGTTCCATTGATTTTTCGAATCTTGAGAGAAACCAACATACAAATGATAATTGACTACGAGAAAATAAAGGTTCGCGATTACGTGTTAATATTTAACGTTTAAAAACTTTCTAAAAACGCCCCGCCTTTTTCTGTGGCAGCAGTGGCGATGATTTACCTATTATATCTATGACATTTATTACTTCTTTAGGCATAACATACATAAAGCTGTTATCTAAACATTATTTGAACCGTTCGGAATTTTGATCATTTGGAGTTTTGATCATTCGAATTTTTGACTGTTCCGAGTTTCTATAATTCGAACAAATGTCATTCGATGTAACGGTCAGTCAGAACTATGATAATTTCGAATTTCAACCCATACGCGTCTTTATTAAAAATTCTCAAAAAATATTTTACTCGGTCAATGTTTCATGGCAAACGTATGGTACCGTCCAGAGTTTTGACTATTCGGAATTTTAATGCTTCAGTACTTCGACGTGAAACCAAACAGGACGAAGTACATAAAAGGGATTCGTATCTCGAAGACATTCACATGAAAAATTTTGTCTTTGAACTAGGGATGCTTTTGAAGATGCTACTATCAGTAGAGAAATTTTCCACCAAATTAAAAATAGTGTGATTGAAATCTCGATAATTTGACATGGAATGCTTAACATGAATTATTTACGTTCAAGCTAATGACCATAATAAGGGAAGTTATAAGAACAGGGAAGACTAAGAAAAAATGCTCTTCGTGGATGATGTGAAATTAACTTTCCGAACAGATTCGTGTAAAGATAATAAAGACGTTTAAGATCCTTCGTAATTGTTCACTAAAACCTAAACTAAACTAAAAAAAAAACATGAAACACAGGTCGGAAAACACGGCTGCATGTATCTAAAATATTGGGCATAATATTCTTTTACATGTGATCGCTTTTTCTCCGGCAGAAATAATGAAAACGCTGGATTTGGTTATGGAACGAATTTACCACCAAACAACAACGACTCCGATGGGCCGGATGGTTCGGGGAAGAAGGTGATATTTTGTGTCCATGGAAAGTTATCCGGATGTTGCACAATTGTGAAAGGCTCTGCTTCCGAAACGGTGACGATCCCGTCTTATCAACGTAGCCCATCCTTGTGTGAGTTTCAAATTACAGAAGAATAATTTTTGCCTTTTGCTTGAATATATTCTTCAGAATATCATTCCGAATTACCAGCCGTACCATACTTTAAGCTGCCATGAATGTATAAGATTATAATTGTTTCAGTTGAAGATCATTGTCATCGGGATAGAGAGGACAAAATAGATAAAAAAGCAAGGAGGAAATTGATCATTGCGAGTATTCTCTGCGTTCTCTTCATGATTGCTGAGATTATAGGTAAGGTTTCAATAACTT
Organism: Neodiprion lecontei; assembly: GCF_021901455.1. NCBI lineage: Eukaryota > Metazoa > Arthropoda > Insecta > Hymenoptera > Diprionidae > Neodiprion > Neodiprion lecontei. The sequence continues at coordinate 25,813,190 of NC_060263.1, forward strand.
GAACGTAATAGTGAAATTTTTCTCCTTTAACTGTAGATTTATTGAGAATTGTCTTACAGGTGGTGTATTGTCAAGCAGTCTCGCCATCGCAACAGACGCTGCTCATCTGCTTACAGATTTTGCGTCTTTTATGATATCTCTATTTTCGATATGGGTCGCCAGCAGGCCAGCAACCAGGAAAATGCCCTTTGGATGGTACCGAGCGGAGGTAATATTCACGCTCGTATTTTCATGACTAATCGATGATTCGTAAAACCGAACTTCATGTAGAGGAAGTGTAACAGCAGTGAATTGAGCAACAGTGAATGACCTAATGCACAACGAACATGTCTACTTATATTTATAGTGATTTTAACTTCGGTCTTGGTACACGATTATTCACTGGTCAAGCCACCATCTAATGATACACTAACCAGCCATCATGAGTAAATATGACGGTTATTAATGTTCCTATTATTAATCGATCTAAACTCTTAGGTCATTGGAGCGCTGACATCTGTCCTTCTGATTTGGGTTGTGACTGCTGTATTAATATACTTGGCCGTGCAAAGAATAATTAACAAAGATTTTGAAATTGATTCAACAGTCATGCTCATCACGTCTGCCATAGGCGTTGGGGTAAATCTCATGTAAGTGTTGACAATCATAATAACAATAGCAGTATCAAATAAAGTGGATCCCGTGCAGCACGTGAAATTTCACTAATGATCGAAAAGTGTGAGGTTTTAGAAATTCGAGTAATCGATAACAGTGTCAGCAGCTTGGGAAAAGCATTCTTATACAATCAAAAATTACTGCAGATTGTACTGAAAAATGTTGCTAGCACAATAGATGTTATAATTTATGTAAAATTTGACGTTCAATTTTTCCGTTTCCTTAAACATTGGAGGGATATGATGTTTCGTTTAGCACTCTGTTGATACGTGTCAGTAATATGCTGAAACTATAATGTGCGGTTGTGTCGAGTGTTATAATATCGATAAAACATTTTTGAAAATTTGAATGCTGCCGTATGAAATAGCAATTAATGAGGATGCCAAAATAATATTTGCTTGTATGGACCGATCGCTTACATGGAGAGAAGAAAAAGAGTAGATTTTACTCGGAACTGCAGGAAAAGAAAGACGCATCAAAGTTTTCCAGTAAAAAATACCCATGTCAAATGTATTTTTTACTATAAATGTAGTAGATTTTACTGTGCACACAGTGGTTTTCACTGTTTCTAGAATAAATTCTGCATCTTACAAAGTGTATTTTATCAAACAACCTGACGTGTCCCTCTTTTGCTGCAGCTTCGAGTAAAATCCGCCTATACTCAACATTTGTACGCACTATACAAACTGCAGATATCAAAATGACATTAATCACTCTTACATTTGGTGGGTATAATTGTTATTTTGTAGCATGGGATTGACTCTACACCAACATGGCCATGCTCATGGTGGCACAAGTGGGAAGGATAATCACGCGCACGGTGATAACGGCGACGCACATGGCCATAGTCACGACGTGAATATCAACGTTCGAGCAGCCCTTATTCACGTTATTGGTGATTTTATTCAGAGTCTTGGCGTTTTTATAGCTGCCATTGTTATCTACTTCAAGGTAAAGCTTGACAATTACTCAAAGTATCCCTTATGGACAATGGCTATAATGTTTCTTATTTGAAAATACTTCGACTTAGTATAATTAGATTTTAGATGATTATAAAGATCTGGTTCAGTTCGTCACGTTCAGTCAGAAAAAATGATATTTCAGCCACAATGGAGCATCGTAGATCCCATCTGCACATTCTTCTTCTCGGCTCTTGTTTTGGCTACTACGATGGCAATAATGAAGGATACAATAAACGTACTGATGGAAGGAATTCCAGCTGGTGTTGACTATTCTGAGGTCGAAAATACTTTCATGGAAATCGAAGGTGTCATCAGAGTCCACAATTTACGCATATGGGCTCTTTCCTTGGATAAAACTGCTCTTTCTGCTCACCTTGCAATAAGTAAGTTCCTCCTTGTATCAATTGTATTGTGTTATGAAAAATTTCACTTGGATAAACATGAATGGCTATGTATCCTTACGAATTACAAGGTAAAAAAAAACTTGGTAAAAGTAAATGATGGTGAATTATCTCATTTTAGAGCCTGGTATATCGCCGCAACAAATCCTTCGAACAGCAACTAGAAACATTCACGAAAGCTACAACTTCTTCGAAATGACGTTGCAAATTGAAGAGTTTAACCAAAAAATGGAAAACTGCCATCAGTGCAAGTCACCACCAATATAATGCATGATGAATGTGTATTATATGTTCACCAATTTTCATTAGAGTAAAGATCATTTTAAATCATTGTAAAAATAAACTCTACCATAGGTAGTATTACACATTTAGATGGATGACAATTTTTTTTTTTTTTTTTTAGATGATTTATATATATTATTAGTTATAAGGTCTGGTAACGTTCTCAATCATAGCATAGATTGAAATAAGATAATATCCTTCAGTAGATGATCATAGCACACTGTATACTGAAAGCAATTTGCATCACGTTCTGAAAATGCAGCGAAAATACAAACTGCACGAAGAGAGTCATAGAAAGTAAATTTATTCATGTCAACTTTAAATTCAAATGCTAAGACTGGCAGATGAAATGTATGTTGAATGTGTATTCATGAATTATTGCTTCCTTACAATTCTGGATTCACCGGACGTGACTTAGAGCGAGAGATATCTTGATTGAATGAATGCTGCAAACTAATTTGAAAATACAACGAAAATTTAATTATTCTCAAAACATTGTATTATAATATTAATAATCACGATCCGTAACTGCCATGCCCGATAGTCGTGTATGTTGCTACGAGCGAATAGGCTTCTGCTTAGACACTCAGCGATAGTGATCATTTGAAAAATTTCCTGACATTGATTCGACATCTTATTGTATGTTCGTTCAGTAGTGGAGTTTCGATGTCTGTATCAGATGTAATAATGATGCAGAGACCAAAAAGTATATATGTGTATGCGGTCCATGTGCGATATTAACATATATGATTCATTTACGATTAATACGTGATGCATACTATGAATTTGATAATTTTCCAGGAGACAAACTAAATTATCTACAATGATACGTCTATAATATGAAAATAGAAGAATTGTTGATTTCGAAATGGGATCCTATTCGACACGCTCTCGACGTATTCCATAACATTAATATTCATAATTATTCCAACAACTTTTCATTTGCTCTATCGATCTTGAATTTTCGTAGGCATAGAATCGAAGCGCTGTTTTAGCTAGTCGCAAGTGAAGTATCTACGTTGGGTAGAGAAGCAGGATTGTTTTTCGAAAAGTATTCGTATGGAAAAAAATGCAGAGTAACTGTAATACATCACGGATGCGTTAATTTTGATCAAGATGAAATGGATGCTCCGTATATGAGACAGTATTTAACGCAGTGTCCTGATTTAAAGACATAAAAAGGTGACGGTCGGCGATTTTTTTTGATAGGGACACAAAGAACGAAGCTTCTTAAAACTTCGAGTTTATTCAAACACACATTTGAAAAGTACGAGCGAAAATTGTTTGAGTCTGGAATCGGCCGGAAGGATAAAGTGTGTATTTCTTGTCTGAAATGTGAAAACTAGTCATCATACATCATACATCATACATCATATCATCATACATACATAGTATTAAAGTTCGAAACCAAATTTTGGATGTTCAGAAAGTGACGGCACCAAAAATATTTTCTCTCTTGATCTGTATAGAATAAAATCAGTTAGCCGAATTTCTCAGTCCGGAAACGACCGTGCAGTAGAGCGGACGTATGAGAATCGCGCTCCGCAAATTTTGAGTACCGGGTTCTCTACCTCCTGGATCCTGCGCTCCAGGTCCGCTACCTGGTGAAAATTGATTTCCAGGACAAGTGCTCCGTAGTTTTTATGCTCCAGGTCCGCTACCTGGTGAAACTCGACTTCCAGAATAAGCGCTCCGTAGTTTCTGCATTCAAGGTGCACTACCTGGTGAAACTTTATTTCCAGGACAAGCGATCCGTAGTTTCTGTGCTCCAGGTTCGCTACCTGGTGAAACTTGACTTCCGGGACAAGCGCTCATTTATTAGTATTCGAAGTACAACCCGAGGTGGTTAGCGGTGGTCGTTGGAGGTGTTTGGAGGTGGTCGGAGGTGGATAGGGGTGGTTGCGGCTGATCGAGGTGGACGAGGAGGAGCAGGACAAGGAGGACGAGGAGAAAAAGGTGGACGAGGAGGACAAGGACTTCTGCACGGTGAATAAAACACTTTTATAATATTTGATGGCAATTGTAATTATATTTCATCTAAAATATTTCAAACTTTTCATGTTTACAATAAATTATTTCAATTCATTTTTTGTGCAAGCACATATTTAGTAGCTCATGAAATTTATTACGTATTAATAGATTATTTAATTGTATTAATCCTTACATAATACTTTTGATGTGTTCTTGTACTGAAAATATTTATTACTATTCCAGTTATAACCCGAGGTGGTTAGCAGTGGTCGTCGGGGGTGGTTGGCGGTGGTTGGAGGTGGTCGAGCTGGACGAAGTGGAGGACGAGGATTCGTGCTCGATGAGTTTAACATTTTTACAATATTTGATGAAGTAGAATCAGCATCAGGAGTAGGATCAGGGGAAGATGTAGAAATAGGAGTAGAAGTAGGAGTAGTGGTAGGAATAGGACTCGGAGTAGGAATATGAGTAGAAGTAGGAATAGTAGGAGTTGGAGTGGGATTAGGAGTAGGAGTAGTCGGAGTAGGAATAGGAGTAGGAGTAGGAGCAGAAGTAGGTAGGGCGGGGTGGGTCGTGTGAGGGGAGCGGAGGGGTGGGAAGGGGATATTATCATATCAAGTTATCAGTAATAAGCAATTGCGGGTAAAATATTAGCTTACTTTTGTAAGTATTTATGAATATAGCCTCTATGAATATTCATTGTTGATATATAAGGTCTGGCAACGTACCTACTTTCTGTAAGAGATGTTGAAGATTTTTAACATAATTATGTTTCAGTTCTGTGCCCCACCTAGTGATCCACTAGTACATATCCTCCGACGTGACATCGCTGTGCTACGTATAAAGAAGAAAAGATTGATTAAGATGCAAATTGCTCCTCTCTTCTTGCCATTGTGCTTTCAGCCATTGTTGTGCCGTGTGTTTAAAATTTAGGACAGTATATAATATAGAATAACAGGTACAGCTACGAATAAAACACTACAATAAATCTCATAGAAATGAGCTCTCATTGAGATTTCTCTGTATTTATAACTCGACGCGAGAAGGCAAAAATCAATGTAATGCCATCTGTAAGGTAATTTGAGTCGTGTTTGCACAACGAGAACTCGTTGGGCATTTTGCGGTGAAATTTGAAAAATTGTTGTACAAGAAATTAAATAACTGTAAAAATGGAGAAATAATATTATCTCTAATAGTGAATGTAGCTAATACAGCTTTAACCGTATATTGATTATCTTAATGATCTATTGTGACAAGATCGGAATTAGATAAGCTCTCTAAATACTCTTTTCTAGACTATTAATTTATATCATGTATATGTAAATGTATATTTCTTCAGTTTATACAATCACTGCACTAGGATTACCCTTGCCACGTTTTATGGTGCGTTTGTGTAATTTGTATATTATTAACCTTACGTTTTACTCTATTTGCGACTAGTTGTGAGTGTTTCTAATTTCTTGGCAATTATTTATGTACATGTATGTGTATATATGTATATGTATACTTATGCATGTGTATATACATATGTACACATATTTAAAACTAGATTTTTACAATAAACACAGAGGTTTTAGTATATTCACATACGGATTTCTGTGTATAGGTATGCTTGAACTAAGATATCCTTATCTCTAATACGGAGTTCTTCGTAATTCGCATTTGTTCTTGTAACCCAATGTCCTACATACGATGGCAAAAATCGAGATCCAACTTAACTGAGTCTCAAAGCTCTGTTCACATAAAAGCAGCTATTTGATAGAAATTATAATTTATAGTTTACACAGCCCATTGCATGATATTTCATTACAAATACATATGTTTCAATGTATTTAGGAATAATTTATCAAATATACGATAAAATTGATGCACCGGATCATCGTCGACTTTAACTTTTGAAATGTCCTACCATTTTCGAACACCTCCTACCTCCCCCTGCCACCTCCGACCATCAATGGCCATTTTCGACCACCCCCTATCACCTTCTGCCAGCGCCGACCACCTCCTAACATTTCCGAACACCTCCAACCATCCTATTTAGCTATATTACCAGATTAGCTATGATATGAAAAGAGAAGAATTATTAATTTCGAAATGGGATTCTATTCGACGCGCGCTCAATGTATTCCATAACATTAGTATTCATAATTATTCCAACAACTTTTCATTTGCTCTCTCGATCTTGAATTTTCATAGGCATAGAATCGAAACGTTGTTTTAGCTGGTCGCAAGTGAAGTATCTGCGTTGGGTAGAGGAGCAGAATTGTTTTTCGAAAAGTATTCGGATGGAAAAAAATTCAGAGTAACTGTAATACATCACGGATACGCTAATTTTGAACGAGATGAAATGGATGCTTCGTATATGAGACGGTATTTAACGCTGCGTAGTGGTGTAAAGACCTAGAAAGGTGATAGGGAGAGAAAGAACGACGCTTCTTAACACTTCGAGTGTATTTTAACACACATTTGAAAGATACGAGCGAAATTTTTCATCATCCAACTGTCGCAGAACGGCAGCGTTATTAGCCGACCCGTTCACTGAAGAATATATCTTCAGTCAACGGCTGACCATCGAAGGGCCTGGCCACTTGAGTCTGGAATCGGCAGGAGAGATAAAGTGCGTATTTCTTGTCTGAAATGTGAAAGCTAAAATCATTATACATCATATCGTATCATCATACCTCATACATCATACATCATACATCGTACATCATACATCATCATACATAGTATCAAAGTTCGAAACCATAGTTTGGATGTCGGACGTTCAGAAAGTGACGTCACCAATTCAAAATCAGCTAGCCGAATTCCTCAGTCTGGAAACAACCGCGCAGTAGAGCGGACGGATGAGAGGCGCGCTCCGCAAATTTCGAGTACCGGGTTCTCAACCTCCCGGATCCCGCGCTTCAGGTTCGCTACGTATTTCGAGTCCCGGGTTCTCAACCTCCCGGATCTCGCGCTTCGGGTCCGCTACGCGGTGAAACTCGACTTCCAGGATAAGCGCTCCGTGGTTCCTGGTTCATGTTTACAATAAATTATTTCAATTCGTTTTTCGCGCAACCCCAAATTCGGTGGCTGTCAGTCCGCTAATAAAATTTCTCGACTTCCAGGATAAGCGCTCCGTGGTTCCTGGTTCATGTTTACAATAAATTATTTCAATTCGTTTTTCGCGCAACCCCAAATTCGGTGGCTGTCAGTCCGCTAATAAAATTTCTCGACTTCCAGGATAAGCGCTCCGTGGTTCCTGGTTCATGTTTACAATAAATTATTTCAATTCGTTTTTCGCGCAACCCCAAATTCGGTGGCTGTCAGTCCGCTAATAAAATTTCTCGACTTCCAGGATAAGCGCTCCGTGGTTCCTGGTTCATGTTTACAATAAATTATTTCAATTCGTTTTACGCGCAACCCCAAATTCGGTGGCTGTCAGTCCGCTAATAAAATTTCTCGACTTCCAGGATAAGCGCTCCGTGGTTCCTGGTTCATGTTTACAATAAATTATTTCAATTCGTTTTTCGCGCAACCCCAAATTCGGTAGCTGTCAGTCCGCTAATAAAATTTCTCGACTTCCAGGATAAGCGCTCCGTGGTTCCTGGTTCGTGTTTACAATAAATTATTTCAATTCGTTTTTCGCGCAACCCCAAATTCCGTAGCTGTCAGTCCGCTAATAAAATTTCTCGACTTCCAGGATAAGCGCTCCGTGGTTCCTGGTTCATGTTTACAATAAATTATTTCAATTCGTTTTACGCGCAACCCCAAATTCGGTGGCTGTCAGTCCGCTAATAAAATTTCTCGACTTCCAGGATAAGCGCTCCGTGGTTCCTGGTTCATGTTTACAATAAATTATTTCAATTCGTTTTTCGCGCAACCCCAAATTCGGTAGCTGTCAGTCCGCTAATAAAATTTCTCGACTTCCAGGATAAGCGCTCCGTGGTTCCTGGTTCATGTTTACAATAAATTATTTCAATTCGTTTTTCGCGCAACCCCAAATTCGGTAGCTGTCAGTGCGCTAATAAAATTTCTATAACTTTACAATCTTCTCATAATCTTTTTGGTAAAATATGTCGATAAAAAAATTATATCAAACCTTACACATTATTTTTGATTTGTTCTCACGCTGAAAATATTTATTAGTATTCGAGGTATAACTCGAGGTGGTTGGCGGTTTTCGTTGGAGGTAGTTAGGGGTGGTTGCGGGTAATCTCGGTGATTCAGGACGAGGAGGACGAGGATTTGTGCTGGGTGAGTAAAACACTTTTATAATATTTGATGGCAATTGTAATTATATTTCATCTGAAATATTACAAACTTGTCACGTTTACAATAAATTATTTCAATTCATTTTTCGTGCAAGCACATATTCAGTAGCTATGAATAATCTTATACAATTTATTATATTATTAATTAATTAATTAATATTCTTATAATATTTGATGGCAATTGTAATCATATTTCATCTGAAATATTACAAACTTGTCACGTTTACAATAAGTTATTTCAATTCATTTTTTGTGCAAGCACATATTCAGTACCTATGAATAATCTTATACAATTCATTATATTATTAATTAATTAATTAATATTCTTATAATATTTGATGGCAATTGTAATTATATTTCATCTGAAATGTTACAAACTTGTCACGTTTACAATAAATTATTTCAATTCATTTTTCGTGCAAGCACATATTCAGTAGCTATGAATAATCTTGTACAATTTATTATATTATTAATTAATTGATTAATTACATTGATCCTTACACAATATTTTTGATGTGTTCCTATACTAAAAATATTCATTACTATTCCAGGTATAACCCGAGGTGGTCGGAGGTGGACGAGGAGGAGGACAAGCTTGACGAGGAGGAGGACCAGGTGGACGAGGAGGAGGACGAGGTGGACGAGGAGGAGGCGGGGTGGGTCGTGGGAGAGGACCTCTCCTCTCCTCAGAGGAGGGGAGGGGGAGGGGCAGGGAAGGGGGAGAGGTGGGCGGGGAGGGGGAAGGGACGGGAAGGGAAGGGAAGGGAAGGGGAGGGCGGCGGGGAGGGGGAGGGGGAGGGGGAGGGGCGGGGAGGGGGAGGGAGGGAGGGAGGGAGGGAGGGCGGGAGGGGGAGGGAGGGAGGGAGGGAGGGAGGGAGGGAGGGAGGGGTGGGCGGGCGGGCGGGCGTGTGGGGGGTGTGTTTTGCTCTAATCACTCTAACAGGCTCGCACCGACATCCGTCCCCCTCCCTCCCTCCCTCCCTCCCTCCCTCCCTCCCCCTCCCTCCCTCCCCCTCCCTCCCTCCCTCCCTCCCTCCCTCCCTCTCCCCGCCCCTCCCCCTCCCCCTCCCCCTCCCCCTCCCCCTCCCCCTCCCCGCCGCCCTCCCCTCCCCTTCCCTTCCCTTCCCTTCCCCCTCCCCGCCCACCTCTCCCCCTTCCCTGCCCCTCCCCCTCCCCTCCTCTGAGGAGAGGAGAGGTCCTCTCCCACGACCCACCCCGCCTCCTCCTCGTCCACCTCGTCCTCCTCCTCGTCCACCTGGTCCTCCTCCTCGTCCAGCTTGTCCTCCTCCTCGTCCACCTCCGACCACCTCGGGTTATACCTGGAATAGTGATGAATATTTTTAGTATACGAACACATCAAAAATATTGTGTAAGGATCAATGTAATTAATCAATTAATTAATAATATAATAAATTGTACAAGATTATTCATAGCTACTGAATATGTGCTTGCACGAAAAATGAATTGAAATAATTTATTGTAAACGTGACAAGTTTGTAATATTTCAGATGAAATATAATTACAATTGCCATCAAATATTATAAGAATATTAATTAATTAATTAATAATATAATGAATTGTATAAGATTATTCATAGGTACTGAATATGTGCTCGCACGAAAAATGAATTGAAATAACTTATTGTAAACGTGACAAGTTTGTAATATTTCAGATGAAATATGATTACAATTGCCATCAAATATTATAAGAATATTAATTAATTAATTAATAATATAATGAATTGTATAAGATTATTCATAGGTACTGAATATGTGCTTGCACGAAAAATGAATTGAAATAATTTATTGTAAACGTGACAAGTTTGTAATATTTCAGATGAAATATAATTACAATTGCCATCAAATATTATAAAAGTGTTTTACTCACCCAGCACAAATCCTCGTCCTCCTCGTCCTGAATCACCGAGATTACCCGCAACCACCCCTAACTACCTCCAACGAAAACCGCCAACCACCTCGAGTTATACCTCGAATACTAATAAATATTTTCAGCGTGAGAACAAATCAAAAATAATGTGTAAGGTTTGATATAACTTTTTTATCGACATATTTTACCAAAAAGATTATGAGAAGATTGTAAAGTTATAGAAATTTTATTAGCGCACTGACAGCTACCGAATTTGGGGTTGCGCGAAAAACGAATTGAAATAATTTATTGTAAACATGAACCAGGAACCACGGAGCGCTTATCCTGGAAGTCGAGAAATTTTATTAGCGGACTGACAGCTACGGAATTTGGGGTTGCGCGAAAAACGAATTGAAATAATTTATTGTAAACACGAACCAGGAACCACGGAGCGCTTATCCTGGAAGTCGAGAAATTTTATTAGCGGACTGACAGCCACGGAATTTGGGCTTGCGCGAAAAACGAATTGAAATAATTTATTGTAAACATGAACCAGGAACCACGGAGCGCTTATCCTGGAAGTCGAGAAATTTTATTAGCGGACTGACAGCCACCGAATTTGGGCTTGCGCGAAAAACGAATTGAAATAATTTATTGTAAACATGAACCAGGAACCACGGAGCGCTTATCCTGGAAGTCGAGAAATTTTATTAGCGGACTGACAGCTACCGAATTTGGGGTTGCGCGAAAAACGAATTGAAATAATTTATTGTAAACATGAACCAGGAACCACGGAGCGCTTATCCTGGAAGTCGAGAAATTTTATTAGCGGACTGACAGCCACCGAATTCGGGGTTGCGCGTAAAACGAATTGAAATAATTTATTGTAAACATGAACCAGGAACCACGGAGCGCTTATCCTGGAAGTCGAGAAATTTTATTAGCGGACTGACAGCCACCGAATTTGGGGTTGCTCGAAAAACGAATTGAAATAATTTATTGTAAACATGAACCAGGAACCACGGAGCGCTTATCCTGGAAGTCGAGAAATTTTATTAGCGGACTGACAGCCACCGAATTTGGGCTTGCGCGAAAAACGAATTGAAATAATTTATTGTAAACATGAACCAGGAACCACGGAGCGCTTATCCTGGAAGTCGAGTTTCACCGCGTAGCGGACCCGAAGCGCGAGATCCGGGAGGTTGAGAACCCGGGACTCGAAATACGTAGCGAACTGAAGCGCGGGATCCGGGAGGTTGAGAACCCGGTACTCGAAATTTGCGGAGCGCGCCTCTCATCCGTCCGCTCTACTGCGCGGTTGTTTCCAGACTGAGGAATTCGGCTAGCTGATTTTGAATTGGTGACGTCACTTTCTGAACGTCCGACATCCAAACTATGGTTTCGAACTTTGATACTATGTATGATGATGTATGATGTACGATGTATGATGTATGATGTATGAGGTATGATGATACGATATGATGTATAATGATTTTAGCTTTCACATTTCAGACAAGAAATACGCACTTTATCTCTCCTGCCGATTCCAGACTCAAGTGGCCAGGCCCTTCGATGGTCAGCCGTTGACTGAAGATATATTCTTCAGTGAACGGGTCGGCTAATAACGCTGCCGTTCTGCGACAGTTGGATGATGAAAAATTTCGCTCGTATCTTTCAAATGTGTGTTAAAATACACTCGAAGTGTTAAGAAGCGTCGTTCTTTCTCTCCCTATCACCTTTCTAGGTCTTTACACCACTACGCAGCGTTAAATACCGTCTCATATACGAAGCATCCATTTCATCTCGTTCAAAATTAGCGTATCCGTGATGTATTACAGTTACTCTGAATTTTTTTCCATCCGAATACTTTTCGAAAAACAATTCTGCTCCTCTACCCAACGCAGATACTTCACTTGCGACCAGCTAAAACAACGTTTCGATTCTATGCCTATGAAAATTCAAGATCGAGAGAGCAAATGAAAAGTTGTTGGAATAATTATGAATACTAATGTTATGGAATACATTGAGCGCGCGTCGAATAGAATCCCATTTCGAAATTAATAATTCTTCTCTTTTCATATCATAGCTAATCTGGTAATATAGCTAAATAGGATGGTTGGAGGTGTTCGGAAATGTTAGGAGGTGGTCGGCGCTGGCAGAAGGTGATAGGGGGTGGTCGAAAATGGCCATTGATGGTCGGAGGTGGCAGGGGGAGGTAGGAGGTGTTCGAAAATGGTAGGACATTTCAAAAGTTAAAGTCGACGATGATCCGGTGCATCAATTTTATCGTATATTTGATAAATTATTCCTAAATACATTGAAACATATGTATTTGTAATGAAATATCATGCAATGGGCTGTGTAAACTATAAATTATAATTTCTATCAAATAGCTGCTTTTATGTGAACAGAGCTTTGAGACTCAGTTAAGTTGGATCTCGATTTTTGCCATCGTATGTAGGACATTGGGTTACAAGAACAAATGCGAATTACGAAGAACTCCGTATTAGAGATAAGGATATCTTAGTTCAAGCATACCTATACACAGAAATCCGTATGTGAATATACTAAAACCTCTGTGTTTATTGTAAAAATCTAGTTTTAAATATGTGTACATATGTATATACACATGCATAAGTATACATATACATATATACACATACATGTACATAAATAATTGCCAAGAAATTAGAAACACTCACAACTAGTCGCAAATAGAGTAAAACGTAAGGTTAATAATATACAAATTACACAAACGCACCATAAAACGTGGCAAGGGTAATCCTAGTGCAGTGATTGTATAAACTGAAGAAATATACATTTACATATACATGATATAAATTAATAGTCTAGAAAAGAGTATTTAGAGAGCTTATCTAATTCCGATCTTGTCACAATAGATCATTAAGATAATCAATATACGGTTAAAGCTGTATTAGCTACATTCACTATTAGAGATAATATTATTTCTCCATTTTTACAGTTATTTAATTTCTTGTACAACAATTTTTCAAATTTCACCGCAAAATGCCCAACGAGTTCTCGTTGTGCAAACACGACTCAAATTACCTTACAGATGGCATTACATTGATTTTTGCCTTCTCGCGTCGAGTTATAAATACAGAGAAATCTCAATGAGAGCTCATTTCTATGAGATTTATTGTAGTGTTTTATTCGTAGCTGTACCTGTTATTCTATATTATATACTGTCCTAAATTTTAAACACACGGCACAACAATGGCTGAAAGCACAATGGCAAGAAGAGAGGAGCAATTTGCATCTTAATCAATCTTTTCTTCTTTATACGTAGCACAGCGATGTCACGTCGGAGGATATGTACTAGTGGATCACTAGGTGGGGCACAGAACTGAAACATAATTATGTTAAAAATCTTCAACATCTCTTACAGAAAGTAGGTACGTTGCCAGACCTTATATATCAACAATGAATATTCATAGAGGCTATATTCATAAATACTTACAAAAGTAAGCTAATATTTTACCCGCAATTGCTTATTACTGATAACTTGATATGATAATATCCCCTTCCCACCCCTCCGCTCCCCTCACACGACCCACCCCGCCCTACCTACTTCTGCTCCTACTCCTACTCCTATTCCTACTCCGACTACTCCTACTCCTAATCCCACTCCAACTCCTACTATTCCTACTTCTACTCATATTCCTACTCCGAGTCCTATTCCTACCACTACTCCTACTTCTACTCCTATTTCTACATCTTCCCCTGATCCTACTCCTGATGCTGATTCTACTTCATCAAATATTGTAAAAATGTTAAACTCACCGAGCACGAATCCTCGTCCTCCACCTCGTCCAGCTCGACCACCTCCAACCACCGCCAACCACCCCCGACGACCACTGCTAACCACCTCGGGTTATAACTGGAATAGTAATAAATATTTTCAGTACAAGAACACATCAAAAGTATTATGTAAGGATTAATACAATTAAATAATCTATTAATACGTAATAAATTTCATGAGCTACTAAATATGTGCTTGCACAAAAAATGAATTGAAATAATTTATTGTAAACATGAAAAGTTTGAAATATTTTAGATGAAATATAATTACAATTGCCATCAAATATTATAAAAGTGTTTTATTCACCGTGCAGAAGTCCTTGTCCTCCTCGTCCACCTTGTTCTCCTCGTCTTCCTCTTCCTCCTCCTCGTCCACCTCCGACCACCTCCAACGACCACCGACGACCACCGATAACCACCTTGGGTTGTACCTTCAATAGTAATAAATATTTTCAGTATATGAACACATCAAAAATATTGTGTAAGGATTAATGTAATTAATGAACTCATCAATTATATAATAAATTTTATTAGCGCATTCAAAGCTACTGAATATGTGCTGCGGGAAAAATAAATTGAAATAATTCATTGTGTACATGACAAGTTTGAAATATTTTAGATGAAATATAATTACAATTGCCATCAGATATTATAAAAATGTTTCACTCACCGAGCACAAATCCTCGTACTCCTCCCCCACCTTGTTCTCCACGTCTTCCTCGTCCTCCTTCTTGTTCACCTCAGACCACCTCCAACACCCACCGATAACGACCTCGGGTTATACATGGAATAGTAATAAATATTTTCAGTATTATAACACATCAAAAATATTGTGTAACGAATAATATCATTTTTTTATGGACAGATTTTACCAAAAAGATTATGAGAAAATTAGAAAAAATTATAGAAATTTTACTAGCACGATGATAGCTACTGAATTACGACTTGGGCGAAATATGAATTGAAATAATTTATTGTGAACATAACAAGTTCGAAAATTTTGGATAGAATAAAATCACAATTGCCATTGAATAGTAGAAAAATGTTATACTCACCGTGCAGAAATCCTCGTTCTCTTCGTCCACCTTGTTCTCCTTGTCTTCCTTGTCCTCCGAGAGTCGAGTTTCATCAGGTAGCAGACCTGGAGCGTAGAAACTACGGAGCGCTTGTCCCTGAAGTCGAGTTTCACCAGGTAGCGGACCTGAAGCGCGGAAACTATGGAGCGCTCATTCCTGAAGTGGAGTTTCACCAGGTAGCGCATCTGGAGCGCAGGATCCAGGAAGTAAAGAACATGGTACTCGAAAGCTGCGGAGCGCGATTTTCATACGTCCTCTCTGCTGCGCGGTTGTTTCCAGACTGAGGAATTCGACTAGCTGATTCTTGATCAATGACGTCAAGAGAAAAAAATATTTAGGCGACGTCATTTTCTGAACATCTGAACATCCCAACTTTGGTTTCGAACTTTTATACCATGTGTATGATGTATGATGTATGATGTATGATGATATAATGTATGATGATATGATCTATAACGATTTTAGTTTCTACATTTCAGACAAGAAATACGCACTTTATCCTTGCTGCCGATTCCAGACTTAAGCCGCTAGGCCCTTCGATGGTCAGCCGCTGACTTAGGATAGATTCTTCAGTTAACGGGTCAGCTAATAACGTTGCCGTTCGGCGACAGTTGGATGATAAAATTTTTTGCTTCTACCTTTCAAATGTGCGTTAAAATACACTTGAAGTTGTAAGAAGCTTCGTTCTTTCTCTCTCTATCAGAAAAAAAATCGCCGACAATCACCTATTTAGGCCTTTAAATCAGGACACCGCGTTAAATACTGTCGCATATACGGAGCATCAATTTTATCTGGAATTTTATCTGGTTTCGAACTTTAATACTATGTATGTATGATGATATGATGTATGATGACTAGTTTTCACATTTCGGACGAGAAATACACACTTTATCCTTCCGGCCGATTCCAGACTCAAACAATTTTCGCTCGTACTTTTCAAATGTGTGTTTGAATAAACTCGAAGTTTTAAGAAGCTTCGTTCTTTGTGTCCCTATCAAAAAAAATCGCCAACCGTCACCTTTTTATGTCTTTAAATCAGGACACTGCGTTAAATACTGTCACATATACGGAGCATCCATTTCATCTTGATCAAAATTAACGCATCCGTGATGTATTACAGTTACTCTGAATTTTTTTCCATACGAACACTTTTCGATAAAAATTCTGCTTTTCTACCCAACGTAGATACTTCACTTGCGACTAGCTAAAACAGCGCTTCTATTCTATGCCTACGAAAACTCAAGATCGATAGAGCAAATGAAAAGTTGTTGTAATAACTATTAATATTAATATTGCTGCTTTGCAGGCTGTAACTCATTGTTAGCCAGTACGACGCGAAGTTTCGACTCTAGGAAAACGTGACAAGACAGAGTATCGTCAGTACCGACGTTGTGATCGTCGAATGTTACGACCATTATGTAGATCCAGAAATCAGTGCGTTTTGCAGGAACGGTCAATAACAATAGTACAATGTACTATGTGCTTACCAACGAGCAATCACTACGTTACAGTGACTGACAATATGTTACCCCGAGTGGCCGCGGTTTTACGGTAATAATATTCCCTCAATTTTATACAGTTTTTCGAACAATAATTAGCTATTCGTATTTCTTGGTATCCGTCACTCTTCCCTTTTCTGGGTACGTGCATAATTAGGTCGATTATTCTATACAAGTCTGAGCTAATTGATTCGTTCATTTAAGTTTTCTTGTAGTCTACTGATATTTTACGATTAATAATCCATAATTATTTATTGTTGTATATGTTTACGTATATTAAATGAAATAAGTTTGTTTTTTGTTTCACCATCTTAGGCATGGTGATCCTGGATAAAACAGAAGATGTGCTAACACGGGATTAGAGATGAAGGTGAGGAGATGATCGTCTTACTCGACATGATATGTGTGATGTCAGTTAAGCTTATTTGTGTGTTTCATTGATTGTGCTGATGACTTTTCATAGTATTGTATTCCCATTTTGAAGACCGGTTGTCTGCATTTTCTGTGTTATTTCAATTAACCATCAGATTCATAGTTTTAGACATTTTAAAGATGATTTGTTGACATTATTTTGTGAACTTGACTATTGTAATATTTCGCCACATGTTCAAATACTATACACTGACACCTAAACAATTGTACCGAAATCAGAACACATTGAATAAAATAAAACGGGTACATTAAACCTCTGAGCTTGCCATTTTTCCCCCATCTCTTCAAAACCCTAGTGTAAGTATCATGTTTTGTTCAACTTTTGATTAGCTGCTCCCACTAACCCGGAACCCTGCGCACTCAATTTCAGCTGAAATAATGCAATAAAAAACTTTCTTTTTTCTACGATTTTTTAACAAGAAATTATTTTTATTGGAATCGATTCCAATGAACCTTTCTAGACTAATCAAACGCCAAGGAAACCATAAAATGCATCTAAAACTATATTGGAGCAACGGCTGGGGAAATACGTTGGAAATTTTGCGTTTTCAGGCTCTAACTTTTGACCCGCTGCTCGCGGCGACTCGAAACCATGAGCAATCGATATCTTTTCCAAGGCGACGTCGATATCAGGTATCGAAAAACTTGTTCTATTATTATTGAAAATTGGCAAACTTCTGACTAAAAAATCCAGAGTCATCAGCCTTTTTTTTGCCATTGGGATATCTATTACGCATATGTGAAGAATGTTTGGACGTTATTCAGGTAATTACAGACTTTTTTCAGTAATTTTCTTGCGGCAAGACGATTTCTTTGTTTCAGATCGCTTGGACTGAAGAAAACATGCGAACCAGCGACGGAGCAACGACATGGTCGAGAATGGGTAGCAGGCGTCCATCAGCAAGAAAAGGATTGAAAAAAAATTTGTAATTACCTGAATACATAACAAATATATGTGCAAAGCTCGAATTTAATCGACCGGATAGTTTCGTCAGCAAAAATGATCCGAAAAGGCATTATTTTCAGTTTAGAAAAAGTAAATCCCCCCTTAATTAAATTCCACGTCTAGAGGATTCTGGTTAAACCCAACATCCGCCAACTTTCACATCACTTCGGTTTGGTATTACAGAGAAAATATATTTTCTAGAAATCAAATAGCGCTGTCGTTACGCAACTTTGTATTAACTGTGCTGTGTACAATTCTGTGAATAATGCTTTCCAACCGAGGCCATTTTAATAGATTTTCAGAATACGGTACAAGTCGCAGCCCATCTGATGAAATACTAAAAAATTTCCGGTTCTCAAAAAGAAATCTTCGAACGTACATGCGCAGAAACAAAGATTGAGGCACAGATGAC
The DNA here is from genome assembly GCF_021901455.1 of Neodiprion lecontei. Classification (NCBI taxonomy): domain Eukaryota; kingdom Metazoa; phylum Arthropoda; class Insecta; order Hymenoptera; family Diprionidae; genus Neodiprion; species Neodiprion lecontei. The sequence goes on from NC_060263.1 coordinate 25,831,769, forward strand.
CGAAACACAATATGATTAAAAAATTGCAAGTAACTGTTTTCTCGACGTGTGTTTGAGCTATTCACGCGTTGTCAACTGTTTATTTTTGTTCTAAAAATACCGAGGAATCATTCAACCGCATTCTCCATTTTCATGCAAATAAAACCCCACGTGATAAAACCTTGGCCGACAATTCTTGATTCAACGTATTACCAGTGTCGCGCAAAAGAACAACAGTCTGAAGTTTGTATTGAAACTTATCAGAAAGAACCACACCACTAAGATTGCGACCCGCAAATCAAGTCAGCAATCAGTTTTCACCGCAATAAAATGTTCCTGTAAATAATATGCTCGTAAATAGGTTAAAGAAAAAAAAAAAAAAAAAAAAAACAGAAAAGAAAATATCTTTCTTGCTTTTGTCCCAGTGTCGCAATTGTCGCAACTGAATAATTTACAACGGCAAGTATAACTTGATCTAAACATTACCGTTTCAGTATAAAAAAACTGTGCTGAAATTACAAATAATTTTTCTCAATTAGTTTCGTTGATAATGATTACACTTGTGTTTTGCACCGAACTTACGTCTCATTAAGAACACCACATCACTCAGTTTTCGTATCATAATACGACCTGTTCGTCATGAGAAGAGCTGTGCACATTTAACCCAGATACAGATCGAGATTTGCGGCAGAGTGTGCCTGCAGCCTGTAAACACAGTTGGGTAAATAAATATTCGACTTGCACGTGTGGCAATATTGCGCCGTGTGAAACGTTAGGCGATAACTTAATTATTGGCATCGCTTCGTCCACGACAGAAATTAAAATTTACACTCAATTGACGCATGAATATGTTCACATGCTGTAAAAGATTGTTTCAGTTACTTCTCGCTAGGTGGCGACTATCGTTAGCTGGATTCTCGATAGCACAAGGTGAAAGGGTTTATTGCCGAATAATATCGCATTTGATAATTAAAAATAAGAATTCAATGTTTACTGATAGTATAAGATGGTGATTATTTCGATTTTTTAACGAAATGACCGCATTAATTTCTGATCAACTTTTAAACGAGTTGCGCGATCACAGTAAAATATGCAGGATCTTGTCAACGAATACACTTCAAATACTCCATCACATTGCATTATAATATAACAGCGAATTATCTGGCTCAAAGTCAATTTAATGTTACGTCGTTAGTAAAGGAATAAAATCGTCATTAATAGCAAACGATTCACGAATCGATATTCATTTATTGTTGCACACATTTTTAACGTTATTATTGTTGCAAATTAAATATTGCTGCGTAATAAACGAATAAAATAACCACCCCAATTAATAACATATTATAACAGTTTCATTACCGCGCAACCGCACAGCATAAAAAATTTTATATATATATATTTCATTTGCCTTAAACAAGGTATCAGCAATCCTCATTCACAATCCAACAGAATTTTCCAAAATTGGCGCACGATATACAGCATCTGCCTACATATTAAAAAAATTTATTATACGTATAATAATACCAAGAAATATCTAAGTTTACAGTGAAGACAAGAATTTTATCGCATTACCGTCAAGTCAGAAAACTGTTGTTTATCTTGCTGGTTGTAGTTCGCAGATTTATACTAGAGTGAAGTTGACGTCCTTGTTCGAGGCTTACAGAGACGAGAAACTCCACCGCGAAATTAACTCTCCATTTTTCAGTAATTCTGACATGTGGGAAACGATAATTATTCTTTTAAGCAGTGAAAATAATAGTGTAACAATACTATACAACATAATTGATTATACAGATCATTAAAAAAAAAAATTAATCAAATGAATAAATTTTGATTCTATACATCGAATAATAACCAAAATCTTCATTTGTTACTGATAAAGTTTGCTTTTGTCTTTTTTACGATGATACGTAAGGCTTGAATTTTTTCATAGATATTATAACCAGCAGGTCGAAGTAAAAAATAAACTATCTAATGAAACTGTTTTTCTTTATTAGTTGCGTGGGAGAAACCAGAATTTGACGTTTAGAACTCAGATTCAAAACTCGTATTAACCGGTATTATACATAATATACATACAATAACTTACACGGTATTAAGCCATGCAAATAATATGAAATATTATTCAGATCGTGTCGTGGTATAAGTACCTACTACCCAATGGGCTAATTTCGCATCTGAAATAAAAGAATAAACTATTGCTGACATCGTGATCATATTTTTCATTTCCATATTATATTTAATGCAACAAATCAAAATCTCAACGCAGATGAAAATTTGCATACAAAGTTTAACGAAATGAAAGATACATATTCCATTGGTTATTATCTGAACTTTGACAATGCGATCCAAATCGATCTCCGAATAAAACATCCAGGGTTTTTAAAAAATCGGCGACATTTGAATTGACTGAGAAAGCCTGCTTTTCACTACAGTTTGTTACCGGTGGCTCTTCACCTCACGATCAGTACTCTGTGCGGGTTCATTTGCATCTCTCCATGTTTATGCGTACACAATTTTATCAACGCGACCAAGAAATAGTACATGTGGTAGGCAATCCCATTTAAAGGTCATTGGACTGTTTGGAATGACGGAGCAGCTCCTCTGATTTTCACAAAAATGATTCTGTATTGTAACATGACATAATCTCAACTTTCGAAGTCTTTAGCATTAAATGTCTTTTTAACATGTCCATCAAACCAAGGTTTTTCCACATTGTTTAGAATCATCATAATTGTGTAGTTACCTATATTGGGCGCCTTCTTTCGGGCTAAATGTTTACGTACGAAAGTTATTCAATCAAAACTTCTGAAGTGATTTTACCATAAGGCTGTGTGTCAATCATTCCAATCCATTCGTTTCATCTCTTGTACAACCGTCAACTGACTGAAGTTTTGTATAACGCGCAAAACTGGATGCTTCAACTTCCACACATACGAAGATGAGAAATTTTTTTGACAGTCGACATCGGTAAAAAAAAACTACCATAAATCCGTCAACAACGGAGGGGCCATTCGCATGGACATCAAATGAATGATTCCGATTCGTTAATGCTGATTTTTATTGATCTCTACTTTACATAGGGTTTCTATTAATTTCCAGCTTAATACCTCTGATCGCCAATGATTACCTAGCGTTCTAGGTAATTTTTGCTGATTTCTATTACAGTTCGGATAGAATCACTGAAAACCACCTGATGGGACGTTAAAAATGATTACAAGTGACTGAAAACCACAGGGTATCCTGTGAATCAACGAAACCACGTGATAAAATAGAAGTCAACAGAAAAGCCTTCACCGCAAGCCTCACAGCTGTATCCATGATTTCCAACGTTTGCAGCCGCATGACTTCTTCAACGGCATGGCGTGAATCGCGATTCCAAATAATTCGCAATGATTTCATTCACCCTGCCGGTTCAAAGAACATATTTAAATAATCCAAGTTCCGCCAATCGACAATCCGATTTCCACCCGTGAAATTTATCACCTCCTCCAACGAACGGCGCCTCTTCGAAAACCATCCGACGTCTGGCCGTCGTGGCATATTCGCGGTCTATTTCAAGCACCAGAGCGCATCGAGCTGCGCGGTTTACCGATCGTACAACTCCCCTGAAGTAGGAGGCGCAGGTGCAGCAGGCGGTACGAACTGGTTGGCGTCTCGTTTGTATAGGTGGCCTCGCAGTTGCGACCTGGCCGATTGTCCGAAACCTGTTACCTGCGTCAAAAGCTGAATTACCTGCGCCGCGAAGCTCGTCGAGATGCGCAAAATGGCGCCGGTTTCTCCCCCACTTTCGGTACCGAGGGGACTCTTGAGGTTCCGCGATGCGACCCCACTTCTCGTATTCGAAACGCGTTGGCCGCCACTCGGTGGATCTAAATTTCCGAGATCGCACTGTACTTTGTGGACGTCCATCGAGAAGAGAGTTACCGTGCTGCGCCGAGCCAAGTTTTTAAACCAAGTGGATTTTAATTAGGTCCGAACTTCCGAGCGGGAACCTTCATTACATTTGTCGGGTGAGTCAGTTGTTACAATTAAAAGAGTTTAACGGTGATCGGTGCGCGAATTTCGATATAGATCCCTGCGGGATCGGAATTAGTCCTCGGTGCTTTATCGCCTTTCTTTCACGATCTTACGGCTCGTGCCGAGGCGTAGGATCCAGCTCAATGGCCGCTACGCGTCGCCGCGGTACCTGCAGTGATCGAGCGGTATTGTAGATCGTCGACTATCTTCAGACTCAAGGATGATTCTAGTTTTCTCTCATGCGTATATATAACGCTCTCAAATCTATTCTCGATGAGACCGGCGTCGTTGACGAAACGACAGCTCGCGATTTCGCTAGAGGGAATTCACACTTGTATCCTCACGAAAGAATTCGTCCCATAAATAATAACCGCTAGTGTTCGTGCGATCCGCAAACCGCATTCGTAACTCGTCGGGCTGTTATACGTGTGTCCTCTGATGTAATACCTCGCTCATTGTATGGTCATCTTCATTTTCATTGTTATTATTTTTCTTTTTTTATTTCCTCCGAGCAACGCGCATTTATCTCCAACTATTTTTAAAGTCGTTTGTACGCGGCGCGCCTGTGCCACTTGAATAAACACAACCATACTTCACATATTTTCAACCACGCGTTCGAGCGCAGATATCGTCGCTTCGTGAACGGTATTATATGTGGCGATACGTGAGGATTACTTTTTTTTCAAACCCTCAACCTGCAAGCTAGAAATGAAGGCGAAACCTCGACTTTTTATAACATTCGCAAATGTTGAAAAACTTTGCACAGCGTTATTATAATGCCTGTAACACACGTGTCACGCTGCTTTGATCTGGTGAAGTTTTGGACAAGGTCTTTCAACGCTGTGAAACTCAAGGCTGTGATTTATCCTAGAACGATGCACGGGAGGTTTTTAGTATTTGTCCTTTACCACTTGACTCGTGTTTGTCTGAATTCATTCTCTTGCAACTGCAGAACGTTGCCGAGTCAAGTATAAGCAAATACCGTCCTAGATTCTGTTTCATCAGAAAGTGTAACGTTAATTACACCGGATATCATTTCAGTGATCGAATTCCTGTACTGTCCTCGATTCGAGCAGAAAATCCGTTAAGAAGTCCGAAAACACGCGATAAAAATTAAGTAAAAAATTAATTCGCGAAAAAAATTAGATAAGCCAACACTTAGTCGCACCTGTACAGAATCGTCCGAAGCATCGCGAGGTGTAGTTAACTGAGGACATATCACATTGCGTACGTGCGTGTTTATTTCGCATAAATTTTATATATGAAAAAAAAAGCAAGTTGCAGTTTTAGCGCGAGTCTTTCATCCGCTGTACGGTATCGATTTATCGTTTATTAGACAGCGAGATATTATTTTTACTATTGTACTTTACGCGGAGTAATTCAATAACAATAATTTGCTTCTTTTTCGCTCTTTTTTTTTACCGAGTTGGCAGAATCGCGAGGACATATCGACTCGATCCCGGTCATACGATACGTCTCGTTATACTCACAATATCCACACTCCCACATTCCATGTTTAAAATTCAATCTATAACGTTCGATAAGAATTGACAATAAATGGACAAAGAGTGGAACAAAAAACATAGCTATATACGTACAGTCTGAGAATGAGTCAGTCTCGGCAAGTTTATCAGTGACGTACGCACATTGTGGGCACACACTTTTATAAACTAGGCTCTGCTATATGCGTACCGAATCGCTGTCGTTATATTCATGGCATGTACGTACATACCTACGAAACGTGACATGCTTTCCGATTCACCAAATTTGATAACGAATCTAACGAAATTTGTTTTATTTTTTATTTAATGTTTTAATTTGTCTTATTTTCTTCTTTATCATCTCGCAGCTAGCGTCGCATCCCGTATTTCGTATTGTACGTGCGTCAGGTTTTCGGGGCGTCGCAAATTTTCGACGCGACGCGCATGCGTGAAGACCTTCAAATCTTAATTATGGCACGATGGCGCCAATCGGTGCTTGTATGTATAATTAATCGCGCGTCACTTTATCGATATCCAAAAACTGAAGGTAGAGAGAGAAGTGTCTCTTTCCTTCTTCTTCTATACATATAAGTAAGTCCTGAAATCGTCAAGAAAATCGCATAATTTTTTGCATCTTATGTCCGAGCTCTCTTGCGAATTGTTGTGATTTTTGTACCATGAAAACATACAAAATATTCTATAGCAGCAGCGACAAGATGTTAATATATGTATACGCTACTCCCTCTTTTCGATCGTTTAATCTTTTGATTTTTTTTTTTTTTTTATTATTGCTAATTTTGAATGAATTCATTCCACCAATGAGGAACGTAATAGGACCGTGATGCACGCATTTCTGCAACCTGGTTGTAAACCCGTTTACGCTACGTATATAAGCACTTGTACTTTCTACGTATCGTGGGAGCGTTAATTAAAGTCGAATTTACATATCGAGTCTACCTTCAGCGCAAAATATTTGCTAATTTGATTGAATATAAGACGATGCTGCAACCGATCGCGAGACGGGTATATATAAATATCTATGTATGTATATGTGCGTTATATATATTCTATGCACATGATACGTTCGTTTTAGGTCCACGAATACGTGTTGTATTTAACCGTACAATATACCAACCAATATATGGAGAATGTTCCAGACTTAAACACCGCGGTCCTACCTACATAGACTAAACAAATATGTGCTTTTGTTAGAGATACACAAGTTTGATAAGGGTTCTTTTTTCAGTGATAAGAACATGCGCGCGACTCGTTATCTGTAGATAAATAAATACCGTCGCTGCGGATCTCTCATAGGTAGATGTTTTTTTTATTTATTTCTGAAAAACATCTTTGTTCTTGCAAATAAACTTACAACCAACTTTTTTACTTGTAACTTACGGGACTTTATTTTATAGCGCATACAGCGTCGATGAATCATTATAATCAAAGAAGTTCTAAATCGAAAATTCACTGCATAAAGATTACTCTGATATACTGTACAAACGGAGATGAAAAGGATAATTGAAAATCGTTCTGAAAAATGTCGAAAACCGCAATTCAGAGTGATGATAAAAGAAACCACATTCTGATAAGGCCTAACGCTTTTGCGGATAAATTATTTTATCTTCCTATTTACAAAAATTACTTGCTCATATATAGAATATGTATTTTTGTGCATCATTAAGCGCGAAACTAATATAAATCGCGCAATTGTTGGCCAATGACTTTTATAACGCTGCGATTTCAACACATTCTCAAGTGTAAGAGAAAAAAATAGATAGAATAAATAGAGGTAGGAAAACGAAAAAGTTCCGCGTGACTTCGCGATTTCGATGAATAATTCGCCAATTCAGCAACTGCGTGATTCCTGTTACTGCAGAAATTACTGTAGACGCGTCAGCTAATTCGGTTTCAATATATGTATTAAATATATGTAATAAATTAATTCATCCCATGTACTTCATCCACTTCCTTGTGCACTTATATAGTGGAAGTTTCCGCGTGCGTTCATGTTCTTTGCTCACCACGTCTTTATTGTTATCTGCATAACCAATAACTTCTGTACATCGTTCTACCGTATACACGCTTAAAACTTGTCATAGGTATAAAGTGAGCACCCGTTACCGCGTGCCTTTTCAAATGCTCACATATCGAGGTCACAGATGATCCTACGACTAATGCCTACCACTACAGAGAATTTTCGATCGGGCATAATATGCTCAGTTGCGCCTGTATGCGTGTCTCTGGTAAACAAACGATCACGTGCCGGTTCATTAGTTGGACTAATTACTGCCCGTAATTCATATCGTTTTGGCCAAAAGACGCCGAAAGCATGAACGAGGAATATCATAATTCGAAATCGTCAAATCACTGATTCGGTGTCAATGACTTCACCCATTATAGTAAATGCTGATACTTAAGCTCAAATTTTCCGCTCAAAATTTGCCCGGAAAATCTGAAAATTGGAAATTGATAATTTTTGTAAAATTTCTGAACTTGTAGTTTAAAAAGTAATAAAATGCCGATTCACCGAGTGTAGCGGAATTTATCTTTCAAACGCGTAATCATACTTTTACGAATTATCTCGAAGGAAATTCTGAACTCTTTGTAGAACGGCAAAATTTCTGCGCTGATTTTATTACGAGTAACCCTGAAATTTCTCGCTTAAGACCTGTTTGCGCGTGTGTTTAAGAAAGGAAGAATTGAATACGTATCGGCTGCGGCGTGAAATCGATTAACGATGAACGGACAGCAATTAATGCTAGGAAATAATGATTACGATGCCTGGTCAGTGACCATGCTGTGCAACACTAGGAATCGTTAAACTTATCGATGAAATATTATATATACCTAAATATATGTGCACGCAATGAAGAGGTTCAAAGACTCGTCAACTTTATCGCATCTCCGCCCTCGATGTTGTATATTAATTATTTTTTATTGCACGGTTGATTTCTTTTCGTCACAGGCACAATAAGTTAATTCACCTCGCATTCAGGTTATCAAACTCGATGTTTATCGAATATCGGAGTTCGCAACGATATCAATCAATTATTCAACGCTATTACAGCGTTGAAAAGTAAATAATCTTTCCACTTGCGGCTTTGTTTCCGTATTTAATATTTAAAGCTAATAATTATTGCTATTCATTTATTTTCTCTTCAATGTTTTGTATATAATCAACCTGCAGCGAAACACAATATATTTCTTTTTCCACGGACTCAAAATATGCCGTTTGGTTTTATTTAAATAACTATTATGCATGAAATAACGTTAACACCACGGTCGAATTATAATCTGAATTAGGAGTAACTGTATGATGGCTAAAAAATAATATCTTCGACCTTAGGAGCTGTTATCATTTCGCCTTCGGTCCCTTTTTGAGAACGTGCTCGTTAGAAAAGATGAATAAATTTATTTAAAAATTAATGACATTATTCTTGTTGCTGCGAATATGAAAGGAAAAAAAATTGCCAGGGTACATATGAGCAGTTTCAAAAATTAACCCATGAATGACGGAGGTTGACTACCGAAAAATCGATACACTTTATCAATTTTATCACGAGATAGCCGTGCATTGAGTATTTATCAAATTATTAGATTGCGGTTTAATTCTACAGGAATCGTTTCTACAGAAAGGAATTCGAGATTCACATCAGAAATAATAATTCTGCATGAATTATGCTACAGGAGGATTTTCCTACAGAATGTTTTTCTACAAAATATTTTTTGCTACAGAATATTTCATCCGCAGAACATTGTTATATAAAATAATTGTTCGACCGAATATTTTTTTACAGATTGTGTTTACACAAGACACATTCAGAGTAATCATCAAATCGTTGAAAATCCATACATTTAACCGTCAATTTCGTACGTTTCGATTCAATTTAATTTAATTTAATTTAAATTACTTTTGTATAATTTATGTGTGTGCTGAATGTGTGTTGTGTTGGATATATGAAACTAGAAAACTATTCCGTACAAAAATTTCTGTAGTTAGGAGTCTGTAGAACATATTCTATAAAAGATTTGCCTTGTAAAACTGATTTGTGAAAAATCGATCATCCTCCCGTGTAACAGTTGCTTCGTTTCGATTATACCTGAACTTTTGTTCAAAATTACATTTATTTTCCATTTTTTATATTAAGATAGAACTTCCCAGTTCACGAATGTGACAATTTGATAAATACTCGATGTACGATTGTTTCGCAACAGAAGTGATAAAAGGTATCGATGCTGGACCAACTAACCTGCTTAAAATCGTCGGCATAATCCGTAAGCGACGATTTTAAATCCGGCGTCATCCATCGGCCATTAAGCCAAAATCCTGGCATCAGTTGACGGGATCCTTCATTAATCCAGGAGCGAAGATGAGTGCTTACGTCGTTGATGTTGGAACGAAATCGAAGCGTTTAGTGCGTTGAGACTGACATGACGTGCGGCATACGGAACGCGGCTCGTTTCTCGGGCAGATCTTGACGCGATAGTATCGCATTCCGTTGTCGGGCTTTACGATCTTCGGATTCATGGTTGTTGGTAGGGTTCAATCTGAGCCGACCCGACAAAACCACTGTGGGATCATCGCCTCGTTGCAGGCATTTCCAATCCCCGTCCAATCCCTCCAGCTGAATCATTTCCATGGCGCATTCTGAAAATGTTTACAAAGAAACTGTTGAAAATACATTTTACTATGAAAATGTGTTTATGACAGAAAAATCAACGATCCGAATGCACACTCTGAATGTATTCCGAACTCTTTGTTTCAGCGCTTTTTCTAAAAAGCTTCAGTTCTGTCAAATTTTCGACATCTTTCACAGATACCACTTCAGAAATCTAACTTGACTAAATATCTAAATGTCTTCACTAGTTATTAGTTAAATTAATACACCACGTGATCTGAAATGAAGTGAAAGAATTTCTTCCGGTTAAAATAAACTGTGATCGACATCAGAATCGCGACCTGCAGCTGTTTCTATATCCGTTTCCGTGTATAGAAATCTGTACGACCTCGTCCTCGTTCGTCGCTCCCACTTCTCAACTTGCATAGTCATATGTGTACACTTGTTTACATTCGAAAAAATGTCTGGTTTGAAACTGATCGCAAACGATAGAGGAAAAAAATAAATAAATTAAAAAATAAAATAAGAAGCGTAAAAATATTGGAGAAAAAATAAACTGTAAGCAACTTCAAGGCTGAATAACTACATTCGGTGAAAAATTTACTCAATACGTTACAGTATCGAATACAGTGACTTTTTATCCTTGATTCGCATCATTCGACAAGCGACTTGTTCGTTTCAGATGATGTAAAATTTGAGGGTAAACGAAATAAGATGGAATATTTTTTAACGTTTAACTACGACATAACACGGAACGAAGAAAATCGGTCGTATATACTTCGGGCAGGAATTTTCCTTGCCGGTGTAAAACATCGACGAGGATTGCGCGTGTATGTCTGGTTGTTGGTGAAAATTCTTGGTAGTCGAGTCAATATAGGTTTGGTTTGAGTACTCCCAGTGAACCCCCAACGATTGAACCAAGAAAAAACGAAAACGGAATTTGCAAAGTTAGCTCGATTTTTTGCCTATATTGACTGGACTATGGCGACGATACGAATAATTTCTGTAAGATTTACCGAAGCGTAAGTCCCGCTCCTTCTTCGGACCGCGTTTGCATCGGGACCACCTGCCTAGAATGGTGCTGGTGCAGGTAACTTTACCTGAAACGGTGTGCATTTGCGGTACAATTCCCTGGACAAAGGGCTGCCCGATCCACCTGGCGCGTTTCCCCAGAAACGAAGTTACCTGGCATCCCTCACCACGGTCGTAGAAGCGGCCTCTTCGTCCAAACCCTGCGTTTTCCACTAAATTCTAAGAAACCTTTAACTGTAACGTGCGGGCATTGAGATGTCGAGTGCTCGCAACTCGTGCAAAAATACGTTCGCCGGAATTGAGTTTCGCGATAAGTACGCGTCGCTGGCTCACTGGAACCTGATAATTACGTCACTGCAGCGTCGCCGTGTCGCGCTTCTAATCTCGTGACACAGCTGTCGGAGCCTCGCACAGGCTCGTATTCGCAAATTCGCTAAATCAGGCTGTGAAATATTGACTAAAATTGTTTTCCAACAAAAAAAGATTTCCCAAGTCGATTTATTTTGCCATAAAACGCCTTGGTATACGTTAACTCAAAATCTTATCACAAGAAATGGAATTTACGTATGTCTGGAGATTGCGGTTTAAGATTTTCTTCCAACGAAGGGTTCAAGTTTTTCGTTTCGTCGATGTTAAAATTTCTTTCTTTTTGTACAGCCAAGCAAACTTTCAACTTTTCAACCTTCGATATACAATCTGCAGCGGTTTTTGCGGTGTCGGTGATCGTTTCGCCGAAACGATTATCTTCAAAGAATTTTCTACCCTGCAGAACCTACAAATGCACTTTAACGTACACAGTCTGTAAAAAGTATAAAGTTTGCGGTATAACGTGTATATTTTATCTTCTCAGAGGATTCGAATGAATAATGATCGTTTATGTCTTGCCACGCAGTGCGAACTCTTTAAACTCTGTGTAAGAATTCACGAAAACACAAATTCCAAAAATATAAAGGGATAGCTTCATGCTCGACGTCACTTCCGTTCCGTTACAATTTCCACCTTCTTTTCGGGGCTTGATTATTTGACAACAAATTCAATTAGAATCCGAGATTTTTGAATCAACTTTTTTATCGACTTCAAGTGTTGCTTTGTTACTGTTACACTTCATACACCTTGTTGTCTGTGTATAATAATTGTGAAGATTTAAAATTGATTACTCAACTTCTTATTTCCTTCAAATTGAATCGTATTAAGTCAATTTTCTTGTAGTAGATTACACTCGACGAGATAACAGAACGACTTGAAGATTGGTATCAACGTTGATACATTGTGACCGTAATTACTCTGAAATTACACTGAAAATTAATGTCGTATATTACATGATAATATTCTGGAAAACATGATTTTTCAATCTTATAAAGGCAAGAGTCACTCGCATGTATGTGTAATTGAGCTGGTATTATTCGAGTAGAAAATCGAGTTCTTTAGAAAATTAAGCGTACTCATCGATATGGTAAAAATCCTTGGATTATATATCATGCACCAATATTAAAAAAAAAAAAAAAAAAAAAAAAAAAAAAAAATTACAATTATTCCCACAAACGTAATCGCTGAAACAAACTAGGGCGAAAAATTGGCCGTCTCGAAGAATTTCTAGAAATTCAAGTTTGCCATTCGAGACTGCTTATTAGATATTCAGAAATGACTGGTGACTTATTAGAGACCTTTGTGACCAGTAATGGGTATCAAACTCTATCGCCGTTACCTTGCACTGGAATTAATAAAAACATGCATCGTTGCAGATGTGAAAACAGTACGGAGCGTTGTCACACCTGCACATTGCGCAAAGCAAAGGTGTCGGATAACCGCGAAGCAGGATCCGCTAAATAATGTGCAACCTGCTACGAAAAAAATACCTATTGTTGCTAACGATACCGAGACACATGCACCCACATACGAATCTCTTACGCAACTTCGCGTTCCACTCTATAATTCTATACATTATACCAATTACACTCGTAATTCATTTCCTCTTTATACAGCGAGAAACAGAATAGTCTAAATTTTCCAATTCTACGGACGGATTGCTTTGAACTGTGATGTGATATTGGCGAAGTAAACAAAATGTGTTGCAACTCAAGAGAACGAGAAAACCCAAGCACCTACAACTTCACATTTAGTCGACTTGATTTCAATTTGATTGATGTGAATTTTAAGTCGATACTTTTATTCGGCTCAATGGAAGTATGATTTGTAACAAATATATATATTTCATTGGTTTAACCAAAACTCTTTTTACGGTCGCTGCAGGGTTTATTTGTCGTCGGTATAATATATTAATACCCGTTAAGAACAGCGGATGAAATACCCTCTGATACTTTTACTTATCGAATAAAAAGATAATTGTTATAGTCATTCGCTTGGTGATTATAATGATAGAGAACCGAGAATGCGACTGACTCATTTTTTTTTCTCCTTCGGCTTTCTTTTCTCGTCAACGACGCGATTGCCGCGGGTGTTTATACATCCTTGAATCGAATCGCTGATCTCCGCAGCTTATATAGGTACATACCTAGAGCTGCTGTGGAAAGAAACACAAATCTTGCCACTCACGTGAGACCTGCGTAGGAGATAAGGAGGAAACATCAGGTACCGCGAATCCGTAGCCGTCATCATCTTCGTGGCAAGAGCGTGCTTGCATCATTCATATATCCGTACTAGGTATTAAAATTGCGGGGCGAGACGATTTCCGACTTCGAAATTGTACTCGGCAATTTTTAAGATAACACGAACGTGACGCTGTTTCTTTTAGAACCTGTTTACGCAAGTTTATTCCGATGAACGGATGAATGAATGGTTCGAATTCGTTGTGTTCCTGTTATAATGACACCGCACATGTCGTTGATCACCTTGAACACTAGCTGTGAGGAAAAAAAAATGACCTCGATGCAGAGAATTCATCTCGCGCAATATGGCACTTTGTTAGCTTTCCTCGTTTAAGTGATTGACAAGTTATGTATATAATACGTGATGAAGATGAGCGTTCCGTGGCTCTTAGGAGAAGGCACGAAGACTCGAGTATCAAATAACTTTGCCCAGGGGAGGAGATGTCGAATCATCGAATCAGGGTCCGAAGTTCGAGGAAGTTGAAATCCGTGCCAAGATACAATGACTCGTTTGCACACGAAAATCTGTATTATAAATTAATAATATTCGTTTTGAACGGACACGCGGGCAAAGTTTGAAACGGTACAAGTCGTGTAAGTGATAAATTGGTAATCTTGATACCGATATCCCAAGGCCTAGTCATCTGGCTGATAAAACGAATGCTTGATAATTGTGTGAATATGTGTTCCACTGACTCAGGTCTCACATATCGATGCGCAGTTGCTACGTAAAATTGAACGTTTATAGAATTGCGTATTATCGCGCTATTGGCGAGTCATATGTATGTATTAACCGCCATCTTAGGTGAAGTAAAATCAACTTATAAATGAGACATCCACACCAAACTGACCTACGCGTGACCCTCACCATCGAAGTGTACAAAAATAAAAAATCATCTATCACTGAGTTTTAGATCTTTCTATATACGTGGTTTAAGAAATTTTTTAAACTCAGTGAAAATTTTTATTTTGTGTACACTCTACGCCATACTTAAAAATGAATAACATCGCCGATGGCGAGGGTCAGATATATGTTGATTTGAGGTGGAATGCCTCAAATATATGTCGCACTATACGCATAGATTGAATTTTACAACGAGCACCTGCAAGCATCGTTTGATGCTTCGTTTTACTATTCACTGGTCGGATAGTACCGGTGAATTTTAAGCTATTCCACACGCAATAGACTCAACCGGTTATGCGAATGTGGAGTGTGTGATGATTAACCCACGTGAATTATCTTTGCAGACTAGAATATGTATTTCGCAAGCAGGATATTATGCGCGTTATTATGCTGATCGAGGAATTTCGAATCGTTAGTAACTGCAAACATAGAAAAGAAAAATACCGATTGGAATTTCGCTTTAACGCTAACGTGGATGTATAAAGTGAAAATATTCAATAAATCGTCGATGTATTCGGATGAGTTTATTTCATCAACACTAGTCGGCACTCGCTCCTTAATATCATCAAACTCTTTCTCTTTGCGATGAGACGTAAATACATATTACATGCATAGGTATACTGCAGACTGATCAAACCGATTAGAATTTTCAAGATATTGAGCAATCGATCTGTAGATCACGATAACGACAGAAAATGTTTACAATAGACTTGTGTGTTTGTTTAGATACAGCTGATATGTGAGTCACAATTATAGCCTGGAGGGTGAGAAATTAATGTTTTAAGAGCCGCAATAAGGTTCCGTGAAAAATATTACAAGGATAATCATTTCAGGCAGTTATTTCAGTCGCGTGGAGACTAATCAGACTAAAATGGTTAGGGCAAATATAATACGAGGAAACATACGTCCCACGCTTGTATTTGAATAAAAGATTTGCAACGGTCTGGCTGCTTTGCCAGGAACATTATACAGGAACGTGTCACGCGTTCTGCCGAGTTCCCTGCAACGTCTGTCGAACTATTATAGCCACATGACCATGAGGAAACTTCTAATTCCTAGGTATATCTCGTTCTCAGCAGTTGGAATTATAAAACTCACGTGAATTGGAGAGATAACGTTTCGCGAACAACCAAATAAAATAAGTACACCGCCATGAACGAATGTTTGCATAAGTAATTGACACACAGCTATTATACGAAGATTAACAAAATATTCGCAATATCGGCATATACTAGTCATTTTGTATCACAATTAGTTATAAAAAAACTGCGCTTCGCTTGAAGGAATTACATGCGAAATGTTGTTAAGTTTTTTATTTTATCAAGTTATCAACTGGATCGCAAATGAAATTCGTGTCAATATACTGAATCGAAACAAAATCGTGCTCCAAATTGTCGTGCGAATGCTTCTCCTCGTTACTGACTGCAAAGTCTTGAAATATTGTTCGACCAGATGATTCGAGATAACTTTAAAGCTATTTAGCAATATCTATGAACTGAAAACCTAAACTTCACCCTCGAGAAATAAGGAATGCTAGAACTTTCTACGTCTGTTGATAGTGACTGATGTCCATTTGGTTGATTAAAAAAAATTGACGTCGTTATCAAGAAACCCTAAAAAATGGAATTTTGGTGTCGAACTTTAGAGGGTGGTTTTACTTCTGAAACAGCCGAATTAGTACACGCAAGAGTATGCATGTCTGACGCTTTTTGACGTACTACAACACATCACAGAATAATGAAAATCGGCGAGGTACATCTTGGATATACTTTCCTAGTCAGTGCTCTCGAAGAATGTGCGTGAAAATGACTTTAGAAGAAAACACAATTGACGTATAATTTGATTTACCGAATATTCAACCAGCAAACGTCTGTAACTTGAAAAAAACTTATGTTCAGATCCTGCGTAAAGATGAAGCAAGGAGCAGCTTTGCTGCTGGTGGTGATCTTCACGATCACCGCCGGAGTCATGCCAACTTTGGTACCGACTGGAAGTCCGCCTCCACCACCCACCGGAACTCCACCTCCACCACCGACCGGAAGGCCACCTGCACCACCGACCGGAAGTCCACCTCCACCGCCAACGGGAAATCCACCTCCACCGCCCCCACCCCCGAATAATGGTAGCTCACCACCTTCGTCAGCGTCTCTACCCGCACTATCCATGATGAAGAAGGGCGCACCATGGCGCGTTGAGAGTCTGCTAAACCCACAGGAGATGCTCCTGCAGGAGATCCGTTCGTTGGACGAGGAAACGCTTGTCGACAAGGTCAGTAAGAAATTTGTGAGGCGCCTGTTTCTCGTAGTTATATCATTAAGTGATGACGACTGTTATTTGTGACGTTCACAGGTCCAGGAGGAAAATATCGAAACATTGAAAGTTAACGGTAAGAGTGATAAGATACCAGTATTACCCGAGCTTGTAGACGAGGAATCAAACGTTGTCATTCCATCGGAACCTGTCGGTAAGCCAGATCCCGAGAAGGATGCCGTGAAGGAGCTGATGGAGGATGAGGACTTGAAGTACAACGAGACAGAGGATATTCTGATGGCCGACGACATGGAGTGGGACCTTGAGGATGAGGACGCTCTTGACGATGAGCTTGACGAAGACGAAGAGATTCTCTTCGACCAAGACTGCCCCACGGATTGTTCGTGCTCTACTGGACACATGACCGTAAAGTCAGTTAGGTAAACCTATCCTCGAAGGAGGAAGAATGATTTTTATATATTACACGTACCTTTCTCCGAACAATCACTGACCCGTCGTTGTTACTTTGATATTACAGATGTACCAAGTTCAACAAAGAACAGTCTTTCGGTATGGACGTTGCTCTTCTTAAAATCGAAAATGGACCGGAGCTTAAACTGGGCCCACACGACCTGCGCGAAAAGGATCTGCAACAGTTGTCGGCTTTCTCGGTTGTCAATACCACCATTGCCGAATTTCACAGGAGCGCATTTGACGGCCTCGTGGACTTGTTCTCCGTTAACCTGACTGGAAACGGATTAATGGACATACCTCCCGACGCTTTCGAGAACAATACACAGCTCAATCTTTTGACTATATCCGGGAATCCCCTGCAGTACACTCAGGGAAAAGACAATCCCTTCGCCAAGTACTTCTTGGACGCGCCCAGCGTAACTGAATTCGATTTCTCCAACAATTATCTCCCCCGTATCTTGCCGACTACTTTTGTAAGGATGCCGCAACTGGTCTATCTTAGCCTCAGAGCGAACAGGCTCAGGGCTGTTGAACGAGCGATTTTCACCCCTCTGATTGAATTGGATGAAATTGACCTCTCCCACAACCAACTCAGCGGTTTTCCGTCCGATGTGTTCGACGACAACGAATATCTTGAAGTACTGAGAATTGCCGGTTAGTGTTTATGCTGTTACTCTTTTTCTTCTTCTCACTGCTTGATACTTTAGCCTTTTCGACATGATACGTAAATTTTCATAATGAATTTTAATTCAGGAAACAATTTCACGAGTCTGGCAAGCATCAAGACTTCAACAATAAGCATACTCGACGCGTCCAAAAACAGGATCAAAACTATCGGCAAGTCCGACCTTAGCGCCCTTACCGAACTCGAAGAACTCTACATCAGGTCGAACGGTCTCAAGAGGATTCACCAACATGCGTTTGCGGACTTGGTTAATCTGAGACGCCTTGATATCAGCGACAACAAGCTGAATACACTGACGGAACATCATTTGAGGACCAATATTCGCCTCGAATCTCTTATCATGAATGACAATCCCGGTTTGGAAACTTTACCGGTATTCAAATCACAGGCGGGCACCTTCAGGTATACTTTTACACATACCCATGTTTCTTGTTTGTTTATTGCGTGTCAAACAATTGACAATAATATTTTTATTCGGTATTGCAGCCTCGAAAAATTCGAGTGTGCTGACTGTGGACTTTTGGACCTGGAGCCAGGAACCTTTGACCCTATGATTGCGTTGCGTCACCTCAATCTAGCAAGAAACCGACTAAGCCGTTTGCCGAGAGGGCTCCTCAGAAGCATGTCAGCACTAAAAGACTTGGACCTTTCTGACAACCTGTTCAACGCTCTGGAAGTCGACACGTTCCAAGGAGCAAGGTCTCTGACGAAATTGAACCTCGCTGGAAACCCACTGATCACTCTTCAAGTTGCGCCATTCCTGCTCATTCCAAACTTGGAACGATTAGACGTTAGCAGGTGCGGTTTGGACAGAATCTGGAGCGAAAATGTCGTGCCGCTTCCACACCTGAGGTGAGTTAATTCGGTAGGCCTTGTCGGATTTCCTTGAACCGTATTCCGTATTTGGATACTCGTCACGCCGACTGATAATCTTGTTTCGCAACAGGTACCTGTTGGCTCGTGGCAACCGAATCGAGCAAATCAGCGTCGGTGACTTGCAGGCGACCCCTCATCTCTCCGGCCTCGATATCTCCAACAATCCTCTCGCTTGTGACCAGGAGTTCAATGCCGCTATTCAATGGCTGATTGACCACGGTGTCGATCCCAGTGACACCCTGCGCTACGTAAGCAATTACGCTCTCGACGACTACACCGATGCCAGCGATCTGGGCGAGTGGAAAGACATAGCGAAGGTGGTCTGCGACAGCATGGAGGGTGGACCTCCTCTGAGACCTCTCCCGCGTAGACCAAACACGCCGAATAACGTTAATGATTTCAAGCCACCAATCGATGACCTGGATGAATTAGCTGGCCAGGTCAGTTTCCACTTTCTGCATTGAGGTGCTTCACCAATTTTCGCATCAGTGCGCAGATGAAAAAATGTCATTTGGAACGTGTAACAGAAAAGAAAGAGAGAGTGAATGGATATTATTCGCGTTTTTTTACCTTGTACAAGCGTCCATCACCCGTAAGCAAAAACAGTTCCTGTAGTTACAAAACCATTTTTTTCAGGCGTTCGATCAAGGTCGCGCACAGAAGGACGAGCAGCTGGAGGATGCCTGGTTATCCCAGGAATCGGAATATGAGGAATATGGCGCAGTCGGTGAGCACTATCAGCCTTGGTACGCGGGAGTCGTGTGGCCCGTGCTTACCGTCATCCTGGTGACTCTCGCAGTCGTGCTTTTGGTGGCGAACCTCGCCATGTGTCTTTCGAAGCGCAGAGGTCGTGGTCCCGTGATTCGGGCCCCGATGATTCTGCGCCCCGGACTGATCGACAACAAGAACTGTGGTCTGGTCTACAAGCCGCTTCAAGAGGAGATTCCGACCCCGCATATGCCGAAGCGGGGAAGCTTCTACTCGAGCAGCACCTTCCATTACGATAAGATTGTCCCCGAGAGCGTCTAGACAATCCCAAGGACGTTTTCACTATCCAACACCTTGAGCTAGCTGAGGTTTCAAGAGCAAACGGCTCCGGACAACACGAAGGCCACTTTTCACAGGGCAGTAATATGCTCGAACAAAAATACCCTTTTTGAGATTTACAGCAACGACTTATAAAGTGACGTCCTAACTATTGATTTTGAAACTTGCGTACAGCTGGAACAATGTCAGCTTCTCGGCTGCTCACCGGAGAGAAAATGAGAAGACAACAAGAGAAGCAATTATGAAAGTGATACTTTTTTGAATTGGACTGCACCAAAAAATTTACCGTTTCGATCTCTCTTCATTATTTTTTTATGTATAACAAGGCAAAAAAAAATAAATAACAAAAATAACTTCCACAAATATACACGCACAACGCACGTGCGCGGTAATGGCAACTTATTGATGATAAATAAATCTATGACTATTTGCTTTGGATCCTTGTGACCACTAGAACTGCTACACCAGTCAGACTGACTGGTCTTTAAAAATATGTAATAATAGAATATGTTTATGCCAATATGATATGTAATTTTTTTATTATTAGTTATTTTTTGAAGACGAGTTTCTGTAGTTCCAGTGTTAATAACGCGTGATGACGAACAAAGACTAGCTAGAGCCAACGAGTTTTAAGCAATGAAATTTTTCGAACACTTATTCCCGAATTATTTCGACTAATTTCGCCACATCGAGTACTAATTTTACAGAACAAGGTAAAGGTATTTAAATTTACTATGCGATAGATGGATATATGAATAAATTCGTAAAATGTTACGTCGTCTTTATTATTATCCATATTTACCAATTGTCAAATGCTAATTTTCGAAATATACCCGTTTCGATTAATTCTGTTATGAATTCTCGCGTAGTCAATATAGCCAGCTACATGCAAACACTAAAAAGATAACACTAACGATCTAGAATGAATTCCGACGGCATACATGAATTTAACCTGAAATGGTGGTAGTGTTGAAAGTAGTAACAGTATGGAGCTGTCTGAACGTAGTAATTCTATTTTACTAGAGACCACGCAATTATTATGAATTATGCATATTTCATTAATTATTTTGTTTACTATAATATGTATTAATAAGGACTAAGAATTGATACCCTTAATATTTAGTAGATTATACAATATACATACTTTCTACTTGCTGTAAATATTACATAATATATTAATAAAGTATTAATTTAGTGAAGCATCAGTGATGATTTTAATTACCCTGCCAATTTAGTGCTTCCCTAAAAAATTATAATTGGAAAGTCTATCCTCAAAGACTCAATGGAAGAAATATTCTTGCCAAATATTTATTTACCCCCTTCTTGTTATTTCTTGTTGTTCAGTGTTGTTAAAACAAATATTTCGATACCCGATATATGGCTGCATAAGTAAAATATTGTATTAATTTTTCCAGTAATATTTCAATGCAACTGACTAAATATGTCATGCTAATTGGGACGTGAAAAAAAAAATTGGAAACAATGTTAACTGCTGTTATAATATAAAAAACGTGTGTGGCCGTCGCGGGACGCAAGGTAGACCGAACTTCTTGGCCGTTTTTATATTTTTATATTTAATTTATGTCAAGTGGAATACATCGATGGATGCTAATGGTTGAGTGGAATAATAAAAAATTTTCATACCTCTAATTGCATTGAACTCGTGTGACGGATTCGTATGACGGTTTCATCGATTCACTCTCCATACAGATGGGCGCGATAAGACGTTCCTTCAAAAGTAGGGCAGTTCCCAGAGAGGCATGAAATTTGAGCTGCAATGTCATTTTTGGATTAGTTATTTACTTTTATCATGATTCACTTTTGTATATTACAAAAATATAAGACAAAACAAATGTGCAACGCACCTACTCTACACGTAACACTTCTCCAAATATAATTATAATTTTTGTTTAACAAACTTAAATATGATATGGAATTTAGAATTACAACGGCAAACCACTTTTGCTCGAGAATGACAAGTAACACAAATACATACGTCCTCGACAAAATTGATGATAGTTTACCTCAAATTGAATTAAAATTATCAGATAAGGTGCAAACAAGTCACACATCGAAAGAACCTAACAAACTCAAGGACTAACGAAAATGTGTTCTTTAATTAATTTTAGATCAACATTCTACACACCTACAATAACACGACGTCAAGAAAACATGAAGCCAGCTGTAACGCTCAGAAAAATATAACAGTCTCTATAACGATAACGAAAAATACACCGAATCGCTTTTCGAAGTGCAGTCAACGTAGATTTTAAAGGTGTCTCCATTAGGTATACGTCACGTGTAATCTTGCATAAGTTTCGGAGAATTTGTGGAAACGATTTTGAAACCAAGTTTGATAGAACCTACTCAAGATTGCACCTGCATGTCAGTCAGTCATGCACATGTGTTTCGAAAATCCTAGTACGACTGTGCTGACTCTAGGGTATAAATTCAGCAAACAATTGCCCGCAAAGGCAAAGTAGTTGTAACTCTTTCCTAACACTGTCTGATCTCTGCGACGTTGCAGCATATATCACAAGTCAGCGGTATTCTTTGATTGCATTCAACGTCAGCTGCGACGATTGAATAAAATGATGAAAAAAAACTAACGACTTTTATAGATAGTTACGATTATAATGTATACATTTATAAACTCTGTGCAACTTATTATACTGTTATCCGCTAGAATGAAAATTTCGTAATTCCCTCTTGATAAACGGTGAAAAAAATTCATAAATGCCAAGAAAAACGCGTAGCGCGAACACATGTAAGATACGATCAGTACGTCATCATGCCAAAACATGGTATAAGAGAATTTTTCGGATACGTTATCTCAACATCAGCGCCGTACCGTAGAAGCTATTGCCGTAAACAAGATTCCGCGTGCTATCGTCTCAAGAGATTAAAAATAAGTATATGAGATGGCATTATACGAGTTGGCGATGCGGTAATGGTAGGGCTACAGATGTGAGACCCAGAACCTGGGCGCGATGGAATAATTATACCTGTTTTTTTTTGTCCCTTAACGAAAAACAGTTGCATGTATCTCGCATTGTACAATCATGAAACTGGTTTTACCAGGCCCCACAGGTGCTCGTCGCTCCCATCGTCGTGTAACATGGCGAACACGCGGAGATGGCATATCTGGCGAAACAACCGGCTGCACCGATAGACAGTGGCATCTGGTGTATTGGCAGAGTGGGAGTGCCCTATCAGCGTAGAGAATGAGAGAGTTAGATGTTAGGTACCTCTTTCTGCGTTGATACCAACACAAACACAGCTTATCACGTACGTCGCGACCCCGTTAGAGAGTGACAAAAATACCAATGGCCATTATCTCTCTCGCTCTTTCAAGGACAAACCTCTATCCGCATGGCGCCATTGCCGCGGTGCTCCCTCCAGTTCATACTAGGCTCGGTGACAAAAGTTTCTTTAGCCAACTGGTTTAGTAACCTCGAAGTTGGAGTCGGTTAGATCTTGCCCTCGTTTCCAAGTACCCGCAGTACGTTTACCCGGTGTCGCCTCCTGCCCATTTCCGGTTTTCACGGAAGTTACATCCGACCTGATCGAGGTACTTACGAGCTATTAGACTTGCTAGTTTAAATACGGATAAAATGCTGCGAAGAAGACGCGTCGTGGATCTATTGCAAGTCATCTCTTCTCAATCGTAAGTGATCGTATAAAATCGTACCTGAGAAGTCTCGAACCTCTGACAAGTTGACGGTGGTCATTTTATCTTGTACCACTTGTCCAATGGTCAATCGCATCTTGTACGCCACGCATACATGTCAAACGTATTCGAGATACAGTAAAGGCTCACGGTGTAAACTGCCCGGTACCAACGGCTGCGCATCGTGCTATTTCTTAACTCCTTCCATGTTCATCCCCCACTTCACACTGACAATGAGTCGCGGCGTCGAATATTTGTTATGGACCAAGCTTGGGATTATACTTAGTTTGACAAAATTGAAACAGACCGGACTTTATTCACATCATTGGTTATTTTAGTTCACACTCGATTGTAGTCAAATAATGCACTCTGATTGATTCGAATAGGAACTTTAATACTGCTTTAAGCCTACATGCTTTGAAGAATAGACCTGTGTGACCATAACCATGGCATCTTGGATCATTTCTCTCACAAACCGATTAATTGAACAATTTCCGAACGTGATTAAATTTTTTTTTTCAATATTACACATTTCTTTCACCCATGAGTGACCACCAATCACGTAGTCCAAGCGAATTTCTTTCCTTTGTAATTAAGCTTTTTGCACAAAGAAGGTTTTAACAGACTGTCTCTTTTCGTTTTCTAAATTCACATCATTTCTTCGCGAGGATAAATAACAACGAAGAGATTATCCAACAACAAAACTGCTATGCAATAGTATCTGAAACTATACGAAGCCATGCGGTATTAGACAAAATTTTTCTTCCTAGATAACATGTTTGGAATACTGGAACAAAATCTGAGCGATCCAAACACTGAACCTTTAGAATTGAAGCCTATTTCTGTTTGTGTCATCAGCACTTCATCGTTGTTGCGGTGGCTTGACCAACACTTGAGCCGCGGTACATATTATATTCAAATGCCAGAACGGGCCTCTTTCAGGTCATGATTGTTATTGAACGTACACAGGCATGTGCGTCACGCTTATAATACTTCGATACTAGCCATACCAGATCACCAATCAGTATTGCACACGGAGTTCCAAGTATACGGAATCGTTGAAGAATTGGCTTGATATGCTCTGATAAATATGAATGCCTGATAAGGTAAAGAGTAAAAAAATTACGTATGATTGTACGATATAGTACTCAGAGATATCGTTTATAAATTAGAATTCGACGATGGCAGAATTACGTATCGGTTGGAACGTCTGAAAATTTTGGTAACGCTTCAGTTTGAGTAATGCTAACGTCTTCCAAGGGTATTTTGGTAATGACCCCCTACTTGTTTAGGAATAAGATGGCATTGTCCAAGTAATTCTCAATACCTACATCCATTCCTACCGAGTCCAATATGCATTCTGCATGCTGCAAAATTCGGGACTACGATTGCCTTTGCAACTGCGATTACCTGTTTCGAAAATAGTAATCATCAAACGAATTTCCAATATATTACAGGGCTGAGATTATTATCCACCGAACGATTATGTAGTTCAACAGCTGGTGCTACCAATCGTGAGAATAAAGTTCCATAATTAGCTGAGTAGCGCATAAGGCGAGTTACTGCCGTATAATAAACAGATACGGCTGGTTACTGACTGTAATGATGTAATGTGAAATGTACATGAGTTACGCAAGTGCTCGAGTCATCGGATAATACATATGTATTAACCAACTTTGAATGGTCATGCATATATCATATACTTTATGTACGTATAGAGTTTAAAGGATGTGTGCTGAGAAAAGCACTGATTCCCATTAGAGTATTTGATCATAGTTCTGATAATTGTCAAATGTTTCGCACAGATGCAAGTGCCCCGCTCACGCAAACCCAGGAGGATATGGAGTACAACACAACCTTGGAAGTCTCCAGAGCACGACTTCCAATACTGCTCCTTCGAAGGAATACGCATTTGAGGTGCGTATGCAGATCCCCAATAGCAACCAATCACCGATTGGTGCTGCAAACTCGAGAGTCCACGCATATAGAATAGTGCTACGTAATACGTCGATCAGGCTATCGCACCGATAATACATAGTGCACTAATAATCAATAAGACAGGGAAAAACAGAAACACTAACTAGTTAAGATTTTAATGGATATACCTTGAAGATTATTATTACTCGACGCAATACGATCAAGAAAATTTATGAAAGCAATTTTGTACCTCGTGTCAATCTAGATTCTCAATTGGTTGCTCCAGAAGATCGATCTACCGTTACATAAGTAGCAAGTATCAATATCGATCATTTCGTTGTTTGTTTCAAACTGGTTAGGCTTCAGATGTTCTCTTGGATTTGCATGCATGATACCCTTCAGGAAGATCGTTTCACATTTTCACCTGTTATACACCATTTCAAGAAATTGACTTTCCATTTTACCTTAGTCGTGAAATTTTCACATCCTATGTCACTTCTGGTCCCGCTATGATCTCCAGATAGCAATACTAGAATCTTGAGAAAATTTGAACATGCTTACAGATGGCCTGCTCGACGATAAGATACGGTCTCGGAGTGACGCGAGAGCTCGGAATGGACATGCAAAACCTAGGTGCAAAGCGGGTGTGCCTGATGACGGACTCGAACTTGATCAGCCTGTCGCCAGTAAAAGCTGCGCTGGACAGTCTGGCGAAACACGGTGTAAGTTTTGACCTCTATGACAAGGTCAGAGTGGAACCAACCGAGGAGAGTATCCAGGACGCGACGAAGTTCGCTAAGGCGGGGAAGTACGACGCGTACATCGCGGTCGGTGGTGGATCGGTGATCGATACGTGTAAGGCCGCCAATCTCTACGCCTCGGACCCAGAGGCCGAGTTTCTGGACTACGTGAACGCGCCGATCGGCAAGGGGAACCCGGTTCGGGTTACCCTGAAGCCCCTGATTGCAGTACCGACGACATCCGGCACCGGGTCCGAGACCACCGGCGTCTCCATCTTTGATTACAGACCGCTCAAGGCCAAGACGGGAATTGCGAACAGGGCCATAAGGCCGACCATGGGGATGATCGACCCCCTGCACACCCTGACCTTGCCCGAACGGGTCTGCGCCTACTCCGGATTCGATGTGCTCTGCCACGCTCTCGAGTCCTTCACCGCGATCCATTACACCGAACGAACGCCCTGCCCCACGAATCCCATTCTCAGGCCCGCTTATCAGGGCCAGAATCCCGTCAGTGACGTCTGGGCTCGCTACGCCCTTCAGGTCATGCAGAAGTTCTTCAAAAGGGCCGTTTACAACCCGGATGACGTCGAAGCCCGGAGCAGTATGCACTTGGCTAGTACCATGGCTGGCGTAGGGTTCGGCAATGCCGGGGTTCACCTTTGCCATGGATTGTCATACGCCATCAGTGGCAATGTTAGAAAATTTCAGCCAGAGGTAAGCCGACCGACATTTGCATTTTTGGTCAAAGTTTTATAGCGGTTGATGATTTTGGTCAATTTTAGTGGTCGGTTATACGAATCAAGGTGCAGGTGAAAAAAAAATTTCTACCAAGTCTCACGTAACGTATTTTTGTCGATGGCAAATATTGTCGATATTATATTATATATGTCGAATTATAGCACAGGGCTTCGCTCTAACGAATTTTTTGTTCTAACAAAGAATATGTTGTTCCCATTCCACTCATTGTGAAAATAATTTCGCGCTAAACTGCGAAAGGCTTTTGCAAAAGTTTCCATCATATGCCTTCCAAAAGTTTCCGTATTATCATATTCATCTTTTATAATTTTATCGAAACACTAATTTTGATACAAGTACTACGCTTTCGTTTCCTATCCGCAACATTCTCTAATCGCAGTAAAAATTTCAAGTCATTCAATTATCTTACCATTCTTTTCTCTATCTAAAATAACAACCCAATTTTCAAAACTCTTGAACAGTATCAGAGGTATGAATGAGGATGTTAATACAATGAATTACCGACCTTATTTTCAATTGTACAGATTACCAACTAATTATTATACTTATTGAATGCTTTAATTAAAGAGATAATAATCTTCTCACGTTAAAATGATTAGATTGTCATAGCGTTTCAAGTTAATTGTTGGTTTCATTTGAAAAACTAACAATTATGTTTCTTTCTTCTTCAAATCATTGATTCAAATCGAGGAAAATTAGTTGCCAAGGTGCACAAACGTTCTTATTAATTTATTATATTATTCACAGGGATACACCAAAGATCATCCGATCATCCCGCACGGTCTTTCGGTCGTAATTTCGGCCCCAGCAGTATTCGCGTTCACCGGACAATCTTGTCCAGACAGGCACTTGGAGGCCGCGCAACTCTTGGGAACTGACGTGACAAACGCGAAGAAGGAGGATGCTGGGCAAATACTCGCAGACACGGTGCGAGAGTATATGCGAGTCATGAAAGTCGAAAACGGACTCGAAGAACTCGGTTTTCTCAAAGACGATATACCGAGAATGGTGCAAGGCACACTACCCCAGGTAATCATTGCAAAAAAATTATATAAATCCATTACTGGCTAGAATTTTTGCAAAACACATTTTTAAACAAAAGACGTGAAAATTGTAAACAGTGAAATTCACTTTTGAATAATTTCGATGTTATACCTGAAAGAAACTTTATTGAACAATTTGCATGAATTACTTTTATCTCTGAGGTAATATATATGTCCACTCCCAGGTACAATACCTAGAAGTTATAAAACGGGTTTAGTATTTTACGATAATGCAATGTAGCAGCGAAACAATGAGTATAACACGGCTGATTTTTTTCGTTGTAGCATCGCATCACGAAATTGGCACCACGTGAACAATCAGAAGAAGACTTGGCTCAACTATTCGAAAATTCGTTCAAGATATATTAATCACAAATTCTTCGCGGATACTTGTAAATAATACGATGTATAAATTGTTAAAATGGAATCATTTGACTGTTATGTTTTGTGAATAAATAAAATATTTTATATTTTCAAACATCGATTACTGAATTTATGTTCTCATCAATTGATTTTGTCGCATGTCATCATGAAAGATGGATTATACTTCGTTACTGTTGTTTTTAAAAAATTTAGTAACTGTCAAGGATAAACCCTCTGTGAAATTTGTCTAAATCATTTCAAATGTATGTTGAAACGAGCCTTAGGATTGTGTTCAGAAAAATGTAAAATGAAAATGAATGTTAAAAAAACTAGTGGATAAGCTAAATGCTGAACCATGAAAATTCAACAATAATCATAACTCATCCTATAAATTTACAATAAAGTCTGACTAATGAATTTTCGAAGAATCAGTTTGACTAAACGTTAAAGATAAAATCAAGAAAATTGGAAAAATTACATTTGATAAAATATTTCTCATTATTCTTCAAATATTTCTCAATAATTCTTTTTTCACCTCCAATCTATGTTTATAACACTATATTTAACGCGCCCTATCACAGCGCTCTACAACTTCTCTGATTCATTCGCTTTTAACCAAGCCTTACATGGTTTCATTGTTGTGATAATGATAAGATATTTTTCACGTCTGGTGTAATTGAATAGCATGATAAGCGAAAGTTTGTCAAGTTAAGAATAAGTCGGAAATAGAATCGCAATCAAATCCAGCACCGTATTCGCGTCACTAGTTCGAATAGTCGCGTGAAAAATATTTCTGAACTGTCGGTAAGAAAGAGAGTGGTTTCACGTAGCTGGATACATTGCAAGAGTTCACCACCAGAGGGATCTGACTTCCTGTTTCTTTTTATCCGCGTTACACATCCGGTACGTTCCGCACCTTCTGATTCCCGTATTTAACGTTAAAAATAATCTTAACTAACTGTAAAATAGTTTAAATGTAAGTGAAGATTCGTGAATAAACCCCTTCGTGATTTCTTTCGATTATAAGCGGGTTTAGATTTCACGTATTTCGGGTGGATTGAAACGGATATTTCCGGGCTGTCTTGTATGATCAAACGCCACAGTTGACAACAAAAGCATGTTGCTGATTTTAACAATAAATACCGTCGATAACTGAGAGTGACATGGTCTTTTGTATTCGACTAAGTTCACTTTTCGAGAAAATTCATTGCGACAAACCTAAAACTTGTATTTACACGTATTTAGAAACCGAGGCTGGTCGCCTAACCTCAAAATTTTCACTTTACACTTGTTAGATCCTCGGTTTTAAGAGATATAATACAACTTCACGTCGACTCTGCTTCGATAATTCGAGGTTGACCATATCTGATCACTTGGCAAAATACAGCTGTTTAAAGTCTTTCATACAATATTAATTGTGTAGGGAATAAGTCCGAGTACAAAGTCGTAGTCCTGCTTTTAGTGGATAACATTGTTACATTTTTACAGATATGGCAGACGCAGCAGCAAAAGCAAAGCCCAAAGTGGCAAAAAAGCCAAAAGAGAAGGCTGCTGAACCAGTCCCTCTTAAAAAGCGACCTTTTAAGAGGCATGGACGTCTCTATGCTAAAGCTATCTTCACTGGCTACAGGCGTGGACTCCGTAACCAACATGAACACACGGCTCTACTGAGAATCGAAGGCGCTCGTGTCAAGCCTGATTCAGACTTTTACATTGGTAAACGCTGCGTCTATGTATACAAGGTAAATTGACTCGTTGATTGTTACTTTATTCTTTAGGAATTTTGCGTATTTGGAGTATGAAACCAGCACCTTATGTACATTTGTGAACAAAACGAATTTATATGCTTGAAGCTTTATACCCCATAATGTTGATAATATGATCAGTTTTAATCAAACCGTGTCTTATACTAAAAGTAAATTCAATTATGAAAACACAAAGAGAAAGTGATATCATCACTGTGCTGTTTCAAGATCTACTGAAAAGCTCCAATTCTTTAAATTCAGATCCATATTTTGCATTGGAAAAACTTAATTGAAATAAATGATCGAACTTTTTGTATTGTGCTAATTATCTATTCCGGTTCGACACATTAATGATACACAATGTATCTTGTGATGCATAAGTAATTCAACTCTAGCATAACTTCAAATTAGAAACTTGAGTTCAATCTGGTTTAACAATATTACTCCAAAAACTTGATTTGTTGCAATAAAATCTTTAAGACATTTTGATTCTAATCGGCACGGCAATTACAAAAGAAAAACACTCTATGTAGCTTGTAAAATTACTCTTACCTCCTTCTAAGATCCCCAAGTACATCTTCCAAATGAGCTTCATTTCACAACGAATTACTTTTTTACACCACCGTATATATTCTTCCGGCACAGTCACATTATTTAATTTGACACAATAGTAGTAGATAAATTTAAATTATCACGAATCACGATTGTTTTCAGGCCAAGAACAAGACCCCTGTTCCCGGTAAAACTACTAAGAAGTCTAAGGTGCGTGCTATTTGGGGAAAGGTTACCCGTCCCCATGGAACTAGCGGATCTGTTCGCGCCAAGTTCAAGAGGAATTTACCTGCCAAGGCTATGGGACACCGCATTAGGATTGTACGTACATGTACTGTAATATCGCAAAAGTTCCAACAATGAATTGAATTTTCGATCCGTCGACAACATTTAAATACCAATAATCAAAATAGATTACTTGGCAATAGTTGAAAAAATGCTGACAATTTGTGGCCGATTTTTCTAAAAAATTTGAGGCTCATTTTCAAATGCAATCTACAAAGAAGCAATTCTGCACATCTTAATAATGTGTCTTGTGTTTTTAATCTATAAAATTATTGTTTTATATAAAACATGTGAGCCGAAACTTAATATTCATAAATCAATAAGCTTTTCTTCATTGACATGCCTGTAAATTGAGCTCTTTAATTTCTTTTCAGATGCTGTACCCGAGTCGAGTGTAAAAATCTTCTGTACAATATAAACAAATAAATAAAATCCATTTTGGTACCAAAATGCGAATTTTACATCCTTCCAACAAATTCTAATGCATGTAAGCATAGCACAAAAAGTCATTCTGGGAAATTGATTTCTACTATCTCTTATGATGATGTTATCGAACGTTAGATTCGTCTTTCTCAAATATTGTAAAAAACTGATTAACAGATCATTATTGAAATTGGGATGAGTATAAAAACAACATTAGAAATAATATTTCGTCAAGCCGATAACCTAGCAATTGTTTGAACAGATGAATGATTTTGATTGTTTACACGTTGCCGCGAATCCGTAAAGAATTTGTGGTTATTACCGTAACAAGTATTTATTTAACACCAGTCAACGGTGCCTTACGGAGAAATGAATCGATACGCACACACCAGAAATCCGTTTTCAAATCCAACGCAAGCGTTCAGTCATTGTCAGTTTCGGTGACGATCAGCGCCTCTAGCGAAAAAGAATCTAAGTATGGCTTAGGCGGTTCTGTGAAAGCGACTTGCCCGTAGAAATGAAAATAGGCTCCGAGTGATTCTCAGTCAACGCCGTGTGTGCAACTCACTGAAATATAAGTAGGACCACAGTCTTACTCGCTCTACTAGCGCATGCGCAGTAACCGAATTAAACCAAATACGTCATTAGACAGAGAAAGAAAAACTTTTATATCTTTCGTTTTTCAGTAGCAGTCCTCTAGTATGTACGTACGCTCTTTGTACGTACGTATGTATGTACGCATGTATGAATGTATAAGCACCTATACCTTTTGTACTCCTATCCATGTACCTCCATAAAGCGAAGCGGCGGCGCGTCCAATTTTACGATCTGTCATCATTGTAATACGGTCGAGATGCCGTCTGCTCTGTGACAGTTAAATCAAAAGATACATGTAAAATTGTGTGTTGCCGGACAATTACGAACAGTTTGTGCGTAGTGTGAGCTATTTTCGTTTTGATTGCCATTTGTTGACGAAAGTGTGGCGCGGTGAGATAATGAATTTTGAAGTTTAGATAGGGTAACTGTAACCGAATGAGACGATGTTTTGCTGTTTGAGAAACTGCTTCGACGGCCTCGGCCTGTCGACAACGCAAATGCCAAAAAGGGAACCGAACCCTATCATCCTAGACACTTCTCATATGGGTAATTTGCTTTTCCTTTCTTCTCAATTGATTATCTCTTTCAAATTCTGCCAACAAATTCACCTCGACTGTCCTTCGTTCTCATAACAATCAACTGTATCTTACGATAACCCTAACCTCAAGATTTCACAATGGCATCAATATTTTTCCATAATATAAGTTCGTTTAAAATTTTGATATATCTCAGAGAAAACATGTTGACGGAGAAAATTTTGTAATTCATACTTTGATTCCATACGAGAGTTTTGTATAATATTAGAATGTAATAGGAAATGTTGAAAGTAATGCATTACTTCAAGTTGTATGAGTAACTTGAAATGAACTGATTTTAACAGAATAATCTGAAATTTACAAATTGGCAAACATTAATTTTCCTTCAAAACGAATGCATTTGAAACTGCAATGCTGGAATTTTAGAAATGCTCAATTTGATTCAATTTCTAGAGTATTTAATTTTATGTTAGAATCAGAAGACTTGAAGGGTGATAAAGATGATATTAATTTCTTTGCAACACCTCAATCTAATAAAATATCTAGAAGCACAACTAAATTTCCAGAAAATGTTGGAAAATTACACAAAAAAATTTGTTCTACATGCCTCTCTAATTAATTGTATCAAGAAATTATATCTATACTTTACAGGTCACGAGGTTGTGATTGTAAAGAATGGTCTGAGAGTATGTGGGCGAGGCGCAGCTCTGACGAATGCACCTTTGGCACAGAGCAAAAGTTACTTCGAGGTGAAAATCCAGCAAGGCGGAGTTTGGGCGGTTGGTTTAGCAACGCGTTCTACGGAACTGAATACTACCGTAGGGGGAAGTGATCAGGAAAGTTGGGCCTTGAATTCAGATGGCATAATACGTCATAATTCAGAGGAGTTGCACAAGGTCCAGAACATCGCTCAGGAGGGCGACATAATTGTTAGTTATATGTTTCACCCACCGTTGTTGTATGAAATTAGTATTAGTTACCACGGTAACTTAAAATTCGAAATGTTAATAATTGTTCATATTTTATTTACAGGGCATTTCCTATGATCATATAGAATTGAACTTCTATTTGAATGGAAAGCTCCTGGATGTTCCTATTACAGGAATAAAAGTAACCACATATCCCATCCTCTATGGTACGAAATCAAGTTTGGGTCTCTTATGTTAATATTTGAATGATTTGAGGACATGGATAATCTAAAATCGCAATTTCTTATTCTAGATTTTCTATTGTGAACTGTAATGATTATTGAAAATTTTCCTTTTCAGTCGACGACGGAGCTATTTTAGATATAATATTGGATGATTTCATATACCCGCCACCAAATGGGTTTGAAAAAATAATGCTGGAGCAATCATTGCTCTAGCATATGTATTCAGCGGGCTATTAAAAAAACACACAGAAAGCATTTCAATAATAAGAAGAGAAACTAACCCAACTACGCTCACACAGTATTTTCTGATCAAAGTTGACACACAACGGCTGTGAGTGTGAAATATTTTAATGATACTGCATTTATCGATGTAATATAATAAACAATTAGCATAATAATATGAGTTAAAATTATATCTGAATACAGTGATTAAATATTTACTTTCAATAATCGTTAAAAGAAGGAAGAGTTTATTGAAATCCATCTTTGATCTGGAAGCTGCAGTTTTTGAGATAGCAAATATGATAATGTTTGTTTTTTGTATTGTACATAAAAACAAGAAAAAAACCTGATGAGATGATGTCACGGAATAAACGATGCCCGTTTAATTATAAATCTCAGTAAAACGGATTATGGAAAATTTAGTCCGAGCCCCGTAAATGCTATAAAAATGGTTAACAGAATTTTCAGGTTTTATTAGAAGGTTTACATAATTAATAATTGATTAGATCATTTATGAGCCTAGTTTTGTTTATATATAATTATATAGTATCGTTCAATCCTTATTATTATATATTTCTTCGAATCCTTAATGACTAATGGTATAATATGTACACTGGCTGAAACAAGGTACGAAAGGCATTAGGCCTGTTATTCGCTCCATTAGACGAACGTCATGGTTTATTCGTTGACTAAATCTCTTGTAGTGATGATCTGATTTATGATATAGATAATTATGCGTCGTTATTAAGTTCTACAATGCTCGATAATGATGATAATGTTCGAAGCGTTACGTCGACAAATGCACTAGGAACACTTTTTATCGTATCATAAACCTAGAGTTGAACAAAATAGAATTATTCAAATTATATTCAGATAATTATTTCATTCAAGTATCTAGCTTATGTTAATGATGCATTTCATTTGTTATTTAATTAATTATTATTATTTTCTTTGTATTCACAATAAGAAGTAAAACATTTAGAAAAAAATATTTTGATTTTGATATTCTTTTTCATGTGCTTCATAAATGTTATGCAGTTTTAAGAATTGTTTTAGAAATTTGCCTCATTTACAAAATATGTAAAAAAATTTTTTTCAATTCATCACAAAGTTGTAACGATTATAATTGAAAGCTTCAATTATTACAGGACAACTGATATTTGCTTATTTAAACACTGGTACAAACCGATTTTTTTTTTGTGATATACTTCTAGCTCGACTACTCAAATGCTTTTTCGCAAGCTACAGGTATTATGCAACGTACATACAAAACACAGAATGATATGGCACGATTTTGAATAGATATCATTGAACGACGCTGTGCAGTTACGGATGGTGTTTTTACAATTTACAACTTCACTTTCGTGTCCAGTCAATACTGACACGGTTTAATTATTACCCAGATGTCGAGGCTCCGAACATTTTGTTTTAAAAATTACTAAAAATACTTGTAAAAGAGCAAATCAATGTTTTGCCTTTGCTGATAGCTAAGTTGAAAATGATATTCAGTGTAGCGAATGTAACGAAACAGTACATAATTGAAAAAAATTTTACTTGGAAAATATTCCACTTGAATTAGTGTAAAATAAATTTTGATCACAAGCTGTATATATTCTGTACAAGACCCTTGATTCTAGCCGATTAAAACGACACATCTGACATATGAAAAAACTCTTTACGATACCTATTTTCTTTTCCTATTGTTCTTCTGGTGATTTTCCTTTCCCTTCTTAACCCAAATCGTATGCAAAATTTACTTTGTGATGATATAGGTATAAAAACTCCGTCTCTTATTATTGCTGGTGTTGCAAGCTTTGAAAAAGCTTTTCCTTTGATAAAGCTTGCAAAGACGCAAGTGTGTATCTTTGGTCCTTAATATTACATTTGCTTATTGTTATTTATGGTGCGCTATACAATTTCCATATGAAATTATTTAAACTAAAAATGTCTACCATACCTTCGTATTTCTGTTTACTTTACTTTCGGATTTTTGTTAGAAAAGTAGTTATTAAACTTCGTATTATGGTATTACTCTGATAAAGTTTCGTAATAGGTATAGCCAAGTTATAGGTATAAATTGAAACGTTATTTGGAAGACATACGAAGACAAGTTTAATATCACACGTACATAAGGTAAATAAAAAAAAAACTCAACTTATTACGTATAAATTGAAATAAAATAAAGACTTGGCTAACATATTTAATTAGAATATAGCTGCAACATAAAAGTACTTGACTTTAATAACAACTTTTCTATTATAGAAAATATATATATATATATGTGTATATATATATATATATATATATATATATATATATATATATATATATATATATATATATATATAATACATACATATATATATATATATATATATTTTTTTTTGTTTGTTCTTTAAATAACGCATAATAGTAAAAGCCTAAAGTATTTTTGAGAAACAATTTCCTTAGGACATTATCTTATTAATTATATTACATATTATATGTTTCATGACTGGTTGGCATATGAGATAACTATTATTGTGGTAACCCAGCGAGTCTTATTGCACTTACAACGTTCGTTACTACTATTCTAGACAACTCACTTTCATTTTTGATTTGCATTCAAATTCAATAGATACGAGCGGAAAATATCTTGAAATTAAATACTGTTTGAAAGTTCAACATTTTTATGTAATGTACTAGCCTATACATGCGAATTATTATAAAATTGATTGAAATGAAACAATCCTCGAAACTATAATAATCAACCGTTTTTATCTACATATTTTAAGGATACTGACAATTCACAGGTCGTTAATTCTTATATACAACACAAGACAAAATGCGTACGCATGATACAAATTAATTACTCAGTTTTTAGTTACATTTATCACTATTTCGGCTTACCCTTACCTAAAATGAAAGCGTAATGATATGAACGATACGCGAATTCCGACCTAACGCTATATATAGTATTACCTCCAATCTGTGGACATTCGCTTTAAACTGATTTTTGCATTCCTTTTCAAAGTTTAATCTACATCCAATTATCTCGGATGAACGGTGACTGATATTTTAGTAATAGTAGTCCGTATTGTGAAGAATTTATCAGCAAATAATAATCTACACAGAAAAATGTTGAACCTAAATACATATGTGCATAAATCTTACATCGTGTTATCGCATTTTAGAACACTCACATATGAAGATATCAATATGTACAATCTCTTTGGAATAATAAAACTTAAATACATATTATTTATGAATTTCACTTGTGCTTTCTACTCTGTGGTAGAAAATTTATACTTTCGTAACTGTGCTGAATTTGATATGGAGAAACGCGTGTGCAAGTTTTCGGTATTAAATCGTACCATAGAAAAAGTAATAAAAGATAGAAAATAAAACTAGTGAACATTTCTGAAAATGCGATAAAGCACGAAAAACTTATCATAGATAGCCTGAGCGCTCAAGACCCTCTCTATTAAACCTAATACTGCCTTGTTCGAAACAGTAATGCAACTTATTTATCTAAAAATATACAATCTTAATATATATTTACAAAATAAAATGTCATCTCTATATATGATTTCTATTTAACATGTTGAAGAAAGAAACAAAAAGAAAAAAAAGGATATGATGATCACATTGAATACAATGATCCTGAAATCTAGTCAGGCTCAAGTTTTTATGTTTCAACCTTCCTGTTAGTCACTGTGGGTTGCATACTAATTTGAGATCTCCATAAAACTGTACAAATGACTTCCTACCGGCATCGAATCTCCGATCCTTGCATATAACTAAATAAGCTGATTGTGAAAATCTAATATTTGAAATGTTCTTTTCTCTTTCATATTCCAAGCCTCAGATAAAGATTTGACGAAAACCTAATTTTAAGGACATCAAATAATTGCTTTTACAGTTTGTTCGAGGGTAAAGAAAATTGCACGAAATTTCGGTAGAACCTTTTCTTATTATTTGTATCGTGTATTTTTACGATTTTCGAATGCTTCATTGTACTTACTAATTGACCAAATGAAAAACAACTCGTATTTTTACTTGTAAGTGTATACCGGCCTTATTTAAATATACTAACTTCCCACCCGTTAAGGCTCGTCAATGCGGAACAAATTAAACAGTCGTGAAATTTACACCGCATAAAGTGTTTTTATAGTCATTTGACACTAGTTAATTATGTCAAGTTCAAAATAGCTGCATAAAAGAATATTATATGGTTTATGAACACAGTATTGTCGAACATAAGCTGTAACGAAAGCTTTAAAAAAAAAAAAGCAGAGTGTTGGTAGCTTTATCAGTGGCACTCAATGCACATTCCTTTGAGTCTTGATTATAAAGATAAACTTTATAAAGAACTCTCTAATACGGTAGAGGTAAAATTTAGAAAACAAAAGAAATGTGTGCACCTGGTAAAATCACAGATATTCCTGTAAGTAAACCAATTCTGCGCTCATAATTTCGCCAGTTACTCTTCAGATTAATTAGCACTCTTCATTTAGTGTAATTAAGTGCACTATTTCGTAATCACTGGATAATCAACCGAACAGCATAAATTGCTCAGACAATGATAGGGAAACATATTGAAATGTTATCTTATTTACATTAATACTAGTCGTTATCTGTTGTATCTTCAATAACAGAATCCCAGTTGAACTCTGTAACACTTGGTCGCGACAACAACTCGCCCAAATGTTTAAACCTTTCAACGAAATGTGGATCACGTTCCCTAATCATTGCGAAACGTTGGAACATATGAGTCTCTGCAAATTTATACAGCTTCAGGTCCAGCCCGTTAAGCCGTTCCACAGCATCAAGCTGTTCTTTACTTAGCGTCGCCCTTGTCGCCGCACTTAGTGTTGCGTTGTGTTGTTTAAACGCTACTGCAAATCGCATGCCAAATGTTTCCTCAAATGAATACTGGCCAACCTAAAGAACGATAAAAGCAAATATCGAATATTTGCAAAATTCATTACGAGTTAAACGGAAACCGTCTCTGCATTCCATTTTACAAAATGGATTCACATCTATCGTGGTTGTGTGTGTGTGTGCGCGCGTGCATGCGTGTATTATACGTACAATTAAAACACAAATACGAAATCTTTATTGCTTCTGTATTATTAAATTGCGCCGAGGAAGTGTATCTGTTACTTGTTCTTTGAGTGTGCTCTTGTTAATTCACTATCATACACTTGTCACTTCAGAATTAGAATTTATTTCGCTAAGATCAAGTGGGAATTAGAAGTCAAGTGCACATTGATATTGAAGTATCCAAGTATACAAAGACCATAAGTTTTACGGGGTTGAAGAGAAACGGGTGAAAACGTGGACCAAAAAGCCAAATAAACAATTGAATGGTAGGCTGGATAAGAGGAATAAGGCAGGAATGGGACACACATGGCGTCAGAAGGTTTCTCATAAATATTTATATTACGGCCATTATTCTTGAACAGGGACAAGAATAGATAAACATCAATTTGAAGCCTGGCACCGTGGGTAGTTTGCAAGATAATGTGTCTCTTGTAATAATTACTCAAGCTGTTATGCCGCTATTTACTAAAGTTAAGGGACTATGAAAGTGAACAGAAATTACCGAAATTCTAAATAGATGCCAGAAGATAATAAAACCGATTTCAGTTTCATAATATTTTAATGATTTCACTCGGGAAACCGTTTAACACAACAGTATAAGCTCAAATTTCGGTCCGATTGAAACTCGGTTATTGATCAGATTTGTTCTTAGTGGTCAAACATAAACAATCGATCATCTTTGCTCCTTTTCACCGACACAAGTACAAGATGTTTTCATGGCCTGAATTCTAGGAAACGGTAAGATATTTTTAAAACCATTAGTGCATAAATTATCACTAGAATAAAACTGTTGGCATGAATTAATGAAAGAGAATTTCAGACACGTCTGTATTTGGAGAAGACACAATTTCAAGATATTCGTCAAT
Source organism: Neodiprion lecontei (assembly GCF_021901455.1). Taxonomy (NCBI): domain Eukaryota; kingdom Metazoa; phylum Arthropoda; class Insecta; order Hymenoptera; family Diprionidae; genus Neodiprion; species Neodiprion lecontei. The sequence continues at coordinate 25,871,701 of NC_060263.1, forward strand.
GAATTTCATAGACAACTGTTGTTGAAACAGTTGTAATTTCATGTCAGCTCAACGATGTATTTCAGTACTTGGTAGCTACCAAAAGCAGTATTTCAAGCGAAATAAACGAACCGCAAAAGTAACCGAAATATGATTGCCGAATAAACTAGATCCTACAATTTTCGAATTTATCTGACTAAATTCGCGATAAAAAAACGAATCGCTTATACTTCACTCTTAATTCATTATTAATTGTAACTTCAATTTTTGGAATGGATAATTACACAGAGTATCAAAACGGAAAAGTGAGAAAAAGTTGTAAAAGCATTTACACAAGGGATTGCTTTAAAAATTTAAGACTTCTATTTTATCAGTATCTTTTTTTTTTAATGATTGTCCACGTTTTTTCACAAGACAATTTGTACTCTACAAAACGCGCGACATGGTATCAAAGAGATATTATACGCCTAATGAATCCTGATAACGCGGAAACATGATAACTTGAAGAACTGTGGCATCCCTGAATATGGAACAACATAGATTAGAAGAATAATATCAAAGTAGATTGCAGAAAATCGGAAGGTTAAGATCATGGAAATAAGATCAACAAAATGTGTAAACGGTGAGTAAATTTTCCAGGACATTTCTGGAATTACTTCGAACAGTCGTATACAAGGATATTTTGAGAATTCTCCCGAAGCACTGGACATCCTTTCAACTTGTAGAAAGATGTATATTGCAGATATAATTAATGAGTTTTGAATATTCAGTAATCTGTGCGATATCAAGCGACCTTCAAGGCTGGGATACGTCAAACTCGCGATGCATAGAAATTGGAGAATAGGAAGCGAGTGATTGGGTTACCACATGCAACTGAAGCTTGCTTTGCTCTATCAGCAATTAACAAAGATAACATTCAACGGTCATAGAGGAAAGTGATATTGTAGGAATATGACAACCCGAAATAAATCACAACCACTTCAGAAATGTAAGAATTAAAATACCATAAAATGGTCTTCTCACCTTTTGGTACTCAGTAAGCATGAAGAACGGCATGGATAATAAATTACGCTGGGCACTTTCAAGCATGAGACGATCTCTCTCAGTTCGATTTAGCGTCGAGTTGTAGCATCCTATGATGGATAGGTCAGCCAGCATCCGAGTCTGACGATTACTTGCCAAGTTGTGAGGACACTGCATGAACTTTAATGAGATGGGAAAAAAATGCATCAATTAGAATATGTGAAATTGTTATTCGTGGAACAGTTGAGGAGGAAATCCAAACTCTAAAATGTGCTCGCTTTCTGTATGTCAGTGCATATCTCATTACAAGTATAACGAGGAAAACAGAACCTCAGGCTCAAACGCTTAGCAGAGGAATGAATTGATAAGAGGAAGCATAATGAGTTTCCAAAGCGAGTCTATGAAATGCTAAAGATAAGCCCTTTATCTGCTAATCGTTACTGGAAAAAAATTAAGACCCCTTAATTATGAGCCAATTAGTTAGATAAGTGCACCAATAACGAACATCGGTAGGTTTCTGGAATCATGCAATCAATTTCCGAATCCCGTTACTTTTCGGAATTCCAGAAAAAAATTGGTTAGTTTTATTTTTATCAGACTGACCTCTTCTAACGTAACTCCTTGCCAATTTGGCTCGGAATAACATTGAGGTATGTTAGCCTGAATGCCGCCGCACCAATGTCTTGCTCCTCGCCACGTGGCACCTCGTTGCACATGTCTGAACTCCGACAAATATCTCGCTACCGGATCTCTGATGATTGTTATGTAAAAATATCTTCTCTTCACTCCCTCTGGTTCTATCTTATTTAATTCTGAATCAACGCAATTCGTCAATTCCGTCCAATCAGCATGCAGGCCGCACTTCCAGCCTGTTGAATACCGGGAAAATAACCAATTCTCGTTCCGGTTTGGACGAAAACAGGAGCAACGTTTTCGCCTCCTATGACACGAGCACGGTCTTTGCAGGTCCAAATCGCGCACCAGGTGTTTACCAAATAATGTACCGCCTGCAATCAGCGAATACAAAGGTTTCATTTGAATGGCCGACTTTTGGAGGAAATTTACAATTAAACTAATCTATGGCAAAAAACTAGGTAAAAAATATTGTTTACCTCAGAAATATAATTTTAAATTTAATTTAAATTATACTTTATAAATATGAATCAATAATTATTTTCAAATTGTTTAAATGCGAAAACATATGCAAACGCAAAAATAGCATCACAAAACTTTGATATGTGAGAAATTTGTATTTCAATCGCATTGTATGAGTTACAGAATTGAACTTTCAAATTATATTTAACCCTCGATACATAATTCTGCAAAAATTTTTCTAGAGAATGTGCAGAACTTGTTCAAAGAATCGGTACTGAAATTCAATACCTGTTTATCACGTTTTGTAAGACTACAACTCTAGGATTCAGAGTCAACCATTTCCCAAATATTGGGAAGATTGAAGTAACGTTAAGGTAACAAAATATTGAAACTGAAATCATTGTTTTGAAAATTTAAAACGACTTTAGACAATTAGTTACCAAAATCTGAATACACTTTGCTTTTCGAAAGTAGAATACTGAATTTGAGATGATCCTACAGTTGTAAAATAATTACTTTTCCTCAAAATGAATAGTTACATTAAAGTTGTGAAGTTCCCTCCTTCTTAAATCAGTGTTGCAAATATGAAAAATATTCAGTAATTTTCTGATTTTTTGAATTTATACAAAATTGGTTTACTATTTGCTGATAACAGATAGATTGGTTCTTTGTCATCAAGTTTTTTCCTAGGTTATATCAGTCGAATGTTACCAGTTTTATGCTCAATTATATGGTGAACTTGCATCAGTATTAGCACGTTTCTTGAATTTGTCTTAGCGTAGGTTTAGTGATTCGATACTAGAATAAATAACGATTAGTCAAGTAAGGAAGATAGGAATCTGTCTTTTCATAAATTTTGCTTCACCTATCTTTCATGCAAAGATGCATATTTAAATACCGATTTCTGGATAATATTAAAACCACTTGCAAAGCTTCTGAAAATTTTGCTACAATGATAATGTGGTAAAACGTGTCAGGATCTGTTTTGTGTTGAAGGATTTAAAGAGTATATATATACAATCTTTTAAGTTTCCCACTTTTTTGAGATCCTTCAGGCTGTAAATTCGCTTTATATGTGCAAATTGAAATCATTAGTTTTTTGATTGGAACAAGGTCAAACTTTACCAGAATAATTGTAAAACCACACCTGAATTTCTATTCTTGTATTTTTGTGAGATTTCTTATTCCATGAGGTTCTATAACATAAATAAGTCTCAAGGCAAACTCTTTGACGTTGAAGACTTGCCATTTAAATTTAGAGAAAGTGGAAAGGGAAATAAAGACGGAAATTTTTGCACGTGTAGCTGATTACGTAATCTCTCTCTCTCTCTCTCTGTCTGTATGTTTCTCTCTTTCTTTCTTTTGCATCTTACTGAGGATCACAGTGGGAGTTACGTAACAAGTTGGGTATTCCTTTATTTTCTCGAAAAGATGCTGCAAAACGTCAGTCAATTTATTGATAACAATTTCTCAAAAGTTGGCTATAATTTTTCAAATCTCAAATAGCCAAGTGGTAAATTATCAAATTGAATGACGCAACAAATCGGCTAACAGGAAAATAAGCAATTGCTATTTCTGAGCACGACCCAGTAGTAGCCACAGGCCACTAGTCAACTGTTGCAAATCCAAAGTGCAAAGCTGGGTATGAATATATCTCACTATAAACAACTTGCGTCACGTATTACTGTGCTCTGCGGATGTGATTATTTATATACTTCAATAATAAAGCATTAGATAAAAACAATTGTGAATCACGTGGTCAATGTATAGTATTAAAGAATAAAGGAAAATGTGATACGCACTAGTCATCATTCTATTATTAATTACATTTTCTGTATTGTCATAACAAAATTCTACTTGAAAAACATTACCCTTACAGCAGTGAATCACTGAGATGTCAGTTTTTCCAAAATAAACTGATTACTGTTATATACGAAAATGTTATCTGGACCGAGTTTCTTACAAAGATTTTGTTGATGCCAAAGGCGAAGCTGGTTTGGTAATCTCAATGTAATGTCACATTTTTCCAGAAAATTGACTTTTAATGTTTACAAAAACATTTCTCCCCATTAGAGCCACTTTTGAGATGCAATTGAATGAAATCTTGACAAGGAATGAAATGAATTTTTACGAGGTTGAAGTTGGTAACGTTATTAAAATAACGCAACATTGAGAGCATTCTCTACTTGAGTAAACAATGAATTTATTGACCTTGACAGAGTTAACTTTTGAGCAAATCGAATCTGACGATAGTTAAAAGGTGAATTTTATCCGTGATTCAAATTGAATTTTCAAACGAAAAAGATGGGATGGAGTGTTTTTGTTGGCAGATTTGTTTTCACGTCGAAACCAATTGACACAAGCCAGCGGGATCGAGAAACAATTGACGATTGAGTAACGAGTGGGTATAAATGCAAAATGTTTCTCACCAGTTTTCTGTATGTGTAAAAAGACCATAACATCGTGGGCATTGATGTCGAATTGAAAGGTGTTGTTGATGACATCCTCGTAGGCGAGACTGCCCTGTATGCTCTGAAGTCTGAAGGAAGGGTGACCCTGGAAGTTCCTGTCGACAACCCCGGATGTGAAACCCTCAGAGAGACGCGTGGACTCCTTGAGGTCACGGTTGGTCAGGGCACAAACGTGGTCTGGGCAGAAGTATCCCAAATACACGATACCCGTCAATGCCAAGACCAGGCAGATGCCCGCGACGCCGCGGAGCCGAGTTCTCCACACCCTGGGCTCCATCCTGTTAGATTTCGCCCATCTGTCTCCCTGGCTGGCAGCCGGTCGGTCGCTAGCGACTTCCACGTTCAATCCCCGGCCCATTTCTCTCCATATTCACTTAACAAACGCGCGTTTTCAACGCGGATGGACCTGGAACACTCGCGCCTGTTCACTTCGTCGCCTGCGGGCCACACAATCCACACATGTCAGCCATGACGGCGTTTCCCCCTCCACTATTTGATTCCTTACTCTGCTAGACCGCTTCGCGCTCCTCGTCGCCCCCACCGAGCTGCGAGCGCTCTGTGGATAAGGCAAGGACTGTTTACAATTATTTAACCATTGCGACGCGATGCGAATCCCCGCAATTCCCCGTCACATTCGCCAGCCTCGTGGCTGGACGGATATTGGAAACAAACCCCCCCCTATTATCCGATAACTTACGGGACTTATCAGGGCTTGAGATATCGATTTCGTTGTTCAAACCACTGTACTGATATGCATGTTTATATGCGGCACCGAACTTTATACAAACACATTCTGCACCCTGATGAGAAGACGCGTGTATTCGCAACGATGTTTATGTGTTCAAGAGCTACCGTAACGCGCGAGAAAAACTTTGCCGGGTTGCAGACTTTTCACGCGATTTATATACGCGTATATTCATGCTCAAGAATTTTCCTACGTTCTTCGCTGATCTGGGAATAACATTATACGATTCAAAAATAGAATACGCCGAACGTTGCGCTTGTATTATATTTATCTTCGCCCGGTGGGTTATTCGAATTTCTCGCGGAATATGTGCAGTCGAGGTTTTGCTATATTGACAGACCGCGATTTGATCTACGATGGAAAAATAACCTAGCTAATTCTGGCCAACAACATCCCTAAGAAGCGTTACAAAAGCATTCTGCCGCTCCATAAAAGAAAATCCTTTCTTTTTCACCATGCGGGCCAGTATTATTATATTTCAGTGTGCTATAGCAAGTAAGACGATAGGTGCAGGGGGAGGACAGGAAGTTACTTCTTGAGCGCTAGTCTCTTGCTCGCCATCTGTGATCTCAGTTTCGCATGATCTGTCAGAAGGGCGAATGACAGGTGTCAAGTTGGCGCAAAATTGGCTATCGTTCACGTTCAGAGTGTGAAACGTTTCTCATACTGATTTTACGGTTCGCCGAGCGTTGTTAGGCTGTTATTTCGAAACTCAAAGTAGTCAATTTCCGTAGTGAACGTCCAACGTGAGTAGAAATCAGATCGTGTAACGGTCGACATAACCTCAATTTAGTAAAAATTGATCGTTCCACCGTTCTAGAGTTTGTTATTTATCACTGATTATATCACTAGGTTATGGATCTCGTTACGATCTCGTTAAAATTTATTTTGCATAGTATATAAATTATCCCATCAAAGTCGTTGGCGGTGCAAACACGTGGTTCTATTCAGCGATTTCAAATAAAGTCCTTGTTCAAGTTATACTATTGAACGTTTCTATCATTTGTGATTTTCGTATTGTCACTTTTCAATCATGAGAATATTATTCTAGTCGTTAGACTGATACTATAAGAGCACACTGCCTTGTGTCGCCACATTTTTATGGTAACTGAGTAAATGTGTTTCAAAATTCGAAGTCAAGAGTATTAGTGTATAAAAATTTTTATATATATTCACATTTACCTTTAAGGTATTTAATTTTGCTATCGTATTTGCTGTTCCGCTGGTTGCAGAATGTCCAACATAGAACTACTGGAGGAGAGAGTTGCAGAATTGGAGAATCAAGTTTTTAGTCATGGAAATAAGCCACAGATCGATGATCCACCGACAGAAAATTCGGTCGTCGACAGTCTTCTTCATGCTTATACTTTGATCTCATCGTCGTATTCTGGGCGAGAAAAAGCAAATGCAGTCGTGAAACGAATTGGGGAGTTAGATTCTTACTTAGATCCTAATTTTGAGAATTCGGATCTTCAAATGGAAGCAAGAGCGGAACTTATACTTACCTTGGAACCTGAACTGAGGGGCAATGCTCATCTGTTAACCAAACTGGAGGAACTTCTACCGGTATTGGAATCAGAGCGGTTTCGCAGCGTGCCCGAGGCAACGCACAAGTTGAATAACTTGACACTGGCATACACAAAACTGCACGATGAATCGGAAGAACTTACAAGTGAAATTTGTGATGTTATCGCTAAATATAATTCTGTTATAAATAATATTTCTAGATCACTTATCATTTTAGATGCTACGGTAACAGCTGCTGAAAATGCGGCGATACCGGTCAAGCAACTGGATTAGATTTATTTCTTGTTTTACCTCAAAAAGTTTTTTATGCAGCCCCAGCTTACAAAGCTGAAAGTAACTTAATTCAGATCAATTATTACTGATTTAAGCAACATTTATTTGCGTACTACCGTTCCTCAATACTGTTGATCCATTTTACGACTTTTGAGTCTAATTTTATTCATTAACCATCCAAAATGTCATATGATTTTTTTTTTAATTTTAATACGGCTCTCAATTATGTCTTGGATGAAAGAGTAATGATTAACGAATGGCCAGATTCTTATTGCACTATTAAATAAGCAGCAATTGAAATTGTAAGCTACTGTAATAAATTGTACACACGACCAACACGTAAATACAGAACAAGAGATTATTAACGGATTTTTTCATCACTTTATCACTTGTAAATACTTTATGTACAGTTTTTACCTAATGTCTGGTTCCCATGAATGAAAAGCCTTCTCGAAAACACACATTTTTGCAATGATGTGAGCGCTACATTTTATGTACGTACCCTCTTATCTTGGTGGTCTCCTTATATGTTCACTAATTATCGTTATATCAAGTTGTTACCGAATTAATATTAAAGTTGTCACGAGTCACTGAATGAATTACAGGAACTTTCATTTTTTAAGAACTCGATATTCGTATAAAACTGGTTTCAAATATTATAGAAAAAAAATCTCGAACTGTATGGATTGTTATAATTACATTTACTGATTTTCTTCGCTTACGATATAAAAATACTTAGGCACTCATCACTGACTATGCGCATACATAAACATGTTTCTTTCTTCTCCTTTTTTTTTTGTTTACTTTTATATACTGTTAATATTCCATGTAACAATGTAATTTAAAATATAATTATATATTATGTACATTTATTCTATCTATATATATAGATTATATATATAATATAGATATACTTCAGTTCTAACTACTGCCGACATTCGTTCCAGGAATTCTGCAACAGAATTTCTGACACAAATTTATCGTTACATACGGTTCGTATTAGAGGTGGTTAAGGGTCTCTTAAATGAAACAATTATCATAAGTTCAATCATCATACGTCGGTTACATCCATGCCGAAAAATAATAACGATATTTTAAATGATTTTTAAACTTACAAATTTTGTATATATCACTACAATCTTGACTGGTTAATACGCCCAATTACTTCATCAAAGTTCCGATTTTATCATTGAGAATTTGATGAAGCACCGTATCAATTATTATTCGGTTCTTTCATTTTCGTGAATAATCAATCTCTGTCTTACGTAATAAACAGTTAAGGGACCCTATCACCTAAAGTATGTTAAAAAAAAAAAAATTAAACAAAATAAATCATTTACCGTATCAAACAGTTTCTTTATACAATATGTACAATGTGGTTCCTTAGTCTATGCAGATATACTGTTCGCCCGATTCCGTTTATAATCTACCAAGTTTCCAGTTCTCAGTACTCATCGAAGCATTTCTTCACAGAGATAATATTCATTGACGCGTTTTAATAGTCCTCCTGATCGTCGCATGTATAATAGAATACACACACACATATATGTATATTCCACGAAAAAATAAAAGTAAAAATAAAAATAAAATATTTAGAGTACTAGACTGATTATGCGGAAGAGTATCTTCGTCATTTTAAACACGTATACGTATATAATCTTTTGCCGAATACCATCGGCAACTATTCATTCAGCACGCATTTAAATGCATCATCAAGGGACTTCTACGCACCGTGTCTCATATAATATGGGCAGCTATCCATATAATTATCTGTCTTATGACAATAATTTTTGTCACCCAAATATCACCGCATTGAGTTCTACGTACACATTTATATATATGCGTAAAAAGAGCAATATTTTGGTCTATGGTCGAGTTTGCAGGGCTGGTACCGAATGATGCAACCAGGACACCGCAGGGGCAAGGCTCGAGTAAATAGCTGGATGACCTCGCGAACACCGACTGTGATGGCTCAACAATCCCTGAAGTTCCCATCTGCCAGTTTCGCTTGCGCACATCAATGGTGCACCTTCGTCGTTCTGAAGATTAAGTTAACACGTTCATAATTTGTCTACTAATTTTTCGATTTTCATAACAAAGTCTATACGTTTCCAAGAAAACTTGACAAATTAAATAATGGAAGGTACAGGTCGAACAATTTTTTTGATAGATTCTCGGTGAAAGCAGTTTCAACATTCCGTCAGGGATTTTTACAGAACGTTAGAGAAATTTGCTGCTAAATATTTAGATTCTGAAATTGATTTTCACTATGATGCAACCTCACGATACTTACGTAACAAGGTCCCTTGTCCGTGTCGGTAAACCCAGCACAAATATTATCCTTGGTGATGAAACCGGCGTAATGACTCGTCGCGTTACATTCTTCAGAGTCGTAGGTAGGCACGGGTAAGAATTTCAAGTACTGTTGCAGGTTGACTTCACCGTTCATCGGGAAGCCCCAGCCCGCCGTAACGCACAATTGTCTTGGCTGGAAGCATAACAAGACACAAAAGTTATAAGGATTCGAAGATACCGATGACATATTCAATTTGCTATGCATAGAAACGTGATATTGCGATTTACCTGAATCGGATGTTGCGGAAGACAAACGGCGCTGACGTTACGAGAAAAGACCAAAGGCTCTTCGAGCTCAACCAAGGTCATGTCGTTATTGTACAAAAATTGATTATACTTCACTTGTGGATATGGCACGATACTTTTAACTGCATGCGGAATGAGCATATCACTACCTGTGAACAACTGCCAGCCATTGCTCTGTCTGTATCTGGAAAGAACATTGTATCATTTTTATAGATCATCCAAAAGTGGTTCAAACTCGTAATCGATACCTATAATTGGAAGTGTTGCAAGTGCTAGTATCCAAAATTGTCATTACATATCTTTCTAATATACATATGTAACAAAGTATAGCGTGTAGTTAGACTCACTTGTGAACACAGGAGTAGCTCGCCAGTGCGTACATAGGACTGAGAACACTAGCAGTGCAAGCAATACCGTGTTTTCGTTCCTTCAACAGAGCCACACTTGACCATTGTCCCTCACCAGCGGGCGTACCGCCGGCCAATCTCGCAGTTGGTCCTTCTGGATAATGCGAACCGCATGAGAATTCCTCGCAAGAGATCTGAACGATCTTTCCCGTTTCGCAGATGTCGGTCTGTTCGAAATTCGTGACGAACGGTGCCTTCAGATCAGCCGTAGACTTCAGTTTCAGTAGCTTCAGACCTTCGTCCGATGCTATCATGTCTGTGGCTTCGGATGAGAAGTATCCCTGTGTTCTACAGAAAGCGTCACTGAGCTCGGTAGTCCAATTGTCAGCGCACACGACGCGACGTTCACCATTTGGTTGCCTGGAAAAATATGCGTTAGATGATTAAAATTCCTCTTATCGTCAGACTACGTTGCACAGTTTTGTGATGGTAGATAAATCGCACGAATTACTTTATCTTCAGTATGGTTGCTCGCCCGATGAGGTCACTGTCTCCGTGATTCTCGTGGTCGTCTTCTTCCTTTTGGATTTCCACGGCGCTTAGACCCACGGTCAAATTCGCCGTCAAACAATCCCACTCGTCCGAATGATCCGGACAGTGTTCAACACCGTCGCAAACCAGGTCCACCGGGACGCAGCCTCCAGTCTGACACTTGAATTGATCCAAAGCACAATCGCACAGTTTTTCATCCTCTCCGTGGGCGCATTCTGGTATTCCATTGCAGTGCCACGTTAGTGGAATGCACCATTTTTCAGTCGGGCATAGATACTCGTCGTTTCCACAGCTCTCTGCGCAGGAGTACTCGTCACGATGATCTTCACAGTCTGGACGACCATTGCATTGCCACAAAATCGGGATACACCTTCCTGAAATGCGAGCATCGAATTGAATATAACAAAGAACGGTATAACCCACAATTTTTTCATCCAAAACTGATAGCACTGGTACTCGAAAACGTAAAATAAATAGTGTTTTGAAAAAAAAAAAAAAATAATGATGAAGAAAAGATGTTGTTAAAGGATGCAGGGTTTGCAACATACTGACTCACCGTTAGGACATTGGAATTCGTCGAACTGGCATTTCCATTCCTGGCAGCTTTTCTCGTCACTACCGTCATCGCAGTCTTCAATTCCATTGCAAACGAGGTTTCGCTTAAGACACTGGCCACTTGAGCATTGGAAATTTCCTGGACAACCTTCTTTTTCGCAATTGAATTCGTCGGATCCGTCTGAGCAATCATTTTCCGAATCGCATTTCGCGGCTAAGCTAACGCAGTAAGCACTATCCTTAGATGTGCCATTGACGCATTGAAATTGTCCAGCAGCGCACTTTGAGAAAAGAGGGTTCGGCAGTTCAATGGGACCACCTGTCGACAGCTTAACGCTTTCGATGATCGAAACAGGAATTTCAATTGATCCTGTCGTTGTCGTGAGTTTTTCAGTTACTTCATAAGTGTTTTCTCCTTTGGTAACAGAATCAATGCTTGCCTCGGAGGAACTAGTGCTTTGAGTTAAAAAAGTCTCATGATTACTCGAAACGTTATCAGTTGTTTCGATCTTTGAAATATTGTCATTATTTTGAACATCGGATGTTGGATTAGGTGCAGCTACCGTTGTTTCTGCTACTGGCAAGGTGTCTGTACTACTATGTTGCTTAAGATTTTCTTCAATGTGCACTGCCTCGGGTACAGCGTCATTTATTTTCGTAATATATTGATCGATGACACTGCGAGTAGTTGTACTGCTTGGATTATTTTGTATTAGCACAACTGTATCACTTGCATTCTGGTTTGACTCTATTTCTGGCCTATTTTCACTGTCAGTTCCAATCTTTGTTTCGATAGATGGAATATTGGAACTCGTTGAGCTGTTTTGAATTGTCTCTTCAGCAGGAATGTTTGCGGAATTCTTCGAGATGTCCTTAGCCTCGGGCGAGATGATATCACTCAATGATTCTACGTGAGTGTTATTTTCGTTGTCCATAACATGAATCTCAGAGTCAGTGCGAGGAAGTAAAGTTTCACTCTTATTATTTCCTAAAGTCATCTCATGAACTACCGCTTCTGATATCGTTGGTATATTAGGCTCAATATTGTCTACGATTGTTCTAGGAGAACCCGAGGTATTAACCAACGTCTGTCTGGTCGAATTTTCTTCTTGCTGAACAGACGGTTCATTAATCATTATTTCTGTGATAATTGCTGGAGGAATTTCAACAGAAAGCATTGTTGTTGTAGGTGTTTCGCGATCTTCGGCAACTGCAGTAGCCAGGTTTCCTATATTTTGAAAGCTCAACTCCTTTTCCTTCTTGTACTTGTACTTATCGAGTGTCTTCTTTTCAACTGCCTTTTTCTTAACATCTTGCTTCTCTAACGGAATTACTCGTAATTCGTCTTCGGACGGTTCATCTTCTTCAACAAATTTAGGTTTTCCAGTCGGGGTGAAAAGTTGCTTGTAATCAAATTTATACGGCATTACATCATCTACCACTGCTTCGGACACGGGTCTGATATCGTCCGTTGTTATCATCGGACTTTGTGTTGTAACCTTCGTCTCTTTGTCCTGCTGCATTTCTGTCTCTTCCGGAATTGAAGGCGTGAGCTTTTTCAAAATGGTTGTCCTGTATTCCGAGTTGGTTGATTTTACATTTTCAATTCCTGTGAGATCAGGTTGTGAAATTTCTGTCTCGTTGTGTGGTTTGAATTTTTGCGTTGAATCCTCAACGGTTTCAGTGCGCTCTTGCGGATAGAGATTGCCGTTTTCAGTAGCATTAGTATTTTCAACATTAATTAGCACCATTCCATCTTGAACAGAAGGAAGTGTCTGTGATTCGGTGGTGAGATGTAGAACGGGAATGGATGTATTTTGAATATTTCGTAAATGATCGTTGCCCATTTCTTCTTGGTTCACTTGGCTATTGTTGTTGATCAAGTGCTCATGTTGACCACGTTCATAGTTAATACTATGATCCATCAGCTTCTCTTCACTCTGTAGTATTTTTGCGGGAGTTGAAGTGGTAAAAATCTCATTTTCGGTTGTCTGTAACTCATCAGGCATAATAGGTACTTGGGTAGTAGCATTGCCTTCTAAACTGGATCCGTGGAAAAATATTGGCGGTGGTAGGACTGTAGCACTCTTTTCGCCTTCGCCTAAAACAGCTGACACGGTGTTTGTGTCGTTGGTTTGCTGGTCATGGTGCTTTTCAGTGGTTGTTGTCTCGTCATTCTGAAGAACAGTTTCGGTTACAGGAATCATTCGTTCTAATTCCAACGGAAGAATGGGGATTTCGGTAGTAAGCTTAGCCTCGTTAGAATGCCCGTTAATTATTTCCGGTAATATCGTCGTTTGAGTATCAGAGATCGATTCAACAGTAGTTATTTCTGTGTGATCGGTAAGAGTATTTGCATCAGCTTCAACATTGGTATTGTTAGGAATGGTTGAGACTTGTTCTCGAGTATTTTGTACCGGTGTTCGTTCGTTTAAGTCGGTATAAGAAGAGTGTGAAATTTCGTTGTGTTCCGTAGATTGTTCGGTTAAAGTTTGATTATTCTTTACTATATCTACATCACTTTGAACCGGTACCACCGTCGTGTTTTGAGCATTTGACGATGCGCTAGTATTACTTCTATCGACTACATCGTTTATGTTTTGCCCCTTATTTTCTTCTCCGAAATGTTTAGCTAGATTCGATTCATTTTCGTCCACAATATCGTTATAGTGATCTTCAAAAATTCTCTCGGTATAATCAACTACAACTTTCTCCGAATGTGCGGGTTTCTGTGTGTCTGACGATGTATTACTTATTTCCTTACTAGATGTTGAAATGTTTGCAGTTTCAGTGGTACCTTCTATAATTTTCTTTTCGCTATTTTGCGGCGACGAGCTTTCGTTTTCACTGTCTGGTACAGCTTGACGGTTGTCGGATGTTTCATCGTCATCCTCTAACGGTATAACGCTCAAAATCTCTTCCGAATCGTTTGTTCCCTCTGAGTGGATAGAAGAATTTACAGCAGGTTCATTTCCACGTTCAGCATCGGTGTGAACTTCATCCTTCGAGGCCTGCCCAGCTTTACCTTCGATCGACGATTCATTGGTCACATGTAGATGATGTTCGTTCAAGCCATTATCAATTACGCTTACCGACTGATTGTGACCATTCCTGTTACTAAGATCTTGCAGTGATACTTCCTCGGTGTTGTCTGTATTCTGAAGATTATTTGAATCTTCCGAAGATGTGTCATCGGGATTATTTTCCAAATGAACTTGCGTTGAACTTTCCGCATTTTCAACAGCAACACCCGACATAATTACTGGTTCTTGATTTCTTACATCTTCTACAGAGTAACCTACTTGGTGCATTTGTGTTTCATTGTTAATTTTAGTAGGAACAGATAGTTCAAAGTCAGTATCATTCAGGTGTTCACGAACTTCATTTAAGGCACCGTTAAAGTAGATGTTACTCGAATCACTCTGCAATTTGGATTTGTTACCGCTTTCCTCAGAATGATGCGCAATGACGTCTGGTATGTGAGCATCGAACGGGTTCGGTTCATCTTGTTCATCTTTATCCAATCTTGGAGCCTTTTTAGATATCTCTTTCTCGTGTTGGATGTCTGGTAAGTATGGTGACATGTTTTCGACGTGCTTCTCATCAGAGAACTCACCTTTGTCTGCAGAATGTTCAACGGAATTCTCAGCAAAAACTACCGGATATGATGGATGTTCAGTGACCATGGAATTCTCCGGTAGGAGAGATGGTTGCTTCGGACTGTTTTGTAGCGTTTCAGTGTGATCAATGTTTTCGGTTGGATGATATTCGTTAATTTTTGCTACATCATCAAGCTTAGAATCATTGTGAATTGAGTTTTCCGTTGAGTGAACGCTTGCAATTTGCTCGGGCGATAACTCCGGAATTATACTATGCGCGGAGTGTTCAGTAGAAGACTCTGTGTTAGCGATGACCATGATGTGCTGGTCGTCAGACGACGTTACATTTTTATTAGCCTCTATTAACGGTTCGACATTTTCACTTAAGAGCTTTGGCAGTATTTGATATACAGTTTTCGGCATGTTTTCTATAACGTTGTATTCTGTTGTTTCCGGTAGTGTTTGCTCATTACTCGATGTACTCGGGATGCCGTCAATTCCGTTACTTCCAGTATCATTCATTGTCGTCAAAGATGGTTCGACCATGCTGGAATTAGATTTTGAATTTGAATCTTCACTGGCAAAGCCAGATTTCGCTTCAACCATTGTTTCAGGCATTTTCTCCGACGTATTTACTCTTTCAGGCTCTACGGAAGCTGACGGTTTGATTGTAGCTGTAAAGAATGGCGCGGAGTCTGATTCTGATTCCGGTTCTTCCGCTAGTTCAATCACTGGAATGCTCTCTCGAATAGGCGTTGGTGTACTTGTAGGTTGAATCACTGAGTCCAAAAACGAGTCATAATCAGGAATAGCCTTACTCCTAGATTCTCCAATCGTTGCTCCTGATACACCTTGAGGCTGTTCGAATTTTTCGACGGTCTCCGTTTTATTCTCGGATTCGCCTGACTGTACAGTTTGAGTCGCAGGTGCATGTGAAACGGTCGAATTTTCTTTCGACTCTGTAACCGGAGCTGCTTCACTTTGCGATTCGGATGGAAGTACGAAATGTTGTACCAGATCATCTTGCAATGCGAGATCATTCACTGGTGCAGTAGAGGATTCAGCCTGAGTAACTTCAGGGTTATTCTCGGACCGCAAGTTGTGTTCGACATCTGCTCCGGAAGCAGTGACGTTTTCGAATTGTGCTGGATTCTGTGGCACCATAACAGAAGTTTCATTGTTCATGCCTTGGCGGCCTTCAAGATGATAAATAGAATCAACGGACGGTACGATATTATGTTCAGGCTCGTTTTGGCTAGGTTGCGATTCATGAATTGGTGTGATATTCGAAAACGGTAATATCGGCTCTGTTTGATTATCACTTTTCATCGATTCAGAATTTTCTTCGGCCTGAAGAGTTTTTCCTGATGTAAGATTATGTTCCGTTTGTCCCTCAAACTCCTTCTCAGCTTCTGGCATAGATGTGGGTGCAAGTGTGTTCCATTTTTCATCAGCGTTGGAATTCCCGTCAACGGTAGACTGACTTTTCGCTCCCGCAGAGTCTCCAGAAACCTGCGAATATTCAGTAGACGATGGTGTACCTTCTTCAGATTCTACATTTGTATGCAGGACAGTATTGTAATGATCCGAAGAAACACTTGGTGAATCAGACTCAGGTCTGGAATGTGTCACCAAAATGGACTCGGTTTGAATTTCATCATTCGCGACCGGTTCAACTTTCGGTTCAGCCATTAGTGTGTTCTCAGGTTCTGGTTCAACAGATGGTTGCGGTTCGGATACTGGCTCCACTGGTTCGACGAGTTTTGTTGTTGAATTCGCAGCTGTCGTTGTATCAGGCTCATGTTCAGCAACCGTCACTTTTGGTTCAGGCGCAGGTTCAGACTTCGCTTGGGGTTCGGATTTAGGCTCAGTTGCTGGTTCAGGCTCAACAGTGGGTTCAGGCTCTGCTTTTGGTTCGAATTTTGGCTCCGATTCAACAGAAGGCTCAGGTTCTGCCTTTGGTTCGGACGTTGGTTCCGGTTCAACAGAAGGTTCAGGTTCAACTTTTGGTTTGAACATTGATTCGCGTTCGACAGAAGGTTCGGATGTTGGTTCCAATTGAACAGATGATTCAGTTTCTACTTTGGGTTCAGATACTGGCACTGGTTCAACGGATGGTACAGGCTCTGCATTGGGTTCGGATGACGGTTCCGGTTCGACCGAAGGTTCAGGCTCTGCATTGGGTTCGGATGATGGTTCGGGTTCGACGGAAGGTTCAGGTTCTGCCTTGGGTTGGAATACAGGTTCGGGTTCAACAGACGGCACAGGTTCTGCTTCGGGTTCGGAGGTTGGCTCAGGTTCTGCTTTGGGTTCAGAAGTCGGTTCAGGTTCTGATTTGGGTGTAACAATTGGTTCGACCTTCGGTTCGGACTCCAGATTAGGTTCAGGCTCTGACTTCGGTTCGCCGGTGGGCTCAGGCTCGGATACCGTATCAGGTTCATACACCGTTTCATGATGGTGTTCGTGCATCGTAGGCATCTCGGAAGTAATATGGGGTTCGTCCATCTCTACGGGTACGGCTTGCGAGTTGTCTAATTCCTGGTGTATGGGACTGAAGGTTGTCTCGTGTCCTCGGCTTCTTCCTTGAACGCCGTCTTGCGCGTATCCTTCGGTGCCGTGAACGTGAGAAATGTCTTCATTCATGTCGACGTTACTCAGATCGTTCTCGTCGCGGCAACTCGTCCCGTCCGCTTCCAGCACTTTCCCGTTCAAACAAGAGCAAACGAACACACCCTCGGAATAATCGTACCGGCAACTATCACTGCAATTCATTTCACCGTGTTTACAATCGTCGATCAGACGACTGATGTCCAACTTCGACAAATGGTATTTACCGACCATACTGCCAGTCTCCTGCAACGTCTTTTCAACTTCGTTCCTCATCTGCTCGGGCGCTGGTACCGGAGGGTAACTGATCCTGAATTTGACTTCTCCATTCCTGCTGATATTGTAGACTTTGACAACGGACAAGTTCGCCACCAAGTGCAACTTTTCTTTCAAATTTTCTTCAATCTCTTGCGAAACGTCTCTGTAAACCCTCGATTTTGGATTGTCCATGCCTTCCGTCCAGTTGAAATTGTCCAATGTCAATAATCCGTCGAAGGCCTTTGGAACCGTTTCATATAAAGTTTCGTCGGTTGTTTGCCACGGTGGTAGAGTTGAGGCTTCAGGAGGGGGACTAACGGGCGGGTTTCTCATATATTCTTGACTGCCGGATGTTTTGATGTCGCCAAATTGGCGTGAACTTGTGTGTCCGTCACTTTCCAAAGGCTGCGTCTCCTCTTGCGTAAGAATTACACCAGCTGAAAATGAATAAGCTGAATTTATTTACTGTGCGAACATGATCGAGCTGTCAATGAACAAACTTCCGAAATACTTTGACTTTCGCAAAAAGTCACGCACGCAGAATACATTTGCGTGTACAATTAAATACTTTCAACGCTTGACAATTTCAATAATGATCATTAGTTCGAATGTTATACGTACTTGCGGCCAATATGGCAATAATAATAGCAATGGCCAGAACCAAAAGACCGCATCCCCAGCAAACTATTCGTCTCCAGTACGAACTTCGAGACCTTTTGTCCTTAGTGACGTACAATTTTTCTCCTCTGCAACATAAAAAAGTTAGAAGTGAACGTTTGGCAATCGATAAGGGAGCAATGTTTTTTTTTTTTTCTATCTGTATGGGAAGCATTTTGTACAGCAGCAATCGTACCATCATAATCATCTGCGACCAGCCACGAAGTTATAAGAAGCACCTATGTAGTAAAATTATATGTTTTCTATAAACTAAGGAGTCTGTATAATCTAAAACCTAGACATGGGTATAATATAAGTAAATCTTTAGTGCGATGTCTGAATCCCCATAACATGTTTTGCTCCCCAAGCTGTTAGTGTCTTGACGTGCCCACGCGATTTCCATCCTCCAACTCCGTGAAACCCCTGAGTACCTGAGGGCATTCCGCCAGTGGGAATAGTCGACCAGTCCAGCAGTCGGGTCTCTCAGGCTAAGTCCTTCGCGCCCCAGTCCTGGGCCCAAATCGAAACGAACCCCAGCCACAGTCGTTTCAACTTCAGCATCAGGACTTCTGCTATGTTCAGAACCAAAAAATTCGTTCTAACTAGTTTCAGCTCTAAGCTAGCTATCTATCACAACTCTATAAACGCTCTAATGTACGCCATATTCTGCAATAGATAATTGTAATATCGTCGAGCAAGCATGACGGCGAGTCATTTCCTAATGGGACGAGAAGAGGATAGATTTTATATTAATGGAAACCATAGACCGTTTTTAACCTATTAAATTCGATTTTTATGATGTACGATGTTGTCGTGGAGCTCGCGCAGTATTTAATTCTGGCAAACTGCTTATATGCTGGTCAGAACTATATTTATTTTTTATATAGTTGGTTGCTTTTCGAAACGAATCTGTTGACAGTTGAAGGAGGATGGAATGTGCATTTTTATTATATTGAAAAAAGCCGATCGTGTGTTACACAATTAGAATAGCGATCAGGCATGTATACGTAAGCTTCGATCTTTCAAGTCAAGTTACGTATTTTCGAGTCACAGAACAACTACAGAGAGAACTCAGACGATCTACTTTCGCCTGTGCAAATAGTTTTGACGAAATAAAATCAGTCTAAACTACGAGTGAAGTAACGAAACTGGCGTTAGCGAAGTCTTGTTTGATCTAAATTTCTGCGACAGATTTTGTGTAGCGCTAATTTTAAGAAAGCATATGTCTATTTCTAAGTGCATAACATTATTATATACAATGGTTTTACGAACGAATGAGAACCTGAACAAAAAATACATATCTTGATTATGATCAGTGTACAATTTTTTACGATTAAAGAAAGTTATGCTTGTTCAATACATTGGCAATAGATAGACGCTAATGTGTTTTAAAATAAGGATTAATAAAAGAACTTGGTATTTTTATTTATTTCTTACGAACATAATTGTTTTTACGAAATTTAGTTTCATTAACGTAGGTTTCAACCTTTAAATTTCTATTTTATCTATTTCTATTTTATCTATTTCTATTTTCCTTGTGCAAACTTTTTCTACGAAGGATTAACAATCCAAAACCTGTAGCAAAATTAGGTGAAGACGCGTATCGATGTACATAGTTAAGTGTGGAAATTAAAAATTAATGTTACCTGATGTACTTTCTGTGCTCGTTTACGGGCACGAAGTATTCCTCGTAAGGGTCTGCGGGTACCTCGCAGGCTTCCTGGCCTTTACTTTGTGCATTTGCACCGTTGTAAGGCCTCATAGACACCAATTCTAAGTTAACGGCTTCGACCTGTTCCTTCTTTCCATCTAAAAATATCACCAGAGATTGAGTTAATTTTCCAATTACGATCTCAAAGCATGTAAAAAAATGAATTCTGTATCGTTTTTGCAGTTGCTACAACTGACCCTCATACAACATTAAAAGAAACACTTTCTTAAAATTCTTTGTTAATTTTTTTCCTTCCATTCCATTATTAGCTATTCATATATATACTCTACTTTGATCGATTGGCGTGACGTATAAGTGTAATGCGCAGATCAACTATACAATTAAAGTGCGATGAAAGTCTGTCAAGGACATTGCGAATGTACAATCTATGTGACATAGTATTTTTGAAAAATTAGTCACAACGATTACGTTACTGGCGGTTTTATACATACATCGCAAATTTCAGCAGAAACTCTAAGATGAAGCGATTCAGCGGTGGCAATGATAGACATCCATGTACGCAAACATGGCATGACTAAGAATATCTCCGAATTAAATTACCTTGTGGGCCTAAACTTTTACGACCGTTGAGTACGTTGAACACCTCGGAGCAAAAATTCCTCAACCGCGGTCACATTTAAATGTCAACCGATGTTCTCAAGTGTAAGAGACAAAATGTAACCGTCATATGTGAATCGTTGGTTTTATATTCTATCCAAAGAAAAGGAAGACAAGAGTCGTAGAAAAAGAGTTAGCGTCACATTGTTTGAACAGATTCTTACATTCATTATAATAATGGCCTGCAAGGTCAAACGGCCTTCCAATAATGAAATCGAACGCTTACGAGTGGGCTTTGAATATTTGTCAATCTGTGAAAGATAACTTTTGGCGAAAAGATCAAGGTTTGCTGACATGAAGTCTAAAGTCACATTCCTCGGTTTCCAAACTCGCGCAACTATCCGGATCAACTATACATAGATTGGGTGATTACATATAATTTCACGCGATTTTAATCGATTTCAAGTGATTTCAAGTAATTTTAAAGTTACCGCTTTCCAAAGTGGTTTGCGATTTTAAAAAGTGAATACACGTATGACTGTGAACGAATTCAAGAGATTTTAAATGATCACATGTGATTTCAAGTGATTTCACGCGACTCCAGGCGACGTTGTGCGACTTCAACTGATTTCAAGCTATTTTAAGCTATTTCAAAGTGACTACTTTCCAAAGTGGCTTGCAATTTCAACGAGTGATTACACCTTCATATGAAATCACCCTCAATACCCGAATGACCAATCGAAAACATACCATTGCTCTGTATGCTGGCAGCACTCGTGTTGAGGAAACTGGCGTCATTGTTGTTCCCGTTTCCATGAACACCGTTGGACTTTGTGGCGCTCGGCAGTTTCTCTTGATTATCGGCGGGCAATTCTATCCTTGTCTCAGTCTTGTACTGTGGTTCCGGACTCGTTCTTACCGGTTCAACGTAGTGCTGCGACACGAAGGACTGTCGGTGGCCGTTATCGACCTTCTGACTCGTCGCTGCTGAAGACGCTTCGTCGATCGGCGTCCTGTAATCGCTCTCCACGGTTATCTGACTGTTCTGCAAGCTCTCCGTGTGGCTGTTCTCCAGCGTCGAGTTCGAGTTGTCGGAGCCGTGATGGCCTTCGTCGTTCGAAAACGCCGGGTTGTCCGTTCCTCCGTCTGACATTTTTCACGGATTTCGCCCTTCCTTTTTATACCTAAGTCCAGAGTCCAGACCGGTGAGATCTTTCCCCTTTTTCCTCTGTCATGCGGTCTTTTCTGAAACAGAATGTTGGAAGCGTGGGTTTAGATCCAGGGTGCAATTGGAAATCCTTTGCAGCGAAGCAGGAACCAACTTTTTTAGTAACTGTTCAATTTAAAAAGAATGTCTTAATAACGATACTCTCTACCGATACGACTGCGACACTTCGTTTCACATACACAAAAATCACGCCAACGATCAATTTGGATATTCAGGAAAACCCAATCACTTAATGAAAAAATGGTATAATAATTTCATCATTTATGTATACCTAGCCTTTGACTTCATAATGTAAAATGAGTTCCAAGAAGTTAATATCTGCATTTTCATCGACCGGTCTTTCTATTGTGCCTGAGAGATGATATTTTCTGCCGACAACAATTACAACATCAGTGAATCTGTATTTTTTCTCAACAATTTTTAAATTTAATACTTATAAAATAATTTATTCAATTTTAAAGCCAGTATTGAGATCGTTCAAAGACAGAGAATGCAGAGAGAGAATAGGAAGAACGAAAACAGTAAAAACAGAACCGGACGCGCGTCAATAAAACTGTAACAAAATATTCCCTAAAAAAAAAAAATGAATAGATCTTAGATGAGCAATTAGCACATAGTTACGAAATTCATAAATAATCATATTGTAAGGTGAAATATTTATGGAACAAGCAAAAATGTCAGAGTCGATTGCAGTTAAATCGTATACTTCAAACATTTACAGATCAGTAATTCTGTGCCTCGAAGTATGAAGATATTCGTATCCTCCCTAGCATGCAGATGTAAATGTCAACAAAAGTATAAAACACCGTATAATAATTTATGCAGTACTATATCTGTACTAAAATGGATAAATTGCGTATTCAAAAGTCAATGACAGGGTTGTGAAATATTCCGTTCTACAATCATCGGATCGGTGAGAATTGCCGATCCAGCATCACCGTATCGTCATAATATCACACACCGATTGCAGACGGGTATTTTGTCCACTGAATATTACTTCTTCCTGGCAATTTTTTCCCCCCTCAGGTCGTACCTCGGAGGCGATAAACCGGGGCTTCAGAACAGCAAAACGGACGAGAGGTAGAAGTAAAAAAAGATGAAAAAAGGGTGAAAAAACGAATTCACGCGAGCAACTCGGCGCGGCGCGAGTCTCGAAACACCGCGGCAAGCTCAAGCGGTACTAAAACCGGCTGACCCTGAGACGACGACCACAAAGGACTGATTCACCGGGGTTCTGGCTGGCCCCTGTTGGTCTCGACTCGAGACTGGGTTCGTATTATTACCGAGCGTAATTTAGGCCCCGATTTTCTAACCCCGGATCATCGGAACCGCTGTTTACGCCACAGCGCCAAGTTTCGCGATTTCCATGCGGCAGAAAAACGTCCCTGCGATAAATAGGATCATCTACCACCTTCGGGCATGCGATTCTTCGACCTCTCATCCAGGCATTTTTTACTCTCGGACAATTCCTCCGCGTCCCAGCTTGGCAAAGGTCAGGGTGTAACGTGCCGCTGCATCGATCTTGATAAAACGATCCTGTGGCGTGCGGCGAAATCACCGAGAGTTTGCGATGCTGTTATACTCGGTTATACTTATACCCGGGCCGAGTGTCGAGAGGAATGAGAAATTCATGCAGCGAGGAGCAACGCTTCGCTTCGTTGCCCGTGTATCGCGTATATTGTATACTTGGAGTCGTTGCCTCTCTTGCGGGAATTGTTTGAGTCCGGACAATTACGTATCCGGTTCATGTTATACGCGTGTAAATAGTATGACGTGCTTCGATGAGTCAAGAATCAATTATCTTTGGATTATTGTTTATACTGGAAGCCCGTCACGGTTTCGTCGGCATTTAAATTTAATGAAATGAAATGAAAATTCTGTTTGGATTAAACAATCTTGCATACAGTTGAGAATTATTTGAACGAACATTCATAGTATCTCACCGAACCTAACTCCTCACCCAACTCACCTTCTTATCTGTAAGAGTTTAGTCAGCGTTCGCATAAGTGTTGATCCTGATCCGAATTAGCTTGCAAATATCTTTGTATCCCCGACACTAATGATCTGTTTTTAACGAAATGTAGCATAAAATCTGGCCAAATGTTGTAGCTATTTACAGGTGTAAAAAAAAAAATCAAAATTGTTTCAGTAGTTCTGGATTTGTAAACGAACGTACTTCAGAAAGACTTTGACTGTGCGTCTTATATTTATGTAGAAATACCATGAGATAGTTGTTAACATTCAGGAATTCATTAAGTTCCTATATTCGTAAGCTACGAAGATTTTTATAAAAATTCAAAAACAAAGAAATGCTGGAAAAAATCATAAACACGAACCCAGATATCGACTCGTCATTTCAAATCACCTTAAAATCATGGTTAAGAATTGAATAGATTCGGCTGAATTTAATTTCACGGTGATACTCGTTAGGAAAAAGTAGTTTCTACGATTCTGCTCGGCCACTTTTTTTTCATCACATTGGTATCGATAAATATTCAATTTTTCAGCACTCGCGTCAGCTTTTTTTTTTTTTGAAAAAAAGCTATGTTAAATTTACCATCGACGACATCACAATAAATCGCTTTTATCCTTAAGAGTTTTGCGTCATTTATCTATGATTATTGTTTTATGCTTGCGGACTTCTACGTTCCAATCAGTGTGCAGAAAATATTCTGATTTTTATATTCTATTTTTCATTTGATATCGTTAAGAAAAAAGCGAAGATCAAGATCTATGCCTGACAGTTTTGAAGAATTTCGAATATGCTGTAGGAATAGATAGTGCTCAAAATCATATTTGGTTTTCCCAAAACCAATCTGCGTGCGTATACCGAGTAACAAAAAAAGAAAGAAACTAATCGTAAGCGTGATTTCACGCATCCCCGGAGACATTTTTTTTTTTTAGATAAATTCACTGAACGCTGTGATTAAAACTTTCAAAATGTAACGTCGGCTTGGATATAAGATTTTTGGTGAAAATGATCACCAGAGATGTTTAATTTAACAATTTTGATGACGATTTTGTTTGTGGAGATTTTACCGATGAGTTGTTTTTTTTTTTTTGGACGAGGAATTATGTATGCCTGTTTTTCAATTAGCGGAATATTACAGCGTTGGAGTAGGTGGACCTTTTAAGTTACGAATATTTCGTTACGCAAACGAGTTTGAATTACAGATATTCTTGAAAATCAATGCGAGTCAGCGTGTTTACCAGAACTTGGAAAAATTATCTAAAACCCACAAATATTCGCCAAAGATATACTTATTATAATAATAATATACTATAATAATACACATTGCAGATACCAATTGTATAAATATGTCAGTAATTACATCCATGTATAAGTTTGAATTCGAATACGTCACACATTACGCTTCGATACTGTAAAAACGAGCGTGTTAATTGAGCAGTTTGTTTTTCGGGTACTGCAAGTCAATTTCTGTCTTCCGCTTTACTAAATTCGTAACTTTTAATTTGTCAATATTTTTTTTTATGCCTGAGTGCATAGAGATTATATATTTCCTAATTGATTGGAAGATGAGGAAAGAAAATTTACCAGGCATAAAAAATTTTAAAAGTGATAAGATAGATGCTCTGCAGTGTCTCTTGCGGAACCAAAAATGAAAATAACATTAACGAACATTAAAATTTTGTTTAATTTTTTTTTACCGTCGCATAGCACAGTTAACAATATAATTAAAGTCCGAAATTTTTCTAGCGAGGCAGCATATTTTTGGTTTTTGGATTTAACATATTTCTCATTCCAGGATCTGACCAGACTGTGATAAATGACAAATCAGGCGTGTTACGTTACATTCAATGTTGAAACGGATCAGTGTTTTCAATTCATATCAAATAATGATAATATAAATAACGAATTGGAAAACGACTAAAAAACTTATATTTTACGCATATGTTAACGTGAAGATTATGCGGGTGAATCGGTAACACACACATCGCAGATTAATTGCTAGGAATGTGTTTTATAATGGTCGGCTGCATGCACTATAGAAAACCTGAATGACGGGTAAAAATCGCCAAATCGAGTGCTTTTAAAATCGGTTCTCCGTCCTTGAGATCTAATATATACGCTGAGAGAACGTGTAGTGGCTGTTATCCGGTACTCCGTCAGTTATATAACGTTGTGTGCCTAACTTATCGGTAATATAAGTATATCAAGCGTCCGAGTGTAATACGCTACGTATACAGAGACGTGTGAGCGTGTGATGTACGCAAAAATCGTCGCCTTTACACTTTCATCGGTACCCTTACGTACCCTGATACTTTATTCTAAAAATAACGCGCCAACTTGAGAAATTATCGAATTTTCCGATATTTTTGTCACCCCGCAGATTATACAAATTATATTTATATCGGTGTGATAAGGTAGGATAATGGATATGAGATGACGCACGATTTGGTGGGCAGTTTTCTTTGCTTTACATCCGTTACACATATCGACGGAGATCGATTGTGTTGATTTTCAAAATTTTCAAATCCCTCAATAGAATTCTGCAGCAAAAGAAATTTTGAATTATACAGGTTACTGCTTTGGTGTGTTGCATACAGTTCTTGACTATTTTCATGTTTTACCTTCAAGTTGAAAGAAAATGGTGCATGCATGCACATCATTACATGATTCCGTGAATTTTCATTCTCTTCGTTGTATAGCCTCATTTATGACGAATCGAAATCGAATTTACTTGCCAGCCAAAAAACTGTTTTGTACTAATTGTAAAATATGCAAAGAAAAAGGACAAAGCATTCGTCTTCTAAAATTTTCAGCAAAAAATAATTACGTTCTTAGTCTTTGACAATGTTTACAACATCTAAATCATTAACGATTATGCCATCATGCGTAAGAGCGTGAAATTTTTTGCTCTCTTCAACGAGTATTGTAAAATGAAAATTTTCTTCAATTAAAAACGTCCAGGCTGCCGTAACATCGATTTTTTTTTTCCAAACAGTTTTTGACGATGAAAGGGTGATTCAATACTTTTCATCTGAAAAGATGGCTTCAATAGAAATCCGATGATTACGTGGTTTTTGTTAATGCGACTTTCCAGTCCCGAAATATGATCGAATGAAAATTCTATAATTTCAAGAATTGGCAAAGTTTATCTGCTGAAAAATGCGGAACGGGAACTCGACTAATGTCGAAAAAATCAGGGGTGATACTTCACAATGTGGTTTATAAAAATCCCTCACGGTAAAGAAATCGAAGGTGTCGAGGTCTGCTTATAAGTACAGATAAAATTCGTCCGATACTAATATCTGGCAATCAAAATGAAATATATCTGTTAAGAATTGGGAAAACCGACACTTTCTTATCCGTGTAAAAATCCACACCTATCCCAAACTTGAAATTGTGTGAAAATTATAAAAATTGCGTTTAATTCATCGCGCGGTTCGCCTGAAAAAGATTTCATAGCATTTACACACAACAAAGAATTTCCAATAACCGCAGGTTACAAGTCATTGTTACACATATTTTCTAACCTGCATAATACACGTGTTACGTGTATTGCATAACGCACACCCGGTTATGGAATAATAGCCGGCACGGCGGCATGCATCATGGCCGAATTAAATACCTACAGTGACGAGGATTACTTCTCCCGCTGGTTGTGAGATACATCGCGTGGATGAGAAGATAATGCACGAACAACGCGATTATAACCGACACACGGGCTTGACTTACAACGCGCTGTTATTGCGTAGCCGTATTTCTCTGTGTATATTGCCTATTATATGTATACTTGAATGACCTATGACGCCGGCAAATGTGGGGGAGCATCTTCACGGTTTTAAGAATGCATAGTATAGGTGTTATACCTATATTTTGTACAAGAAGCCGTCCTTACACCGGTTGCTCGGTGTTGCTTACTCGACCGGATTACCTAAGTTACTTTCTAGACATTCCGCGCGAGACAATATTACCTACCTCCACGGATTGTGTTCACGGGTATTGGTGATCGCACACTTCTATATCTGCTGCACGGTGTAACTTGAGTGCAGATGTCGATATTGAACGTGATTGAAATTTTGCACGATGCGAATGGGCTGTAAGATTCGAATTTTCAAATCGTGCACTGTGGTTCGCATGTATTTGAAAACGGGAGAACATTTTTTCAATCACTTTCATTCCGGTCATTATTTTTTTAGAGTTGAAATATTATGTTTCTTTTTTTTCTGTTAACGCATTCTTTGAATTGTCGTCTTTGTCGTAGAAAGATGTGGCGAGAAAAATTTTCTGTGAGAATTGAAAATATTGCTCTGGTTCCAATTTCTTACGGAATTACATTGGAAAGAAGAAAAGGTATTGAAAAAAGCTTACTCCAAATTCTGTCAAATTAATTCAAATCGGAGTCGCAACAATGGAAGAAAATATTGTAATTACCGTACATCCAAATTGAATTGTAATTTTAACTAAATATCTCTAACAGGTACATATTAATGAATACGTTTGCAGTATAATTTACACGTGCCTACACGGAAAAATAAAAAAACGATATAATTATGCTGAATAATTATAGATGTATTTTAACTACGATTCTTCTGGTTCGACAAGAATTTTTGTGAAAAAAATAACACGGACATATCGTGCAACTATTTTAATTCCCTTTTCCTTTCGGTCCTGTAACTTGGAACAATAACAATGAAATTCGGTGCGAGGACGTGGCCGCCAGGCGCCATGGCTGATCAACTTTTCACTACGCATACATATAAATATGTACGCACATGCCTGTGTATCGCCATGCATGTACAATTTGTATAGAAATATTTCAACAACCAGCGGTCGATTGGTCACCTTCGACTTCCTATATCGAAATATAAAACGGTCCGATCGCTGCAATAACACGCTGGAAGGGGAGTTGTGACATTTTAAAGATTTCCGTGACCGGTTTCTTTCGGCTCTGTAAACAAAATAGTTGTGCAGTCATGCACGTCAAGCGCAAGTATGCAGGTATTGCCAGACACCCACAGACGCCAGTTTCTACGTATATTTAAATACGTTATGTAGGTATTATAATTCACCGGAGAATGTGGCATATGCGGTCCGATAAGCGAGAAGAGAAGAATGCCGCTTATGCGGACGTTGAAATCACCGCGTAGCGAGTGGGGAAAATAAATAAAATACGTGTCACCGAGGAGGAATACCTATCCTGACCAGTCGTTGATATCCCCCCGATGCATATATGCATGCTACAGCCACACGATATACGTGTCTCGGACGAGGTGTGATCATGGGTATGAGATATGCATCATATAATGGGGAAAAAAGACGCGATGAGCGTTCAATTTCAGCCGTGGTATAATATGGGCACCTTTGGGTGCTAGGTATATACGAGGTTATCTAACGCGAGATGAATTATTAATAAAAATCGCCTCTTTTAATCATTCGAACAATGCGGTATAAGGCACATAGGCGTGCATGCGGGTTACATACCCAAGGGTATGTCGCGTGCTTGTACACACACACACACACGCGCGCAAAATATACATACACATGTAATCGTGAAACATTCAAGAACAGGGTGCGCCTACAGCTGTAACACTCTCGACTTATGCGTCACCTCGGGTTAAAAAAGCGAATTCCTATTATCGAAGGAAATGATTCGCGTAAAAACGATCTATGTCCTTGTCTATTATAGCTGGATACAGGTATTCTTATGCCAGCATACTATTTATATCGTAGATTTATACAGGCATGGCTCCCTTTCTCCAGGAGACACCGCAGAATTGCTGCAGGGCGTGTCACCGTTTCTCGAATATGCATGTAGCTAAGTATAAGTATTTTATTACACATCTTCCGTACATTTATAGATATATAATATTTTACCGCCCACTATCGTCAGCTTGGCTTGGAAGTTTTGATACTCGCTTGAAAAGCTTCGATTGGGCCGAGAATATATGATTGTATTTACACACTGAGGGAAATTTAATTTGCTGTATGGTTGTTAAAAAATTATATTCAAATTTGTACTGTTCACAATAACGATTTACTTTATGGTTATTGCAAAATTAGATCTGTTTCTTTAGTTTACTACGTTTGTTCAGTTAAATAAGTCCTTGACGTGAATTTATTGTTACGACAACATCAGATTGTCACCATGAAAATAATTCAGGACTGTACAGTAGCCATAATTGCGAAAAATAAAACTTCGCTATTTGACAAAATTGATCAAATAAATGATTTTCAAGCTGACAGATTGACCAAATTTTTGTTTTTATCGTCCAATTTATCTACAAACGGCGCTTAGAATACCTACAACGTGTATAATAATGGGACACATCCATCTGCAGAGTGTAGAGCTATTATTAATGTATTTTCCGCTAACGAGCGTGTAGCCGAGAATTGTGCAGATCTTGGAGCAGTACATACATATATAGGTATGTAACATGACGGGTTAAGGGAAATACAAATAATCCGGTTATTATGCCAAGCGCGTCTGTTGAAGCCGACGACGATAATTAACTGAACCATTACAAACTTAAAACGGGTAATTCACCGCGTGCGGTTTTTCTTGCGACCGGCGTTGTTCGTTCTTCATTAATATTGTATGTAGTGTCATTCGGGATAGAATGAATGGCACGTGCTCAGCACCGGAGAAGAGCATCCGCGTCTCGGCCATTACGCATTTTATATCGTTTTATCCCATGCGTCATAATAAATTTAATTCATTGGGTACTCGCAGAGGAAATCTCTGCATCACTTGTTCTTCTTCTTCTTTGTATTGCGTTTTTTTCTTTTCCTTATTTTTCTTCATTATGATATCATCGAGAGAGAGAGAGAGAGAGAGAGAGAATAGGATAGAATAGAACAAATTTGATTATACTAGGGTAGCAAACCCAGAAGTATAAATTAACAGCCCAATAGCATAGAAATACAAATTTTAAACTTAAAATAAACTTAAATCTAAGAGAGAGAGAGAGAGAGAGAGAGAGAGAGAGAGAGAGAGAGAGAGAGAGAGCATACTTGACGTAGTCTTGTCGTGCGATTCGCTTGCGTTTTGAAACGTTCAATGCTCAGCCGAGTTTTGTACGTCTAATTAATACATCTTCGCATCACGTCGAACACTCTCGAAATTGTTATTTCAATATTGCCGGAATCGTGACTTTATTCAAATACAGATACGTGCGATTAAGCAAAGCAGCCAATCGTGACGATGTAAACTTTTCCAATCGGTATAATTAACTGACGATTTGATGATTTACTTTATCGGCGTTACGGCCGGGTCGATGAACTGAAAACTGTATCTCATAATTTTTTAATGTATGCAAAATAGTTTAAAAAATACCGTCTTTACAACTGCGGCTTCATATTCGAATGAACGAGACAATTCTCAACAGTGATGAATATCGAACAAAGTTTTAAATTATTTTTTCATTTCATCTTTCGACATTAGTCCATCATCGAAATATCGATGCTTGAAACAGTGTTGATTTATAATGATGAGTTTTTCATTAGCAATATTTGAAAAATCATTTCTTTATTACCACACTATTATCTACTGTTTTACAGCCTAATATAACCTAACTTCGATTGATATGCGGAGCTTATTTTAGTTTCAATATTCTCGTATTTATGATTGGAAAATCAATTAAGTTGGAAACATATAAGCATTGATGATATATTCGAGCGGGATACTTTCTAAAACAACATCTGTTTCAAAGATAAAGAAAAAACTGGCATCGTTAAAAGACTTTTTGTCAAAATTTCGTATCTGATGGAACAAAAACATTTCAACTAAGAAGACTTTGGTGATGACTATCTATGTCAAACTAAATGTACTCTAAATGTAGTCGCAAATTATGAGCATAAGTTGTAATTAGAGTCCGATTTCATGTGCGCATCAGTCTAAAAGCCTTCTTATTTCTGCTCGTCGTAATTTCGCAAGGTAATAAAAAAACAGGACTAACCTGGTTCCTAAATAAATACTGGCTCTGGTTGGCGCGAACGTTATACACCGCATCTGGAGAATGTCGGCTGCAGCCTTTCACCGTACATTTGTTTTTCCCAATGTTCAATTAGCGGTCGGCCGCGATGCGATGTGTTTTCGAAGAGCTCGAACAACCGTCTCCGAGCGATTCCGAGCGTACATTCGCAGTTGAAAGCTGCAGAAACGTCCTTGGACATTTCGTCCTTGCGGAACCGCAGGATCATCTTTCGCTGATCAAAATGTACGGCGCATTCGGAGCTGCGTCGTACATATCAAAATTAACCGACAGGGATCTGGCGATATTCGTAGGTGATGGTCAAAAAGTACATAATGGCCGTTGGGTGGCTTAGGATTTGTTGCTTGGATTTTATATTTTGAGCTTGCACCGTAAAAAACTAGTATAAAAAAAATAACAATCATGTCATGTAATATATATACGTGACAGCAAAAAATGGAAACAGATATAGATTCGGCACATTAAAACCTTTATATGTATAATTTTTTTTTTTTTTTTTTTGCCAGATTTCGTTGCAGACCTGTGTAATATGACGGTTTGACCATTGATTCACGCTTCACAGGGTTAAAATTATTCGCAAGAGAAGATGTGTTATTACAGCTGCCGTAATATTTCCATGTGTCAAAGTTCGATATAAAATTAATCATTTTATCAGGATATCAGATACAAAATCGCACTATTTTACCTTTTAGAATTTTTTCACAGTCCCGTTCTTTTACTACCTTATCGCATATTATGTATATAGTTATATTACGTCTGTCTAGAAGAACAGAATTAACTTTTTTTTTTTTGACACTGGCTCAAAAAAAAAAAAAAAACACCAGTTTATGTACAATTTCAGGTAAATATGTACGATGAAATTAGTTAAAACATAAATTCTTTAAATACCTGTAGAATAAACGTTGGAACAAATTTTGACGACGGTGCTATATCATATATTTTCCGTCAATTCTCTAGGTATCTTGATTCTCGCTTTTTTCTTCTTTTGACCGTATTTTAAAATAACAAGGATCGAGTGACGGGATTTCTGAACATTCGTCGTCTTGCCCGTTCATTCGACTTTTCGGCCTCCACCCATCGAGGATACCATCGAATACAGGGGCAGCCGAGACTCGGGTTCCACATCGCGCCGGATCGGTTTGATTAGAAAGTGGGACAGCCAGTCGGACTGCAGTAGCAGCTCGTGCCACAGCCCCCGGGGTTAGCCCAGGCTTACATAAAGCCCTGCGCGCGTACTTGCGAAGTCTCGGCTGTCGCCGGGTTCGCTCGAGGTGCGCGCAGGCGAGCAAACGCTTGCGGATTAGGTTCGTGCGCAGCGCGCTGGACCAACAGCCGCGGGCTCTGCGCGTGCGCACGGCGCCGCACATGCGGGCAAATCGCATTACGGCCAACACCTACGCGTCGCGCAAGCCTCGTTTGCCCACACACTCTTTTATTCCATGCATACAGACACGAGCCGGCGACATTCCTCATCCGGCTACCGCGGCGATTCTCTTGAGTTTAGAGACGCAAACTGACGCTGCCTGCGCCGCCTGTGCCAATAATCCTGTGGATTTTGCTCTATGCAGAATATACTCGTTAACGGACTCAGGATGTGTAGCGTCAGAGAATTTTTGGGGAACCGGATAGTTTTAAGAAATCTTACCATGCAGTCTGGATAAATCAGGGAGCTTATGTCGGTGAATTCCTGGATAGTTCCTTGGAATTTTTACGATTTTGTTTCGTTATACCTCAAAGGCAAATATTATAAATTAAATTTGTAGGAAACATATTGGTGTGAAAAAGTCTATGTGTATAAATTGAATTCCCAGCCTTTGTGAATTTCACGAAAAATTTCAAATCTTGCCAATAACCGAAAACTCAGAGTAATTCACTCTGTTCAATGCGTGTTACATTCTCGAACTGAACTATTTGTTTGGGTATGATTTGTTTCATCCTCGAAGGGGCGGACGTGGGTAAGACGGGGGTGGGGGCACGTATGACGTAGGAGTAAGCGACGTTTGGTGTCTTTCAACCAATTTATCGTTTTTCTTATAATGTTCCCTCTAAATAGTTTATGTGACACTGATATAATATTTGAACCTAATAATTCGAATACAGGTGTTAATGTCAGCAGAAATTAGTGCACCGGCAGGTGAGAAGAGAATTTTTCAATTAGCGCTTATATTTCTGTCACGATTTTTGTTTTCGTTATAAATTAGCTACCGGGGCAAGACGGGACAATGCTATGAACTGTAACCCATCTTGAACCATGCCATATTCGTAGGCCAAATACAGAGGTACCGTGCATTTTTTACCCATTTGTCTGTATCTCACTGTAGGTACTAAAATCGAATACCTCTTGTTTTAGGATGGTGAGAAACTATCCCCACTAGCGTTTCCCGTCTTGCCCCACAGGCTCTACTAGTTTCGATTTTTTAATTTTTATAATGAAAATTGATTAAACTTGAACGTCAATTGTAAGACTGATTGCCAAAGAGCTGCACATATCTTATTAATATAATATTAATTAGTGAAAATAATGTGTTTTATTTATGTTCAAAGCTTAATGTCCCCGTCATGCTCCACCCTTCCCTACCTACATGTACCTATCATTGCCTATTGTCTTCAAGTAAGAATGACGAATGTTTATTGAAATGTTGAGTAACTCAGATTGAGAAAAATTAAATGAAATTCAAGTAAGGTTGACTATTTCAAGTTGCAATCAAGACATTACGCATAATTTTACCAATTTGCTTGAAAATAGTGAATTTCTTTGGTAAGGATAGACAGTTGAAATATATTCTGTAAAAAATCAATATTTTCGACGTAAAAGTGGGGAAATGTCCGAGAATTTGATGAGCCATCGAATCTAGATACTCGGTAATACTGAAATTGAGTCTAGCGGCGGTGGGTATAAAGTAGTGTACGAAGAATCTGACGGAAGAAAGAGTCCCCGCTTAGTCTGAACAAAAACACACTTTCGTTTCGCACGAGGTTCAAATTAGTAGGTACAACGCGTTAACGTAACGAAACGTAATTGCAACAAGAAACCATTGTTTTGTAATTTGAGAATTACTTTGAAAGAGTTATTAGTTTCCATAATACGAATACGTTTGCTTTAATACATGGATATGCACGGGTTACTGAATTTTAGACAATTCTGTAGCTGTAAAACATTGATTTTAGGTAAAAAAAAAAAGACCGTATCATTATAAAATTTGTCTTACGAATATGTATAAACCTCATTACCTTTTTTCGATTTTGTTTTTACGGATTGCAATGAATGATGTGACATCTAACTTCATAAATTTTTACCTCCTTCGAATGATTTTAATGTCGTGTCCAGGTATCCGATTCGCGATTCTTGTTCTTTTTTAATTGCTTCGTTAAGTCCTGACTTAAGCCTCATCGTTTCGCATGTATATGAAAAAGTCCAAAGTTATCGCGGGTGAAAATGTAACACTTTTCGTAATTTCTAGAAAGGTATTTGAGGACACGAATTTTGTCAATAACGACTAGCTAATATCGTCCGGATATTTTACCGTGCACAACAGACTCATGCCAATGAGTTTTTTTCTTCCTTATTTTACTAATTGCATCTTTCGGACTTGAAATAACTGTAATTAAACAATTATTACGGGCTATTATTTCTTTACTTTGTATTAACCTACGTAACGAGTCAGTCTGAAGAGTACTTAGTTGCATACAGTTTCGTAATGCAGGGTAGTCTGTGTTAATGCGTTTTTGAAGCGATCCTTATCACTAAGTGAACATGTCTTCAAGGACTCGTTTGTCTGAATTGGCGCAATTCCTGGTTGACTGGCTGATGTGCCGACGTGTAAGTTGGTAGTTGAAGTGAGATATTATTATTTATTTAAATAATTAATATTGCGCCACTGCAATAATGACCTGGCTGCAAATTACAATATTTACACTTAACGCGACTGCTTTTCTGTCCCCCCGATCGGAATCGGTTAAAAACTGCCGACCGGAGAAGATTTATAAACGACGACGGCCTTGAAACGGCGAAAGACGTAGAATATAAAAAGAAACCAAACACGATATACGTAATTTGCGAAGAATTTTGTGACCTCCGTGTCCCGACGAATTTTGATTCCTAACATTAACCGCTCGGGCTGCGTTTCGCATTGTAAAAGGACCTCGTCCCGCGTCTTGAATCATTATTAGCTCACCGCGCGATCTCTAATGTATTCCGAACACAACTGTACAACCGACATTAATCAATCAAACGGATCGATGAATTGCGAAACAAATTTTTTATAAAACGGCTTCACCGCCGCCACAGAGAACTGATCCGAACTTTAATTATTACGTCAACTTGAGTATAATATTATAGACGTATGTAGATCAACGAATTATGAATCGCTTTCCCCAATCCAAAAACCGTGAGTGTGTATTTGAAGCGCAGGTGGGCAGGTGGGCAGGACATATATTGTAATCGTGCAGAGATTTTTATTCGATCTCGATTGCAGACAGCACGTGCCGCGGTAAAAATTTTTGCTCGACTTTCTTGTGCGTGTCTCAAAACTGACAGGAATAAAAGAAGAGATCGAATAAATCACGCGTATGCCGTCATTAAGGAAGACAAAAAATTCTGTCGAATTAAAAATACTGCGCGTAGTGCGAGTGAGTTCCACGTGTTTTTCATCCGTGGCCAGTTTCTGAACACTTGAGATCCAGAGATCACGTAACCCTGAATAATATGGCAAGTCCAGTTTTCGCACGAGATATGTACCTACATATATTTTCAAACGGTACTGCATTTCCTGCATCCGCACAGGTATATTATCCGAAACTCTTTATACCGCAGCTTTACGTCAGTTCAGCACTTGCGGTGTGTCGACTTGGCGGAATAATTATAAGCTTCGCCACAACCACCGATGGTGCCGGACTAAATAATTCCAGCAAAAAGTGGATCTCGATCCTTTCACCTTTTTGTCGGGGCGAGTTAATCGGCCGATGGCGACTTCTCGGTCTCCTTCATTGGGTTGCATTCCTCTCCGTTACTTCGCCAAGATTCCGAGTATGCAGCAGCATAGTGCACCTAGATGCACCTTCGTTTCCGTTCCACACTAATGCCTCGTGCAACACGCACCGGAGGCTACAACAGGACTCGAACGCCTCTTCTTGATGAGCTACGAAGACGATGAGGCTGAGGCTGATGCACATGGCTTATGGTTAGTATTCATCCCGGCGTTTCGTCAGCCTCTCCTAAGTCTCGTTGAGTTAGCCTGACGTAAACCGACGATGATAATGTTCTTGCGCAGTTTTGGGTAAGCTAACCGACGGCTAGACCCGGCCAAGTCAAAGACTTGGAACTATTCGAGGGGACTATGACGAAGTATAGATTTGGTGGAGGTGTTAATTACACTTTCTGCGACCAAAGCGAAAAGGCCACAACGTCAGAAACTTCAGGCTTCGAGAAAGACAGTTTCGTTTACCGATAGCTGCAGTTAACTGCAATTATTATCGATGAGAACATTTCAGTTTTCTTGATGTATTTGGCAAGAAATATTCACTCGACGTGGCCTGCGGCTTCTTTTCTACAAACGAGGTTTATTTACCGTGGAAAACGGACTATCTACTTCGACATATGAAGTTTCAGAAGCGATCGCCCACTTACGCCAAATGATTCCAAGTGTTCAGTGACGTGGGTCTACGTGAATACGAGTTCATTTAGAAAGTTGTTTGACACCGAATGATACCAAATGCTCAGTCATGTGAGTTCACATGATTTCGAGTTCGTTTAGGAATGAATTTGATTTCAGCGATGCTTTCAAGAACGGTCGATCGATGCTCCCTACAAAAGAAAGCACCGATTGCAACGATACCGAATAAACATTCCCTCCGTTTGCCAGAACTAATTCGTACCAACGAGTCCAATGGAATGGCATGCCAGTGCAGCAAGAGTTGGAGCAAGCTACCGAGACGCGGAGGCACGAAGCTACCGAAGCAGCGCAAAACGAAAGGAAAGTGGTTACCATAGAACGACCTTGCCGCAATGAAGCTGTCCGGATTAGTTGCCGAGCTAGAATCGTACCCGGTGCTGTGCGAGCGGCACGTTTACAGGCAAACGTTAACGTGTTGATCTAAGGATGTTTCACAGGGGCGAGAAGGTAGGAAGTCAGGTAAGAGAGTGCCGATTTCGGTTTCGTTGATTGCGGCAGGTGAGGATAAACGGAAGTCGTCGAGGCCTCCAGGAATCGGCGCGTCACGTACGAATTTGCAAACGGGCATCGGGATATGGAAACACCGGAACTCTCCATGAGTGGTTGAGGAGATGAATGGCGATGCGCCTTCGGTCGTTGGGTGATTTTTAATGGCGTCCTTCACGCTGCAGAGCAGCCTGCAAATGTGTTCGATTCGCACAGTTGCGGAATTGCAATCGTGTGACGGTGACGACGACGACGACGATGACGATGACGATCGTGTGTTGCGACGGTGTGACCTTGCTGAAAATTGTGAGCGCCTGATGGAAATGTGTATGATTAATTAAGCGACGACGTAACTCGGGTGTTAAGCAGGCGGTAAGATTGCGTGGGCGAGTAATTACTCGAAAAACTTAATGCGGGTCAACATTAATTATTTTAATGATAATAATAAACATTATTAAGCTGATGAGCTTCTGATTACAGGGGTTACAAAATTCACGTCCAGACCAAAGACCTTCTTCGTCATTCGTGAAGCGACAATTCTCGGGTACTTGAAAGAAACGAAGATAAAAAAAAAAAAAAAATAATTGATACCGACGCGTCATTTGATGAGTGAAGACATTTTCGTACAATTTTTACAAAACAACATTCTGAGACTTATTTTCACCGCTTTGAAGCATCGCTAATTTCAGTATAAGACTGACAATTGGATTGAAATTCAAGGAATAATTAAAGAACGAATTAAAACGAAAAATGTCGCAAGTCAAGTTTTCCAACCTTAAATCAGATCACTCCTCCAAGGTGTAACGAAATTTATCATAAAGTATCGAACGGTTTTCTGTTTTTAAAGAACGGTGCTGGTTGATTAAAGAACTTTCACAACTTTCAGTCTTAGGTGACAAAAATTAAAATATACCCTCGATTAATTTTTGAGATGTTTTCAATTTGTATAAGTTGAAGATATTTTTGAAACAAACTTTCCCAATTCATAGCGAAATTCATGCCTCACCGACCTTTAAGAGATTGCACACAAAAAGTATGTGATTACAACAAAAATCTCGATTCGCGAACTAATTCTTAGTACAAATAATATTCTTTGAACAACTCTCCCGATCAATGAACCGTTCCAGACGGTCAAGTCTATAAAACCATTGATCTCCAAGTTACGTAACAGAATTGAACGGTTCACTCAATAAAGTCCGCTTGTTCAGTTCACAAGTAAGGCCGCAGCACGAACAGGTTAAAATCATAAAATGCGCTTTTAAAGCGTTAAGTGTTGGCGCCTGACGTGGCACAAAAGTGTATCTAAAACGGAACACCCGAGTCCAATTACCCGTTCGGCCTGGCCATAAGCTGATTAGATACGGCAAGTCCCGTTAAAGCCTGTGCTAATGTTGAAAATATCGACGAAACTGCACGTCTCCTGAGTTTCGATACGAAAAGTAGATGCAAAAAGGGAAACGGCCGATCCTGAAGTGGGCAACTTTGCATTTCAAACTGCTCTCCTTTCAGGAAGCGAAATCGTACGTATAAACCTGATATACACCGCAGTCGTAAAACGGATCGTTTGCCGTGAGACTCGGGATGTTCGCTGGCCTGGGACGAGTTCGCGTTCTGCTTTATGACAGATCGGAGATTCAGGAAATAGCTGGCATCCGTCCATGAACGACATGTGCAGACGCCGCCTACACGTCTATTCACCGAGTGTTGTTCGTACGCAACGGGCCTGCTCGCCGCCTGCACCTTTACTTTCATGGGGCCCAGCCTACCGCCTCACGTCCTGGCGATAGTAACCATATGGCTTCGTGCCAGGACTTACTGAGAAGGCATGGCGTACCTGCTTTCTGCTTTCCGTTTCTTATTTCTCGGTATATGGCGTGTGGAATGGTAAACGGGCCCGGGACTTGGGGGGTCCTTTTACATGTCCTGCGGGGACAATTCCTTCTGTAACCACTTGACGACCAGACTCTGACTACGGTGTCATTGAAACGAAAAACAGAGTAGATTCGAAAAACGTTTCTCATCCGTCGTCGCCACATTCTTATCGTGTTGTACGATGTTATGACCACAAACGACACCAAAGATCGTACTAAATTACTAACAATGATCCGTTTACCAAGTGCTAAAAACTTGTGGCAAAAAGTTACTCGGAGACGGGTTGTATAAGTCACGATTAACCGAGTTATACAAGAAGTTAGATGTCACGTTCATGAATACTGCGTTTTTTGAAGGTGGCCACTAGTGGTATTGCAGTGTCCAAGCATGGTGCATCCAACTATCGCCTACAGGTGAAAACTTTCCGTTCCTCGTGCAGTTTCACATTTTGTATCACATGCACCGTATGCATCGCGCCCACTCACAATCAGCGCGAATGCAGACGTACGTACCTGTTTCATTCTGCTCGAATTGCAGGTGTAGAACCGGTTCGACGAATAGTGGCGAACAGTCGAATCGTTTATTATACTCTCAAGTTCCTGGGCTCTTTTTACAGATTAGCAACAGCTGGCTGTGATCAAGATGGTTCGCAATTCAGACACCGAGAGGTAATTGTTGTTGTTTTTGTTGCAGTCAATGTTGAACGAATTATGCAATCGAGGACGTTTCGGCAACGCTTCGTTCCCGCCGATGGGATGTAATTGCTTCTGTCGTTCCAGTGAGGTATTCTTCAAGGAACCATCACCGATCCGTTCGGGAAATGGGTTCCGGATACGTTGGAAAAATTATTTACATTGCTGAGAATTGAAACGTAGGTTCATCCCTGACGTTACGCTCGTTACGACCGCAGTAAAAAATTGGCAAATTCTTGCGGCTTCTCGATCGCGACGATCCCTGATCCGATCTCAGCCTCGCAGTCTGGCACATGCAGCGTGTTTGAACGAGCTTGCGAAGCCTTTTATTTTGCCGCATGCATGCGCCGATCGGTGGCGGCCATCTGGACTCTCGATAAGCCGCAATGGTCAACACGATCTGATCGGACGTTGGCAGTAAGTGAAAGTATCGCTTGATCGCTTTACAAGTATAAAGTCCGCCGTTCCGATCTCTGCGTAAACGCTGCGGTTTATTACTCATACTCCGAGCAAAAGGATAAATTGACAATTCTACCTGTTCGGTTGAACTGTAACACGTAGGCATAAAGAACGCGATTTAATTTACATGTGGTTTAACGCTCCATACCGCATAGCTTAAATGAGTTACGTTTTTATGCCAAGGTGTCGAGATTATTATTCTCAAAAAGTTGGCGACACTTGTTTAAGAATATACGACGAGTTGATTTTAAAGTCTGTTAATAGCAGTGCGGGTACTCTGATTTTTAAAGATCCAGTCTGGCTTTCATCCGCAAGATTCTGTTTCTCTCTCTCCTTCGCAATCCAAATTTTGAATAAATTCTGAATGTACTGTGCAGAATAACTTTATAAAACTGTACGTGTTCAGCTGGTTTTTCATACACTCGTGCAAACTCTTCTCGCACAATCCTCGAGGTTAATGCAAGTGAAACGTCGATCGATGATAAAAACGTGAAGCCATGAGCTACGTTGGAAATATAATTTTATACGTATATCGTTGACTGCGGTCGAAGGCAATCAATGCAATACCTACGAGGCAGAATGGCAGTTGATACACGCTCGTTCGCTTCGGCTATAATACTATTTGCGAATAAATTGACACTTCCACTTCTGTTATATAATACCAGATTTAATGGAATTGATTATAGTATGTGCGCGATTTCCGGTGCTGATTTGACACATCGTCCAAGTTCCGTATTACATAAATGGACAATTTATCACGCTGAGTTCAACATCGTTGATTGATTCGAGTTGTCGGTGAATAAGTTTCTTTGGGTGTAAAAGACGACAGTTGAGGAAGAATTATAAGATTTTTCCCGGTCTTATTAGTTGTCAATTTCCATTAAACGATGTTTAAATTGAATCCAACAGCTGGCGAAGCGGGACGCTACGTATTTTACACTACCGAATTAGAACGCCGCTTTTTCAATTCAGCATTATAATGGTACCATCACTCCGATCGAGTGTACGCGTTAAAATTATTCCCTCAGAATGCGTCATCTTGCCTCAGGACCCGTGTCAACGGCGTTGTTTAACAGTATTGAAAATTGTCTAAACTCGAGGAACCGGTCGTGAAATCGTGAGGCACGTATATCAAACATGCGGGTTTACACTCGTATAATTTACACGTAGACAATGAACGCGTACAGCGATACGCGATAAAAAATAAATGTGTAGAAGCGTCCGGTGCACATGTCTCCTAGTCAACGAGGCAAGTGTTTTTTTTTTTTCGAAATTCCTCGTAAAGCGTGTTTCAGGATGGTACGTGTCAGGATTTCACAGACTGAACGAATCTCTGAAAAACAACGTGCAAATTTATCAGTCAATACGAGTATTCATTGGTTTGGGGCATTCGGTGAAAATAGGGTGCGTCATTCTTGCAGCAACGGGCTCCGGGGAAACGATTATGTGAATGAATGAATCGGCGGGACCGTCTGGATCAAAAGTTAGGAAAAGAGAAACCACCGTTTGAAAAATCTCTAGAGATGTTGTTAACGCGAATGATAGTGAACGAGATTAGAACAATTCAATCTTACTATATGTGAGAAAAATGAATTATTTCAACAAATTATCGAATAAGACAAGCTAAAATATCAACAATTTGAGAAAAGGTTTTGGTAATCAGGAAATTACAAATGCTTGAACACTGGTGTGTTTGATCTGAATCTGAAGTTTTTAGACTTATTTTGTTTACCGTGAAGTTCCCGATAGAAAAAATTTTACAGTCATCTCCGGAGTGCATAAAAGTTGATTGAGATTTTTGAAAAAGTTTTTTCTATTTCCCTAACGCTTGATTCAAACGGTCCGGTGGATCCATCCTTAAAGGGGATCCAAATTCACGCGGTAGAGCAGAGCCTTTAACCCTGGAATTTATTTACACCGTTCCTCGAGGACCGAATCCGCCTTTGTAACCTCGTCTCCATTAATCTCGCAGGATTATATCGAGTCAAGGAACGTCCATGCAGCCACCGGCGGTCGGCATTGAGTGACACTCATATAAATTACACGATGGCTCGTTCGGCGCAAAGAACCGCTTCTTTAAATCTCAACATCGTTTCGTCTAACTTCGTCTCGATCAAGTCAGATTGCATCGCGTGCAATCGTTCAGGCTATCATTCTTTCGGCATTTCAAAAAGCGAGTGCCGATAGCGATCGTTGGACGCTATGAAAAAAATCGGCTTCCTTTTTCAGGAATACGATACGACTGCCGAGTAAATGTCATTTCATTTCCCGAAAAAACTCGTCTTCCAACATGACCGTGTACCTACGTAAGTTTTGCGAATTCGTGTCAATTTTCGCGAAACATTCCGAGCCCGAAAACAGTTATTATTTATTATCGTTGTCGAAACGGTAATTCCTCGACGTGCTGTGCAGGAGAAATCGCTTCTTAAACCGATTATTATACATATACATACGCTCGTGGACCACTCGCTTACGTTATACTCGCCCGGTCTTCGCCTTTCATCGACCTTTTATTCAGATCAGACATGCCGTCCAATTGGCCGTGCCCGGATTTTTCTCTAACGATCTCGCGATTGTGCGTGTAGATCGATGTGAAAATAATTATCCTACATAACGCACAAGTCGAGTGTGAGGAATGGGATCAAGGCCAAGCCTCGTGTAATCTAAGCTCCAAGGCGGTCGAAAAGGTTCGAACCGTCATGACAAAGTTGACTCGTCTAACGTTATTCGCGGTAAATAAGTCTAGACGTCACAGATCGCGAGGCTATTGATACACCGCACGATCCACGTACGTACATCAGCGTGTATCGAAGCACGTATACTCGTATACCGGGAAGAATAAAAGATCCTTTACATCGGTAGGCGGCGTATGCCGAATGATCGGAGCTAATGCACGCTTCGTTGGTTGGAAAATTGATTGGCGGTTAATTTTTTGTTGCAAAGAAACGCGCACCGAAACCGGGTGTGTAATAAAAGCAAAATGGCGAGCACGCCGCGTCGATTCCCGTACATCGGCCTCGTGTCTTAACGGTGACGTCATAAACATCTAACTGTCCACTATCCGTTTTAAGGTACCACAAATCCTGCCGGTATTTTCTGCTTCGGTTTAATACACGCCTGTTATTTTTCAAACCATATTTATTTCCACGAATTTCTCTGCACGCCTTGGGCACCCCAATGGCCCAAATTTTCCATTTAACTCTTCTACGGCACATTGATAACATCGGTATTCCAGTAAGATTTGCCAATGGTACAAACAATCGATTTATGGGTATATATATGCTAAGTAAGGTAAC
The DNA here is from genome assembly GCF_021901455.1 of Neodiprion lecontei. NCBI lineage: Eukaryota > Metazoa > Arthropoda > Insecta > Hymenoptera > Diprionidae > Neodiprion > Neodiprion lecontei. Next base: position 25,915,924 of record NC_060263.1, read on the forward strand.
AACGATTTCGTAAGTCGAACTATGTGCAATTGTGAAAACTATATACACCAATCACTTTCATCGAACCAGAATTTTCAAATATTTATAAGCAAGCGTGCACTTTTCAGAATAACGAGGAGAAAGCCAAGGTCTACGTATTATACATACGTATGAACGAAGATAAAAAACTCTTATAATTGAATTCTGGTACTCTTTAAATTTTTCTGATTTTGTTTGTGAGTTAATTGCGTCATCGCCAACAAAGCTGATTTTTCAAAAAATTCTCAACGTGCCACAGAAATTTGATGTCGTTAACAGTTTTCATAAAATGTTTGTAAAAAATATACAAGAATTAATGCGATAAAGAGTAGGTACAACGATTCGGAAACTTGCAGCATATGAGGGCGATTTGCAAAGTGGCGAGAAACTGTGAACGGCGAGTGCAGTAACGAGAGACGAAATTTATTCAACTTTCACAAAAAAATGTGGACCTCAAATTCGTACGAGGCGTAAATATGGGACGTCATCGGTCCACGTATATTGCGGGTGTCTGGAAACGGCCGATGAGCCAAGTCGTATTAAGATGTGCGCAGCTTGCGTGAGAGTCGTGTGATTACTGTAGTCGAGTCGAGTCGTTCGATGCATGGGTTATACGGTCGAATGGCACTGGAATTCGCGCTACTTGAGTTAAAAGCAATCGCTCGTTTTGAATCGGGCACACCGTTACATTCAACGCTATGTACTTAAATGTATTTGTTGGTTGCATAAATGTGACGTACACGCGCCGCGCATACGCGATAAGTATGACAAATTATTTTTAACCTTATCGGGTTTGACGAATCGCTACGGAAATCTGAATGATAATTTCGTTTTTTCTTCGAAATTTTTTTTTTTTTGTTTTTTCCGATGCAAATATTTATACAATATGAAAACGACCGTGCACTCGGTGTTTCGTGGAAAATTTTTGTAAAAATATAAAAATATACTTAGTCACAGAAGGAATGAGGTGAAAATTTACGACCAGTATTATAAGGAAACCCGTTTCTCTGCACAGCAGGAAAATCTTTCCGGACCTTGTGATGTGAGAGCACTTTTACTCGACGGAAATAGAAGAACGGCATACATATATTTTGAAAATTGAAGACTGAACAAGGGCTGGGCGATTAATATATAATTCGCAGACTCATGGTTTAATTATTCTACCAATCAATCGGTGTTTCGATCACTCAATTCAACGGCCTTACCGATCTTCCGTTTCTTTTTTCTTCGTTTAACCGATTAATCGATCAATTGGAAAATGCGGTTGATCGAAGTCTGCAGTCTGAGAAAACCAAGTGGCGATATGATTATGACTGAAGTAATCTCAAGGTCGACGTTTTTCCCTCATTGAGAAAATTAAACCGGAGGCGGTTCGAGCACCGATTATTACGATTATTGCGATTATAGGTTCCCGGGTAAACGAGATCCGATTATTATATCTCCTTGGTATTTGGTAGGTGGGTCCTTTTTCTCGGAACAATTTTAATACTCTCCATCCCGCGAGTCGAGCGAGTCGATAGAATTGCTGCCTGCGCAGGCTCTTTTGGACGAAGGCAATCGCTCAGGGCGCGAAGAAGCCGAACCTGTTCGAAACGCCCGCCCGCCCAGTCGAAAGAGAAAAAAGAACGAAGAAGAGACGAGCTGCATGGAGTTTTATATTCGGCGACCTCTTTAAAATGCAGTCAGTAGGTATCGGAGCCGTAGAAACTTAAAGGAAAGCTGAAAGACGGGATGAGGCAACTCGATCGTCGCTCGTCCCCGTATGAATCGGGTACTCGAACCGCCATCTTTTCATCTCAGTGTCGTTAAAAGGCGGACAATATTGCCCGCGAATCGCGCTAAAGAATTTCAAATTTTCGGTAATTACTGCGACTCACAATCAGCTTTACAATGAGTATGAATTACGTTGAAATAAAAATCACCGTTATGCAGATTCAGAATTTTTTTTAACTTTCAAGGTACACTCAGAGAAATTCTTATTTCCGGTTACCGCTCAGTCCTTGACTATTTTCATTTTTTACCATAATCGGAAAATATAGTTCTAGGTACAAAATAAAAATTAGTTTTCTAGCTGTTACCGGAAAGTCTAGCATCCGTTGCTATTCTTTCTCATTACGATCACTGTTGCTATATTTTCTTGTAACGGTTGCGAAAATTTAATGCTTGCGCAACAATAAATTGATTTTAAAGCCTGGTTTAGCTAAAAAAGTAGAGTAAACCTCAGAAACTGATTTTGCGTTGCAATTACCAAAAAAGGATCGAAAATAGCGCAAAATGGTCAAGTGTACCTGGTTTTTCGTAATTCAATTAGTATTCAAATAATTTTCTTAACGATACCTGTTTTACTGAATTTTTCTAGTTACTATAACAAATGAAATTTTTTTCAGTGCACTAAATTTGCAAAATATGAGTTTTTTGATTCTCTATTAAGGTTTACTGCATTTCAGGTAATTTTAAAGCTGCGAAATAACGAGATCGTTCTGAAATTGCACTGCTTAAATAAATTCAAATTGTCAAGTCGAGTTCGCAGATGAAAAATCAATCTAAGCGTCCGTTATTCTTCGCATCGTAATAAGACTTACGTACTTTTGTCTAAACGCTTCCCACCTTCGACAGTTTCATAAAAATCAGTTATACTCCTGCGTTACGTATTCAGATTACATAGGTGTGTATAAATTACAACTAATTTGATAATTAAATGTAGAACGCGAAGCGATAAGTGGGAGAGTTTTTATGACCGGTAAATGTACAAATTATTAATGCACACATAAGCTGCCTAAATCACCGTGTTCGGGTGACTAATGATCGTTTAGAAATTCCGTTTCTCTTCTCTCAAAATCTTCAAGCAAATCGTAGAGTACGGTTGTTCATTACTTTACAACGACTATCGGTGTACGATTTGCGTATTAATTACCAAATGTTCGATCACAAGATGCATGCGCGACAAAAGTAGCCACCCGGATATTTTTGCGGTGCTCGTAAAAAGACTGTTATTAACGCTTATTCCGTCTACCTTATTGCGGCGACAGCAGCGGTGAAAACCACAAAAATTCGTTCGGTTCACTAGACGCGCGGCGTCTTTGATTTTAATGAATCGTTAACTACACCGTCTATGCCCAATTATACCTGTACCACTTTAACAATCATGGATTGTAATCGCAGCCGTGAGACTACTCGTTGTTTGTTGAAGACCCGCGGCTTTACTAGGTCTCTTAATTCTGGCTCGCAGCGTTGTATTATGATATTACAGGGTCAAGCAGAGGATAAAAAGACGATTCGACTATTCATTACTATAGAAAAGAGACAAGGATATTACTTACGTCGTATGCGGTGATTAATACGTGTGTATATAACTTTACAAAAAGGGTATAAATGCCCGTTTAGATTCCTTTTCGGGAAAAAAAAATTGGGTTTTAGACTAATTCGCATAAATTAACGCCACGGCACTAGGTTTTATGGCTCGAACAGCAGTTTAACGCCTGCCTGAACTGCCACTCGTTACACTAAACTAATTTCTCCGATGTACAATACACCGAATAACCGCGCAACCTGCATTCGAGTTTCATTTGATTCTTACGCGTATGAACATCGTGTTGCGGGTCTCTTTCGCTGACGCTTGCAATTTTCGACGACATTTCACTTACAAAAATGCCACGCTATTTGGTTGAAAATGTGCAGCATGTTAATTACTGCACCTGTTGCATAATAAATCATGTTACGCGGGTATAATGTGATGCGAGGAATCGTAAGAGTTGCTGACGATTGGAAAGTCGATCTGCATGCGTAGAAGTGAATCAGGAAAAGTTGCTTTTTGAAATTAAAAAATGAGAAGATCAAGTTTTTTTTTTTTTTATTACAATAATCTGATTTTCCGTACGTTAAAAATGTAACGTATAACATACTTTTCCCATCTATAACAAGGGATTTCATTAAACACTGCGACAAATCAGCGAGCAATTTATATTTGGACTTTCTAACGAGATCAGAGCATTATACACGAGAATTGCAGGCAACTTTCCTGAAACAAGTTAACTTTCAATCGGTATCCACACCGGTTTGTAATAGAAGTCTTTAGATTATAAGCCACCTGAATCAAACTCGATCAGGGTAAAAAAAAAAAATCTCAGACTAGAGGCATGGAATTTACTGCCATTATGTACCTGTCTTTAGGTATATACCGTAAGGTATAAAGTTTCTCGGTACAAAATACTCGAACCATTGCGAAGATTCGTCGATTCAGATACGCGATAGTATAAAATCATTCTGCGACAATTTTTTACACCGACGTCTGTAACGAATGCAAACGAATATTTGAAAAAAACGAACGAAACAACGCGACGTAATTGTGCCCGTCCTCAAAATGAATATCGAAGAGAAATCTACGCGTTGAAAGAAGTTTGCTCGCCGTTTGGCGATGACTCGTGAATTAGTTTCACAAAAATTATTCATACCGCTCGGAAACGCGCTTCTACACGTTAAAAACGTAGAGTTTGAGCTCAGTCAGCAAGATCCGAGGCAATGAACTCGAGCAGAGAGCTTCGGGCGGAAATGTAAATGCACCGATGGTAGGTAGCCTGTCTGAAAGTCCGATGCTTCCGATATTGACCGATTTCTTAAACGTATCGGGAAGAATCGGAGAGCCGCTTCGGCCAAGAAAACTCGGAGTGTATCGGTCGAGTGGCAAACAGATAAATATTTGCCTTTCGCAGCTGACCACTTCGCACAATTTCGTATCGAACATCCTTGGAGACGCGCAAACGCTTGCTTACTCGGTCATTTCAAAATGGCTGCAGGAAATTATACAAAACTCTTTATTCCTTCTTTTGCTGTAAGCGTTCGTGTTATAAACATTGTGCAGTTTTGTCGAACGTCTCTCATGATTCTATTGTTCACCTCTCGTTGCGCAACGGGCTTAAGGATCGTTTCCTCCTCTGGAACACGAAGCCAACCTTCGGCTTCTCAGTCTCTGGTCGCAAACTAACGCTGCCTCCGTTCCACCACGCTCTGAGTATACGGTTCTGTACGTTATAGCGGAGGCGGGTAGATAAACACACGTACAAGTATCCGGATTTGTACAGGGTGGTCCAGCTTCTCAGAGGAGAATACAGGTTCCATCGAGTCGCTATTTATTCCCGGCACACTGAACTTGTCACATCACAACGGAGAAAAATCAGATACTTGTTATTCAAGGTTCGGACCATGTGTGACTCGTTCTGATTTATTGAATTTAGTTATGGAAATATCAACGAATAAAATGATTTTGAAAAATCCACTCGATTGTGGTGGAAACTTTTAAAGTCGACGAATTTTGAGCCGAATTTTTTTATTCAGTTTAGTTTAGTTATTAGGGTCTTCAACTTTTTCATAAATAAAACGGTTTGTCGTATTATCGTAAGAGGAAATTTAGCAGGTCAAATTTAAAAATATTCTAAACATTTTTTGGCAGGCTTTGAACTTGCTGTATGATTTGTACGATACCTATTTCGAATGAAGAAAGATAGTCGTTCTGATGAGAAATTCTCTCGATTCTCAAATACGTCAAATACAACAACTAGATCGATTGTTCTTAATCTATAGATCGAAATGAGGTTCATAAAGATTGAACTTTTTAACTTTTCGATTTTCAGCTAATTATTTTCAGAAACGATTACAGACTAACCTGAACCTGTATTTTTCTCATTCACGTTTAACAGCGATTTCGAATAATCAAGCTCAGACATCCCATCGATCCCATTTCATTCCTAATGATTGGCATAAATTCAAACTATCCCATACACGAAAACATAATTCATCAGGCAATTAACCGTCCATTGCATAATTTCGCGAAAATCTAATCAACGAGACGACGGTAATCGAGTTCCTTTCTTCGGTCGTTAAAATTTGAATCCTCGCCGCTGAATTTTGTAAATCCGTGCGTGATCTCCAGAGGAAATTGATACTCTGAGCCACCCTGTACACAGCGATGGCATTATAACCCTAACCCAACCCAACGACGAGCTCACACTGCGCCCACGACTTGCAGCGGTGCAGCAGTACAGACATCGGCAATGCACGGAGCGAGAATGTGCTGCGGACGATGACGTCACTGCCGGTGGGGCATTGTTCTGCCGCACTTCGTGGAGTCTAGCGCGAGTTTAACGATCCTCGCGGCATCGTCGACGGAACCCGAGGGGCCCAGAGGCCGGGACGAAGAGATCCTGGCGGACGGCAGTCGCCTCCAAGTTCGGGCCCCGTGCCCATGGGGCCCTCGAAGTCAGTCAGACGCAGCTTGCGTGGGTCGGATTACATTTCACGTGGGAATACACGGACGCGACAAGACGTGTGGAAATAGGCATATTCTGCCGGAGAGAGATTTTTGGTTGTGGTTGTACCGCATGCACTGTTGAAAATTATTGGGGAATTTACTAGATATTTATTTAACAAAAGAGTTGGCAGTTTCCGGAATCAGGCTGCAAGTTTACAAATTCGGTGCAGCGAAGTATGTTACTATGTATTTGTCTTAAAGCTGTGAAAATTTTTCAATTTACTTCGAATTTATTAAATTTTTTGTATTTTTAAATTGAATAAACAGTAAATTTATTGTGAATTCATCGTTCCCTATCCGAATAAAACTTCTAATAAAGCGTAGGAAGTTCCAGTCGGAAATTTTTAACAGTATGCGCTCTGTGACTGTTTTCATTTTTATACCATAACCGAATAATATGGTTCTGGGTAGAAAATTAAAATTAGGTTTTTAACTGTAACTAGAATATCTGATACGCATTACCATTCTATTCGATCACTCTCTATAATATATCGCTCCAATTATACTTTCTTACAACATATTTCGAGAAGTTGATGCTGTTGCAACAATAAATTGAAGTTAAGACCTTGTTTGGCTGACAATGAATAAATATATAAATGACTAGGGAAACAGATTGAACGCTGCAGTGACCAGAAAATGTGGCATTGGCAACCATAATCAGATTAAATAGTTGTACTTCATTCTCTGGTAAGTCCAACAATATTTAAACCGCTACCGTACCGATACCCATTTTTTATAGTCAAACTTTAAGAAACGAAATTCTTCTCACCGCGCAGAGACGCCCGAGTGTCGAGACTCGGGCACACATTTTTTTGCGGTCCTCGAGCCAGCGAAAGAACCCTCATATGAATTAGGTACGTGTGTGCGCAGTGACACATGTGCAAAACACATGGAAAATTGGTTGGTTGGTTCTTTTTCAAACTTGCAGCGACGACCCGTTCACGGCTCTCAGTTTGCACCCAGAGTGTGTCTTACCGTCAACGCTGATTGCCAATGGAATATTATAGTCCTGCATGAATGGCGGTGTAGGTACACGGATCGGTTTCGATCGGATCGGTTTCGATAGGATCGGTTGTGGATCGATTACCGATCGCAGTGTATATGCGTATCGTTTCGGGCAGCTCGTTATTCAATTTATTCTTGTTAAGTCACTGTCTGTGAATTAGGATGTGGAATTTGGGAAACCCAAATTGACGAAAGCAATGAAGAAACTAATTTATAAACAGACACTTGTGAAGCCGAGTTTTATTTAAACAGAACAGCGACCGTATCCTTCGATGTAAAATTGTCAGGGTTCAATATATATTACGTACAATGAACGGAAGTACAAAAATGGTCAAATATTTTTTCGGTATAAAAATTCCTGGCGTAGAGTCATCTAGGATCAGAAAAATAATATAAGGGACTACTTTTTTCAGATTAATTTCTATAGAATTCACCGAAAACTTGACTTGTCTGAAAACACAATACAGCAGAAAATTCACAGTTACTGCCGATTAATCTTTTCCTGCTACCTCATGCTCCGAGTTTATACCAAAGCTACTAAATATTCCCGCTCAGCGTCGATATTGTTATATTGAAATTCAATTTTCTTCAGATTGCGTAAAGTAGAGGGAAAAAAAAGTATGGAGGATCAGGTTGGGCGTTGTATATTTGTACCGACTTTCAGATGTCTCAGAGATCCTGTGACCGATGATATAATTAATATTTAAAAGTGCTGTAAGCATTGTCGCTTTGCTCCGAATCTTTCGTCTGAGGGAATGAGGAGCAGAGGCCAGTTTGTGTTTTTTCATACGACAAACCGGTTCGTATGATTTTTAACATTTCAGCCAACGGTGAGTGTGCGGATATATACGTCGTATACTGTATATATGCATAGTTTTGTAATACAATATGCTTCACGGGCGATTTAATAATGGCCCTGATTTAGATTAGAATACATGATTTTTGTCGTAAATGTTGAAAATGCAGTTCTATCGATGCGCAAACACGAAAAATCGGGTTAAAAAACTAAAGATACTCGTGATATAAAAATTATCCCCGACTTCGCGAGTTCTCTTTCATGGCCGTTGGATGTTTGTACATCATACTTGAGGATAAAATCTAACGAGAACAAGGAATCTTGAATTATAACGTAACGCGTGAGAAGCCTCGAATCAGGTTCCTTGATTCTCGGTACGGAAAGGACTTGAGGCACTCGAGGACACTCGAGATTCCTCAAAGGATAATGTAACATATCCACGTATCGTAAGCATCCTGCGAGCTTTCAGCTCGGTTTCTCTCAAGAGTCAAGAGTCGAGTCAAGTCGCGATCGTGGGCCTTTCATCGTCACGCTTCGTTCACCGATTTTAAACCGATCCTAACCGTCTGCCCTTCCGACTTGCAAGGCGATTCAAAAATCATTCATTCATCATCCGCCTCGCACAATGCCTTGTATGAATTATACACGACTAATTTCTGCATCACAATGATTCCAACCATTGCCAGGGACTAGAATTAGCCGAGCGAATGATCGATCGTGTTGCGTATGATATTTCACAGGGTAAAAACTCACCTTAAAATCCCTAGATCCCCATGACACTGTATCACACTGTATATCACAATAAAACTTGGGTCCGTGGTCGAGCGGATGAATCGGTTAGTAAAAATCCTATTCGAACGTATCCACAAGAGTAAAACGTGACTCGAGAGACGAGCAAAGGGACCTTCCGGTGTCTCGGGTGAACTGAAATCGTCCTGAGCGCGGCTCGTCGAGCGTCGATCAGCCTTTCCGATGGAAAGCGGAGTTTGGGACTTCGGCTTTGGGCCTTGGTAAGGGGCCGCGTTTCGCTTCGCCCGGAGATTCGTCGGCGGCGCTCGATACGCGCCTGCGCAAAACGGGTGAATTGTGCCTACAGCTCGCCCGGAGTTGCGCCGCGAGACGAGGTGGGAGTTTATTCCTATCCCAACCCCCGTGACGAGTCAGGTTCTCCGACCTGTTCCGTTCACCTGTGGCGTTGCCGTGTCGAGACTCTCAGGTGGCACCCGTCGCCTCGCCGGAAATTATTCCACATGCATGAAATCCGCAGTTGAACCATGCGTCTTGAGCCCCGATTAGTCCGGTCGCATCACCCTCGACTATTTCATTCACAATTCCCATTCTTCTTCTTCCTGCTGTTGTTATTGTTGATATTGCTAGTATTGCTACTTCCAGCTAGGCGAACGTCGCGCAAGGAATCGACGATCATCGCAACAGACGGTGCAGAATTTTGAAAGGACGTGCTGACCCACAAAGCCCTGTCACACTTTAGAGCCGGCGGTTAAACGCGGTCAGATAATATTCATTCTTTGGGCCAAAGATGATCATCGCTTCGATCATCGCGTCGCACAGATTTTACGGGGAGTTTTCTGTTAAACTCGCTACTCGACCTGTTTCGTATTCCTTTCTATACGCGGATGTTTAAAACGTAGCTTCGATTGCCAGTTTGCTGGCGTTGAATGACGAGTTTGACAGAAGACTCCTGATAGATGATACGGATTGTATGCGGAAAAAATAATTGGAAGCTCTAATGTCCGCGAGTACCGTTTAACGAAAGTAGACGAAGAACGTAAGCCGTTGATGAACCGTCGAATTCACCCGTTCATTTCGTCTCGAGACTCTACACTATGCTGCGTTGACATCATCGCGTCGATGATAATGATGATCATAATTATACGGAATTAAGTAGCGCGTTGTACGGATTACGTTTTACCTACTTGGGTCCAGACAAAGAGAGAATTAGAGATGGATTTATTACGCTCTGTGCCTCGGCCGAAGGCAAATAATGCATATGCATGAATTGCGATAAACAATTGGTGAGGAGACTATCTTGAGTGAGTTAGTCTCCGTGATTAAATGGTCAGAATACGTACGAGTTGTAAGTGAAACTGGGATACAAGGTTTTGGCAAAGGAAGCGGACGTGACAAGGAAATAAGAAAATGTGTGTGCGAACTCAAAGATCGAGTCCTTGACAGTTTGACATGTCGTGACTGCACACTTCTAGTGATTGCTTCTGCTCATTTGTCTAATAGGATATTTTACATGTTGATTATACGTTTGATAAAATTACAAGATACTTAACGCTTTAATATTGCGATCCTTTCTCAGGCACAACGAATTGCAAGTTACAAATGTTCGTAAAAACTTAATCTTTTCTGTTTTGTTTCTTTTCTTTGACATCCGTTAATAGATTACTGCAAGTATTGTAATTTTTTGATCGATAGTAGGGTTCGCACGTATCGACATATGATAATAAAATTCTGTGATAAATAAAATCATGTATGTTAAGTTATTCCAGACGCTCTATTTCGCTGGAATGACATTACAGTCAAAATCTTGATCGATTTAGTTTGACGTTACAGCGATGCCCAACCTTCTCTGCATTGATATCGAACATTTTCGAAGCTGTTCCACTCTTTTTGTTCAGTTCACTGTCAGTCTATCCCTATTTCACGCCCACCCCATGAATTATGAAAAAGGAAATTTTCCACCCTGTCAGGGGTCAGATACCCCGGGTCGAAGACTGTAAACTGTAGCCAGTAGAAACCATTCGTAGTACCGATACAGCGCATGTACCTAACTGTACAATTAATAGCCTCATGAGTCACGTGAGGCGAACGGCGCAAGAGATTTAAAATGTGCATGAAGATCAGGTGAATGTATTGAAATACTGTAGCGCGTTATAAAAATATATGCTTCGGCACAGCTGGCTGAAATGTTAGATGGAAGTTACACATCCGTGGAAATAAAGAACCCGCAACACATTATAAATATACGTACCCAATACCTATATTACGTGTGTGCTAGTCAAGGCGATTCGCCATAGGCACGATGTGCCTGTTTAGCGGGGAAGCATGTGTGTAACACAGGTGAATGGATAAGCTTCCGGATGTTCGGACGCACATCAGTGATCGTCCCGCGCGTAGAAGAATGGCCGAGGCGAAACACGGACACCTGCGCATCGCGATGCGTCAGTGTTACGCCATCTCGTCTAATCCGAGGTCTGCGCATGCGCCGCACATGGCGCCCCCGACGATTGGTGTCGTAAGGGCCGAAGTGGGCGGACGTTTGGCGGAAACCGAGCGTCGCTGTAAACTCTGGTAACTATCGGCCGAAGAATCTCCCAGGCGAATAAATAGACGGCCGGTGCGTGCAGACCGTCGCATCGGTTAGTCAGATGCTATTTGAGCAAGTCTGGTCACGGCGTGCTGCCGGACAACGTTCGTGGAAACGGATGCATCGCCTTGCCGTACATGGCGCAGGCGTCGATTATATTTTCATAACAGAAGTTTAGTCGTCGATTCAAAAGTTCAGGCAGGAATAGAGACGACGATTCAAGTATTGTCCCTACAGGTGATATCCTGGGCGTTGACGTGTTTATTACGACCGAGTACATTCTAATAACTTAGTAAATTATCACTGAAATCTCGATCAGAATACGATCGGAATATGACCAGGCTATTCAGGCCAAAATATTATACCGATAAAATTAATAATCACGTTCTACATGATTCAAGGGTCTGCGTTCATAACAACGGTTTTATGGTGGCAAGTTACTTGGGGATGATCTGGTGTTCAGATTCCATCTTATGTAACTCACCTGAAGCTTATTAACACATACTGACAATGAAATCAAAATTCAGCTGCTTGGACAAATGTGGGATGCAACAGAATGCCAATTGTGATATTGTGAATGAGGCGAGGCGGTTTTATAAGCGACGCGATCGAAAGTGAAAATCGACATCAGACTAGTTTCCTTTGAAAGTGAATTCTCTAAATTCCAGCATTGCGTACTGCCAGTCCAGTATAGTGCATTCACGATCGTTAATACCAGCTGCAATGCGCAAGCTCTTTGATTTGCGTTGCCAATTTTATCGATCTACCTATGTACCCACGATTTCTCGGAAATAGACGCGAGGTTTCAATCTACAGCTCGGATCATTCCGGTGCAAAATTACAAATGGTATTGAATTTGCAATAATACTCTCAATCGAATTTTCACAAATACCGAAACCTTATATGTGGTAGTCTGGTGGAATAAGTTTTCAATTCTTTTATACGCAGAAACTCTCTTACCGCATTCATTTTTCATCAAAAAACAAATATGAACTTGACAAATATTGCAACCACTATCAATTTTATTGCATTCTGTCACTTCATTCAATCGTATTTTGTACTGCAATAAAAAAAAAAAACCTTACATCAATTACAAAGCTGGAGCGTTCTTTTAGTTTACTTGCAGGTGAGAATACAATTTTTTAGAAATTCTAAAGCGTTTAAGTTTGTCAAAATGATCGGTATAGGGAAAACAATTTTCTTCTCGACAAAATTCGTCGATCGTGTCACACTCGTGTTTCGTTTTCGGGTCCTTTTGTAAAAAGCAAACATTTCGACATGTGGTTTCTCAAAGAGAATATTTTTCTAAGTAAAAATAAACCAAATATGAGTTGAGCGGGTTTTTGTATTAGCAGAGTCTTTGTGCTCCAGACAATTTTAAGAAATATTTTCCAACAATTCCAACAATAGCACGACGCGATGTTGTATAATACGATATTGTATAATACGATAAATTGTATTGACGACGATTGATATGTAAAAACAAAGAAAATGATGACATTCTAATTGATAACTTCTGTGAAATTATGACAAATTGAACGCTATAAATCCGCAAGCGTATATTTACTTTAACACAGAATTGAATGAGAAGTGCAAAGCTGTTTGAGCTGGGAAAAGACGTGCATTTTTTCGTGACGTCGAGATACCGGCTCACAACGATTATTCCAGAGGTATTTCAGTCTTGTTTTTCCAAGTTGTTATGGAAGATCCGAGAAGGATAGATCATCGTTGACACAGACGCGGATGAATCAAATGACATTGAAATTGAACTTGAGGTTCCGATAAGTATGAATTCCACAAAACTAATTCCACGCGTCGATAAATTTTTCATGCGTATGTATGCAGCGTTCTTCCACGTCGCTTTAGGCGCCTCTGGATGTACGGATTGGACGAACGCTATTCGCATGCAACAGAATTGTTATGATACCTATAACTATACTCATAATATGCAATGCGGGATTAAAATATCAGTAGAAATACGCATGATCTTTGCCGATAATTGGTGTACTTTAAATTGCAGCATGGATTTCGGCCGCCTTACCATGCCATGTAAAAATTTCATCGAACATAACTTGGAATAAATCCCGTAGTATAGTATAAAAGATATATTACGTAGGTGATTGATAATAATTAACTTCAATGACGAGATTGCAAGCAGCTACAACGGGTACAATAAAATGAAAGAATGTAAAATTCGAAAATTTGATGATTTCGAAAAATTAACGACGGAGCCAGGAATCGAACCTGGCGTCTAGAGATGCTTTACCGGAGACTTACTCCACTAGACCACCTAGCCGCCCTGACTCTGTTGTCGTCAATTTCTCTCATCACCAGTGAGTTTCGAATTTTGTTTTCATGTGCCCGGGTATGTATGTGTTAAGAAATTTAAATTACAATATAATCTTGGCATATCATTGACAGCCATTATTGTTTGATATATGTATGAAATTTACGGTGTTGAATGTTATACTTGCTCGCGATATGAACCAATCTACCTTATAGATGTTTTATCTTTGAGTCACGATATTTTTCCTCGACGCCTGAGGGACTTTGACGTTGATTAACCTTGACCTATACTTAAGATGTTTAACGTATATCCAGCGTGAAAAGAGATCTATTCACTCAGGTCTTTTCCAGTTCAGGGTTACTTTTCAAAAACAAAGATATCCACAGTACAATAATATAGTGCAAAAATTATAATAGTAATCAACCAGATTGGTATTACATGAATGACATAGGTATCGTAATTGATTGTGAGACGAGAAAAAAATACAAGGCACAAGTGTCTTGATTAATTATTTTAATAGCTATAGCGTGGTAGCAATAATAAGTTTGCGCTAGTTGTTTTATCGTTGTTACGTACGATCTTTAATTATAGTTGTAAGTTTTTTCATTCATTTTCGATGTTAATGTTGCAGCACTCGAGAAAATTTAATCCTTGAACCATTGTCAAAGTGATTAACAAAGGAAGGAGACAAAACAGTTGCTTTTGAAATTTACGGTATAATAGTCGCCGAAACACGCGAATTGTGATTTATGTCTCCAAAAATTGGAAACTGGAGTCATATAAGCATATGCTGACCTCGATCTTGACCGTAGGATTTTTGCAAACCGTCTACCGGTTGACTAAAGTGGAATCACTAAAAATTTCTTACACCGGAAGTTTAATGTAAAAAAAAACAGTGTAACTATATTTTTTATACAAGAGCCAAAAATCAATAACAATTCTACGATCTTATATTTTCATTTGGCGATTCGATTCGCAGCTGGTATAAAAATTACCTGACCAGCCTCATCTTATTGTCAATTACCTGTTTAGATTTGAATAAGGACAAAGGAAAATAGTTGTAAATACTTACCAACCTAAGTTTGAGCATAATAAACACTGCGTTCTATAATTATCACAAATGAGGGTAGGTACAGAGGAAATATCTGTGCATATTTTGGACATGATATTTTAGAATAAACAAAGCTTCGAATGTTTCACGTTATAAGAACTCCTTCCTTGTCTTAATTATCATAAATTATCATTTTTATTTCAAGACATACAACCTGTGACTCATTGATGTTCTCAAAACCTTCTGTCGCAAATATTCACAAGAGTGTGTGCGGCTCGGTAAGGGAATAAATAACGAAACAACGGCCTCTTGAAATAGCCAAGATTTTGAGAAACGTACGGTCTCGTTCTCTGAACAACGTGAATTTATTTTTAAAACAGAATTTCAGTATACGTGCATTCAACTTATTATGCATTTGGTTAAAACAAACGGGGAGTCCCGTTCTCTGAACAACGTGAATATATTTTTACACTAAAATTTTACTATACATGCATCCAACGTACGACGCAGTTGGTTAAAACATATTTCAGGTTTGATCAGCTTGATTGTCAGATGATTTCAACAAGATTACTAAAACCAGGGTACGTAAACGTCATCGCAGTATGTACTGCCATATGACACGTACTCCGCAAAACAACGATAAAAATTGATAAATTCTTCCGTTTAAACATAACAACAATAATTACAATAATCTAAAATAACAATTATAATGAATTACGGAGCGTGGCCTAACAATATATTAACTAGCTAATTATTAGTATAATATAACGCATTCAGCCGAGACACGAGTGCGGATAGATAGTGGAAATTGTCGTACGGCAACTATTTCCCCTGTATGTACAATTATACATAGGTAAATATATAGGTACGTATGCATTTCGAGAGAAATACTGGATTCTGTTACACGGATAAAAAGAAGCATCGACTTATGGAAAATCGTTGAGGGTTTTATTACGGTCGAACCGGTTGTGGATGACCATCAAGGACAGTGTCGAAGAACATCGGCAAGGTTGATCGTACCTATTCGTCCGGGTTCGGTTTCCAGATGTGACGACAATTGACTGAACTACTCCTCGTTTTCTGCCCCGCGAATATCACGTCGTGCTCTCCAAGTATCGTTTGCGCTCGACCGAACCGTAACTGTACGAACACCTTCCACTGCCCGAAGCTCGGGACCAGGCGTTGGCCTTGTTCGAATAACTGTTGCACGCGATCAGAGAGTTCATCCCACTCGGTCTGTCTATCGGAACACCCTGGGCTCGGCCGCCGAGCGGCAAACTCGAACTGTCGTGCCTTCCGCTGTACGATAGAGGCTCCCTTATGTCATCCCTCGAACCTATCTCCGTGTAAGGCTTAGGACCGCCCGTGCAACAGCTCAACGAAATGCTGGCGACGATCGCCTAAACCGTGGATAGAACATTTCGAGATATTAAAAGGATGAGTAAGGATGCACCGTGAGAAGAATTTCCGATTACGCTATCCGATGTCAATACGACATTATCCAATGTAAATGTAACACCATCTGAGGTCAACGTAACGTTATCTGATATTAACGAAATACTAGGGAATCCCATTTCTGTAAGGGCATCTGTTAGTTGACTTTGTAATGATTACACAACAATATTCGAGGAGGTTTATTTCTCGTTTCAATCACTCTTTTGAATATGCTGGTCATAGCGCGCCATGAATTGACTCAGTAAATACATTTTATAAGAGAAAATCCGGGTCAAAGTGTGAAAGATTCACAAGAACAGGTGCCCCGAAACATGCAGGATGTTGCTCATCAATCTGGGTCAAATAAAAGTCGAGGTTGCATATCTCAAGTTAAGCCTCTACGGTAAATACCAATCCGCGGAAGCAAAAAAGTACCATTATACACAATTTTCTCTAAATCGAAAGGACTTTCAATATTTTTACTCCTTCCGTGAAGGTCTGGAATTATCATTAGTTGACAATGAAACAACAAAAGTATCGCTTTAATTGATAGTTAGTACTATAACACTAACCACCTTAGCAGCAATAAATTTCGAATATTAACTAAATTCCACGGGGGGGGGGGGGGGGGGGGGGGTATAAATGTGCGTAATATATAAAGTTGTTAAATCTGGGTAAAAGACTTGTGCGTCTTCCAATAACTAGTTATTGTTATGGTAGGTATTTCATACTTTTTCTTTGCACATTTCATACCAAGAATACTTTTTTTTTCAGGTAATCAGCATTTGTTGTTGGCGACTTTACAGTAAAAAATGTGAAAACAAAAATATCAAGCAAGATAATCGAATTATCAAAATTGTGACCTTTGAATTGTTCATTATTGTTACATACTACTTCAATACGAAATATTTTCATCTTCTCATAGCCCGACGTGTATAATTGGGCGATCAAACGAACATACCTAGTACGTGATGAATCTTATCCTGTAAATGAGTATCTTAACGGTTTCAATTGAAAAAATATACTGGGTAATGTACCCAGGTATCGTAAACTGTAGATACGATTCACGCATACCCTAAATCTTTTCGAAACGTAACTTGAAGTGCTAGCTGTTACAATAGGAAAAGGCTGTGAATACGGTACCTAATTGTACATTGGTCAGATCAAGTTCGCATTACCACCGTGTAAAGGGTACACTTGCACATTAGGTCGATTTAATGTGGATGCAATGATCATGTTCATTCTATACTTACCAAAGTGTCCGGCCCGAATCAAGAATCAATTGGTTCTTAGGATGTGCATGGAATTATACGATTACCATAGTCGAATTTTCACCAAAGTCTTTCACCAAATTTTCACCAATACAAACAACTTGAGAATTTTATTAATGGCGATGAAACTTACCACAAGAAGATGGAGTATGACTATGAACATCGATGCATTCCTGAAGCCGATGGTGTCCAGTAGAATGCCGGCAATACTGGGCCCGATGAAAGCTCCCAAAGCGAAAGTACTCGTCCACAGTCCGCTTATCAGACCGTAGGTCTCCAGGTTGTTAGAGAAGCCATGGGCTCTGCAATAACGCAATTGAAATCAACACTAAATTGGAGCTGGTGGGATCATGTTTACAGATCGAATGTTATCCCGCCGAGCTCGCACGTTTACTCCCACTCAGAGTTGTCGCATAGCATCGCCCTGTGAATTAATGTCGAATAACTCAGAGTCCTCCTTTCGCCGTTAAGTAGTTCCGGCTACTCGATAGTTCTTCGGCTCGGGGTTTGGACTTTGGGAAGCACCGCGCGGCGTGGCGGGTCGGGTTACCGCAGTTACCACCATGCATGCCGCCATGTTTCTACGGACAAGCCGCAGATCCATTTGCGCTTCGAGATCAACTTACATCGCCTCTGTCAGGGCGTGGGTGAAGCTGGCTACCAGCTGCGCGGCCATTCCGAAACCGTGAATTACCAGGCCCAGCACAGTCAGCCAGATCAGCGTCTCGCAAGGGATAAATGGCGCTGGACCCACAAGCCCGAATCCCACCATGACCAGGACGCAGCCGGCTATAGTCGGGATCTGAAAAGAAACGCCTTGATGGAACCGTTTCTTTGGTTGGCTTACCGAGGTTCAGCGCGGCGAGGCAAACCGACCTGTGGCTTCGAGTACTTGTCGCATATCCATCCCCAGGCTGGCGCCGTCATGGCGTAAAAGCCACCATTGATGACGAACATCAGACCCAGGACTACCGGGCTGAGGTTGAACTGGCGCAAGTGGGGCTCCAAGGTCGCCTGTAGAAACCCGATACTCATGCTGGTCGCGATAATCGATGCTGAGGCGACCATTACACCCGGAATTTTTAGGACTCTCAGGAAACCTGCAAGATTTTATGACAATTCGGTTTTTTCAGCGGTGCTAGCGTAGCGATGATTCAAAAGTACTCTGTGGAGCAACAAATTCAGTTTTCGAGACGAATGGGAAGGACCGTATCGGTTTAATCGTAAGTTAGGAAGAGAAAAAGAACCGTTTATTGAATCTCCAGCAATGTTACGAGTGCCGGCGGAGGTGAATATGAATGATTTAATATCACTGCTATGTGGTAGAAATAAATCTGAGTGAATCCTTTCATAATCACCAGCTAAAATACCAACAATGTCGTAAAAGCTTTATATTTAGTACGTTTAAAGTTATTATACTCTGTGTTGATCTTCATCACAAATTTTGCTCAGTGGCCAGATCTCCACAAATTGCTGGAAAACCATCCGAGAAATCTTATATCATTATCTATAATTATAACGCACAAATGCAGCTGTTGACAAACATCTCTTGTGCTGTACTTACACAAAGTTATTTTTATCCATTCTGTAAGCAACTATTTGTAAGATTTTTTTCATGCGATCTCTGGAAATTTCTATAGCGATCAAAATGAGACTAAAATTTGAGGTTCGGATCAAAAACACTTAGGTTAACCATTTTGAATGTTCTAATTGTAAAACTTTTTCTTAAATTGTTGATATTTTAGCTTCAGGATATTTTTTTATTCGTGTTTACCATCACGAGCACGAATAACCTTGCAGACGATTTTTCAAAATTTCGATAAAGACGGTTTGGCTCATTGATCCTGGAACTTAAGTATCGAATTGGATGAAGAGGTTTTTTTTTTTGCTCATATGAGATCCTGTTTTTGAACGCGAT
This sequence comes from Neodiprion lecontei, assembly GCF_021901455.1. Lineage (NCBI taxonomy): Eukaryota > Metazoa > Arthropoda > Insecta > Hymenoptera > Diprionidae > Neodiprion > Neodiprion lecontei. The sequence continues at coordinate 25,935,342 of NC_060263.1, forward strand.
CGATGAATGAGGTATCGTACGAGTTAATTCCGATCATGCAAGGTTTAGTTTCGAAAAAATTATCCAAGTCTTGTGACCCATATAAACGAAACAAATTCCAGATTTTAAATTATTGCAGAATAACTCAACCGATTTAGATAAAATGTGATCTCAAAATTGCATATTTGGCGAAGCTTCAACCGGCTAAATTTTTGAAACACCAATACCATTTACGATTCTTGATTCAGCGCAAATATCTGAACGTTGTAGTACTATTAAAAATTCTGACGCTGCAAGCCGAAAAGTACACTAAATCTATCATTGTCGCGTATTCCGAGATTGGTGAAACACTCTCTTCATAATAGTAAGCATTCATTAGTTTCTCAAATTCCAACATGTCACGGAGTTCTCCTCAACTGCAAAACTGCGATACTTCCAACTCATCTCCCGGTTCCAACCGCTCCTCGATTTTTTGATAATTCCAAACGCAGCTGGATCCGAAAAGTGTCGTTGACTCCGCCAAAAAACAGCCTGACAGATCAGGATACCAAATGACAATTCAAGGTAACGTATTTCCGGTGAAACACGTGACCTTTTCTAACGCAAGGTAATCGTAATTACCGATTGTTTCGGTTCAGCCAGGCGAAGAAACCGAGAGTAATGACATTTGTACTCACACAACGCGAATAACTGCGTTTACTTTGTTTCTACCTACATTATGTACGCCACTGCGAGCCTATCCATTCTAGGCAGATGACGTTGTTATGCGGTAATTCGATGATTGTAATAACCTAACGTCAAGTTGACTCACAACTCTTTCAGAAATTACGAAAATAATGCCCAATGACAAGTGGACGCGGTAATTTTGAACAATCCTCTACCTCCGACCAGCTGGGTATCCTCTGCGTTTTGCTCGTGAGTTGGCAGCACAAATGATGTCATCACTGCGGCCAGGAAAAGCGCCGAGCCCAGAACAGCGAACGGCGTTGTGTAACCTCCGATCTACGGAAACATATTTTCACTAACATCTCACCAATAGAAATTTGTGCAAATATCGTTTTCAAAGGGAATGAGAAAATAGAAACCAATTATTTGAAAAATTTCTACTATATGAACGTATGAAAAACAGGATTTTTTCCTAAGATAATTGCCTGTTGAATATATCTTTTAGTGACCAGGAAACGGTACACGGTATTTTTCGTAATTAGTGAAGAATACGAAAGAATCGAATCTTTGCGTAGCATATTTTTTACTCCAGTGTTTTCGACATGTATAGACATTTTGTCTGAAGCGGATAATACAGTTTCAGTATTATTTTCCAGAAAATAATGACTACGCGAGATTGAATCCGTCTGCCGAAATTATCTTACAATAAATTCCTTTAGAATTGACGCAATAAATAATATTTATTTACTTTTTTTTATTTTGTTTACAATAAAGACACAATGCGTTTGGTCTTGTTCACTCGACTAAAATTGTTTCACACCGCAAAAGTGAAGGTGAAATCCTGGTAACCGTACGGGTATCGATTGCAGCCTCAGACCATGTGAAAAATCAAAGAATTTGAGAAAGGAATGACAGTTTGAAAGTGGAATGCACAAGCGATACAAGTAACTTTCATTCCGAGGAAACATTTCGTGAGGCTGAACGTAGAAATTGGCCTTGTCGAATACTGTGAATACAAGCAAGTGTATCTATCTATACTTGGCATCACGAGCGGTGACTATTATTCATTTATTGGATGCCAACAACAATAACATAAAGTACCGGAAGTAACCCGGCAATTATGTGTATAAGTACTTAGGTATATACTTTCTAAAAAAATCTCATAGTGCAGTGATCGCTTCTAGATAACGAAAGATCGTGGAGATTTTATACCTTTGTGTCACGTTCGCTAATCTCCGCGGCATGACGGGAGGTACACAAAAATGAAACGTGACGTAGGCAGTGCAAAAATACAGTCACTCCGGCGATAGTTGGTATTAGGTATAAGCTACCTCGGAGTTAATAAAAATTCACCTTCACTTCCAGCGACCCGGATCACCTCGATTGATTCAAATAATAAATAAATAAAAAAACGTGTTATGCATCGGTGGGATTAGATTTGTCGCATAAAGATTTCTGGTTTATGCAAATCAAGTGAGGTGCATATCGTTTCTTTCTCTCGATACTCGAGATTACAAGCCTTTCTAAGTGTGGTAAACAACGCTCATGCTGTGGGTTTTCGTTCTAAGATTCAGTTTTCGAAAACCTAGTAATTAGGGAAAATATACAGTTAGTTAAAATACACGCAACCTTATTGCCTCTCGACTATCACGACACCCTTTATTGTCTCCGGTCACGAGATTCTTAATGAGCTCAACTGTACATTCTATGCGTAAGTATTTTGTATCCGTATTCACAGATTGGAATATGAGTCTACGCTTTTTACCGCGATAGTGTATAAGATTGATAAGGTATAATTGTTATAAACAGAGCAGTTAATTACAATAATCGAGTTTCAATTACTCCATAAGTTATTCTGCATAAGCTAGGCAAGAAAAGAAAATAATTATAATCAATTTGAACCGTTTATCTGATTATAATTGGAATCTTCTGGATTAAACAAGAATAAAGATTATCTTTCAGTCTGAAATAAATAAGTTGTTCTAAATTAAGTGAATCAAGCATTTAAAATTCTCTGAAGTTTTACTTCACTTAAATTCACAACGAATCGTCTATTCGATGATGAAAAACTGTTTTGAAATCCGCCGTGATTAAACTTATTGCAAAATAATGTTTTGAAAACAGAGTGCGAATCTCGAGATGAGAGGAGACTGTATTTTAATAATCAATTAATTTCTCGTAATCGTACCCACGCACTTAAAATACTTACACATGTATATATTATTATTCTGTATATATATATACATGTATAATATACAATAGCGCAACGAAACATGGATGCAAAAAAAAGTTGCTTACAGAATAGCGATGCATTGTACAAAAATTAGTTTTTCCAGCTCCCTATTTTTTGGCAATTACCCACTTTCCGCACTTGTGACACAATATACTATTCGTGTTCGAACGTGTGCAGGCAAGCAGAAAAAATTCTGAAAACGGTACTACGTGGTAGAAGATGGCATGAAAAAGAAAAACATACGATAACCTTGAGAACGAGTTCAACTCTCTCGCTGTCTTTCATCCGGGTCTTTACTTCTTGTTTAACCGTTCAAATTTCGTTAGCGCGTGAAGATCAGCCGAGTAACGCATCGCACTAAAGTAACACGGGTTGCCTGCTTACAGGCGCCGCCGAAGTCCGCGTATTTTCGAAAGTCAGAAGAATCTGATTCCGAAACGCAGTAAGGGGAAAATCAATGCTCAATTGTTGGCAGATTTTACCCTTGATTTAAACACTCATTCGATTTACCTGATACAAGGCTCCGCCAACGGTGGGTCCCACGATAAGGCCCAAGCCAAAGAAGGTCTCAAGACTGGCGAATGTTGTGGCGACGTTGTCGGGAAATTCCTTGGCAATTATGGCGAAGCTAGCCGTCAGAAATGCCGCGTTGCCCAAGGCTTCTACGATCCGAATCACGAAGGAGAGAATTATGAATGGATAGTGACCCGCGACTCTGTCCAGGAGACCGAAGAATATAGCGCAGGTCCCAGTGGTCAATATTCCACCGTTGAAAAGCAGCTTTGGACCTATTCGATTTAACTGCGAAGCAAAGAATAATATATACTTTGCTTATTCGGTATCAGCTTTCAAAAACCCCGATGCGTGACGGGAATTTTTTGATAACGCCATTTAATCACGACGCTTCGACTAGTTCTCTTAATTGAAACGTGATCAAGCACAACTCGGGATTCGCAAGAAATCATCGTTAGTACGTATAGCTGAACACAACTAGAAACTCACGCAGAATCTGCGTTATGTCTCAAAACTCTGTAATACCGACGCTATTTTCAGCATAATCTTGATTCTTTTTTTTTCATATTTCAATGCAATATTTACAAGTTTTTTAACTCTCATGAGAGATTTCTTTATTTCTCCATGAAAAATGGAATTTCTTTATTGTTGGTTTTCGTATTTCTATAAGTATTCGAATCACAGTTTCAAAGATTGCCCACTGACTATTGTTGTTGAAGACGATGAAAATATTTGTGTAATAATATACGTGTAGTTCAATTTTCTCCAACCTCGAGCATTGCTTCAGGATCTGTTGTAAACTCACGTCGGTTATCGCACTTTAACCCAGTGTGCACAAAACCTAAAGACTACACAACCAGGGTGGGATTAGAATATCAAATGAAAAATGATACAGCTGTCGCGGTTTCTTTGATAGATCGGTGACTCGTGACTGACTGACGCCTATAATATACGTATCCTGCAACTGATGTCAAGCGGAAGTTGAGATCAACTGTCAAAGGTTAATTGTCAAAGAGAATTTTACTGCGCAGCGACGATTGAGCGGACATTATGCTGAACGTAGATTTCACGTATAGACATATTGAATACAACAATAAATAGTTTGAATAAGTAAATGAGACAGATCTTGATCCGGGTTCAAATATTGCTGGTGCTGTGGACTTTAGAAATACTTCATGCGCATATCTTTACTTAGTCACGGCACGGGTCCAAAAGAACGAAAAATTTTGTGATTATTTAAATATCCTGCCTCAGCTTATCCCACACGTAGATTCTAATTGTTTCGAGAAAAAAAAAACGATGGTGCGGAAAGTGCCTTTTCCTTCTCAGAGCAAATATAACTTAATCATCCTGAAATGATTGCTAAAATTTCACCCGTACTAGAGGCTCTACTGTACATTCAGATCCGCAAATGTTCCAGCTTCTGAATATTCACAATCGTTTTTTGTCGTCGAAATTTAATTACAAGCTATCATTTCAATTTTATAACGATTCCCCAAAAATAGCAAGCATCTAATCATAAACTGTGTATTGATAGCATACGTTATTAAATTATTGACGATAAGATAGATGGTAGTGTTATAATACGTACACATACATTTCTAATGGAATTCGTCGAATTGGAGATTGAAATAACAAGTGTGAGATGAATTCAAGCGGATAATTAGTTAGGTAGTTTCAATAAATCATTAATGAAAGAATATTACTCACGTGTTGACCGTATACTGGACTGATGAAAAATACAACCAATTCAAATATTCCGAAAACAAGTCCGTACTCCGAAGCTGAGGCACCTTTTTTCTCTGCCTGCAAAATAAAACAATTTCATGAGGTGATATAACATTGAACCACGTATTAAAATGTCATTAAAGTGTGTACGTTAATTGCTTATCGCAATTTAATACGATTAAACTGATATAAAAAATTAGTATTTACAAACGCGAGAATAAAAAGAACGGAACATCGAATGTGAGACGCAATTAGTTTGTCACGTAATCGTAAATATTATATCGTTATTAAGCAGCTTCGTAGGATATAAATTTCTGATAAATTTGAACGGAATGAACTCATCGCTGGATCAAGAATTATTTTCGTGACAAATGATACCCCATATTCCGGTGTTAATGATGCGAGGAAATGGGCTGTGTACGATAGTTACAGATTTTTCCTACACGAACAAAAAGTGGCCACTCTATTCAAAACCATACGATACATGGTGAATAAATTAAATTTTTATCGCGCAGTTACGTAGTTTTTATTACATACCCCTGGAACTTTCCTACACGATAAAAGATTATTACATACTTTCCAACTTCCTTCACATGCACCGAGTTCTCGATTGATCTAAGCATTTATTCTGGTGAAAATCAAACGCCAAAGATTCAAGGTTGAATTTTTGTTTCTGTTTTTTAAAGTATCGAGCGTGTGAGATATTTGATCGATTTGATCGAAATAATGGTAATTTCTGATTGACTATAAACACGATTTTTTGTGGCCACTGATAAAAATGTAATTTACGTTACAATTACTATATAATTCTAGTATAACAGTTATCGTGACAATAATGGTTTAAATATTGCTGGAATTACAAGAGAATGAAAGACATTAAATCTGTTTATCTGGTCTACTACATTGTGTCACATAAATGGAGCCCCAATTATAATTACTATTGTACCAACATCAAATTGTCACAACAGTTACAATAAAATAGATTACGCGTGACCATATTCAAAACGACTAGTCACGCGTAATAGACTTTCTGTTTACAGCTTGAAAACTAATTTTCATTTCGTACCTAAATTTACGGTCTTCGTTTGTGATAATGAATGATAATAATTAAGATAGCACTATAGCAACCAATTAAATTCTAGTCAACGATCATGAAATTCGGAGATAAAAAAATCAGAGTTCGAAAAAAATCTTACTAAAGCGCTTGAAAATAGTTATACCCGTATGCCATGAGAGTAAGAAAATTCGATTTTCAGGCAGATCGTCAATTTCGTTAACTCACCTCCTGGGGGTAAAAGGGTGCTTGGAGAGAAACGCAGATCGCGTTTGCAAAATCGGCAATGCTTATGACGATAAGGGTCAGCCATTGTCTCCTTGTGAATTGTCCGACCATCGCGAGCAATTTCTCAAAGCCAGGAACACCGTGGTCTCGAGCTGTACGATCTTGGTCCTGGGCACGTGGCACGCTAAGCACTGAATGCCGACTACGTCCGCGACCGCCGATAGGGGTAGTAAATCTAGTAAATATAAACGTATACCGACAGATCTCCGTGTATGTGAAAACATCGTGCGTCTAATTGTAACGGCTTGGGTCAAAAGTCGCAAGATATGTCTCAGTGCGACTCTGATTCATTATCACAACATTGCCTTACAACACGCGGTCAGTGTGCGCCGACCGGGGCCGACGATCTATAAACAGCGTTTAATATTGTCGCAGCTCGTTTTTTATCGATCGAACATCATGAGGATACTGAATAGCTTATACTCCGGAGATTCGGGATCGCCGCTTCCATTCTAATTTACGCAGATTCCCGCGGTCGGAAGAAGTGCGAAATTTTATAATCTACCACGCAAAATCTTTGCATCAGACTTATGGTAGCTTTTCTATCCTTGGGTCATCCGAGTTTACCAAAGTAACACCGTGAATAGGGAGCCGTCCGTTAATTACGTAAGGACTTTCATGGAGGGGGGTATCCAACAATCTGTCCCTGCTTAATTTATGGATGGTCCCAAGGCTTGAGAAGTACAGGAAAAGAAGCACCGTCGACAAACCGGCATATCTCGTCTGCTAATTAAATATATCGGAGTCTGTCTTGTAGGCATGGGTGAGCACTATGGCGCTGTAGTGACGAGAATGTTTTTGTGAAAATATATCACGCGAATATTGAGGTATATGAAATATTTCCTGACAGCAGTAGGACTTCAGTTTTGGTACATCGAATTGGTGCAAAAATAAATATTTGTCAAAAAATAACTTATATATAAAAAACATATGGGACTCTTTATATAGTATATCTTTTGCCATCAGGCAAAGTCTTTTGACATTGATATCGGGCGTCTTGACGTTTCGGTCCGCCACTTGATGGCTGGATTTAAGATTCACAAATGAGAAAAAGCGACAAGTCTGGGAAGTGGGATAACGTAATAGTCGGTTGGAATTGCTCGGTCCAAATGCAATTCAATGAAGTCTTTTCACTATCGAATTGTTTAATATTGACTGGATTATTTATTATGCTATCACGTAGTGTTACAAATTGTATTTTGACCTCTCCGTAGATATCGCTATTTGTTTTTTGTGTTTACTCAATTTCCTTTTTTTATCTACGCGATATTACTATTAGCCGCACTACATAGGTATTGTATATACGTGATGACTGAGAAATTTCATTATTACAAATCATCAAAATGGGCTATACTTGATGATCACACTTCATGCTGAAACTACATGAATTAGTATATTATCGATTCATTTTTGAATCAATGTATCTGGCCTTATATTTTAGAACGTAAAGAAATTCACACTGACTCAACATTACTTTTTTCATATTGCTCAACTAAATTCTACATGTATAATGATTTGAAGAGCAAACACTGCTCGAAAGAAAGGAATACTTCATGTTGCTTTCAATCACTAGTTAGAAAATATTAAACTTTTATCCGTACTGCATGACCAATAATTTGCAGGTTATTTCATAAAGCTTAGCAATATTTCAACACGATTTCAGAAGTATTTTATACATCAAATCAATGTTTTTCAGTATTCATCCTGCATCACAGTCGTCGAATAAGCGATCAATTCGCGTGACCAGATATAAAAATAGCCAGAAATAATTTAACTTTTCGCAGATACATTTGATTTCTTTGACATTTTTATCGTCAAGATATTGGAAATCTTTTCATGCAATGAATATTTTGTAAGAAAACCCTAGATTCTAAGTCGTTACTGATCAACGCCTTACTTACTACGATTCCTAACAACACATTCCTAACAACCGCTGCTTGGCTCACTCGATAAGTTGTCGACGGAACAGATTTCCGCTCATCCTCCCATTCCACGATGACGGAACCTTACCTAAAGTCGGAGTTGATCCAATGAGCTTTGTTCCCACCGATGGTTCAGAGAATTCTGTCGCACGACGTTGCGCGAAGCGAGTACTACCTATATTTTGTAGATGGCTAGGGCAAATTCTGAGACGTTTAACAGTACTTGCTGAATAGCAGGGTAGAATGTGGTTACGCACGATTGTCGTAAGAATAAAGACTGGTGACATTTATTGTGTAAATTGAAAATTCATGAAGAAATGAGCAGCAACAAGATTCAATCCTGTTCCGTACGGCGAGCGAGACTCGTTTCCAGCGCTTGATAAACGGCACATTTGCTGCACCAGCCGCCCCCGAGGTCTATCAACAAGTATTAATCACAGCCACTATTTGATAGCAGACAGCAGCACCACACTTAGCAGTACTTTGACAAGAGATTGACGGTGCTCAGTGGGTGTTTTCACTTTTCGCGAATTGGGCCTTCTCATTTTGCTTAACTCGGAGCAAGTTTTTCCACCTGACACACGTTCCTGACGAACATCAAAATTTCCACGATGAAGAAAAAGGTTCGTCAACGATACCAGAATGTACTTGAATACGCAGCTCATTTATCACAATTCGGCAGCATCTGCGATGCTCTCTGCGTGACGATTTACCCTCGCAGTTATCGCCTGTTTTCATCTTCAATAACACAATTCTTCGCTCCTTCGCAGGTTCTATTAATGGGCAAAAGTGGCTCTGGCAAGACCAGTATGCGCAGCATCATATTTGCCAACTACATCGCTCGGGATACACGGCGTCTTGGAGCAACCAGTAAGGATTTTGCGCTCTACATTACATTCGGTTTCAACTCTGTTCATCTTTGTTCCAACAAGATTGATTGAGCTTGACCTTTGGACTCAGTTTAATTAGGGAGAGGGAAAAGATGGAGAAGGGGCAATGGGACAAGGACATATATGCGTTAAAAGCTATCAACCAGAAATAATTCTCTGATAGTGTGATACTTCGTTTAATTATTACTCACGTGACATTCGTCAATCCCCTCGTATTTGGTTATTAGCTTATGAATTGGTGACAAGAGATATGTCAGTCACAGAATCCTGGGATTTTGAATGTCTGAAATATCCTAGAAACTTACGCTAATAATCAATTTAAAAAATTGGAGAAATATGTTTGAGCTTTTCTTAGCTTTTGGGAATGTCTCCGCTTTTCATCAATGTCCGTCTTTTGTACTTTTCCACTTGTCAATATTCTATGATTTTGTTTTGAGAACAGCCGATAACGATTTATTAAAGCGAATTACTTATATGTTTCTTTGTTGATGAAACTTGATTGTTTATAATTTTAATTAGTTCATATAAAAGTACATGCAATCACTTTTGTTGAAAATAGTCGCCTTTTTCTAGCCTATTCGCCAAAGGAAATTACTATTCCAATAATGTTACTGAAAGATCAAGTCTTCAGTCCCAAAAACTCATGGAATATTTTGAGTTTATTGTACTGTAAACCATGACATGCTTGTCATTCCTTTAAAGAAACCTTTTTCTATTTTGTAACTAACTTTCCGTGTTCATCTTTTCAAAAGATGTTCTGTAGTTTTCTCCTCACGAGAGCACCCAATTTATGCTCTCTGTGAGAATGAATGCCTTACCATTTTATTTTGGAGTTTCATTACTGTATGACAAACCTGGATTTGCCAACTTGCGAAGGTCTGATACATCTCAAACACCAATAGAATGTGCTCAAAGAATTTAAAATAAGATGATTGTAAGATTGACTTAAGTTTTGTACATATTTATTTATTGTATGTTTACCGTTTTTCTTAAACAGTTGACGTGGAGCACAGCCATGTTAGATTTCTCGGCAACTTGGTGTTGAATTTATGGGATTGCGGTGGTCAAGAAGCATTTATGGAAAACTATTTTGCTTCCCAAAGGGATAACATTTTTAGAAATGTTGAAGTATTGATCTATGTGTTTGACGTCGAGTCTCGAGAGTTAGATAAAGACATGCACTATTATCAAAGCTGCCTGGAAGCCATTCTGCAGAATAGTCCTGATGCCAAGATATTCTGCTTGGTCCACAAAATGGATTTGGTTCAGGAAGACAAAAGAGATTTGATATTCAGAGAGCGTGAAGAAGATCTGAAGAGATTAAGCTTGCCATTGGAATGCACGTGTTTCAGAACTAGCATATGGGACGAAACACTATACAGGTAAAACAAAACGTATCACATTTTTGGCAGATATTAAGATGTATACATTTTTCTACTTTTACAGAGCATGGTCATCAATTGTTTATATGTTGATCCCAAATGTTAAAGAGCTAGAGCTAAGCCTAAACCAATTTGCGAATATCATAGATGCGGATGAAGTTCTACTTTTTGAACGTGCAACGTTTTTAGTAATCAGTCATTGTCAAAGACGAGTGCACAGAGATGTTCACAGATTTGAAAAAGTCTCCAACATAATCAAGCAGTTCAAACTTAGCTGCAGGTAATTTTTCAGATATTTAAAAAACTTCTACTTTGTGACTTGAGTAACATATCCGTAATAATATTTACTTATATTCTGTGTTTTTCAGCAAATTGGCGGCACAATTTCAAAGCATGGAAGTGAGAAATACAAATTTTGCAGCCTTCATTGATGTCTTTACGTCAAATACATACGTCATGGTTATCATGTCCGACCCAGCCATACGTAAGTTCACAGACTGCGATTTAATGAAAGATTTATCTTTATCCAATTAACACGAGTTCAACGGACACGGTCCAAAATATCAAAACCATTATTACTTATCTCTGTAGTCCCATATCTATTGTACACGAGTGATTATAATTTGGCGCAAAAATTCAGGGAATTTTGAAGTCATATAAAGAGATCGATTTTAATTCTTGATATTATTGTAACCTACGGTTTTTATCGTCAATCGACGAACAGAAGGCAATTGAAAGATGTATAATTTTCGTAGTTCCATACTTGTTGCACACTTAAAATATGATTGTCACCAACATGGTCCGCATCTTGAATACGTTTTTAAAACCGTAAATGATAAGTGCTGCTTCCGCTTTTGGCTTCTTGACAAAAATAACACTAACTACTACTTACACAATTAATACCGAAGTTCAAAGTTTGATTTTATAATTTTCAGCGTCAGCAGCAACACTTATAAATATTCGGAATGCACGAAAGCACTTTGAAAAATTGGAGCGTGCCAGTCAGAGTTCAGCATTGAGCAGATAGAAGTTACCTCGACCCAGGCGCAGCATCACCCGGGTCCAGTCAATTCACCACTGTTGAGATAATTCGATAATTAAAATGAGCATTGACCACTATTAGCATGAAAATTGTAACTTATCTCCGATTCATGCCATGGCTAATGTGAGCATGAGATGTAGAGTCAATATTCTCAGTTTCTTTTTATATCCACTCTGTTTCTCTTAATTGAAGCTCACTATGAAGCCATTCGTGTTCTGAAAAGATACCCATTCTCTCTGTAATGATACGTTTTGTTGTGCGAATGATGAAGAAGGAAGTATTAATCACTGTCCCCCAATCGATTATAAATGATATGCTGTAAGATGCAAACACGTATATATACGTACATGTGCTGCCCATATGTTACTACTACTATTAATACTACTACACTGAACTTGATTATATCGAGGGAAAGAGTGCTAAAATCATAATTATAACAGTTCAATATTGCAGAAATTCTAAATGCATGATCAGATGCGTTAGCTCATGTAATTTCTCAATTTGAAAACAAGTAAACTCGTTCTTCTCATCAATCAATCGGTAATCTTGGAAGAAGCCGTTAAGAGTATACACAGCTTTCCATGTCCTATTCTATGGTTTCTAGCACTCGTTCTCTATTATTCTATTCTTAGGGTAAATTTGTGCATGCGTTCTCATCATTGTTCGCAAGATGTTTCAAAAAAAAACTCAGCTCCATAGATTCATGTAACATCTGGCTTGATAATTGATGATTTCGCGTAGATCAATTGTATAATAGACTATATTTGTATTATAAATCATTATCTTATAAATATTCTGTATAATATTATTACTACAATTATTATTTTTATCTCAATTTGCTATCATTATTATTCTTATTATTATTATCATCATACCATGGTATTAAGTTTATAAAATGAGTTTGATAAATGTGTGCTACTACTCGTGAATTTAAAAGAAAAAATAAGGAAATAACATTTATTAAATAAAACACTTAACGATCATTTCGTGACCTTTTTTGAAAGCACTGATTTGCAGTTACCCAAGTTTTTGGGATTTATCGCTACCAAATCAGATTCATGACTAATGAAGGACCAGACGAAGTTCGCAGTTTGCTAAAAGTATACTTTTTTTCAACACGTATCCCTTTTACATTCGAGCATGTATATAGCAAAGGCAGATATGTAATTCTAGTTTGCTATTGCGTATCTTTTGCGATAACTACGTAAACGTAATACCAGTCAATGCAATGTGGATGAATATTTACTACGTTGATTTTGAATTTCCCGCTAAAGATGTAGACATCGTTGTACAAAGTCTGTATGAGTGGCTGATAAGTTTTTGCATTCTTACAATTTCAACATAAAGTCGTAGCTCATGTGGTCGAGGTCTATTCAAAGTACACTCAATTTTTTTTACTCAACTGCGGTGGTGCGTGAAATCTTTAGAATTTCTACTTTACGCGAAGTCAACAAAATCGAGCGACATCGTGTGGCGCGTGAATACGTATCATAAATGGACAGGATACTGAAAGGTGTGATGAAGTACAGAAAATGTCACAGAGAGGGAATGGTAAAGCAATTCAAGCAGGTTAAGGACCATCCCGAAGTAAGTTGAAAGAAGTTGATTATTCGCCCAGTCATAGTGAAAGTAGACTTGGCTTACACGATTTCGACCATCTCACATTTCTCCCGACCTATTCCGACGGATTATTTACCATTATTTACTCATCTATAATAAGAAGACTCGTCACTGACAATGAGACAGAAATCACGATTCTCGAATTTAATTGCTACTCCATAATTACATTTAAAACTAAATCGTTGACCTTGATTGAAACAATTGATGAGTTTCGAAACTTATTGATTTTGTACTCATAGCTGCGAATCTACTACTTTGAAAAGTAATCTTGTCAAGATATTGTCAAATATTGAGCGCGCAACTTCTTCGAGAGGTCAAACAATTGCAGACTCGTAATACCAGGTCACATACTATTCGTTCTAACAACAAGAAATCTTCAATTTGTACGATACCTAGTAAAGTTACGAAAATTTACGTTCAACGTTGACCAGTGACCTTTGTAATTTAATATAGCTCTAAAGTCTATACTCGTGGTTATAGTTGATTTCTGATTAAGTACAGCCAGATTTCTACGAGAACGGCAAGCGATTGGTGACGAGTTATATTGCAATACTATTGGTTCGAGTACAGCGTTTCCAGAAGTCGACCGCCAGAAGTGCGGTCAAACCAATAGGCAGCCTGTATCTTGACATTTGTCAGTTTCATGAAAACTCCTCTAGGTAGCGCCATCAGGTCGCACATTTGGCGGGAAATACGAATGTCTTGTACACTTATAAAAATTTTTTAGATCTATTTCGTTAATAAAATATATTCCATTCAACAGCCAAAGGCAGTTTTCTTCACCTGTATGGACTCTCGGATGATTCCTACTAGATTTACGGAAACAAATGTTGGAGATATGTTTGTTGGTACGAAACTGGAAAATATTTCAAGTTGCAGCTACATAAATAAATTTTTTTTAATTACATGATCAAAGCAAAGTTCACTTTTCGATACGTGCATGTAGCTGTATAACGATACCATATTTTGATGCAAGTTTGAAATTTGAACATATCAAATTCTACTGTGTTCTGCAGTTTCAGCTGTAAATGGAATGTACAAAATTGATATCTGCTTTTAATTTTCAGTCAGAAATGCTGGAAATGTCGTACCGCACTCGCAACACTTCTCCGATGAGTTGACAATGTGCGAACCTGCTGCTCTGGAATTGGGCTGCGTAGTGAACGACATTCGACATATAATCGTCTGTGGCCACAGCGATTGCAAAGCTATGAATCTACTCTACGCTCTGCGTGATGAGGAATTTGCTTCTCAGGTAGCCATAAATAAATGTTAATCAATGAAAAATCAGACCAGTACATACTGTCAATGCATAAGTATATGAATATATTTCATTTCCAGGTAAACAGACGAATATCACCACTCAGAGCATGGCTATGTGCCCACGCCAGCAGTAGTCTAGCTAAATTTCAACAGCTAGAAATCACTGGGTTTCACGAGCCAATCATTTTTCAAGCCGAAACGCCTCTACGTAAATTTGTTGCCTATATTGACCCGGAAGACAAATTTGCCATCGAGGACAAACTATCGCAGGTGAGAAAAATTTGAGTGCATTATGCTTTTACCATATTCAGCACAGTTATAGAGTATCTTCAAATCTGATAATTTGGGAAAGTCAACATCTTTTTCTAAAAACTTGATATGTAAGATATATTGGTACACAACATTGTTTGTTGTTATTAATTGTATTCAAACTGTGTGATTATATTGTTTTCAGATCAACACTCTACAGCAGTTGCAGAACGTAGCGTCATATGGTTTCTTAAAAAGGCGACTAGAGAGACACGACCTGCATATACATGCTTTGTGGTTCGACATTTATACGGGAGATATATACTATTTTAGTCGAGCTAATAAAAGGTTCATCGAGATAAGTGAACTCACAGAAACTCCATTGCTTCGAGAAATAAAAAAATATTACTCGTGAGGAGTTCAAACTGGTGTTATCAGATTATGTTTAATATATTAATGCATATTTTTATAACGTTTAAGTAGGTACCCGTCATATCATTCACTTTGATCAAACTTTTCGAACAAGAATAATCTCAGTCGATTTCTATACACATTTATTACTACATGTGAATTACATTTTAGCTCAACGGAATTAGCTAGTGAACCGAATTGGATAATTTCAATTCTAACATTAAATTATCAGATAAGTGATTTTAATACATCAGTTCGTTTTATCGTTAACTTATGGAAATCTGGTTCGCAGTTAACGTTTATACCTATTATAGGCCTGAATAAAATTATGGACAATTATTGGCAAAAAAGTTCTTTTCTCTTTTATTTTGATAAGCAAAAAATAATAAATTATCGTTTGGATCTTTCGTTGTGAATTTTTCAACCGTAAAAAATATGTTTTTCTTTGTGTAAATAGCAATTGTTGCGTTGAGCAGGAATATTTGGCATACACTGATACAATATCTATGTTAAGTCATACGTGTAAACATCTATGGACCGCAATTACAATTTAATGAAATTCTGGGATCCAAGACTCGCTTTTATAGTTTTATTGTTATTCCGATCCGTAATAACTTCTCGACGCGTCCTTAGGCTGTTGTAATTATATAAATATTTTTCTTTTTTGGGATTAAGAATACTTTGGATAGAGAGAAAGTACGGTTGTGCTAGTTAGTCGAAGAACCTGTGAATGACTTATTGAATAAATACTGTACAAAATATTATTAAATGAATAAGTTACAATGATCTGGTTAAGTTTTCAACGATGATAGAGTTTGCTTAATTGCAAGCTACAACGAGCATAAGGCAAAATTTAAAATGACACTGAAATAATCAGATGTTACTAAACGATGATTGTATTTAATCATTTTATGAATTTATGTACTTAATTTTATACCTTACAAAAAGTTTTGATTCGATTGTTTCTGTACAGTTGTCCGCGTTAGTACAAATATATTTAAATATGTTCCTTACGAGAAAATATTTTCTATTATAGAATCTTGGTGATCGGTCAATTAAGAAAACGTATTTTTAGTTAACGTTTCGACCCGGATATGGGCCCTCCTCAGAACGATTTATTTTTTAACTGTCAAAAATAACAAAAAGATTTTTTATAAAATAAACAACAGTACTAGAAGTAATCAGACTTAAATATTGTAGATGTAATACTCTTAGAGCTATTATATATTGTTGAATAGTAAGAACCTTATGATTAATAGAAATAAGGATGTCTTTAAGTGTTATTTACCTTTTGAATTAAGTAAGTGGACTAAGATGTAGTCGAATTCACAATTACAATTGGTGGAGACAGTGTTCTTTTGAGCGACAGGTAGACAATGTCAATCTTCAAGTTATTTTATATGTGGGAGTTAAAAGTTGGAAGTCATTAATTAAAAAGATTAAAGAACTATGTTTCTTCACAGTCAGTATGTCATTGTGTTAAAAGGTTATTGAAGAAGGTCTTTTTAGCAATGAAATTAATTCACAGATGTCAAAGAAGTGGAGGTAGGCTCTTTATAATTAAGTTCCACATGTCTAACGAAATATTGTTGGTTGAACCAATTGAGTCAACAGGTGAATAACGACTGATGGGAGAAAACAATGTAATCCAGAGTGAAGGTGAACCTATTATAAACAATTATACAGAAAAACAATAAATATTTTGTAAGAAAAGTTATGTAGAAAGGACTGTATAATGGGGACAAAAAAATTTTTTGTATGTAGTTAAGGTTAAACAATATTTGTTGTGTGGGCGGAGATTCTTAACTTAATTCAAAAGGTAAATAACACTTAAAGACATCCTTATTTCAATTAATCATAAGGTTCTTACTATTCAACAATATATAATAGCTCTAAGAGTATTACATCTACAATATTCAAGTCTGATTACTTCTAGTACTATTATTTATTTTATAAAAAATCTTTTTGTTATTTTTGACAGTTAAAAAATAAATCGTTCTGAGGAGGGCCCATATCCGGGTCGAAACGTTAACTAAAAATACGTTTTCTTAATTGACCGATCACCAAGATTCTATAATAGATTACATACGAGGTCGAGAATTCTTATTCATCAGAAAATATTTTCATTGTATTAGATGTTGATATTCATTTTATCCTTAGTCACACGATCTTTATGTTACGATCTAAGTATCACTAGGTTACTGTTTTTCTAACAAACAACAAGCAGCGGTGAAATATCTTCGCTAAAATTTCTTCAGCTCTAATTTGGCCTCCGGCCAAATTGACTTATTTTGTTTTCCTTACTATATTCAGGAACATTTAACTGTATTAAGGAAATTCCCAAATTTAAAACCGTTTTTTCAAGCTGAAAATATTAACCAAAAACGTTTTCCTTGAAAGCACTTTATTTTTTTGTCAAGACCCAATATTTCCACACTAGTCCGTGTCGAAATTCGAAAAACGTGATTTTTCGATACACTCTAACATATTGTAACTTTGGGTTCCAAGCAATTAAAACGGGTTTTCCGATTAATAAGTTGACTTAGTGAAGACAGAAAATAAGATGGCCATAATCGTAAATTCAATACACTTGCCTGATAATGTTTGACACAAACAACCGATCCAAGCATCGAAACGTATTCGCGAATAGGCCACAGACCCTTCAGAAATAGATTCTAGAAATGAAGAAGTCGTACAGAATATCCTTCCTACCTCACGAAAGACTCGGTTGAGACACTACCTGCTATACAAATAATGATAATCCAAAATACTTGACGTTGTTTACACAAAGAGATGGATTCAGAATGAAAAAAGACTAAAGAATAGTTAACGAAAGACTGTCATTCAAATTATTTGCACGAGTAAATATAGGCAATGCATTACTCAGTGCTTTGCGAGTAGGCCAAGTGCATTTTTGGGAAACTCCTTCAAGATTTAAAATTTAAAAAGACAAACACAGCTTTCCGGTTCAAAATTCCGGAAGTACCCTGTAAAAAGAATTTTCGCTATGATTATACTCTTCACGTTTCGTTAATCTTTCTGTGCAAGTAAATTGATCAATGTCGAATAGCATCGATAAATTGTTTTGAATTATAAGGGGAACTGAATGGGGTAACCGCGTAAAATCAATATTTTTCAGCAGCAATTCGCGAATTATAACCCTATACAGCGATTAAATTCGTGTCCTCCGTCGGGTAAACGTATTAATCCGAATTAAATCTCGACAAAATCTCTCGCCGAGAGCGCGTTGCTATAATTTAACGAATATTTTGATCTAGTCATCATGAGTGTAAAACCATGCATTCAACATCGAAACTTGTCGATCAGTGATTCGTTTTGCCAGATTGTGCAGAACTTTTCACACAAGTTGATTTATCGTATTTTGATCAACGCGTTGTTATTGAATTTAGTTGCAACTAGTTTCAGGATTGAAAATTTTTCGTCTTGCCCCAATATCGAATTAACAATCATACTTGCATAGCACAATTAAATACCCCCCTTATAAAATCTTAATCTATTGAAAACCGTACGTTGTATTGTCAATTTTCCATTAGATCGAGTCGAAGAACGGACACGAATAAATAAAGTCCGAAGTTTAAGGTCGTCAACCAGCTCCGCTTTCCCTCGTGCATTAGAACGAAGACTTCAAGATTAAGAATCACACGGCGCGAAATCGATTTTACTTTACGCCGATGGTAAACGGTTGAATTCCAAAATTTCACTCGCACAGTTCGGTATTAATTGATACCTCGCTGTAAATTATATATATATATATTGTGCGTGACAATTAACGTATGCGAGTTAAATACCCGAGAGATCCTTGATTGACGAATAAAAGTACGTTTAGATCAATTGGGTCAGAAGTAAAATGAACGGTTTCAATTATACGGTGAATTTTGGCGAGCGAATCTTTGCGTCCGGACGTTTATAACTATAATACTAAGTTTATAACGTGGGTATAAGTTGCCTGTATACACATAGATAATGGAATAGAGAGGCTAACTAGAGCGTGCCACTCCCGAAAGAGAAAGCAAAACAACGCGAAGGCTGGCTAGGCTTCGAAGCATGCGAAAATCGTCGAGGCACGCATTTCTTCGCTTCGCGGTAAAAGTGAAGATGCGCGCACAGGCTAGAAACGACCTAAGCCCTTCTATACGTATACGTATTCGTACGTGCGTGTCTGTATTTTGTATATATACGATACATCCGGCCAATTCTTTTGTGGAATTGATCTTTTTAATTGGACTCTGGCCGTTAACGTTAACACGATGCTTCGAAACTTTGTTATATTCGCTTGCGCGTGACGTTACGGTACATTTTTGCATCTTTTATTCGTCCAGTTTCGTTATTTATTGTAAGCGACATTTTTTTCGTTATTCACGGTATTCAATTTCAATTTTGACAACGTATGTATTCCAAGTGGATTTACATGTGGAATTAAAAACTGTGCTGTCTCAATCAAGGTTATTTTGAGTAAGATTAAGGATATTCGCATTTCTGGTAAATATATTTTATTGCAGGTTAGCAAAGAGAAACAAAAACCATGATTATTTGTCTTGTCGATTAGCATTTGTCAAACTTAATCAGAAATAAAATTCGGCAAACCGCTAAATGCGCCAATGACGTTTTGCAGTAGATTGAGTAAGGATTGGTTGGCAAACAAAAAAATTATGTTTATTTGTGGAGGCATAATAGGTTTGTGCTAAATTGATCGATGAAATAGAGTCTGCGAACCGAAAAAAAATGAATATTTCGCTGAAAAACTATTAAATTGCTCTCGACCTAAGTTTTCGTACAAGATTTTCTTCTAGAAATCTAAGAAAACTTAGCTAATTTTAATTGTTTCGAAATTGTTTAAAATAATAAGTAATAATAGAGCAGAATTAACTAGGATTTTTCAGCGGATACCAATGTTTCCACAGCTGATTTTTTACTGATTTTTTTTCAAAGTACAATGCATCTAGAAAATCTTGACAGTAGCCTACGGAAAGAATATTTTTAAAGAATAATACGATAACTTCCCAAGCGAATTTTTTTGATTTATTTGGTTCGAGTTTGAATAATTCTAATTTCTCGAACCATTCGCTCAGAACCGCCAATATTCGATTCTCATTCTAAATGCCTTTAAAAAAAAATAACCGAATAATTCTGTCGTATTGACAAATATCGAATTTCTTAAAAGCTCTAACAATTATCGTAGAGTTTTTTTCTTTTTATTTTTCAAGTTTTCCGATCGTCGTTTAAAAAAGTTTACTCAATAATATCTAGAAATCACATTTAATATCGTTCCAATAAAAATTTCGACCTCACACCTCTCATTCAAGGACTGTTCAAGTCAAACAATCATACTTAAATTACTAAAATAGCTCGGCCAATCATTCAAAGTGTTCGAAATATATACCTACATTTGACTCGAGCACTATTTGCACATCTCTTATACATAGTACAAAGTCGTCGTCAAGTTACAAAACATCAGCCAGAGCGGCGTATACTTTATTGCAAAGTAGATACGGGTAAAAATATATGGTAAATATGTCCGAATACGCGTGGGTGAGTTCACACGTAATCAATGACACGGGCGAGGAAACGAGAATTGTTTTTGCAACGGTTTAGACGCGAACACGGGCAGCGCGAGGCTGAAATCTGCGGTAGGTGTATAATGCCAATGTCCGCCGGGTCTCCCGTGCAACAAGAAATTCGTTTCGGTTGCAAAATTCGAGTGTACCTGACGTTGAGAATTGGGCAGCGGCTTGCACCTTGCGTAAATTGTGGCCAAAAATGAGCCCACAGAAACGCAGCGGGTGACGTGGTCCCCCGGAGTTGAAGAGGAACTAGGAAGTCACCCGAAACCCGCGCCTCGACCTCAAAGGACGAGAAATATACAACCTGCCCGTACCGCAATTCGTCAACTTGCTGCACCTTGCGTCGAAAATTGAACGGATCTACTCCGTGGTAAATAATACGGGCTATGTGCACCTCTATTTACTTATTTACCGTTGCCCTCGTGCATTTGAGACGCGTAAGCTTGGATCGCGTTTGTAGGTGTTTAAAATTGGAGTCCCGTCCAGAGTGGCGGTGGCGCTTTCTTTTCTCTCTATTTGCCTTCCGCTCTTCTCATGCTTTTTCTTTGTTTGTTTATCTCTCCGCATTTTATCGTCTATAGACTTAATTGCAGACGTTGCCATCGTTTTTATCGTCTTGTTACATAGTTGCTTATATATTGACGTATACCTGTAGCGTACGTTACAAGTTATTTCGGATAATTTTTCACACTTTTACACGGTGTGGGAGAAGAAGAAAAAAATAAAATAATACGAGGATTAACGAAACAAAAAGAAAAATGTTGGACTGAAACTAAAGCCAAAAGGAAAAAAAGAACACAGTGTAACGAAATAGCAATGCGGTATGGTAGCGGGTTTAGCCTACACAGTTATGGTTCGACACCCACGAGTGATTGCCAACTCTTTTTCTTACAATACGAGAAGAAATTGTACACGAAATCGTGACATCGTTCGGACACCCGCGTCAACAGTGCCAACGGTAAATATTCGAATTTGTGCTAATTGATTTGTTTTAACCGAAACCACTGAGCTTCGATCTTGATCGGATTGTATCCAATCTTCGGATTACTCGGTTCGTGATCCACTGGTAGAATTATCAGGTGTGATTGGGGAAGAATTATAAATCAGATCTATCCTAGATCGCACTAATCGCTAATGTATCGTTTTACTTTGGTTTTTAGTTTGATTTTCCTTCGTTAAAAAAAAACATCTACCTTTCAACATTGCCGTGAAAATATTCAAACATTTTTCGCCGTGAAGATTACATATTGCAAAAATAATAACAAAACACTTAGCTAACAATCACGTATGTGTTCCGGACTGAATATTGTCGCACTAGATTGCATAAAAAAATTTGAAAAATCTCTCGTTTAGAATTTTCTACAACATTTTATTGGCAGGCAAAAATGATGAAACAATTTATAAACTTCACGCGTGTCTAATGATAACATAACGTCTTACAGTTCGCATCATGTATCATATTTCTTTTTTTTTTTTTTTTTTTAACGCGTGTACGTATGTATGGTACTAATTACGCATAGTGGAGTTAGGCTTAGTGATAATTCGTGACAGTTATAAGTTCAACAAGTTAGAACATTCACTGTACACGCACGCACACGTACCTTGGTATATACTCGCGTAGAATTAGAACCCAGTAGCATTATTGTCCAACCCCCTCCTTTCCATGCCCCGTGGGCTCGAATTTCTGCGTTTCTTGTGCCCAATTGAATCCGAATCTGGGGCAGCACGCGTTTCGGGTAAAAGTCAATTATTCGTATTACAACCGGTCACCGTACGATTTGGGTTAGAAGCCTTAAATATTTAACCCAAATTTTCCCCAATTTTCAATCTTTAACCCCGTTGCTTTACGGCGTTCAAAAATCCTCGCGCAAAATTTCAGTTTTCACAACATTATCTCGACCTCACATTGCCAGTTTTTGTGAAAACCCACTTGCGCGGTAAATTTTTTTATTCGTTGATTTGAAATTCACATTTCAACAGGAACCGTCTGACGTTTACTTCACGGCTGTGAAGGGTCACTGATGGCATCGTTTACGGAAACTTGTGCGCAGTTAGGCTAAACTATTCGACATTAGTTTATTATTTCGTACTATTTTATAACGAGATTGCTTGGGTTTCAGTCTTTTTAACGACATCATTGAATGCCGCAGGAGTATCGATAGAACTTTATAGAAGTACCGAGAAAGTACGATGAATATAGCCTGTCTTTTTAATATCGTGGGAAAGCAACAAGCGTCATCTGCGTACTTTACGTTCCACATTTTGCTGCAAGTGGACAATTTTCATCTCTCGATATTGTCGCGACGTAGGTACTTGAAAACTTGCGAGAAATAGTTCAAGTCCTAGATTATTTTTTTTTCTTTATGAAATTCCAGTCGTCTTTCGTTTCCAAGAGCGTGGTAACGGAAAATTTTATGAAGGGATCCGAAAGTGTCGTCTGAAAAAAAAAGAATTCTCACAAGGTCCTAAATGTAGGCTGTGTAAAAATCATCTGCAGATAAATTTTCGGTCAAGAATTATCCGGAAAATCAATCTAGAATTAATTTGCACGTTGCCTAGCGATCGTGGTTGCTTTGAGGTGATTTCCTGATTTCTCAATCTCGTTAAATTCAGATAAAATACAATTCCACAACGTTATTACAGAAAATCATAAACCATGTATAACAGGTATACAAGAAAACACGAGTTAAATTATTTCGCCATATAATAATAATAATTACGCAATGCAAACACACGTATATTATATATTACATATACCTACCGTATAATTCATACAACACTCTCTTCCCCAAGTAATAATATATTATTCGAAGTTGAGAAAAATTCAATAAAGTGCGATCAATAATGACTGTTTCGACTTAATCTACGTGCGTCGATTATAAGTGCATTGAAATTTTGCCGTAGGTGTAAATTCGGGAATTTGGAAAATGGGTCACTTGTCGCAACGTTGAAAAAAAAAAAAAAAGTAAAAATGGTGAAGAAACACACGGGGCTGCGGATTGACCGGGTGTACGTGTAACTCGATATCCTTAGAAGGAGAGTTTCGACTTGGTTATTGCCATTGAGAGTCGGCACGATACACACTTGGAGGGTTTCTTTGCATATTGTAGAAATTGAGTAAACGATCTGGTCAGCAGTCAGGCTGAGTGTGTCGAATGCTCACTCATTGCCTATATCCACCTACCTATTTTTGCTACCAACTTACAGAATAACAGCGCGTAATTAATGTTGCAACGCGCTCGGTGCAACGAACTCGAAACTTAGACAACCGCCGGCTGTGCCGATGTGTAAGGTAGACGGCAAAAGATCGGCTGTGTGCACGTAGACGGCGTTATACAATCGGCGAAAAATCATTGTTATGTTTAGTTATACCGCCTGGTGCCTCGGGTTTATACACACCGAATGTCGTAATGTCAGTACGAAGTTATGTAAAATCGCCACAAAACAGTTCAGTCGAGGACGATAAAGAAATATCTGGCCGACGGAAGGGGGAAAAAAAATTATTATTATTAATATTTCAACGATCGCCGTCGTTGGAATCTACCTGTTATATTTCTTACAGATATTTCAAATCGTAAACACTATGCGTACAATTTGAACCGGACGCTGATTTCTTTGAGGAAGTTCCTTACCTTCGGTAAAGACGATGCCTAAATACTTGAAAAAAAAAAAAAAAAAAAACAATAAACACTCGTTGATAGGTTTTAATAGGAACGATTTGATGTTCGAAGTTTCATGAATTTTAGGAAGGTCGTTCGATAGCCAATCCGATTCAAAACTGATCGTGTCCTGCAGTCTGAGAAGCTTCTCTTCCATAAAAGTACACGCGATATTTTGAAAGTTTTACAACTTCAAAACCAGTTCCGTACGTGTATATTTTTAAGAGATTTTATGATATCGACTATACCTGCTATGATTCTTTCACCATTTTTTAGTGGTTAATTTTTTTTACCGCCAGTCAACTAGTTGATGTGATTTTCCTAACTAACAATAAATAAAGTTTACTCCTTGATTGGAGATATTTTTAGGCGAGCGTGGTATCGAATCTTTCTTTCAAACCTAGCGAAATTCATCAAATTTTGAGAGAGGTCTGATTGTTTATTCGGTTAGACAAACGGTAGTAAAAGTTATGTATAATAAAACACGCGGGTATTTATTTGCCAAAAAATAAGTAATCACGAAATCGTTCCGCCCCGTCAACAATTCTGTTTCACCTTTCTTCGCCGTCTTAAGTTATCTAACAAAAATCCAAGTATGTATATAGGATTAAACTACGTGTCGACGGAATCGAATTTCTCCAACAATGACTTGGTAAAATTCTTCTGTCAAACGTTTCAAAGATGCACTTAATTCTTCGCCGATTATCAAATAACTCCTTCAATTCTCGTTGAAAGTATCTTAACTTTTCAACTGAAAATGCCTCTCATTTTTCTTCTGCCATGTAAAATTTTTTCAACTGTAATTTATGTCGTTCATTTGGAGAACAATATTCACTATCAATAATTTTCATTCTTCGAGGTGGCTCTGAGTTACATTTTGAGACTCCTAGTGAGTTTAAATTTGCGATTTAAATGGACCAGACTCTACGGTGATCAGGAGAGTGGAAAAGTGTCGTGAAAATGTAATCATTTCAGAGAGTCACGTGGGTACAGCGGAAGTGACGGTTCTTTCAACGACGAACGTCACTGCGAGCTGCTTTTCGACTGAACCGAATCATTCGATCGTTGACATTTTTTCCAATTTTCATGGACTTGTGAATTGAAAAAAAAATTTCTTCCGAGTACCCGAGGCAACCAATATCAGTTAATTTATAACAATGAAGAAGATTTGCAAATTCTCTGCGTCGATTAAAATCATGCTCCGAAGAACTGAATTTTCCATCCATTCAGCTCCAGATTTTTTGAAACTTATATTAGTCTATCCATCCATGTCAGCTGACGATGAAATGAAAGCGTTAGAGTCGATCGATACTTTAATAATTAACATCAATTTCAAGATACCGATCGACGGGAAAAAAAATGCATTTCAAAAGAGTTGAGCCACCGATTAACATCAGCCTGCGAAATTCGCTACAGATTTGGTAAAACCGCAACAACAATATAACATGTCGCACCGGTGCCCTAAGGTGCGACTTGGGTATTCTTAATCGACGTTTATAGTTTTTGACGGGCGTAAAACATGTTTGAAAAAAGTCGCGAAGTAGATAATCGCGATGTCGAGTAACGAGCGGAGAACTGCACCTTTTGTGCTCGGAAGATAAGAGGTGAATAACGGGCATTATTCTCGCGTAGAACACAGACAAGTACGTACGCAGGCAGGGTTGGGAGAGGAAGTCATTGACTGGAATATGGCCGGATCAGCGGTCTCGGTGATACACGCAAGTTCAAGAACAATGAACAACCGCGATATATAGCGTAGAATTTTGCCAGGCTGGGTTGTATTGTGGCGGCGTGTCGTGCCACTGACCTATAAACACACTTACCTATGCTACGCGAGTACTTGATACTTATGCCCGACTGCAACGTAACATTATCTATATGTATACAAACGCCGCCGTAAATGTACAACGCTCACGCGTGTCGCCGTGAGATGAATTCGTCGTGTTCGCGTGTGACGCGTGTGGTTGAAAATACGATCCTTGTTGTTGATTTTGTTGTTTGTAGGTAACACGTTCAATTTAAACTGAAAATATTTACTCGAAATGCCATGATTTTAGTAAAGAAACGATTTTTCGACGTGTTTCAGAAATTTGGTTTCTTTTTTTTTTCAACAGATTAAATTTTTCTCGCAACGTGAGAATAATTTTACGAATTAAACAGCGGCAATCGATTTGTCAGAAGCTTTCACGCCTGTTTTACAGACCTGACGGTTAATAATTAAGAATGAAAATCAAGGTTGTACACTGTAGTGTACAAAAAAGGGAATGGGGCAACCTTACTGCGAGTATTTGGCGAACTGTTACGGATACTCGCAAGCCGAGAAGATCTATTTTAAAGTAGAAAAACAGAAGACACTGGAATTAGGAACAAAGGTTAAATACCGTACGTCGATGCTACGTTTTGAAGTAGTTCAAAGTTGTTTGGAACCTGGTAGATTAATTCCTTCGATTTCACTTTACAACGGCGCGATTCATTCGGAAGACTGTTTGCCAAACAAAGTTACTGAAACGGATTCCTTTTTTTTTTCCTGCAGCAGTCAAGGAAACATCGTCATCCGTTGATCGTAATCGATATCGGCACTGGGTCGGAAAATTGAATACCTGACGATCTCTATACGATACGAATAAGCGTATCAGAGAATTTGTTGAAAATAGTCTGCCGAATGAAACGATCCTCCGAAGAGTGAAATTTTCAAGCGATGTAAGCTTTTGTTTACAATTCTGGTATTTTACATTTTGGCGTTCGTAGTGATAAGTGATCTTCGTAGTTCGTAAATATTACAATATCTCAAATACTCGATGTACAGGTATAGATTTTTGGCCAACAAACTTGATCAATCATCGCGTCTGAATCGATGGACTGGAGCAATTGAAATTATAATAAGTAAGCAGCCGTCCTGTTCCACTGGTTTTTATACGTGTACTTGATTGTCGACACGCGCTTTACTTGTGTCACCTAGTATTGCATTGTGTACGGTATAAATGTGTACGAAGCCAAGATCACGTACGCTACCTCGATGTGCAGGCAATAATTAGCATAATTCAGGCGTGTCGAACAGTGGCCGGTATTACTATTGTAATCATTGTTATCATTGTTCGGCTATTGCGATTGCATTGAGTATAATTGACGAATTTTATTAATTCATCTACACGTGCGGGCAACGAAATATAATTGTTCCCGGTTAAACGTAACGCGATATAAGCTTAAAATTAATCATGATTCACGATTCATTGACTCGAAAACGTATAATCCGTGTCTTATGTAAATGCGTCAAGTTATTTTCGGTGATTTTAAACTCTATTCTTATTCCGTATTTCATTTGCATGATTATTGCGGTTTCATTGTTCGAAGAGCGAGTGCGTCGGGCTGACACGCGAAATGATTTTAAAAATAGTTTCCACCTGCTCGATTTAATGCAAGACGTCGTAGGTTGGTACTTTTTGATTTCTTTTTTTTTAAATGATCAAAAATGGAACAAAATACACACGACAAAATTTATCAGGATAAAATGGAAAAAATGAGAATAAAAAAAACCCAAAAAAAAAAGACAACGCAGTTATTCCGATAACTCCGATATTTGAATAAAGATTTACGGTGGCATGGATGATGATTATATCAGTAAACACACCGAATTATGAATATTTATAATTTAACACCCTTTTAGTGATCCAAGTTAAATACCTTTACAGTTAAATACAGTTCGCAGGCCCAGAATCAACCGTCACGTGGAACTGAGATGTCGTTTCCTGAATTTAACATTTTCTACCCACAATTATACCGTTTATTTGAAAAAATGAATTTCTCAGACATTTTCACGTGACATAAATTTTGAGCCTAAATAAGTAGATTTCTCGCGACAAAAATCCGTTATAATTATAAGTGCAGGAATAGCTGCAGTTTTCAAACGTATTTGCCAAAAATGTGAAATTCATTATTTTACCGTGTACAGCGTATTTCCAAACAACATTATAGAGATCGGAAGAAAATAAAAATTGGATGTGCAAAATTCAAACGGATTTCGTGACTTCGATCTGGCAATATTTTCCGATTGAATTCGAGATTAATGTTTTTCTCCATTGTTTCGAAATCGAAATGTGATTGAAATATTTTTTTATTTTCCTTGTTCAGCGTAGGACTTTCCAAAAATATTACAACAGGGGGTAAAATAATATGCGGAAATAAATTACGTGGATTCGCACGTTTCATACATCGCAGGCATATTTTTCGAAGAAAATTAACGGAGTTGAATTAATATTTCGGTAAAATTTTTCAACAGACCGTAGAATATGAAAATTTGTACAAAAATCATCTCCTTTCTTTCGCGGTAAAAGATTTTTGTTTCGTTACGAAAAAAGAAGAAAAAAAATTGAGAGAGGCACCGCTTTGAGACTATAAGACTGATCGATCCGAGCCACGTGCGAGAATAAAAACAAAAGTGCATCGGTAATATGCGATTATCCGTAGCTGTAATATAGTTTTAGCAAGCAATGCATAAGCCGAATTCCATAACTTTTATTTTATTTATTTATACACCAGGCAAAAGTAAACGTGACCGACTCTTTCCGCAGTTCCATGAAACGACCGAGGGGAAGGGGATCGACACAGTTCGTTCCATTTCGAAGAGGCGAGTCATCGCCAGCGTCCTCGGTAATACGGTTCCTTGTGCAATTCCCGAACCGCGACCGTGTTTGTCTCACCTACATCTCTATCGTACGACGTAAGTACGAGTATAAATCCATCAGCGTCGCGCGAGGAAGGGATCCTTGATCGGCGGAGGGGAGGGCGAAAGATGGCAGAAGCCGAAAGGAGGATTGCGCGGATACAGTTTACCAGTGAGAGAGCTTGTAACGGGCTCGATCTAACAGTTAGACGGATTCCTGCTATCCTATAACGCCTTCGAAAACCGGCGAGCCGACCGCCGCCGCGACCACGAGACTCCACTCTCCATTTCTGTTGGCCCACTTGGGAAACAGGACAAAACTAGTGGGAAGACCGGGTTCCTCTTTTATTTCTTTATTTATTCGTTTTTTTTTTTTTTTTTTTTTTTCTTTATATTCATTTATTTTTACACTTTGCTTTTTATCCGTGCAGCGGAGACCTTTTTCTTTCCTTCCTCTTACCGTTTTTACCTTTCTTTTTTCTTTTTTGTATCCTTCTCAAACCATTTTTATTCCACTTTTATGGATATTTTTTCCTCTCACATTAATATCCCCTTTCAATATCGCATCATAATCTTATAACTACGCGTACGAATGTACGTATATTCGATATTGCACCGAGAAATTATACGCCGATCGCTAAAGTGTGCGTGTTTATAATGACGTATACGTACACGGAACGAATGGGTTTAATCTCTTCGCGATCAAGCTGTGGGATCTCGTACACGGGTCTTAACACGACGAGGCACTCGTAAAGCGCGTGCACGTGTGTACTTTATTCGATCTTATAACGTATAGCCAAGAATCATCCTGCAGAGTGAGATTTTTGCGGCTGAGAGCGTATTTGTGCAGGCTTATAAAATCACCGTTCTTACTTCTCCGCGCTATTTACCCACTTTTAATTTCTACGAGCTGGATAGGAAACAGGGCAAGACTATTGTAACAGCGATATCAAAAACTCACACGTACCACATCGCTTTTAAAAATATTCACACCGCTCGGTCGGTGATGAACTAAATTTTTCGCAAAGTCGAGAAAACCGACGATCTTCGACACGTATCGGAATTTCGTCTCCGATCCGAGTCGATCGCTTAAATCCGTACGATATTAATCACGAAAGTTGAAACGACCGGTGTTTGCCAATTTCCGCGAACCCTGCTGCTTTATTTTTCAAAGACCCGCAATGAGATATACGGATGTAAGCCTCGTCACGCACGCAGATATTTTCGGCCCTATCGGATCGCGCTTGACATTCGGAGACGGTGTCCTCATTTTTTCGTGTCACGGAGAGAAAAGGGGGGGGGGGGCGCCTTTTTTCGTCTGCTTTTTACTTCTTGTCGCGTACCCTACTCTCCCCGTAATTTCCTCGTCCGGATGATACGTAGGTATATATATATATATATATACGCGTATTTACAGCCTATGTACAACTTACTCGTTACTCAACTGCAGTACGATTGCAGAGTATCCGTACTTGCAAAAGATGCGATCAAACCAGTCCGGCTGCCGCGGACGTCATTCGCCGCTTTCGTATCATCGACGTTAAGGCACTGGCACGTTTCTTTTCTCCGTCATTATAGGCATAACCGCACAGGTCAAGAAACAAACAGCCTATCCTGCCTTTCGGGGACTTTTTACTTTGTAAATTCCCTACACCATGTACCGTTCCTTTTTTCCCGTCAATCAAGATTTCGAAGACTTTAACACGAGAAGAGTACGACGTGCAAACTGTAAACAGATCTCAAGTGTCTGAGAATAAGGATCAAGAGCTTCGTTCATTGTATGTTTCCATTAAAATCTCTAGCAATTATGAACTTTAGTTCCTGAGTTATTACGTGCAGCCTGTAAAATAAATTTGAAAATGTGCGTACATCGTGATTTCATATTCAATTTCCAAAACGAATTTACAGACGCGACGGAATCTTTTTTTTTCTTTAAATTTAAACTCTGCATTATAAAATTTCAAAAGTCACCAATTTCGATTTTGGGAAAACGGTTCCTTTTCACAGTCTGTGAAATTCTCCGCCAAGACGGTGATTTGTGTAAATAGGTAGTAAAATATTGAACAGAGAGTAAAAATATTCGCAAACGAGTCGACTCGTCGATCCGGTCAACATTAACCGACTGCGATTTCTTACTTCATTCGCGTAAAAGTACCAACATTTGTTTCACTACGCCATCGAGGAAAACTTATCGCGGGCAAACAAGTGACTTCACAGTAATTAAAAGCAATTGTATTATTTTATAACGCAATTCCGTGACAAGTTTTGTATATTGAATATGGAACTTTCAACCGAGTAGGATTATAACTTGGTACAAACACAGGTTTTACAAACACAAATTACGAGTATCACGAATGCACGTGTAAGGTACGAAGCATGATATCGCGATGCGGACGAATAGAAAACGCCGTCCAAGTCGACCGTTGCTGTAGGTTTCTAGGGCCGTCGAGTGCCAACCTACATACCTCGAACGTGTCTATAGGGCAAGACTGGCAAGAGATGCGGAGTCTCACCTGTTCGGAGATTAATTGATGATCGGATAAGAGGTGAGTGTGGGATATACAGGGCACAGCTGCACCATGAAAACTTTTATACATAATAGGTACACACCTCTACATGTACGGATTGTTGATTTAGCACCAATGAGCGGTGCAGCGGTAATTACGATGCAAGAATTCACGGCGACTCGGTCACTCGCTCTATCGGCTATTCCTACCTCGCTCAACCCGTACGATCTACGTCCGCTGTTTAGAAATTCGTCGCGAGATCGAATCTATACGCACTCACGATCGCTTTATAGTTTCTCTATACACGCGAGTTTGTAAACATTATTATAAAAAGGAACCGCGCCTCTCTTGACACAAACACACGAGCACCTACATACAGTGATTCGCTGAGAATCACGAATTCCCCGAAAATTCTAATGTATTGTTTACATTTTTATTTCTTTATTTTTTTGTTTGCGGAAGTAAATATGTTTGGAAAACTTTGACGTTATAGAGTTACAAACGCGATGTTTGCGTGTAAAATTTTTACGGTAAATTCAAAGTCCCACCGGAAAGAAGATGGCCGCCATCGACACGCTTCGAGTTTTATTTCGGCTGTAACGTCACTTCTGAGACTTGTTGGTTATCGAAAGCTACATCACACGCCGAGGGACGGTGGCAGGAATAGTTCATCAGCCGTTTCACCTTCGACGTAAGCCTGAAAACTGAGAATTTAACGCGCAAAATTAGTGCGCGCGCAGTGTGTGTATCGAAACACATTGCACAAGCTTGGATGATTTTTGGTGTCTTGGCAGAAAATTCACATGATGTTCCGTACGAACAAGAAGAGCATTCATCCCTGACCCCTGGCCTATGCTCGATCCATATTGCTTCGCCTATGACATACCTGCATACTCGTGCGACGAAGCTAATTGACAAAAATAAAGAAATAAATAAAGAAAGAGAGAAAAAAGTGGATGAATCGAGATGGAGCGCTCGCGGCCTTGCAAGGCCTTAGGAATCGGAGTCGACCATTCCCATTCCCACTCTTGAGCTTGCGCGGTGCACACACATAAACACGCACACACACACACACACACACACATCCATCCATTAACGGGAAGAAAACGTACGCGTGAGGAACACGTCCAGGTGTGCTCGTGTCTGTGCGAGAATAACTAGCCGCTGCTACGATCCGCATTAATGCTATTAAAGCACCGACTACACACGTACACCAGTCTGCGAAGTTGAAAGTTATATATATTCTGCACTGCATGGGCACGTGCGAAAAATAAAACAGGCATCCACCTACTTGGCAAAAATTTCAAACCATTGACCTGTTGTGCCGCGAAAATCATTCGTTGCTGTGAAATTATTTCGTAGCCTCGAGGGATGAAGTATTACCGATGCTAGAGAGTTTCGGTGTGAAATTCGAGAACAACAGACTCAAGCTTATATCTGTTCACCCAAAACTCACGATTAGTTCAGGATTTTTCAGCACTCTTTATGATGATGTTTGAGAAAATAGTTAATAAGAAGAAGAACACTGTGTCTGGAATGAACGTTAAGAAATGGTGTCGAAAATTAATGCTTCGAATTTAATCAGCGGTAATGGCATTGCTCAACTTGATCGGATTTCACGGTTCCAGCTCAATTCAGGGATTTAAAAAATCAGTGGACTCAGCCGACGATTGACTATAATTTCACTTTTACCGAAGTAACAGGAAAGGCGAAATAGTCTTAAAAAAATCGACCGTACAGGATGATTGAAAATATCTGTATCGTCGAGCGGTATTATAAGCGAGAGTGCATCGAGGAGAGAATTGGTACCGTAAAGAAATACGAACGACGAACCGCGTCCTTGCAGATCCGACGTTCGAAGGCGCGGTAGATTTACGAGGTCCCATCTTATCTTTGACGTGAGTGCACCGGCCCAAGTCCGGAATTCGAATTTGCCAAGTGCAGGAGGATGAGGAGGAAGAGGAGGGTAGAAGGAGGTCGACGACTAGTAGACAGTAAAACTGGCCCAATGGTTCAATGGTACAACCACTGTCCGCATCGAAGCCCGCAGACCTGTTCTATGAAAACCACCGTAAATTTCTACGAGATAAGTGGTGGTGGTGGTTGCGGTGACGGTGAGTAAACGAAAAGTACTTTTGAATGTGGCTGTATTCACAGCTAGGAGGCTTACCGAACCAAGGATAATTTTCGGCCGGGGATATAGACGCGGACAGGAGCCGAGAGGCCGTAACGAAGATCTCGGCTTAATTTATACATTTACGAGGGGTTTGCGGCGAAATAATACCTGCGAATTTCTGACACGCGAAGGTAAATCGGAGGAAGGAAGGAAGGAAGGAAGGAAGGAAGGAGCGAGCGAGCGAGAGAGTCACGAAATTTTGGAACCGAAAACCGATATCTCAACTCTGCACGGAAGCGATGCACAAAAGGGTGGGGCGAGCCCCGGGAGCCCGACCTCCTTTCGCTACGGTAATAAATTGGCAAATCGTGCAGATCCGAAAACACGGAAGTCACAGCACCCGGAATACGCCGAGTGCTCAATTTTTTCCACCCGAAAATGTTTTCCTCCTTCAACAAGGTAATACCGTTTCCGTGAAAATTATCCTTTCAAAATATTGAACCCGATTCTCGCTCCGGCCTAATTCTTTGTCTAAGACTAGCTAGATTCCGGGACTCAGCGGGAATTCCTTATCCCGTCGCTGCGGCCGCGCCGCATCTATTCCTAGTTTTCTTTCATCTCGTTACGTCGTGTTCTTAGATAATGCGGTGGCCGGATTTGCTCAGCCATGCACGGCTGAATATAACTTTCAAAATGAAACTGAAGAGAACGAATAAACGACTCGATAAAATATCAATGAAATTGCACGCAATAGGAGAATTTGGAATCTAGACGTCGGCTGCGGACTGTTTCTCCAATGAACGCGGTAATTCCTTTTGAGCGTTTCTTTTTCTTTTTTTAATCACATTTTTAATCCGTCGTCAAAAGTTTATTACCCACCGCATTACTGCCCTCGGTTAATTGCCAGCGATTTTAATCAACTCGAACGATAATTATATATTCTACTTTTAAATAATTATTTCCTTATTTTCTCTTTAAGAAACATGAGAAAAAAAAAGCAATTGAGTAACCACAGTAGCGACCTACTATTTAAATTCAACAATAATACCCACTGTACTGTTATACATACCTACAGTTTAATTGCAAACCAGACTATCGACAAGATCAGCAGATTTTTAACATCCTGAAAAATGTCTGCTTGAAATTTTATCTGACAATTACAGGAGATGCCGAACGCTTTTTCAGAACACTAAAAAATCGCTGATTTATTTACACTTTTAAGACAGGCCGTAATCAAGTCTCCGCATTTTTGTATGGTGATGCATTTTTTATCTACTCGAGGATTACAAGAGTTTGTGGATTACTCACGATCACTAGTAATGACTATTGACGTCAACACGGCCATAGAAACTCTCTAATATTATTGTAGTAGCGGTGAAAGTCTTTTGATCATCATTGACGCGGAACTATTTGAGGTGGTATCCGCGTTTGCCAGAAGTCTGAAAAGTGCACGAGTATATTAACAAACGATCTTATGAAAATCAAACCATTCCTGATGATGTGCAGGATCGGTTATATATTGTATAAAAGTGTAACAGAAGCTTGAAACGGATTGAATTTACATGCGATAGCGCAAGTCAAAGACGAAACAAGAAGGGATCTTATTTATGATAAAAATCGCCTCCATCTCGTGTAACTACTTCAACGACTTGGCTCTGCAAAACATTAGCCACGCCAAAAGACGGCCATCGTCATTCCTCTGTGGATATGCTTATTATACTTATAACCGTAAATCTCGATTGACTTGAGATTTCGACAAGCTCATCTTCAACTAATTGCTATACCGGGTTTGATAAAATTTTTCTCAATTCCGAAATTTATACCCATTGCGATTCGAGAACCTTTTGGAGCCAATTTTCTTTCGAAACTCTTCCGAAAATCCATGGGTTCTTCTAATAATCGCAAGTTTGGTGAAATAATGGATTATATACGGTCAACGTTTCCGACGTTGAAGTGTTTTGACTCTACGAAAAATGTTTTCTTCTCGTACAGTGAAGCCACGTTACTTGGACGGAATTTCAAAATTTCAATAACGTAAACTGTTGATTCAAACCTGAGTTTTGAACCGGTAATTCTTACGTTGATGGGACTGCACCGTCCAACTCGAGGATTCAAGGACTTACTTAATCATTTCCGCACCTCTCGGCACGTGTTCTGCCTGAGATTTCGCACCCGCCATGTGATCGCAGTTTGCGAAAACTGAGAATTCTGCAAATTTATTGCAGGCACACGACTGAGCCGTATATCACGATCTTCGAACGCGTGTCTCGGCGCGTGTTTGACGCAATTTCGCTGTGAAAAAATGGTGTCGCATTGTTACGGACAATGAATTACACCCGCCTGTCGAAAATATACAGACCTCGAGATTCGTCCATGACGGAAGTTGAAGAGGTCTAAACGTCCAGGAACACATGTCGGACAGTTGTCGGAGCATTGCCTAAAAGGACGAGGAGTTCGGGGAGGTAACTGCAGCATTTCGGGTACAATATTTGCACCATGTTCATGCCCGCCCTTCAATGTGTCGTCAAACAAACGCATTGTGTTCAAACGTGTTCGATTCGTCTCGCGCTGTCCGACGTAAGCAAGAGGCGCGCGACTGTCGTAAATTGCAAAAATGTATGGATTGCAATAAATTCACTGGGTCAAGGAGTCAAAACTGAAACGTGGTACACGTGTCGCGTTTTGCGAGTGGGGAAGAAATGCAGAATAAGGCGAATTTTTTTAACGACGTTTCCACGTAGCCTGCAACAGATCGGCCCATCTGCTAATTGGGAGGGAAAATAATGTCAAATTCATTAAGTCTTCTCTCTCTTTCCCTCTTGTCGATTCGATGACGCGAGACAGACGGATTGAATTGACGGACTCACGGAAGGCGTTGATACCTTTCAGCGTTTCGCGGACTGCTGCTAAGGCGGTCAGCGAATCGATTCAAAAAAGAAAACACCTCCTTCACGAGTCACTGCAGCACCGATCAAGGAACCTGCGGATCGTGGAGGGAGCGCGGAGCCGAGGAGGGAAAAGCGACAAAAGTAGAAGCGAAAAATCGGCGGACCTGTATTATGCTGTGGGATAGGTAAATAAACTTATTTGCGAAATCGTCGTTCTGTTCGCTATTTGCGAAACTATATAAGCCGATTCGTTGCGCAAATTATATGTATAGAAGTATATGACTGGATGTGACTGCGTGTGTACGTCAGAGTGTTTCGTTCGGACGCAACTTCTTGCACACAATCGAGAAAAAATAATCCTGCCGGAAGGATGTCTTAAATCCAACATCAAAGGATCGCTTTTCGAGTTGAAATGAAATTCTCGCACGAACAACACTCGGAAAACATCATTTTTATCAGATTGTTACTCATATACAGTCAAATTTAATAATACGGACTTCATGACGAAAGTGTTTAGCAGAGAATTAAATTTTCTAGTAGATTGTCATTTGAAGTTTTGGTGAAAACTTAATATTTTAGCCGTTAAAGATGTGCTGAGGATAAACTTTTACATAGAATTGATT
Organism: Neodiprion lecontei; assembly: GCF_021901455.1. Lineage (NCBI taxonomy): Eukaryota > Metazoa > Arthropoda > Insecta > Hymenoptera > Diprionidae > Neodiprion > Neodiprion lecontei. The sequence continues at coordinate 25,972,617 of NC_060263.1, forward strand.
CTCAAGGCTTTTAACTTGTAAGCCGTTGAATTTACAGACTTTATTCTGCAGAGATATTTTTTCAGATAATTGAATTGCTTTCAAATTTGTAATTCCAATCTTTTGATTTGTATTATTCAACAGTTTAGCCACAAAAGACGTTTAAAAATGAATTCTTGGGTGAAATTGACTATCGAGTCAAGGCTTGTAACTTTTCCGCCCGTGTACTTCTCGTATCCTTTGAGCTACGGATTTTTCTCTGTGCCACCGACATTTTTGTAGCGAATTTAATAATCTTAAAAATGCCTTGATGATTAATTCCTTATGATTAAATGCGACTGGGTGACCAAAATTGTTGAAATAAAAACCGACAATCTCCCGTGTTATTGAAATCATTAAACTTGCGAAATTACATTCAACAGCATTACTCGGTGAGACGAAATTTTTTCAAAATACCTACAACAAATTTTTTGGTCAAGAGCGAAAGAAAAAAAATTTTCTTCTCAGAGAAAGACAGGAATCGCAGAGTGTTAATACGGAGAGATGCGCAACGAAAGTTTATCATAAAGTCAGAAGGCCTTGAGGCCGAATAAGTCGTCGCCAATTTATTGGTCCCAATAAACTTACCGGCGAAAGATGACCCGAGGAGATGTTCTACTCGTCCTTGCGATAGTTAGCTTCGGTCAGGCTGTGCGGGGCGAAATGACGGTGAAGGAACACGGCCAGGGTGCAGTCGCCGACGTCGTTGCCCAACCGTTCCGGTGGTAGTCTTCCAAGATTCCGGGGTACAAACAGATCGTAAATTTTACCCAGTTCCGGAAGGTCCGTTGTCATAATATTTGCAGGCTTGACACGCGGCTGGGAAATACTCGAACATGTAAATGATCGGAGGGAAGAAATTCTTCTCGGATCAGGAATGGGTACCGATTTAAAATCATTTTTCAAGATCACGAGCACATTTTTAGTTTTGTTCGAAAGTTAAGAAACGGATTCGTTTAAATATAAACTTACAATTTATCATTTATTTATGACAATTTATTATGACATTCATTTTACAGGTGTATAAATAGTGGATTTTTTACTCATTGCAACGAACTATAATTTGATGTGTACGTGACGAGTAGAAATACAATCTGCCTTGGATTAATCGTTTCACTAGTTCATATCCAGATAAATCGAGTCCGCAGTGTTTTTTTGTTTTTTTTTCTTCTATTCACAAAGAAAATATTTATCTCAGAGGTCTCGTATGGAAAATTCGTTCGCGAAGAATAACAGAGCTGTTAATTATTTCAGTTGAATGAATGGTGTAACTTCGGTGATAACTGAATTATACGATAAAATATAATTTCTTAAAGACTGTGGATTAAGTTATGGTTTAAATTGAGTCCTTTTCCCCTGTGCGAACGAGTTTCGTTTTGATAAAATGCTACCCGTCCAACCTCACGAGGTATATCTATCTGACGTTTTATTTTTCAGATAATGAAAAAATGATACTATTCCCAGTTTTCAATGCAGTGTAAAAACGATCGGAGTGATTTCCGCGTCATCAAATGATTTTTTAGATGGGATACGACATGTGTAACGATCATACGGTAGCAAAAAAGCCCTCGTCCTGTACAATTGGGATGAAAATGACGCGAATGTACGTAAGCTGCACACACGGATATGCACGCTTACACCTCAAGCAGGATCTGGATCAACGCTCGCAAAAGAGTGAGTGAATGGTACCGCCAGTCGCTGCAGTGCGAAGAAAGTATTATTATACCCGCCACTCTTACGCCTGCCGCGTTTGTGCGGCCAGCAACAGCAACAGCAACAGCAACAGCAACAGCTATGGCTATGGCTATGGCTATGGCATAGGTATGTTTCAGCTCAACGTGCAGTGAATCGAACTATTGTTTAATCGAACTTGTAGGAACTGGTAGGAGAGCCACAGCTGTATAACAGATTTGGTCTGAACGCGCGGTAAGAGTTTTAATTAATTAACTGCTGCAGGACGGTTGTATAACATTTGTCACACGTAAAAAGCGTCGTTTTCATTTGCCACGGTTAAAGCTGTCCGACCCACGAGGAAAGTTGGACGAAGTTCTTCCTCCATGATAAAAGTAATCCACGTGTTCTCGGGAAATTATAATTAATGGAATCGGCTCTGGATTCAGAATAGGAATTTAAAGATTTTTGAAACAAGAAGTAATTGTGGTATGAGATACTGTTCGATGTGATTATGGTTTTGAATACTATATTTTCAGGTCATTGCGACGTTTAATCCATTTGCTGGATTCGATACGTATTTCCAGTTAATTAAGCTCTCAACGTCAATTCATCGTTTTCATAATCAAAAAGGACAGTATCACATACTAGATTCTCTTGCTACACATGCACAACTAATTTTCACTTCGTACCGAAAACTGTATTTTTTGGTAAGTAGAAATTTCTCTTGGTGTGACCTTGGTGTGTTTAATCCTGAACGAAAATAGAAGTTTACCTCTCGGAGAGTTTGAGTGCCCCGAAAAATTCCGAAATCAAAAAGCTAAACCGTTGAGAAAACGGTCACAGACAGTTAAAGGGTTTAGCGAACTTTGAAACTGTAAAAGACAAAAAGTTGCGGAAAAAACGCTAGAAACCGCTATTCGAAATTTGTGCCACTCGGTCCTTCGGGACCTAAAGGAGAAAGAGAAACATTTTTTTTCTGTCCTTACCGTTTCGAAAATCTCGGACACACCGTTACCGACCGCTATTTACACCACCTTGTTGCCCGGCGATTCATTGTCACGAATTTTTTTCCCCGCCTCCCTCTTCTTCGATTATATTCCGAACTAGAGGTAAACTGCAATAAAACCCTTGCTTGCGTCGAACCCAACTCGCAATTGACGAGGTCACCCAAACTCCTGGCAAAGATGACACAACTTTTTTTCACCTCACCGTTTTTCCGTTAATTTTCTTACATTCTTCCCTTCCTTCCATCCTTCCGTGGTACCGGTCAAAACGAAGACCTCACAAGAAAAGTGACAGTGCCGTATAATAATTCTGCACTTTAAATCGTTGGAATTTATCATGTATCTTTCAGACGCGCAGGGTTAAGATTGTTATTTCAACTATTTCGTAAGACGTGAAATACGCCTTCGTTCAAATTTGAAAAAGACGTAATATACGCTCTGTTTTAGATTCGAAAGATAACTCGACGATACTCGAATCTCGATTAAAAGAAGAAGATGAATATTTCATCATTCGTGTTGGACGCCGTATTACAACACGTTTGTTTAAAAAAAAAAAAAAAAAAAAAAAGGTTTCAGTTTCAAAGAATTATAGTTTCTCGTCAACGTTACAATTTTACATACACGCACCGGCGGTATGTTTTACATTTGAGAATCATTTCGTTTAATTACAGAGTAAGCGCGAGGAAGCGGTTACATTTTAGACGAAAAAAAAAAAAGGATGGAGAGGGGAGCAAATGGACGGAACGTTGTGTGCAGGTTGGAATGAAGAAGGCGCGTCTCTTCCGTGATGCAAAAGGCGAGCGTACGAGGTATAACGCTCTGCAGTCGGTCTCTCGGGATTCAACAGCATGACGAGGTATGTGCTGAAAGCGTACGAAACATCCCCTTTACTACACGGCTAAACTCTCGACAAATTAGACGATATAATAAAAATTTTGCAACGATTTTAATTAATTTCACGTCTATAGACTCGTACAACATGAAACGGCGAATAGGCAGCTGCGGTGGATACGAGTTACCTTCTGAAGGTAACCGCGTAACAGGCTTGCGAAATCATCTGCCAATTATATACGCACCTATAAGACGGTGTGTTGTGTTAAAAACTTGTTGCTGCGGAAGCATGCGATGTGTACGGATATCTATACGCCGTGTACTTTGTAATCGCGAGCAATATTGGGGAGAAATAAAATTGGTCAATCGCAAACTACGATTTTATAATAAACGTCTTTCCCTCCTTGAAGGAAGTCTTATTATAATCGAATAAAGCCTGTATTCTGAATAAATAACCGATCTTCTGACTTGAAACAAACAAAAACGTTGATTCAAATATCATTTACGGTCAATTACGTATTATACTGGGTTTTTAAATGTTTCAGCATGACACAAGGCAAGTCTTTGGAAAATATAACAGATGTATTAAAGATTTTCAACTCGTGATTTTTTGCCAAGAAATCTGATCCCCAAATTTTTTTTAATCAACTTGCCGTTACTGACTTGCCTTAATAAGCATCGCTGTATTTTCTCAAAACTTATCGCTGCAACTTCGGCTGCACCATGCGAGAATCCCTGTCGTTAATTAAGCGCACAATTGACGTGAGTGATATTATTTTTATCGCAAAATCGGTCCACGTCATGTTGATTAATGGTGGCAGTAAATCATTCGCGATTCTTAGCAGTTTGAAATCGGGTTTTTTTTTTACCGCACAATTAATGCCCTGATAATACAACATATATTTCCGATGTCAAGCTAAAATTGTGTTCTATGGTTTTAACTTGTATCGCTGTCTCGAACTTGCGTGTCAGGTGAAATTGAGCCGAAATGCTTTTAGCAAGAAGCGAATTGTGTTGGTGGCTAATTAGCCGCGACTGTCGTCGACCACACGCCGTCTAAATTGATGGTTATCGGCTGCTGATATTACACATGGAAATCCCTGACGGTCGAAGGCCCATTCGAATCAATTTCTTCGAATTCTGATTGCCTACCGTACAGAAGTAGAATAAATTCAAAAATCACCCGCGGCATGATGGATACAACCGAATTGCAAAGGTATAATGGACCGAGCTTGATGATTTGTGTAAAATCGTATTGGCTGATATTTGAATTATTTAAAATCCAGCTCCCGTTAACTATTATACACTATACACGCGTGAAATTTGCGAAGGCGACTCAACTTCTTACGTAGGAAGCTGAAAACAATATTCGCACACACACTTGATCGAACCAATTTCGTGGAGTTTAAATAGGTACACGTTCAACCAAGCGTAGGCATAATGTCATAACAGTTTCGTACAGAACGAATGAGTAATATAGCGACACATCGGACAAGAACGCCACTATTCTTCAAATTATGTTAAACCACGTGCAGCGACTATTTAGCAACGGTATTTATTCAACCGGGTGGTTAAATATACATTCCTAAAGTCAAAGAAAGGAAATACAGTTTTAAATTTATCGGAATAAGCGGTGTCCGACAAACATTCGGGTTTTTGAAAATAAGTTGGAAAAGTAATCGATCAAAAATATGGTTCAAATTTAAAAACGTTCACAACGCAATCGTTTGTTCAATTATGATATTTAATCACATCTGCTACCCTGTTGCAACATTTAATTCTTTCATACGTTTAAATTTTATCACGTAACGAGAGTGAGTTTGACCTAACGAGTAATTTTTTTTTCCTTTGCAAGAACAGGCTACCAAAGTCAATACTTCAGTCTCAATATTGTCTTTTAACCAGTAAATTTCGTCGTAACTTGCAGTAACGGTTAAACACACCTTGTTATACATGCAGACTGCAAAAGATAAGTCGAAGATAATCAACTGTATTTCGCATGTTTGCGAAAGGCGTTTTGTACATATAATATATATCTGTATAATAAATACACCAGGAAAAAATCCACGCGTCAAACTATTTGGAAGAACAGGCTTTTCAATGTGCCTGATTCGAACATTACATGTTAACAGGTACACGTAAACCACTTGTTCCTGATTACCGAAATAATTAAAACTACCAAGATAAATGATCATCCCAGAATAAAAGCAAATACATTGTGAATTAGATCTAATGGATAAATTATTCACGCAATTGCCAAGACAATCGTAGCATACGAATCAGCGGTTACATTCAGGTCTCGAATAATATTTTTCATTGACACGATAATCGACAAGGTGAAAAAATTTCCGAGCTTTTACGTTTGTTCCACAACTTCATTCTTCATTAGCAAAAGCGCAGTCTTTAGAACCAGATTATTCAATTGGCGAATTAATTTTTCATATAAAAATCAATCGTTCGACCAAGCGTAAAACAGACGTTGGTGGAAAATGGCAACTATTGTTCGTACCTCGGTACAACGAAAGGCGAAAAATTCAAAAAGCAAATCGCGATCGTCGGTGTACAAAGGCAAGGCACAAAATCGGCCCGTTACCCCATCCTCATCACCATATCACAATGCACGTTCATCCGTGTAAAAATTTGCATCATCTTTGGCAACGGCTGAGTTTCGCGTAGCTGTACACGGCATTTCATGCGGGACCATTACGAGCTTCCGCGTGGTACAGATAGCGTCGCTCTTCGGAGTCACAGAGCTACAGAGCCACAGGTGGCGGTAGGAAGAGGCGAGAGGGAAGTGACCGCGGCGGTGGGGGTGTAGAACCCGAGGGGAAAGGGGAGGGGGGATGGCTTGAAATTGTCGCGGAGGTGGGGGGGGGGCCCAAGGAGGCCCCGAGTAGGGGCCCGTCCAAACCAAGCAAGGCCCCTCACAGTAAGGGCCCACAGGCCATCCAGTTCGCTTCTTCGGTACTTTTAGAAAATTAGTTTCATTTCGTATTACAGTGCACACACACACAAACCGGGAGTGCAGGCGTTTGTAGAGAAGAAAAACAACAACAACAACAACAACAATAACAGTGCAGGCGACGAGTACGACAATAATTGAATAACAAGAGTAACACGTCACGGGAGCAAACTAACGAAAATAAATAAACAAACAGTGAGGTAAAATAAAGAAAGCACGAAAAAACAACGAAGACATGCTTCCGTGCATATTGTGTACACATTGGATATTTGAAAACTTGTATGAGTTTTCGAATATATTTTTACCTCGAAATTGAGTTGCGATAAAAAGTAACTGATACGTACTCGACTCTGCGCAGTACACGTTCAACTCTTTCGTTTAATAACTAGTATTGTGTGTGGATAAAATATACGCGAGATCAACGACAAATGACAACGGCTATTGTCATATGACATCGAATAAAACCGGTAAAGGGATATACGGGATTTTGGATGAGTACCAGCGTTAATCGTGAATATAATCAGTGTGTCGTTGCTGGCTGAAAGTTTTCATTTAAAAAGTAAAGGTCAGAAGAAATTTTTACGAAAAATCGAATCCTACAAGATAGGAACATCAGCAGCAGCATCAGCATCATCGCCCTCGTCATCATCAATCCTGATAAGCGTACATACGAAGTCTTCAAGATTCTCAATCGAAAATCATCTCGGTCGGTCGCTTCTGTACGACCGAATTACCGAGATCGAGAAAGAAACGGTGCCGTGGGTGTAAAATTTTTTGTTAAAAAATCGGCAATAGTGTGCTGGTGGACACTGTGGACGGACGGACTAGACGCAGCACGGACGCACGAATCGTTAAATCTTAAATCGGTAATAAAAATAGGCGACAGCCGAGAGATATCGTATAATTCTGATAGTAAGAGTAATAATAACTCGTGCAAGTTGGAATGTGCAAGTTGACAAGAAGCCAAGAAATTCGGTGACCAGTGCTTCCGTGCGTGGTTACCACTGGATAGATATATAATAATATACGAAGACGTCAGGCTCCTCAAAAAAATCCACTCTGGATACCACGCTGCTTATATGTGAGTAGTCGGCAAAGTTTCGTTCCCTTGTTATCAAAAATCATCGCCACCTCATCCATCCTTCGTTCGAAAATTCGATAAAGCGTCGTCGTCCGCGACTTGGTTCTTTGACATTTGCGCCGAGCGACACGGGCATTAGGTATTCGGGGAACTGTGGGAGGCAGTCGACTCCTCGGTGAAATTTCTCCCCTACCATGTACATACCTACTCGCGATGCGGTTTGTAAGAACCGGGGATTCGCCGCTGCGCATATAACAGCGAGGGTACCAAAGAAGGCTGGAGACTTTAAGAGCCTCGTCGGTTACCGATTTCAGTGTCAGGGCCGCGTCTCCCTTCCACCTCCTCAGCATCGTCTTCCGGTTTTTCTCGGGCGCCCGAATCGCATCGGCAGATCCTCGCGACCTTTGCGCGCAAAACGTATGTACATAGTTGACGGATCTCTGATAACGCCGATCGCCTTGACCTCGATAGTTGGACCCGAGTATAATCGATCTCGATCGACAAAGAGCGAGCTTAAATCACAGGGTTAAACCAATGACAGGGTCGCACTTCTTCTAAAAATCGAACTCTATCAGGTATAACGAGGTGCTGGAATACCGTGGAATTACGAGCTTCAACCTGTTTGCCCACTGCCTTTCTTTCCGAGTCTGTGTATCGGCACTTGGCTCATACCGATGCGAGGCTGGTTCCACATTCACGCATGCCTACACACACGTACAGAGTAAGAGGGAGAGAGAAAGAGAGGAAGAGAGAGAGAGAGAGGGAGAGAGAGAGAGAGAGAGGCGGTTGCGGCGTGAATTTGCGGGCGGGGTGGGGGGCCGGGGAATCGCGGAGAGTAGGTCAGTGTACCACATCGTTGACGCAGAGGTCTTCCGACTCGCGATGCGGTTCCGCAAATACCAACGGAGGCGACGTGCAGCGACGGGCGCGGATGGCGGGGTGGTGAAAGGGGGGCGCGTCGCCCGCTCCCGGTCCCGGAACTTCCGCCCACCTCTTCGCTGTCCGCGATATAGTCGTCGATCGCGCGGCCTCAAGCTCGGGGGCAACCAGGGGGCCCCATTGTCTTTCCGATGGATACACACATCCCTGTGTAGGTATGCGTTGTACGTGTACACCTTTGCCGTGACCTAGAACCCTCGTGGAAACGTCCGGAGATGAGGACTGGCGAATAGGAGGCAGACGGCTGCAGTGCGTAATCGAACCCCGTTCGGAGGACAAGGTCAGGAGGTGCAGAGGCGTTCGGTCGAGGGTACAGTTACCGTTACGCCCCCGCACTAAATTACGCCATCCGTACAGGCCGTATTCTCATGGGTTTTATTATTACTGACCAATTACACACCCTGCTCGCAGCAATTGCGGGTGAGAATTGTCGCGTCTTCGGAATTCGATGGTGACAAAATTGCTGCGACAGTTGTGTTAGGGGATCTATTTCAGTGAACAATCCTGAGCGCGGAAATGATCGAACAGCTGGGACGGAGCTTGGAATGGAAGTAGTAGCGGTCCGCGAGTGGTAAGACACGGACGCCGGGAAACCTGAACGCCCGCATAAGCCGGACTCGCTGCTCGATCATTCTTGTGCACCGTGGTTCGATCACGGAACAACGATTCAGCTACGATTTCCGTGTACACACGTAGGTACAGAACCAGTTTTATCTGCCATTAGCTCGGATTTGTACCTTGCGTATATGGTTGAAGCTGGAAATATCTTCGGGGATTCCAGCCACCCGAGGAGACTCGCGAAGGGCGGTAGGAATCGAATTATGTAACATACGAGGCAATGTAATCGGGCAGCCCGCATTGAGAGATGGGTATTATAGATATTCACTTCAGGCGATGTAGGCTGACGATACGGTTTACTCAGCTAGTCTTTCACGGCATCGTTCTCCGAGTCCTCAACCTTGATTCGTGCTTTTTTCTGATCCAAAATACGGTATTTCTGAGCATATTCGCTGTGGAAACTATACTTCCATCTCGAGCTCGAGTCAAGGTTAAGGATAATTTCAGCCTGCACGTTCGGGTGGAAAGGCGAACTTTGAGGAATAACGAGCGCCGCTCGTTGACCTACGACTCAACGTTGATGATCATTCCCGGTGTCCCTTACATAGGAGCGTAACACAAGGCCCGCGTAGTAAACACTCGCGTATTCTAATTAGTAATTACGCGGTTGCGTTGCACGTGTGTAATGTCACGAGCACCAGCCTGCGGTCGGCAGAGTTAACGTTCTCGGTGCTAAATGTATTACACCACGCGCATGGTAGTATAACAGCTCAGTCCAAATACCGCTAAGTCCGGATAAGGCCCTCATTCTCCCGAGCTTCTATCTCACCGCTTGTATTACCTACCCTGTCGCGATATATCATCGCAAATAATTGTCGTCGTTATGTCGTTACAACGAGCCTGACTACCGTTCGCATCTAGGTTACACAGGACCACAATCACTGAGCGATAGCGTTCGCGAATCAGCGAGCAAACCTGCGGGCCGACGATTGGAACAGAGTTGAAATTTTTGGTGAAACGAACGTTTCCTCGTTTCGCAATTAATCATCGCAGGTGCAGATAATTACAAAATAACAGACTAACTTCGGTCACTGCAACAGTATCTTTGATTCTACGGTAAGTCTTTGATCCGAAGAATAACCAAGGTAAAAATCAGTTCAGATTGATTGAAGGCGCGAAATAAAACAAAAAACTACGGTTGCTGATTGATCGGTGGGGAGGGTGGGGGAATGTGGGTCGTCAAAGGGTTCGCACGCGCCATTTTCGCGTTGAAAAGGAAAGCGATATTTTACGCGGACCTCTCCCTCCCCCTCCCATCCCCCGTTTGACTAGCAAAATCTTCTGTAGCTTAGGTTAGGCTCTCTGTCAACGGGTTAACGGTGCTTCGTCCTACTTTGGTTACTTCCCCCCCTCCTCTTCAACTCGCCCGCGCCTATGCTTCACGTTATACAGAAACACACAGTCACAAGTTAAACTCGTCCGTATTATACTCGTGTAAGCATTTCGATGTAGTATTACAACAACGCAGCCTGTAGTCCGTCTGTAAAACTGTATTACGATGCGTGTATGTATACGCGTATATGCATGTTGCGCGGAAACTGCAGGTACAGTAATTGTCTAACCGTGTACAGTAGCGGTAATTGATGCGTATCATTCTTGAAGGACTGGGTGAACCTTTAAATACCCTCGAATCCGGCGCGCTGGTAAACGGCGGTGATTTTTTCGGAACAGCGTCGATGTAGCTGGTAGTAAAAACGAGCGAACGGTTAGGCGCGAATATCGTTTCTTTGGTAGACACGTAACCCGAGCCGTAACATGCAAAAATTTTTCTCCCGGTCCCGTTACCGCGGCTGCAACGATCTGTGCGAAAATCAGGCGGTCCGGATCCGCGGGGAGGAGATAATGTATTAATATTGCGCATAAAGCTATGTAGGTGTAAATGTTATACGGGTTTCAGTTTGCGGGGGATGGGGAGGGGTCCTCGAAAAGGGGGGGGAGGGAGGGGGAGGAGGGGGAAACTGGAATCATCGATACGACCGATAGCTCGCGGCAGCAGCTGCTAGGCGGACGGTTGTATGCGTGTATTTACGACATGTAAATATATGCTACACCGAATTCGCCCGGGCTGGATACCCAGTGATCTCATTGACAAGTAGCCCACCATTGTCGTAGAGCCGAAAAGTGGGCCTCAACACGGGAACCGCGACGCGCCGCGATGGCTGAGCCCCTTCCGCGCCATTGGATAACGGTACCGGGCGCGTCACGGCTCGATGCCCCCCCCCCACTCCCTCACATCGCGGGGCCCGGCGTCCCCGCGTCTCGTGGGCCAGACAAGGACGGACCCGAGTTAGACGGAGCGCGTGAGAGCCGCGAGACGGACCAAAAGAGGGACACGTCGAGGAGCGGGGATCGAAGAAAGAGAGAGAGAGAGAGAGAGAGAGAGAGACAGAGAGGAGGATCGGGAGAGTGAGAGTGAGCGAGAGAGAGAGAGAGAGAGAGACAAGGAAATACCGTGAAGATGAAAAAAAAATATCAAGTAAAATAAAACCGCGGGTAGAGATGGGCCTGATTTGCATTACACGCCTTGGATCTCCGAGATCCGGATACGCGCCTGCACCTCGATGACCTCGTTCGATTTTCAAAATTACTTTATTTCCGGGTAGGTGTAACACGCGGCTGCGGTGTAGACGGTTGGGAGGATTCATCTTTTTCGATCTTGTTGTTTTTTTTTTTTTTTATTTTTTGAAGTTTCTTAAAAACAGACCGGCAAGCCTCGGACCTGCACGGCGAAACGCGTGTCATGCGAGCCATTCCAATGGCGGTCGTGACTTCTGAAAAAAAGGGTCCGCGAGCAAAACAATTTGGTTGGTGAAGCGTCGCGGGGTACCCGTCCGTGGCTGGTTTCTGTGCCACTGACCTAGTTAGTCGGAGCAAGTCTTTCTTTTCGACCCATCGTCAGCGTGGTGGTGGTGGTGGTGGTGGTCACTCGATCACCGACTGCGTGAGCCTTCTCGACTACCATCGACGACGATACTCGCGATATAAGCCCCTCAGCCTTTTTCCCCCGCGGGCGGTTGTCTCCTCGAACGGCTCGCGGTTTTATCCTGAATCTTGAGCATATGGTACGAAGAGACGGTTTTAGTCTATTCGCCGCTATGGCATCGTCGCCGAGTTTGCTTTCTCTCAAAAACTAATCGCTACTCCGATGTACTTTTTATGGAAACATCATGGAGTCATCGTCTTTCATTAACGCAGTTTTCGATGTTGCTTTTACCGATGACTTGGGTGTGTTAGACGGACGCGGCCGACCTTTACGACCACACGGAGCAAAGGGTTTACTGAAACTATATGGGAATTACTCATCTACGTGATAGAACGTTGTATTTTAGTGTAGTAAGAATCGTGTTGCAGAATCGAGATAGTCGTCGTACCATACCGTGTGCGAATTATTTGTATACCCGTTTCCACGTGGGTTATAGAAGTCGTTTTCTGCGACAAAACAATGATAACGACTACCAACCGTGGTCGAAATTAGAGATGGATAGGAATTTAAGAAATATAGCATCCTCGAGATCAGCGTCACTAACCATACGTCGGTTCTCCTCGATTGCCACCGAAAATAGACGCTCGTTAAAGACCTGTTATCGAAAAGGTGGTTGGAACTGTTCCGTCTTTTCGTGAAGGTTCTTTTGTCGAGAAGGGTGGCACCTGCGTGCGTGACGCTCGCAAAATTACGTATTACCCACGGAAAAAGAAATGCGTCAAGATTTGACAGTAAATAAATTTAAATCGATGCCATGAACATTTCCGGTACTGCCAACCGCTCACCGAGTTACTCATTTTCATCGAAGCACCTCGTCACTTCCACTCCATTTCATTTAATACTGTTTCGTTTGGTATCCAAGAACCGTTCGGGGTTCTTTCCAGTTATCGAGACGAAGTGACAGTACAGTAACCAAGCTGTGACAACAAGTCGGCTATCCCCAATTTGATTCTTTGAATAAAGAGTATTCGCGGTATGAGTTTACAACTGGCTCTCGCAAGCTGACCGAGTCGAGGCATCGATGACGGGCCAGTATGGACTCGCCTGACGGATTCCTTGCCCCCGGCTAACGTGTTTCGATGTTCCATTTACTGTTCCAGGTCCTCGCGGGGCCGTTGGAGGCTGCAGCACCCCCGGCAGTAGAGTGGATCCCTGGTGGAGCCCTGGTCCCTTCTTTCCCCCAGGCCCCGCCCGCGTCGACGAGGGGCCCAGGTCGACGTCGTCAGCGGCCTCGATCGGCAACTACGGGAGTCCAGCGGCGACGACGACCCCGAGTTCGCCGACACCCAGCCCGTACTCGTCGTCGGGCTCGACGGCGTGCAGTCACCACCCGGGGATAGTGGTTTCGAGCTGCGGCACCACGCGGAGCGTGCAGATATCGGCCCTCGACGTCGGGCCGAGCTGCCTGCGGCAGCATCAACAGCACCAGCAGCAGCACCAGCAACAGCCACAGCCACAGCCACAGCAACAGCAGCACGCGAACTTGGAGCAGCGGGAGGCAAATGCAGGATCGGTAGTCTCCTCGGGCTACCAACACGTCTCCTCAGGTCAGAGCAACGTGCTGTCGGCCCTCCTCGCCACGGCGTCAACGGCGTCGGACAGCGTGCAGCAGCACCAGCAAACGGCGTCGCCGCCGCCGCCGCGAGACGGGATATCGGTGACCCAAAGCAACATCCTCTGCTCGCTCCTGGCGTCGACCGGGGTCCAGGACTTCCCGGGGAGCAGCGTCGCCGAGGCGACCTCCCCCGACTCGCTGCACGGTATCCTGTCCTCCCTCAACGTCAGGATAAAGTCCGAGGAGGCCCCAGACTCAGCGCCAGGCCCCCGCGGCTCCGCCGACGGGCCCTGCAGCTCGGTCCGCGACTTCAACACCTCGCTCTTGAGCACGCTGCTCTCGACCTCCCGCGTCTCGACCTCCTCGACGAACGCCGAAGCCGTCGCCACCCCGAACTCCGTAAAGTCCGAGTACAATCAGGGCCTCTCGAACGAGCGGACCAACTGCTCGTCCGGGGTCAAGGTCGAGTATTGCTGCGACGTCTTGGACGACCCCGACGAAAACCTCGCCGCCACCTCGCCCTACAACGTCATATCGACCTCCCAGAACCGCCACTCGAACAGACCGAGGTCCGGACTGCAGCCGGGCGCTCTGTCCAAGGAAGACCTGCGCCGGATACTCCAGTCCACGACGACGCGCTGCGACGATTCGCCGCCGTCGGCTTCCGATCTCATCGTCGGCATGAAGTACGAGACCCAGCAGGGCGGGCCCCAGGGGGCCCCGCCGCACCTTATGGGCCCGAACTCGGGAGTCGAGCAGTCGCACCACGCGGTACAGGGGAACAACATAGTGGTGGGTGGCTCGCCGGCGGAGGTCGTCGGCGTCGACAGCATCCTCCTTTCGCCGTGGGGCGAGACGGGCACGGACTTCCTCGACTCGGCGGACGTGAAGCAAACGGCGGCCGGTTTCCAGGATGCTCTGGACAGCTACTTCCTCGGCAACTCGGTCGGAGTCCCTTCCCAGTCACTGGCCGAGCTGAGGCCGCTACCGCCGTTCACCGGGTACACCGGGCACCTCAGCATAAACGGCATCCCGGGTCGGCACTTTCACGCGATAGCGAGTCAGCGGCCCGAGGGGATCCCGTCCTCGTCGCCGACCCCCTCGTCGAATCAGGAGTTCTACGACACGCAGGTCGTCTCCTCGAGCACTCCGTGTCCCCAGGGCAGCCAGAAGCAGGTGCCGCAGTCGACGCAACAGGAGGACTACGACATCGAGGACATCGCGGCCATCATCAGCTCGGCGATAGCCGATACCACCGTACCTGGGGGCGGAAACGGACCCGGATCCGAGAACGATCCGAACGCCTCGCGGGACGAACAGTGGTTCGAACTGCAGGACTGGATGTCCGTCGAGTGCTCGCCGAAGACCCAACAGCAGCAACAGCAGCAGCAGCAGCAGCAGCAGCAGCAACAGCAGCAGCAGCAACAACAGCAACAGCAGCAGCAACATCAGCAACAGCAACAGCAGAACAACAACTCGTCGCCGAGTCCCTTCTCTCAGATGTACGGTAACGCGAACGCGGGAAACGCCAACGCCAACTCGAGTCAGGGTCAGCAACACGCGGCGTCGACCATGAACAACCTGCTCCAGAACGGCACGCCGCTTCTTTACGCCCGACTGCAGGCGCCCAACAACAGCATCCAGAACGCCTCCTGCGGCGAGACACCCTCCTCGACGAGTCCCTATCCTCCGGTCAGTCCGCCGGGACGCGTTTCGACCTCCTGCAGTCCCGACCATCCCCTTCATCCGTCCTTCACCACCCCGGCGATGTCCAGAAAGCGGAGTAGACAACCAACGGGGGGACAGAACGCTTCGAAAAAGAACCCCTCGACCACCACGGGACTGCCTTACGGTACCGAGTCGGGACTGATAGGCGGCAAGGAGAAGCCCGTTCACAGGTGCTCGATATGCAACAGGGGATTTCTCAACAAGAGCAACATAAAGGTGCACCTGAGAACGCATACCGGGGAGAAACCGTTCAGGTGCGAAGTATGCGGCAAGGCGTTCAGGCAGAAGGCACACCTGATAAAGCACCAGCAGATACACAAGAGGATCGGACGGGATTAGGAAAATGGAAAGCGATGGCGATAGTGGATCACACAGTGGAATGACAGAGATACGACTGACTGACTGACTGGCTGGCTGTCTGGCTGGCATTAAAAGCTCGAGCGGTGTTCGACCAAGGCGGAAGGACGCTTCGTGCCTCGACGAAGACGTCGCCTCGTTTCTTACAGCGTTGATCAGCGTCAGTGGCGGCATGCGTCGACGTTCGCTTACGTCTGAGGGAACATTTACCAGTAGAAATTGCGGCGCAACGGTAACAACGAGTGCGGTACGAAGTCGGTCGCGAACGATCCGTCGACGCGTGATACGCTATCTGCGATCCCTCGAGTAATGGAGTCCCGAAGGAGAAGGGTCGAGAAAGAATCGGCGCGTTTGCCGTTTTGTCTCATCGTGTACCTACGACTAGCCCGAGATGTGTGGGGGGGGAGGGGGGAGGGGGGGAATACGAGAAATATATTTGAGATCTGTATGATCGTGCGGACGACGTGAAAGTCAATTATCGTATGTGTAGCAAAAATTTATGATCGCTGATCCGACGGATCGCCGGTGGGTAAGTGAGATCTATGAACACAGAGCTGAGCATATCGCACCGTTATCTCTTATAAATCTACACACACACACGCGCACACAGCCTCTTGACAAGGTATGAAGCCTTGTGGCTAGATTTCCGGTCGGCATAAGCAGTGAACGATGATAAAAAAGGGGGGGGGGGGGGGGGGGGTGAATGAAAAAAAGCAATGGAGTAAAAAATATCATGCAGTCCGTGATAATGTAATGCAAGAATAGCACAATAGTTCACCATGTAATATGTATCGTGCCGAAACAATTTATATTTATTATACACACGTGATCTGGTTAAATGTTATATAGTGATATACGTATATACATACATATATACAAATACATATATATATATATATACATGTATATATATGTATATATGTATGTATTATTTTTGTGCAGAGAATTACTGCTCCATGTAAATAAAATCGATTATCGTCGATATACGTATACGTAGATATGTATATGCGTGAGTGTAAATAATAATCACCTACGCGTATAGATATACTACATAGATAGACACTTACATATATATACACATATATATATATATATATATATATATACATACACAATGACATGTATATATGCATACAAATGCGAATATTTAACATTATTTTATCCTGTATTATGTTCTATTAATCGCTCCGTTATTTATATTCCTTTTATATTATACTATACCCTCTACTGTCTAATACTGTACGTCTATGAATGCCGTATTCTCTCCTTCATTATTTATTTCACTACTTTTCTTAATTGTTGTTTTTTTTTCTATTGTTTTTCCTCCGTTGTTGTAAAATACCCAAAATAATCGTCCGGTTTTGATTAGAAGAATGTTGTAGTATTTAAGAAACTCTAATAGCTTGAAGGATATAAGCTTGTAATTTACGAATCAAGTTATATAGTGGTCGTTTCCCCTAAATTATTACATTTCCCCCAATACCGTTTGGTTTTCTTTTTTTCCCCCATCCGAGTATAGAATATAAGTTAACCATATCGTTTCGTTAGGGCCAACATACGGGTTTTTTTAAGGTAACAATTAAAGACGATTGAATAAATAAATAAACGAAAAAACAAATACATCATTTGTGAATGAAATCTTTGAGGGAAAACATTGCTACACAATAATGACGTTCAACCGAGAACGTTTGTCAGAATATTGTGAAACTTCTTCGTGTAACATAGATACTGCTGCACATAAGGCAGAGGCCTTTACTCATTCGAATTCATTTTTCGTTCTTTTTTTTTTCTTTTTTTTTTTGAGGGGGGGGGGCACGCTTCAAAACGCCCGTGGGAATAATAATTTATTCTAGTATCGATTTATAATAGACTATTTTTCACCAATTTATCTCTGCTTGTATTATTATATACGTATACATATACGTATATATGTATAGCGACTAATTATATCTGTGTACATTCATTCTTATGTCAGCGTATTTTTTTTCTTCCCTACTTTCTTTCTTTTTTTTTTTTACTTCTTTTTTTTCTCGTTGATTTTCTCTCTTATCGAGTTGCATCGTACTTCAAATATCCACAGCAACTCGTCGAAAACGTATGTGAATATTTCACATTTGCTTTACTGCAGTATAGGTATAATGTGCGTGTGGTCGGTGATTGCAATTTGTACAATAAAATTAGATATCCATAACTATTTATATAAATTTACGAATTAAAATTGTTATTTCATAAAACAAAAAAAAAAAAAAAACAAAAAAAAACATAAAAAAAAAACGAAAACAAAAAACAACTGTCCGTTTCTTATTTCAATATTTTCCTCTCTTTCTCTATTTCGTTTTCTCTTTCTTTCTTTTTCTTCCGCTACTCTGTCTCTTCACACGTATATTCCTTCTTATTTATTCCCCCTTTTCTACATTTTCCTGTATTATATATACAACTACATTATTGGTTTAATTCATGTTATTTATGCAAGCTTAGTGTTGTTTGTAGATATTATTACTATTATTATTATTATTATTATTATTATTATTATTAATAATATTAACATTAATTCCTTCGTTTTTTATTTTTATTTTCGTTTTCGTTTTTGTTCGTGTTTGTACTATTCTGTAAGGTTGTTTTTCATGTTCCTCGCTGTTCTGTCCAAGGGCGCATCGTATAACCGTAACGGTTGTTTTTTTTTTTTTGTGATCCTTTATTCTGCGGTATTATACTCGCGCATGAGCCGATGAATAAATAAAACAAGCAATTTTTTTCTTCACGTGAAAAAAGAACCATTTTAACGGAAATAAAACGTCGAGTTTCAGACGGAGAAAATAAATATAGCGCAAGAATATGTAGTTTGTACGATAAGCTATTCAATTAGGGCAAATTTTTCCCAAGCTGCCCGCAGATCTCAGTTCCAAATTTTGGTTTTTCGCAAGAAAAATGTTTCATTTTCCTGCAGAGAAAATGAAATACATGTAAAACGGGAATTGCTTTCGTTTTGGAAGCTGTTCTTGTATTTTCGATTCTTCGACCATTTCACGCGCAATGGTCAAAGGATGAAAAATATATTTTCAGTATATTGCGACTATTACTCGGTACCTAGCGTAGCTGGCTACGCAAAATTGTTATAGATTGTTAACGAAATTATTTAATATTTACGAGAGAAACAAGTAAACGAATAAATTGAATAAATGATAGGTTATTATTGTAATATCCAAAACTATACGTAGCATATGATTTTATAACGTGCAAGCGTACGTAAATAATATATGACCCACGGAATCATTCTCTATGCTTTTGGATGATTGTTTAATTTTGTCTCGTTTTTTATTTTGACTCTTGTTTTTGCTAGAAAATAAATGAAACGCAGCATTGTGTTTCAATTATAATAATAACAATATTAATGACGTTAATAGTAATAACACACATACCTAAAATAGCGTGTATACACCTTATACGATTAATTTATAGGATCTAGATGTCTAAGTGATTTTTTAATAATAATAATGATTATTATTATTATTTTCTTAATTCTGTTGTTGATAGCGTTTTCACTGTTTTACTCAATTCAAAACGTCACACCTATTATATAGTCTTTAAAACAAAATGTCTGTTGAGTTTTTTTTTTCTTCTCTTTCTCGCTCTCATTCAACGAATATACATTGATATTCCTGTACATTTCAATTTTTGTACAGGATGTGCAATAAATACGTGATCCTTGATCCATATCCATCGTTTCTGACACATATTCACGTTCGCATTGATTTTTCTTGTTCGGCTAAATATGGTTATTTTTCGTCGCCTTACTCACAGGCTGGTATACGAGTACATGGGTTTATTCTAGATCTCACGGTGCAATTGGTAATAAGAGACTTGCAATACGTCACCGAAAATAGGGTGAGGGTAAAAATATAGAAAGATGGAAAAATCGAAAGACCATGATATCGAATTTTTAAAGAAGCGAAAACTCGATTTATAGAATTTAAAAATCTTGAAAGCCGAAGTATGGCAAAGTAAAAGATTAGAAAATGCCAAACTATAAAATCGTCGGGTGTTCTCTCGATAATATAGAATCGTGTACAGATTCACGATTTTTCTGTTCCACGTTTTGACCATTCTATAATTTATGTTTCTGTATTTTCAATTTTCCGTGCTTGTATTTTCCACATTTTTAAATTCTACGAATAAAATTTTCTTATCCATAAAAATTCGATATTCTGGTACTTTTATCAACCAGCAATTCTAGTTTTCTACCCATACCCTTCGACTTTTACCGTCCAGTCTGTACAACTCTTCGGAAGTGGAACTAATTCTTTGTTCGTGAGAGATGAATTTTTTCCGTTCATGTTAGAGGATCATTCTTCGTTACTATAATATTAAAAAAAAAAAAAATAGATTTTTGTGAAAGAATCTGCAGGCTATAAACGAAGATTATTTCGAGATGAAAGTGTCGAAAGACGGTGATCCCTTATTTTCGGTTTCAGAAAGCTGGAAGCGTTATTTGCAGATGCGTCATACGCGTGTATAGTTCGCGAGTGTGAAAAATGTAGTCTTCCAGAAAATAATCATGCAACACGACTGGAACAGTATTATATCCGAAACTCCTCCAGTCGCAACATTTCACACAGTAACCCCGCAATTACAAACTGTCGGCGGTGTGCAGGTTTGTCGGTCGACTGCAGTGTAATTCCCTCTCTCTCTCTCTCTCTCTCTCTCTGGCAATTACACGCGTGCATATAATACACTCCGGATAAAAAATACCGCTCAACACGGTATGTAACTCGCGTCGTACGAGAAGAACCGCACCATCGTCATCCCGACGCTCTCCTTCGACTCGGCCGGCAGTGGATCGTTGAAAAGAAGCTGAAATCTACGCAACATGCATTGTAAACGAAATGACATCTGAAAACGTGGCTGAATTTCGGGAATCGATAACCAATCATTCAATTCGATCGGAGTTTTTCTTGCAGGTATTCGAAAATATGCAGATCGGGCTTCAGTTGCATATCTTTTTTATTAGAATCAATTGATAAGTAGAATAGCCGTTGATACTAACGTCAACTATTTCACGAGGTGACGAGTTTTTCTGTACCCACGATATCTCGAAAGCGGTTAAAACCGATTTGTGTACTTAAAATTAAGAGCGACCGTTTAAAATTGAAATTCGATTTGACGTAAAAAAAATTTACGACGTTTTTATATGATCGGGGGAAAAAAAAAAAATGTGTACCAACAAAACGATATTGTGCCAAATAAGACGAATTATCTTAGAATATTGTCCCAAAACGTGAAGTAACTCAGTCAAGTAGTTTTTGATATCCCGCGGAGACCACAAAATCTCATCTTATGATTAATTGATTGAAATAAAAAAAAGACAAAAAAATATGCCAACGGAGCTGGATACGCATAGTTCTGAGTACGAAATACCCGAAGCGTATTAAAGAACTCGACCACTCGTCGATCTGTCAATATCCAAAATTCACCGACTGTTTCGCCCGTCTGCCGATCATCCATATTCGCTACAAGAGTTCGTAACGCAACGGATTTGCGTCCTTCGGGTCTTCGTCACCGCTGGACCAAGATGTCCGTTGGTTAGGTGTACCAACCCGCGGCTCTGCATGGGACTCTCTTTCGGAGCAGCCTGCGTGTGTTTCGAGTTTAACAGTTAGAGGCTAAACATCTCGGGACTTGCTCGACCTACGTGTAGCGACTAGGTATATAGTCGATGCTGCCTTGCCTCTGCCTTGTGACCTACATTTTTGGACCTGCTAGGACCGCCGTCGAGATACCTTCTCGAGTCTATCGCGAGGCTCCGGTGTCCACGGTGAAAGAATTCTTTTCTCTCTCTCTCTCTCTCTCTCTTTCTCTCTCTCTCTATTTCTCTCTCTCTTTTCCTCATCGTCAACCCGAAAAAGAAATTTGTACAATACTCTTCATTACGCTGCTGATGGTTATACCGGTGAAACAGGAAACGGAAGAATACTGCAACGGAAGATTGAATTTATATGCATGAATCGCCTCCGTTTTAGGAGTATAAGTAAAAGTATTTCGTACCGATCGGACACTTGTTTATATTTAAATTTCTTTTTTATACTGAATTTATTTATTTGTTTGGCCGTATTTTTTTTTTTTAATACTCTTCCAACGTTTTCGTCCATGATAAGCATCGACGTCGCGTGACACGATCCTCTAACGATTAGGAAGCGTCGACTTCTCTTTTCTGCAGGTTAATAGACGGAGGAATACATAAAAATACGTTTAATAAAAAAGTAAATAAAATACGAAAAATAGACGAGAGAGAGGTAAAATAAATGGAGAAAGGCGTGCTTCTTGCCAAAAGATTCGACGCGAGATGAGACTCGGTATATGTATATAATGTATATATGTAGGTGCGTATACGGCTCGTAAAATTTTAGATGCATCAAATTTTATCCAACACCTAGACTTTATAGACTATCATTGCAAATCACGGTTCTATTTCCCTTATATTTTCACAAGCTGGTTCGATATTGTTACATTTATTTTTACTCCGCAGTTGTGCAAAACCTTTCGAGTTTCCATTAAAATTACACTCGTCGGTAGTAAAAACAATTCTGCAGCTCCCATAAGTGTAGGAAAAAAACGGATTACTAATTTGTGTGAAGTAATTGGAACGTGATAAAAAAAAAAAAAAATGGATAGTTTGTAGCATTTCATATACGTATAAAATCTAGAGAAAATTATGGGCGAAGGTTTTTCTTGCGAAAGATCGTAGATAGGTAGAAATATATAATAAGCAATGATTTTGCAAATGTCCAAATAAAGTCGATCTTAAATTTGTATTAAAATTTCTCCAACCATTCAAAACGTAAGGAAATTTTTCAGGGAAATAACTATGACACCATATAAATATCTTTTCGCAGTCTGAAGCTGCGAAGTCGACGCGTGCAGGCGCGTATGTAAGTCGAGCTTTTCACACGTGTCCGAAACGTGCGTCCATGAAACGTGGTCGAAAAGAGTTCCGGTAATGATCGAAGTGGCAAATGCGAAATCGAGTCATCTCTTCATCGTATCATATTCTACTCTGAAATAATTGATCTGAATTATCATGAAAAAATTTTGATCAAGCGTTAGCATTAAAATTTAAAAAAATTTGCCAGTGTGCAGTAGTGTAGAATGCGATTCGGAAGCTCCGTCTAAACATCGACATCGGAAGGAGTCAATCCTGTATAATTTGTACAAAGAGGAATAATAATCCTTGAACAAACGAATCCGCGACCGTATATTCCAGCATGTGAAATATTTTCAAGATCACTTGGGCACAAGTGCAGCCGCAGATGGAGGAGAACGAAGCGAGCCCGCGCGCGTGTGTGTAAAATCGACATGGCCATTCGGCGTAAGTATTAAGACGCGCCAGTGTTTCATAGGTACAACATACGGAGTATAGAGTGTTAAAGAAAGTCTTTCACCGTGCGACGAAGCGCACCGAACGACGTGGAGCGGAGTACCTACAGTGCGGGCAAGTTTCGTGCCAGGCAGCGCAGCGCTGTTCCACTTAGGCGGCACACTTACTCGGTGCAGTTCAGGATCTCCAGGCTGCCTGCCTGCCTGCTCGACGAGGATTGGTTCCGTGTTCGTTCACGCGCACATCGAGCCCCGTGCGCACGCATACGCGCGTCTGCAAGGGACGGAGAGTCGTGCACGCGCAGGCGAACGCACGCATGTCCGTCCGTCTCTTATCGTCGTCGCTCGTCGGTGGGTGCGTTAGGTACATAGGACGAATACGAGACGACCCGGCATGCTGCCGTGAGTCGAGTGGAGCGCCGAGAGAGCACTAAGAAGGAAGCCCGAAAGCTCGCTCGTTTATACGCCAGACGTCGCAACCACTCGAAACTGTACATACACAATTTTTAGCGCGCGAGTCGGTGGCCGGTAGCCTCCGCCGCCCCCCCGCCCCCCCCCCCCCCCCCCCCTCCTCCCCCCCTGCCGCCCTCATGGTCGGAAGATTATGCAGGAACCAGGCCAGCACGAAATTTGTGACACACTTTTTTACGTCGCGATTCAGAGGATCGAACAACGATCGACTCCGCCGAGGCAACGGAACTCGCCTTTTCGACTTCTTGATATTATATCGCACGACGAATCTCGTCGCGGATTTTAAACGCTTGATTAAATCGTGCAGCTACTGTTCCAAATTTTACTTTTTTTTTTTTTTTTTTCTACCCACGCACTCGCACGCATACACACACACACACACACACGCACGGATACTTATGGAAGGAGACGCGTGCATACGGAAGCACACATACGTCCACCTTGTTCAATGGCACTCGGACTTACGGACGCGCGATGGTAACTCAAGGCGATACACGTGATACGGGACATTAATTGGCTGGTCCAAGTCGGAAGAGGAATTCCTGACCGTATAGGGCTTGTCCGTACTGTATATTTATACGAGTACATTGGACATTCGACGAATTATCGATAAAAACGAGAATTAGCCTTTATCTTGAATTTTAATTTCGAATTTTGGTACGATTAAAATAATTATAGCGTTTTGTTTTTTTTCGTTGATAGTAACAATTGTAAATGTTACGGGCAATTGAATTTCAATATTTTTGCTACATGTATATAGCTAGATATATCTTATTGTTAGTATGCACGAAACCGTGAGTCTGTTGTTTTCAATTCGTCGTGAAAAGCTATATTTTTTTTTTTTTTGCATTTGAAAACAGGAAATAAATGACCGCGTAATATCTCGTATACATATTTTTTTATCTATTCGAATAAAAAAAAAAAAAACAATTCGTTTGAGCTACCTCTATCCGAGATATAATTTAATTTGTCGTGTATTCCTGGAGCATCCGTTCTTTAAAATCTGGTAAAAGCTCAGAAAAATATAGTAAAACATAGTGAAAAAAAATAGATTTTTTTTTTTGCGTCTCAGCAGAACATGTGAAATATTTAAAAACAATATGAAACGATATATAAGTAAAGATTGGAAAGATTTTTTGATATCAAAATAAAGAAAAAAAAAGTATCTGATAAAGTGGCTTGGCAAAATAAACATAGATTACGGGAATTGGAAACTAACGAATACATTGTAATATAAAATGTGTATTATTTTTTAAAAAAAAGTCTTTAATTATTTTTGAACGTGATCGATATTTTACTGTAACGACAACTCCGGTTTTGAAAAGCGCTCAAGAGTTTTGTCACATTAGACTAAATGTTTAGAAAAATTTGTAAAATTTTTACAAATGGGCGTTTCGATAATACCGTATTAAATCATATCTCTAATGGGGGTGGTTAGGCAAATTTAGAAAAAAAACTGATGCTCCGTTTTTCGCTCGGTACTTCGATGCAAAGAACTTCTTGAGCAAATCCAAGATCTCGATTTTCGATCTTGATCGATACCGCATAGAATGCCCTAAGTGCAGGTGTACAAGTTACAAGCACCGACTCTCATTTAGCCTTTGTGCTTATTTTCCACAATCTACCGGTACTGCCGTGAATTTAGAAAATTTTCCTTTACCGGTGTGCACTCGGAACTAAATTTGAACACCTAAATTTAGGATTCGTTCGTATAGCCGTTACTGTAATGACGCGCGTAATGATGCGTTTAGCCGCGTAGTCGCGATCGGTACGTCGAGCATGAATACTGATAGTATCAATAACAACAACAACAACAACAACAACAACAACAACAATAACAACAACAACAACAACAACAACAATAATAATAACAATATGTGAGCACATACGCTGCGAAATTAAACGACCAAGTTTCTCTGCATTCAAATTTCCGATGAGAAATCGAAATTATTTTCCTTCACGGATCCACGGCGACGTTACATCCTGTTATAACGGTTACACTGTTTTTCCACATTTCGTCCCTGGTGTCGGATTCACGCGCGCGGCTTCTAACGAATGGGTTAATTTACATACGTAATTATGCGACCAATTGGCTTCACACCTCGAGCCGAGATGCAACTGCGAACATCTTTGCGTCTCTTCTCAACAAGAATCGACGGGATCTGTAGGTTTCGTCGCGTTTTCACAGGAAATGAGCTGGCGCTGCGAGCGAGTATTTATTTTTATTTTTTTTGGTTAATTGGAACTGATGATATATACATATATATTATAATTTCTATAATAGGCGTATTTATACATTCTTCGGGTGTCAGAAATATCGAGTAAAATGACGGTCTTCCTCAGAAATCGTTGTGACAAATTCTGTGTTCGTATAATATGATGTAATTGCGGTTGGCAAAATGATCGCTTGTTTAATACGAGGACAGAATATGCAATGACAAATTTAGAAAATGATTCTCTTGCAGAAGCTAGTATACCACAAATACAAAATACTGTGGCGTTGACGATAACCGAGCGGAATAAATAACAACGATCTTGAAAAAAAATGTACATGTATCCAAAATATTATACAACACGATCAAAGGTGGAGAATGAATTAGAAACGGGTGTCTTAAATTACTTGACAAGTTTGTCAGAAATTTTGTACAGCAAAAGTATACAGTTATGGAATATCGCGTTATTTTATTTAATTAAATCAACAACGCGTTGGAATTAATAGTAAATTAAAATCGATTTTGCAAGGATCCATTAACAATTTCGAAAATGCATGATTTGCAGTATTGACTGAAAAGATTTCTAGATCGGTTTCTGGTCATGCGAGTGGAACGGTTCAGTGTTCGCACAGGCTTATAAATTCAGTGTTGTAAGAGTTGATGCTCAGCGCGGGAGGAATAAATATAGAACGCGTACGAATACACCCTCGAGTGGGTGAAAATGATTAATATAACAAGTGAACGTGTTCGCGGCGATGTAAGAATCAACACGGTGATGATAAACTGTGAAAAAGAAAAAAACAACGGGCTGTAGTCGCCATGCATGAATATAACGAAGACGAGAAAATGAAGCTCTTCGTAATTCCCGTGGCAAAGTTCCCACCGTGAAATAATTAGAGTACACGACGCAATCTTTCGAACTGTGCATGATTTATATCTACACCTGCATGTGTGGGTATATTCAAATTTAGGACAATCGAAATTTGCGAATGCGGAACTCATGATCCCGGAGGTGTGTAAATGCGGAACGCGAGTTTGGAAATTGTAAATTCCCAATAAATATATATACATATAACTGTATGAAAGTGCGTACAATATCAATTTGCGAAAGCGCGCTCGGTCACGTTGCACATATCCGTGCACAACTTTACGGTGTGTACGATTATGTCTCCTTCCCTCATTTACCCCTAAACTTTATTCATACGTTATACCTACGACAGTTAAGAATTCGCTGCGCGATACGACGGCGTCAGGTCGGTTATCAGATGATCTATTCTATGGGAAAATTTTAATTACCATTGTACGCGTCTAAGCCTGGACTCAAATTCTAATACCTCGTCGAATGCAAATCAGTCGCTATGTACGGATATAATGCGCCTTATTTTACACGCGAAGCAAATGTTTCTGTGTCTGTAAGGTACACTCGACAAAAAAAGCTTGTCCGTAATTAAGAAAATTTGGTCTTAAAAACGAAATTTCAGAGTTAATATACGTCCGACTAAACATTATTTTAACACGACAAAGAAGTTTGGTTGACTTTATATCGTGCAGAAAAAGAAATGATTTAGTAATATAAGTTAGTAATAAAAGGTTTGGCACTGCAATCCCATATATTCTGTTGCGATTGCGAAATCAGATCTACACGGTAAAATCATTTTGTGAGAATTGAATGGATTGTTTAATTGTTCTAACCGAAAAAATTATCGTTTGATTGTAATTTATGCTACATGAATTATGTGCCGCATCAATCAATGACAAAAAAATATGCCATTGTGTATTCGCAGGCTGATTCAATGGTATTAGATCACGAATGATTTGGTTTTGCTGATTATACTGGACAAAAGCCTGGAGCCCCTCCTAATAACTGCTCATTTTACTTCTCTTGCGAGAAAGGATTTTTAACGCGTTACAGAATGTCTTTTGCCACTTCGGAAAAAAAAATTTGTAGATTTACGATGTAACATATTTTTTGACAGCGCTAATCAATTAGTAGCTCTTATGATTTCGTAAAGACGAATGTTTATCCACCGAATGGATTTAGTGAAGTGTATCAAGCGATTTAGTCGAATCTAAATTGACTGGATTGAAATCAAGATTTCGAATCTATAAGTATATTTTAGACAATGAAATTGTTTTGCGATTTTCAAAGAATTATTTCATTAATTTTCGTATTTACAAGAAAATGTTGTGTTTCCAAGAGAAAATTTCCTGTAAAATGGGTCGTTAAATTGAATTTTTTAATTAAAAAAGAAAAAATTTTTTTCCGAATATACCGTAAGGTGAGTATCATATAAGTTGTAACCAACCAAGTTGCGGCAAATTTTTGTAGACGCTGCGTGACACATGAACTTCTTTTGGATAATTCTACGGTCATTTGTCAAAACGTACGGTGAGCCAAAAGACGTTATTCTCGTTTGTTGTATACAAGCAATTTCCAAAGCTTAATGTTACCGTTCGAAATATCTGGCTACATAAGGTTTTCAGCAAAATTCTTTCTGCTCGAGAACGACGACGCTGAAAAGAACATTAATCAGTTCACACCCACCGATATTTTAGTCACACGTAAAGCTCGAAGGATGTAAGGAAGTGTTTTCAGATTTGCGCATGCCATTTTGGCTTCTCATAGGTTGAAAATTTTGCGCTCATTACACCGATGGATTACCAAGTCAGGTGCAGCGACTGTACAATTATTTGGTAATTCGGTATACAAACTGCTGTTCATACATCGGAGTGAAAGTTAAAATTTGGAAAACACTCCAAATGCATTAGGAATGCAAGTCGTGCACTTTCCGCATCAATTTCAGCAACATTATATCTATAATTGGGAATATCCATTCCTCTAATGGTTGTACCTGATATTGGTAAATATACGCGTGTCTACCTACTTTGTCGGATGGCTGATTGTGCGGGATCCGGCGTTTCAACTCGTGGCATTTAATAACGGGGTCATTTCGTGACATTTTGTGATACCTACCGGCTATTTAATTTAAACATGCAAGCGCTCGGCGCATTCTGCATCGAGATGATAGGGAGAACGGTTTTCACCACTCGACCAGTCGAAATTCAATACATTTTCGGTCATTATATTACGAGATAGTAAAACGTTCCGAATTAACGTATGAAATTTATATATTTTTATAAGCCGGCAAGATTTTCCCGAGAATACGCGAAGAAAAAATACTGAATTTTAAACACAAGCTTAGATATCGATTTACAGTTTACATAAATTTAAACTCACTGAAAAATCTATGAAACCATTCGACTTTACTTTGCATCTCTACATGCATGATGGCTTATATTTTTATAGGAAAATAATTTTTCACGAATTCACTGAAATAGTTTTTGTTTTTTCAATAATTAATGTGGCTGTTTTTTTGAATAAAAATATGTAATATTAGTGAAATTTTGAAAAATTTAACATCTATCGATACGAGGAAAAATTGCAAATAAAAAAGGATCTTGGTGGAATAAAATCGAACGAATCTTTTAGATCTTTTGAAAAATTGCAAGATACACGGTTGTGAAAAACCCCAGAAGCCTGCATCGATTTGTCAGGTGTAGACCGTAGGTAAGTATAATTTTTCAACTCCCGTACAAAGTTAAGAAAGAAGAAGATGAATATAATACCAGTTCGCATCAGACACATTCGCACGCGCGAGTAAACAGTCTGTCCTTTTCTACCATCACAAGCGGACGAACAATTAATTCTGCATGCGGACGGAAGCGTGCAGATCGCAAAATTAGCGATCTCTCGTCCTGGGACTACAAGATAACCGGCAGATACAGCCAATGGCTGATAAGCACAGAGTGGAAATTGTACCCGTAGAGACAGTCGTGACTTTCAGCACTAATCGTAAATCGAGTGCTGAAGTGAAACGATCTTCGAGTATCCAACAGATTGCGAGGTAGCATCGGTTGAACTCATCCGCAAAAACGAAATGAGGTATAAATAACGGGGTTGCTACTTCCGAGGACTCCTTATTCCTGTTTTTAATTTACTTGCATATCCCTAATCCTTCTGATTGGACGAGAGTGAGAAATCGTCGAAAAAAATAATTTTTCGAACGATCGGCTAATCGGATGAATGTTATTCACTTCAGACGTGCAACGATGTCTGCAAATTCTCATTTATGGCCAACTGAGATGTGTTGAGAAAAAATTCTATAGGCATCACTCTCACGGCTGAGGTTTAGTTATTCTTTCAAGGATCCCGGATACTGATATACATATAAACCCATACTCGCAGGTCTCAGATTCAAATCGGCTGCTTTTGACCCAGTTTTTCAAATTCTTCAACGGAAATGTTGTACTGATTTCGAACCGATTTGAAATAGCAACGCCTAAAAGATACCGGACCATGTATATTTATAGAATCGCGATTACCAAATCTTGCAATACTTCTTGTGTTAGAAATGTTGAACTCATACATTCCGTTAGCAAACTCTGATGACTGCTTCGGAACAACAGTTTGCATAGGAACTTGACTTGGTATTTGACATGTTCGTATAATTAAAAAAACTATACATATTACGAATGTATTTGTAATATATTATGATTGTTAAACAGGTTTTTTCTTCAAATTTCTGTCACCGAACCTACAAGATGAAATTATTGTCTATTTCGAAAACAGAGTATTTTATTTGATATAATATTCCCCAATTACATGAACAAAATGTGAACTAGATAACTTGATGCTCTTGACGTAAGAAGCATTTTGACATTCGGTGTTTACGTTTTTATAAATATAAATGAACCAGCCTACGTCACTCGTGGCTATAATGTTCCAAAAAAGCTTGAATCTGGTACAGTATTTTTTCTAAAGACTGTGATTATGAAATGAGAAAATATTCGATCCGTAAAAAAATACATCCGAATCGTATGGGTTCGGGTAATTGAATAAATATTAGCAGATCGAATCTGCAAAGATCATTTTTGACAGGGAGTTACGACAACAGAGGCTAAACTTCTACAAAACTCGCTTATATCAAAATACACACCGAAATAATAGTGCAATTATTCGATTCTATCGAGGTTGACTTTGTTCAAAAATATGCAGACCGAGATTTATTTACGTATTTTTGATGGAACCAATTAATAGAAAGTCTTGCTATTGGTAATAAAGTGAATCGTTTTTCTTGTTGAAATATTTATGAGGTCCCCATATATAACAGAAACCTAGTATTCTTGGATAATTTATCTTCTTTGCTACGATACGAAATATGGTATTCTTTTATTTTTCAATAGAACGACGGCAACTTGAATTTGAAATTCGATTTTTCGTAAAAAATTTACGACTATTCATTTCCTCACGTAATCACCAAACAGTATGAAAATTGAAAATAGTTGGATATCGTGGCAAAGAGGATCAACCATCCGAAAATACTATTGTCAAATTTGAAATAAATCATTGGAGCCATTGTTGACAAAACGTGTGCAAACCATGTCACCGGGCGAAACGACTAACGTTATCGTAAACAACGATATACCCCCTATAAACTAATTCCAACGAAGCAAAAACACATCCATTAATAAAGCTCGATCCACTTTACTGTCTAACAAAACACACCCTCACCAACGAATATCGATTTATAAATTCCCAAAGTCTGTAAACCCCTGAAAATTCTTGAAAACTCACAAAAATTAGCCTGCCACGACTGCGTTACGAAATCCAGCTTACACCGTAAGCCCGGATGAAAACAAGGCGACCGTGCGGAGTCCTAGAGTGCGAACACAGGCCGTCCACATACGTATTCACCTGACATACGGCATGCAATAATACATCGATGCAGGCGCAACGCGGCGCGGAGGATGAGGACGACGACGCCGCGACTCGAGTACATCGCCTGGGTCTCGCGGTAGTGGGACCTTGTTTCATGACCCACATAGAGCAAGGCCGTTAACACTACACACTCGGCGTAGCCGGCGTCGTTCGCCTTCGGGTAAGTGTTGGAGCTCCGCACACGCCGCGGCGTTGCAGCAGCCGCGAACTCTAGCCTCCCTTAGCGATGCGACGAGAGAACTCGCGGCCAGGCCAACCGGCAAGATAATCGAGAAACGGAATCGTACGTTACCTGTTTTCGTTTCGTTCAACCTCTTCGCGGCCAGATCTTGCAGCGAGACGATTTTGCCGGGAAGATTTAGCAATCTGACGAAAATTGCGAGGTGAATTTTAGCAGATTTTTACGATAACAGGGAGGCTGTAGTTGAGAACACGAAATACTGACAGTAACGAGGGGTAGTTAATTACGTACGGAGCAAAATAAAGTAGCACGGTAATATCACCGCAGATGGCGCCACGGTTTGTTACCAGTCACAAGGAGTTCGACAGAGTGGAGCATTTAGTGATCGGATTTTTGCAATATTTGAACAAATTGTCGAGAAGGGAGTTGAGATAATAATATTGGGAAAAAGAACGCGATCTTTGACGTTGTGTGGAAATAATTTTATCCGAGTCAAGTGTTCGGTTTTCGTCGTCGTTTGTACGGATGAATCTGCTGTTCGTTTACATCTGTTTTTACGGCATCGAGACGAGATAATCCGGTGTTTACTGAAACATATAGGCTATGTGATGATCCGGGGTCAAGACTGATGTGGTTGTTCTACCAGAGTAAGTATAATTCAATAACAAAGTCTTACTGAGAGAAAGGATTCGGAATCTACTGTTCCTGAGTCGGGAAAAAGATTGTTCGAACCTAACGAATTCTCTTTTGCGGGTGGCGGAAGAAATGTTTTGTTTGATCGGACTAGATTTTACTTGACAGCATTTGTTTTTTCGACAAAACTGCCGTGTCCGGTCAAGTCCATCAAGTGTATAACATCTCGCGTACGTAACAATTCTTTTTCCACAACTCAAACGTAAAAATAGTCAAGTTTGGCCGGCTGCTGAAAATGAACAATCGACGCTATTTCTCAATAAATTACGTACGCGTTGGAAAATGGCGAACCATTTCTCCAAAACTGTTTTTGTTCACTAGTTTAAAAATATTTGACCAATAGTAGCGAGATCGTTCGCTATTTCCCAAAGCGTGCGTCGATCGTTGAAATTGCGTCTTTTGTTGATTTTCAGTAGGAGGTCAAAATCGCTTAATTTTACATGTCTGTTGTAAAAAATATCATGTGCAACTCATGGTTAATGACGATTCTGAGTACGTATGATATTCGCACTCATTCAGAGTCGTTATTTTTGCCTACCTGCTGCAAAGTATTATATACTATTTCTCAATGATGTATTAGGAATCTCCCATTTCCATCGTCATCTATTTGATTACATAGACGAAAATGAGGTTGAATTTAATTTTTTCTATAAATGATTGCGTGATGAAATATTTTACATGTTATCTGAACGAATTTATACCCATGAATAATACTTATGTTATCATGATCGGCACCCCGATCAGCCAGCAGCCGCCTTTGCGGTTCATTCACATAAACTCCGGCCGCGGCGTCGCTCTCTCAATTGATTAGTTCATGCCCTGGTAATTCGATTCAATCGCGTTGGGTCTCTGTAAGAATTCCCAGAGATCTTGGCGCTCGGTTTTAATTGCAGCGTCGATATAAATTCAAGCCCTGGCGCCGGTCAACGGTCGAAATTTTAACTGCTTTCTACTCGCTTTAATCATCCGCGAGTATCGTGAATAACGAATGAAGTAGTCTTTCACGTGTGGTTTGACCAGATCCGGCGAAGTAAAGGCAAGGTAGGGAAATAGCAGGGAAACAAAAGGTTCGATTCTGTAAATCATTCGGACGATATTCGAATTGTTAACTTCCGAAGAAGATATACGCGTACCGATCGCGAAGGCAGTCCCTGCAGTGCGAGGTTCATAGCGGCGCATGTTTGCGGCGATACAGGCTGCACACGTAAGTCGACGAATGACGGTAGCCGGAACGTCCTTGTCTATGAACTACTTTCATTCGAAGACGATCTAGCGATTCCTTAGCCGCCCGCTCGCCAAGACGCGGTGCAGTCGAAGAAATAAGGAAGGAAATAGCTGGGAGGTGGGAGTGAAGAAGGAAGGGAACGAGTGGCGGAGAAGAGAGGAGAGGAGAGGCGGGGCGAGAGATCGAAAGAAAGGTTCTTTCGCTCAATTCGTTGAATTTGTTAAACCCGAAGGTTACCGCGTGCTCGGCAGCCCTGTCACGTAGATATTCCGGGTGCCTTAGTAGGCCACACACACTCTCCACGTGCACACGCGACATTATCATATCCACAGACGAAGCCAAAGACCCTGCGACGCCTTGATCTTGACTCGCTGCAAGGCTCAAACGGCAGTCCTCGCACTTGTTCACGTTGAGAAATAATTATTCTCACTCGTGATCACTTCCGAAACATTGCGCCGGACGGATGTAACATTCATCTGCATTGGGATCGTATACGCGGTTAATTCGTTTATAAACTCACAACGAATTATGAATGAAAATATAATACTATTCTTGTGCTTCAATTTCAAGGGTATGCACTTGTTGATTTCGACGTTGGAGTATATCTATATCTCCAATTGGAATGTTCTTGTTCAGATTTGTGTATGGAATGGCACTGTTAAGCCGCTTTTCGCTTTTGAGATACGTAGACATTGTTATTTGGAGATGTATACTTCAACGTCGAAATCGACCCAGGTACCTCCTTAATGAGGTTGTAATGGATCAAAATTCGATACTTTGTCTTAATCTTATCACCGTCGCACATTGAGTGTTTATCAAGATCTTATATTCTTAGCTGCAATGGTTGCGAATATCTTAATTCAAGGAATACTCAATCTGCAATGATTTTGCAACGAAATTGAAAAAAGGAATTGATTTTTGGATCACTAACCTTGTTGAAGAAAAAATTGATACAATTCTGTGTACAAAGCATACGAGAGGTATATTATTTTTTGCCTTTAAGCATTACGAACATACACAAGCCTTGTTTTTGATTCTTAAAATTCATCGCTTCATAATTTGTATGGATTATACAGATGTCGTTTGATGCGTGTGTACAGATTGAGAAACATGTATCAATGTTTGTACGACCGGGCTTAAGCTGCAGGGATCGTCAAACTCTCCGAATACATGTTTGAACGTCTGCAGTTTCTCACTTTTTTTTTATGCCGAGAGAAATCGAACTTGTCTGTTAATTATCATACGGGTAATTAATTTTGCGATGAGCTCGCTTCGCGTTTGTTTCAGTCGCCGTTAACGTCTGCATTATTATTTATACATAAATTTATACAAATTCACCGCATGTGAATTCTGAGCTCCGTGTGTACGTGTGAATATTTATGTATAATATTTATAAATGCCTACAAATTGCGTTAGAAATTTATCGGGGTTGTACGCAATGTTTTTTAAAAATTTTATTTATTTTTGTTGAACCGTCACCAGCGTCTGTTAAACAATTTCGGCACTTGTTTATTATTACGAAACATTTTGCATGATTACCATTGTTCGAATCACTCGTTTCGCTTCTTGACACACCTCATTAATTTACATATAATTAACTGGTGAATTTTCTTATTCCCCGACGCGACACGTGGTTTCGTATATACAATGCGGTCACACAATTGCACTTAAATACAGAGCCACGTTCTATTGCTTGATGGCAATAGAATAATGCGATTTATTCCACAAATCAACTGGAAGACGATCGAATGAAACATACGTGATAATTTATACCTGAGTAGTGTTCTGGATCATAATAATAGATGATCTATAAAATAGTGCGATGTTCAATCGGGACATTTTGTGAAACGACCATATGGTTGACAAATTCCATCTCAAACGTCTTTGAAATTCCCGTTTAGTGAAATGTAATGTGCTAGTAAATGATGTTTAAGTGAGTCTAAATTTTTCACAACATTTACAACTGTGTGTTGTATTGTGCGAGTGTTTAATTCACCCACATTTGGACATATTCGAATTTAAAGAATCTAACGAAGCAAGAAATGACTAGTGCTGCCATCAATACTAAAGCTTACACACCTGAGATCCCGTGAAACGAAACCCTCGCGCAACAGCACTATAGATCATTGGAGTTACCAACAGTCGGTAATCCTGTCGTCGATAAGTATTATCAATTGAGTATTAGCAACGCAAACGAATATATATGTATAGTCCGAATAAATACGTGTGCAGCTGAAGCGTGACACGAATCGAGAATATTGATCGACCTGAATCGAAACTACTCGTAGTCGGTTTGAATTTTAATTCCTACTTATTGCTCATCGTATTCGCGAGAAAGATTGTTTCTTTGGACAACTTCACAAATATTACACGCCAGTCATTTGCAGCAAACAATTTCGACGAACGAGGTCAAATGCTTCGTTTCAAATCCTACAATCATTCACCTGTACAAATGTTACGTAAAATTTCAAATCCACTTCACAACATTTGCGTAATTTCTGTTACTTCATATATTAGCATTTTGGGCCATAATTATAATTATAATCACATGTGGATAAGGAGTAAAGATATTTTGATAATTTCTGGCAATATCATCTATCGTACCGTAAAACTTCCGATCAGTGTGCAAGAATATCTTTTTATTTTTGTATGAAGTTCTAAAGCAATATTACAAAATTCAAACATGTAATATTCTAATATAACTTTTAATTTTTGCGAAGAAAATATGAATAGCTGTCACAGTTCTTTGGTAAAATACGAATCTTGTCATGGAAAGTATAATATTCGTCATTTGCGCACATCTTTAAATGATTGCGCAGTTGACCCTCAGTACATAGTCTCAACCTACAGAATTCTGTTGACATGTTTTGCAAAATAAAAAGAGAAATAAAAACAAAGAAATATCTTCATGCGGGGCACGCTTTTAAATCTGGTAAAAACCCAGCGTTAAAAGAATCCACGGTCAAATTCATTATACAATAATTTCGGAAAACGTCACAAGTCTTGGGCGCGTGTTGATAACCCTGTTACGCAAACCTCTTACAGCATACGCAAAAATTCCAAAAAATCAGATTATATTAATTCTGACTAAAAATCGTGATACGAAGAATTTGTATTCGCGTTTATATTAAATGTAGGCTTATTGTAATGCGCAGCCTGTAATTACGTCAAGAGAATCGCTGATGCGACAATTCTGTTTTTGTAATCCGATACTAAATTCGGAGTATTTTATTGCCGTGTTTCTAGGTTTCTAATCGTAAAGTGAGAAGGTAATTGATATTTCGTGTAAAATACCCCTCAAGATTGAACGGGTACAGGTAAAGCAGTTTATAGACACACACACATATTTTTAATGTAGATGCCTGCTATTTTGAAAAAGTGCTTTTAGATAATTTTGTTGTAAATGCCTGTGATGATCAATTATCAGTTTACGAATTGTTTTGCATAACGAATTAAAAATTATCGGAATTCGATTTTTCATCGACGTGTTAAGATTGAATTTAATTAGTCGCGGTTGATGTTTTTTTTTTTAGACTGAATCATGAAATGCATTTCAAAGGTATTGATATAAAAATGCGTAATATATAAAATACTAAGGTAATTTATTATCATCGATTTAAAAATATGTCCACGTGAGACGCGGTCAAATTTCATTGCAGGGACCAAAATTCTATTTCGAATTTTACAAATTTAGTAGCATTTCCGAAAAATCAATTGCGACGTGATAATTAGAATTTTTTTCAAAACGACCTTCATGAAAATATTTGCGGTAACAATAACGCATCAGTTCCAAAAAAAATTTATTCACAAACTTTTTTATATACAAGTTTTTAAAGCCCCTTTATATTTTATCTGTTTGTAAGCATGTCTCGTTTTTTCCCAAATACTTTTACAACACCTTTATAACTCACCGGAATTTTCAATTTATACTCGAAAGTGTCATCGAAGTTAACACTCAACATGCGTATTTATATATACCTATATATTTACGTTGTATTGCTAGAACAGCTTGCACAAAAGGCTTGAGAATCGATAGACCGCAACATTTCACCGTAGTTTTCCACTCCCCCGTAGAAACGTACGCCTCGAACAAAACTGGAAATATAAATCACACAGAGTTTTCCACGGTGTCCGGAATGGATTTTCAATTCCAGTCGCGAAAACAATCCACTAAAAATAATTCTTATGGTTTACGTGCATTTTTTTAACCATAGAAAAATGCACCAAATAGTCCGAGGGATTCGACGTCGCAGTTTTTGCAATCAACTTTTACTTATCAGTTGGCCAATTGAAAGAAAACGCTTGGCAGGCAATTCTTAGTCGTAATATTTTACGAGGCCGTTACTTGTTACGTGCATTGCCGAATTATCTCTACGTGTAACTATCCTGTCGTTAAAACCGAACTTGTTAAAACGATGAAATATCGGGTTAATCATTTTTTGCGTTGTTTCCAATGTCCGTAAGTCGGAACGATCGGACAATACGCCGGTTCTATTCTTGTGAAAATGGAAATTAGCAGGCAAGCCGTGGCTGGCGGTGCAGCAAAAATAGAATCGATATTCTCTATCTTGTGTAATTTTATGTTGCGGACGTTTTGCATTTGTACTGCGGAGTTCATCGCACGATAAGACAGGTGCTCTTGGTTATACGGAAAATCGATCCTTTGTTCAGTCAGACGAGAAACATTAGTTTAGTTATTGTGTTGTACGGTTTGGTAACGAGGAACGTTACGATCGGAGTCTCCAGTACGATCCTAGAGATCCTAAATCTTTCCGATAGAATAAAAAGGATTCTTGCTGTGAATGGCCGTCTGGAAATTTTTCAAATTTTTTCATCGTTGATTTTGTCAGGGAAAATTATTGTATAGTATTTAAAAACGACAAAAGCCGCGCGGTAAATTCGTTCTCACTGAATTCGATTAAAGTCCTGAAAAATCAATCCCGTGGGGAAATTAGGCATCGATAATAATATTTTCCTGCAGAATACTTGCGGGTATTGAATTTCGAATAGCGTATAGAAAAATACCAAAGTCTCGCTATACTTGACTCAATTTATAAAAGCTGTAGAAAAAATTCTTACCAGAGTTTGCTTTACGATGCTGCCGTTTTCTATTATATACGTGTTATAAACGTATCGAAAATGTGTAGTGATAAACTTTAATGCATATGCCAGGTTTTTAAATTAACGTCCCGACGGAATTCTTTCTGAATTAGCAATTCAAAGATTTGCTTTAATGGCGAAGAGGCTGAAGCAGAACTTTATATTTGTCGTTGAAATGTCTCTCTGAATGTCAAACCTGATATACCTATTAACATACTGAATGTAACTTTGACAGTTTAGAACGTAATTATACGGAATAAAATGTTTAGAAAATGAAAAGCCGAATTTCAACTGACATTTTACTTCATCCTGCTTCGAATCGATTCATCGTTCAGTTCAGCACTATTTTATCTAATTAATCGCATAAAATTGTCTTCCTTGCTTGATCTATTATACAATTTAATATAGATCGGCTATTTCTTCTCCCCGTAAGAATCTGGTATCGATCAGGTGCTTCGTCTCCCGTGACTACAACGAGGCACAACCCTTGCTGATATATTTAACAGGCTAAATGTTTCTCAACCCTTGCGTAACAACAATTATACTTCAATAGAAAAAAAATAAAATTCTCCAAACATACAATAAAGAAAATGATTGAATTGAGTAACAATTAACGTCCAGCTACAAAAGATTGCCATCACCCAAAATATGAATTGCCGTATACCGGAATTAGCAACATCCAATGATGTAATTCTAATTTTTGCAAACCGCAGGCGCGGCGGGAGATTAAATATACAATAACATCTTGTTGTTACACCGGCACCTGCAGCGTCGAATCAATGTCTACCAGTTTATGTTTTTTTATGCATTATTATATCGTATACCGACGATCTCAGTAGTGAAAACTGAGACGAACTTGCATTTCGACCTACCTGCACCTCGGACGACGGATAGCCGCGGATAAATAATCATTTATACCATAACTAAGCAGCCCATAAATTCATCAATTTACAAATATGCGGCGTGTAAGGTCAATGCAGAAGTTAATTTCCTGCGTGCGATTATTCATCAATACTATGCAATTGATTAAGAAGAAGAAGAAAAAGTAAAATAACGAGTATAAGCGGCAGACACGAAGATGCGGAATAAAAATACAGAAGATTTATTGCATTGGAAACATTTATTTTTCACCAGTGATCATTATTTATACAATTCTGTATATTATATATACATGCGCATGCACACGTAATATAATAAAGTAATAAAATTATTAAACAATAATAATGATAATACCAATAACGTCAATGGAATCGGGTATGTGTATACATATATATATATATATATATTATATATATATATAAATATTCAATAAAGGTCAGCTATTATTTTTTATAATATATTTATACAGTCGTTTCTCATAACTAATATATAATAATGTTTAAACGCGGGATGGAAGCAGCTGTACATTTATTTTATCGGATTACCTATTTTGATCGATTATTATGAACGAGAATATCGCATGCGGTGTATGTATAATGTGTATAAATGATACGTGAATAATACCCACGATTTCTGAATTGGTGATACGGTTCAATCGCACTTCAATGCAAATGATACATCTCATGATATTATAACACAATATTTATGGATTAATTAAATATCAATTAAAGCACCGACAAATCAACAATATTTCAAAATTTATTTTTCTGTTTCAACGTCATTATATGGGATAATTTTCTCCTTGGAACGTTAGGACAAATGTATCGGGCAATCGGAAATCGTGGGTTTTGATTTTCGAATGAAGAACGAAGTCGTCAAGTCCGCGGTTAAATATTAACCGTCTCACCTGCAGCGATTTGCGACGGTTTCAATGATAGGTACACGTTTAATTAAAAACGTAACGTCGATCGATAATATAACAATTATTGTATGTCTTACTTTTATTAAACTACATTTATACGTCATGAACGCTGTAATAATAGCAATAACAACTACAATAATAATAGTAATTGTGATCCTGATTACTACTATTGTTATGAATCGTGTTCAAAACAAATGAGAATGACGGTAATGATAACAATATAAGTATTAATCAACAACAAAACGAGGGGGAGGGGAATGAGTCCTTAATTACTTATTTAAAGTCACGGTAGTATTCGAACTACGTTATTATATATGTATATTGTGATAAGATAATGTATAATTCAGTAATACTCTATGTATGAACTTGTTGTTCAACCGGAATATACACAGTATTGTGACAGGAATTACATAATCTATTATGTACAGAAAAGAAAGATAGAGCGGGGGAGAGAGGAAAAATAAAAAAAAATAAAAAAACAAAAAAAAAAGAAAACGAATCACGTATAAATGCGGAGCTATATTGCTGTGTAATATATGACGGCAGCTGTCATTGACTATAATAATTTTCAACAATTATTACAATATTTACTACAATACGTAAATACGGTTTCGTACAATCTGCAAGTACATATTTCTTCAATTATTTACATCATAATAATAATAATAATAACAACAAAAACAACAACAACAATAAATGTATGCGGTGACTTTGAAATTAATCATATTACATCGTGCCCAGATAATAAGAACAAGGGATCGATAGTCGTCTTATTGGCCTAAGGTACTTTCATTACTCACGCATTTGGTGCAGTTGATAATTATATGAAAAATGCATTGTGGGTAAAGTGTGAATCCGTGGCGGATATGTAACGTAACAGCAGCGGTTGTGTAAGGTAATCTTGTATTTCTCGATATTATTATCGTATACGTATTATATGCGTATACATGTGTGTATTATTATTGTATACAAATCAGCAACGCGAAACATTTATTGTTTGCGTAACTTGTTACAATATTGTAATAGAGCGAGAGAGATAGAGAGTGAGGGAAGATTCAATAGCCCGGCCTTCGCTTATTTATACCTTATTACACCCAACGACGGTGACGAGATGTCGCATATTGTGGTTCACATTTCGATCCAAGCTATGGATAACGTATATAATTTAGAAGGTAATACCATTTTTCGAGATGCGGTAAATATAGAATATAATATCGATAGACTTTGTTTGATTTCCTGACAAGGTCAACCACTCTTCGCCTTTTTGAGACAAAATTTTTTTAAATCGCTCTAAAATAACATTCAAAACCAACGAAATTTAATTCAATGGCTTCGGAATATCGACGACCAAAATTCGATAACGAATTTCGTAGGGTGAAGCCGCATGCCGTCATGTTACTCAATATCCTGTGGTCGCTGTCCTATTTTGCGGTCTCCTAAACTGATTTAGCATCCCTGTTATCAAGCGCAGTTGCGGGATTTCACGTGAAACGAAAACCGAAGTCGATATCAAAAGCCGAAACACTTTCGAGGAACGGAGATTTTCATTACATAATTTATACAGTGCGTTATGAAAGCAATACCTGACTCGTTCTGTTTCAATTTGACTATCATTTCGTATTGATTGTTGTACATTTTGAATAAATTTCGAATTCAAACTCACTGTGAACCGAAAGAAATTCTGCTTAGATAAAGGTAAAGGTTGCGATTTTGATACGGATGAAATACAATTTTAGAGAAGTAAGGAAATGTGCAAAGTGTTAAAATTTGTATACTCAGTCGCACAATAACTCGGTAAAATTGTTCAAAAAATATACGTAAGAGAGGGAATCCGAGATTGATTTGTCTGAAAAATTAATCGTAAACGATTTGGGGAAGAATGAAAAAATGGAAAAAAAAAGAAGAGAAAAACAACTTTCAGCTGGGATTAAATAGTCACAAAATTTATTAACAACTGTATAAAGTATACACGTTAATATTTGTATTGCCATTAAAAGTTTCTGCCCACTCTCCCCTACAATTATGCAACCACCGTTTAAGGGTGGCACTCGTGCACCGGTGATTTTATCTTGACAAATTGTAACGCCTTACAACAGCATATGTATACATATATATATATACAAGTCATGCGTCGTGCAAATATACATATATTCGTTTCTAAATTTCGTCGTCTATACACGGACACGGCAATATTGTATCGATGCATATACGAAACACTTGATATTACGCAATATCGGTTCGTGAATATTTCTGCGCGCGAATTAGAAACATCCCCGTTAAACTTTGACACCCTGCTGAGCGAGGAGTTTTTTCCTCTGAAGCAAACTCGGTGACTCGAAGTTCTCCGTCTGCTCGTCGATCGTCGGCGAGCTGTCGAATGACTTTGAAGACTTCAGGCCGTTGAGGGTCTTGGGGCAATTGTTAGTTGATATATCTAGTGACTTTGAAGTTTTGACCGATACGTTGGCGAGCTTTTTTATCGTCTCGGATATCGGACAGGTCGAAGAGCTCTTAACGTCCTCCGCAAGTCCGGTCGGCCTCTTACTCTCCTTAGATTTGCGCTCCGCGATCCTCTCCCGAAGTTCCTCGTCGCTGTCCCGATCGACTTTCTTCGGCGCGCCACCTTCGGACGGCAGGAGCAGCGCCTTGGGCGGAGCCTCGACGTAGCCGCTCTCGTCGCTGTCGGCTTCCTCGTCCAGGGCGTCGAGGACCGACGAGAACTCGTCCTCCTCGTGAAGGTCGAGCTGACTTCCGGGGGAGGGAAACGTGTCGGCGCGTTTTAGGCGCCTCTCGCGGCTCGGTGCCTCGAGTTGAGGTCGCCTCGGGTGTTCGCCCCTAGGACTGCAGTCGACGAGGTCCTCCTCCTCGCAGAAGTCCTCCTCTACGTCCTCGAAGTCGAATACGTGGCCGGGCTCGGAGCCGGTAGCGAATATCTT
The DNA here is from genome assembly GCF_021901455.1 of Neodiprion lecontei. Taxonomy (NCBI): domain Eukaryota; kingdom Metazoa; phylum Arthropoda; class Insecta; order Hymenoptera; family Diprionidae; genus Neodiprion; species Neodiprion lecontei. The sequence goes on from NC_060263.1 coordinate 26,016,137, forward strand.
CCGGTTCTGGAGCTTGAACTTCGGACTTCCGGTGCAGGTCATAAAGTTCGGCGAGCCGTCCGAGTTCCGTCTAAGACCCGACTCCGTACCCTCGTCCGAGAAGTAGACCCTCCTGGGACTCCGCGGCTCCGCGCACTCCGAGTTGTTGTTCGAGTCCTCGTTGCCCGGGGCTCGTTCCTCGCTGTTGGCCGTGCTCGCCGTCTCGCAACCGCTCGATATGCTCCCGTTTTCGTCCGAGAATTCACCGCAGTTCCCACGGTTCAACGCCTCGACCAGCCGCGCCAAACGCCAGTGGTCCTGGTCTGGCCAACTGCTCGCCACGCTTCGCAGCGTCCTTAACTCCTCGAGGAGACGAGCCTGCTCCAGCTCCTCGGCCGCCGCGTCTTCCTCGATCGCCGATAACTTCGGGGCGCTCTTCGATCGCTCGAGCGGAGGTTTGTAGTTCTGACCGCCCGTGCTCAGTAGGATCTTCCTACGGGGGAGGGACGGATTTTCGTACACCGAGTTCGCCAAGGATAACCTGAAGTGAAAAATTCATTCGGATTTATATAGTGATTCGGATTTTGACGGGGTTAATTGTAACAGAAGTTAATTTGTTCGGGACAATATGCGGATGAAGACGATAATGAATGGTCGGAAAGACAGTGCGGGGATAAAAATAAACGTCAATTTATCGTCAATTTATTATTATTCTTGTCACTCGTGTACATGTAGGCGCCGTAAAAACGAATTTTGTTGACTAGGCACCCTGTATACTGAGATTTCGTCGTAATCGAAGAAAACAATTTTACGTTTAAGATATTTGACAGGCGGATTCAAACGATTGGTACTGAATTAACATTGCCGCTTTGGGACCCACTTGCATTTCGACTCTGAGATTACTTTTAGCACTCGTTATCTGTTGGATGCTAATTTCTGCCACATAAGACGACGGCTAGATGCACTGTAATATGATTTTGCCTTAAACAAAGTCATAAAACCAGGGAATGCAAAGAAATTGGATCAACCGAAGCTTGGGCGGTGAATCAAAATGGCTTTCCGGACGCACTCGAAACTTTGTTTCCGCTCTAAGACGATTTTTGGCAGTCGTTAGACATGAAATGCTACTTTACGCCAAACGAAATGACGGCTAGACAGCTGCGGTATGATTCCACCTCGACCGAATTCATAATAACTGAGAACTTGAAAAAAGCTAAACCTAACGAAATATATAAATATATAAGTGAATTCGGCACCAATTATATCAGGCAGATCTGATAAGAAAGCAAATCTGCTCAGTTTGCGTTTGAATCACAGCAATAAAATCGTTATTTCAGTTGACGAGGTTAGTCGTGTGAATTACATTTTCCGTCGATAAATGTGTTTCTCGAGTGACTAATGCAACGGGATCATTTAATTTTTGCGACAAGTCAAGGTGAACGAGAAGCTCAATTTGACATATCATAATTCATGTTTATTTATTACTGAAAAACTTGACAGGTGGTACACTGCGATTACATGAAAATAGTTTCTGGGTTTATAGCATAAACTTCGTATTTTTACATTGCATTTAGTAAAAATTGCACGGATATTGGCAGAAAATAACCATTTTTATAAAGTATTGCATTTATTTTTTTTTTTGGTACTTTTCTTGCGGGTTTTTATTTTACCCATGCATGGATTAATGGTAAGTTCAGGTCTAAGAATTAATTGTCGAAACACCGTGTATAAGTGCTATCATTTGAATTTCAGATGTAACTATATTCGAACGCATAAAAGTTCGAGGAGTTTTTTCTGATAGGAAACGTTCGCGCCTATCTCGAAAGTTTCTGCTTGAGAATATTCGATTATTTATCCGGTTTCTTACGAGCAAAAAGTAGAGTTTTTTCGACACAGCGGTAAGTTTATGCAAAAATTCTTTCCGCAACCGGTTGTCGTTGCCGTATTAAAGATATTCCGCTTCGCATGAATCAATTTTTTTTTTGCTCCGAACAGCAACGAGATCTTAGTCACAATTATTATCGCAGACAAAGAAGAGAAAAATAAAATATGAACTTTCTAGAGCCCCACAAGTTCGGTACACAAATTCCCGAAACATTTATTGTAAGCCGATTACCAAGAAGAACGAGGAGGAAAAAAGAATCGAATTTTCACATCAGATACAGTGATAAATTCTTTTAAAAAGTATTGCCTACTTCAAAAAAATTGGTCTTACACCGTTATTGATATATTTTTGTTCTCAGTACAGCTAAATTTGTTACTAATCTAAAACTATATTTCTTGAAACGGGTATAAATTTAATTAGTTTGTTAATATTCTGAAGGAACGACCAAATACAGCGACATAAATCATCGAAAAGATTTATTGCGGCCTGTTCTTTATGGAATTGATTTTAAAAATATATAATTCTCCGGAATCAAGTCGATAACCGAAGCTTGTGGCGAGGAAAAAGATAAAGTTCAAACAAACTAACCAAAAAGGACGTCGGTTGCGGTTTTTCCGCGAATCTTGAATCGTTGAGCTTTGACGTTGACGGTTGGCCAAATGTCGATATTTTTCATTAATTTGATTACGCGATACTTGCGCTTTGATTATTTGTTAAATTTTGATGTTTATTACGGAGGTCACTTTAAAAATGAAACGAAGCAACGAATACTGCAATTTCTTAACGAGAGCTTAGATATCGATGCTACGTTTCAAAGCGCTTGAAAATTATTAAAAATCTACTCCACGACCATTGGCTCGTACGATCAGAAAACTGTTTTCCACAAAGTCGCTGATACGGGTTTACTTATTTCTGATCAGTCGATTCGTTAGGGTCGTTTCTTGACGATACCTAATCTACATCGGTGCAATATTGTAAAACGAAATATTCAACGATGCCAAAACGACAAACAAAAAGGTGCTTCGATGAATTTATAGGTAAAAATCTTTTGAATGAAATGAGCGATGCGAATACGTAAGGTCTTTTTCGTATTTCCAATTCTGAAATTTTCAAACAGATCCTCGTAGCTTAGGAATACAAGCGCGGTTCGACCGTCTCGTTATAAATTTAATAAGTGTTATCAGTTTCCGTTCAAACGACCTCCCCGATCGATCGTCGCTTTATCGTACGCAGGAATAATCGTAATTACCTAGCATTTTGCCTGGAGACCTTATCTCTCCTGAATTCCATCAAGGCCTGCTGCAGCCTGGCGTTCAGCGTAGAAGCGAGTCTCCTCGCCGTGGATTCCGTCGAACACAAGGCTGCGTGACACCTGAGCTCGGGTCTAAGTCGGCGGCCCTCGTGCCTGTAGACCCAGACGACCAGGCGAGGATGGGAAGACGGTGCCGTGCAGTAAGTGATCCTGTGTGCCCAGTACTCCGTTAGTCCATGGTCCCTGGTCGTCGCCGTTAGTCCGCCGCACGTCACCGTCAGCCGCATCGAGACGTCGGGTCGACTACTTCCGACGTAATTTCTCCACAAAGTTGCCACTGGCTTCTCAACGCAGCCTTCGCCTGAAACACGAGAGGACGATGACCACTTTGGACGATACTTATCGCGAAGAGGGTTCGAGAGATCCGAGCTTAACCAAGCAGCGTGTTTTGTTCGCAAAACTCGGATTGGACTGACAAGTTCGCCTATGCGGGAAACTGAGTCTCGTGGTGTGGAAATGATATTCATTGGAGAAAAAGTATCACAGGGTATAGTTTGAAGTATAAAATATCCGCCTTACCGAATCGTTTCATTTGCCGTGAAAAAAAGAATGCGCCGATCATTTTTACGGGATAAAATTAACTTTAATATCTGTAACAATCTCAACATTTTTTCTCCGAACTGTACTTCGAGTACGAAATTTGCGGCGTGACCAACCGTTAGGTTTTGTACACGCACGTGTTACAAATTGATTCGTTGTGCAATCGTTGTGTTTTCAATAGCAAAAGAGGGATTCGAATCGGTACAAATCGGGAAGTTCGATATCGAAGCGTCAAGTATCTACAACGAAAAACCGTGATTGAAATATCGATCGTAAGGCAGCAGGTGAGAGAAAGTCGCAATATATCTATCACGCCCTGGTAGGAGAACCTTGAAGGCCGATCAGCGTTGCCTACGAATGTATTTTTATACCGAGATATGATATTAACATAAATACGGGCCAGGAATTTACAGACACATTATCAGAAGTGTAAAATGTACGATAGAATAAATTATCGATTATACCGTACGCGGTAAATCCTCGGGACTTTATCATTCGGAGGTTGTTGTTTTTGCATAATAGACACAGAGATGAGGTTGTGCATTCCTCGGTTATTTCAATCACACCGATTACGGCACTCGGTTGCGATAAGGCTTGTTTTATTCAATCGACACGTTGTTCTCGATACGCGAGGAAATTAGACCTCAAAAGATTGCGAGGAATCGATAGGTACTTTAAAATGTAGGTATCCAAGTGTCGATGAGATCGAAAAAATTCTAATGACAAAGGATCCAATTAGGTTGAGAGTCGACGGAACGTTTGCGGAACGTCGCGAAAATACGGCTGTGAAATTTGATCCTGGTTATCCACGCGCCAGGTATAAGGCAGGTATCATATAGGTATACTTGTTACAGACGTATCCAACCGCCCTGCTCACCTTGACAACCATCGACTACTCCAGGCTTCTGGGACGATTTGAGGAAGACTATTTTTTCAATTCTTCAGGGTTATTATTTACGTTCGCGATTGGATCATGCGATACAAAGTGTATGTATTCGCATCCGAATCTTCGAGCTGCTAGGAAATAATTAAACGCAAGTTCCGCCGGTTCGAGTAATCGGAGGCTGGTCAAGTCGGCCGAGGAATAAGAAGACGGTGAATTTAAATTCCAATAATTCAACTTCGACGTTGAAACATCGATATCAAATTGAAGAGAGAATGGAACAGAGCCAGAAATTGTTCGGTCAAAATCCTCAGGATTTGAAAGGTGAAAAAAGTAAATTTAATTACTTTTCGGAAATGAAGTCTATCGCGGAATGTTGGTCAGAATTTTTGCAAACGTCTCGAAAAAAAAACTCGTTGACTATTCGTATCGAGTGGCCAGGTTTCCTTCCGCGAATGATAATCGAATCGCGTAGAAACCGAGCCGTAAAATATAAAACTGGCTCCAATCGAGCCAAAGATACAATGTCTAGGCAGGGTATAAATAAATTCAAAGGTGATGTCGAAATATCACTAATTATACAGAGGTGTGCAACAGATCCACGAAAGAAAAAAAGGGAAAAAAAAATAATAAGTACCTCACGCCGCGATTATTGGGCAAGTAGATAGCACCGATTAATTTTATAACAGTTAAAAACGTATCCGTATGAATTAGTCGCCTTGACCGACTGCAGTATCGTTGTACATATTTCGTTGCAACAAAGGATCCGAAGATGTCCGAAGCGTGGAAGGAAAAAAATGCAGTGAGTCACGGTTTTTTTTGGAGGGGGGAAGGATTTGAAACTCGTCGACATGCCGTTGTACAGGTTTATAAACTATTCCGACGGAATAACCCTGCGAGGACAAGGTTTGAGCGTGCGATACAAGCCGCACAAGAATCTAAAACAGCGGACATATCGAATATTGTACACGGTGAAAGAGAGAACCTCGAGAGGCATAAGCGTGCAGCATTAATTCGTTAATTACCAAGTCGGTATCGTCCCGGTTCTGCAATCGGTATCGCTCGCTCTAAAGAGGCCATCAACCATGGTGGGCAGCGTCTCGTGTGTGGGCACTGCACGCACACATTAATTCGTCGACACCGTAAACCGATCAGAGTTGTGTGCGAACAGATTCTATCTGTTCCAGAGAGTTTTCTGATCACGGAATCACACTGAGAAAAATTTCATTTGTTACAGTAACTAGAAAAATTCAGTAAAACTGAGTAAAAATGTTAAAAAAAACCGTTTGAATATTGTTGGGATTAGGAAAAACGAGGTACGCCTAACCATTTTGCGCCGTTGTCGATCCTTTTTTGGTAATTGCAACGCAAAATCAGTTTCTGAGGTTCGCTCTACTTTTTTAGTTAAATGCGGCTTTAACGTTAATTTATCGTTGCACGAGCATTAAATTTTCGCAACAGTTGCAAGAAAATATAGCAACAGCGATCGTAACGAGAAAGAACAGTATCGGATACTAGACTTTTCGGTAACTGTTACAAAACTAATTTTCATTTTCTACCTAGAACTATATTTTTCGATTGTGGTCTGATAAAAAATGAAAATAGTCAAGGACCGAGCCTTAACCGGAACTAAAAATTTCTCTCAGTGCAGACGCGTAATTCAAGGCTCGACAGTTCTCAATTTTCACTTTTATCCCGCGTCGATAGAAACGTGGATCAGTATTAATCGAGGAAAGCCGTCGTTGATTATCCTAACCAGGAGGATCTGCAAGATGGGTTCTCGGTATTCACCATATGGTCGATTGCATGGTGCTTCGTTTAATTTTTTGTCACGTCATCCACTAGAACACTGTGTAAAAGTTACCGTTCTCTTCGAGGTTTTCGCCTGTCTGTACTTGAGCAAGTTTTCCAAGCCCTGGGACTGTAGAGCAAACATTCCTTGTGCGTAAGAAAGAGTGTTTTTTACCGTTGAAAAGAACCGTTACACTTCGGTGCACTGGATGCATTGAATATCGGTGATTGAACACGACCTTGGTTTACCTCAAAGGTTTGTTCGCAATGAGTTGTAGCTGGTTTATCCTTTCGGTGAAGAGCGCTGTGCGCTTTGGTCCGGTTGCAGGAAATTTTGCCGACGCTATGATTGGGTCTGAATGATGTGCGGTGAAAAATAAGCGGAAAATACCGCACGTGTCTAACCAGCGCCTTCCGTCTAACATATGATGTGTACGCAATTCTCCGTAGATCTTCTATGTTGAGCAATAGTTTTTGCGGTTGTTGAACGGTCGGGGGAAGGACTGAATATGGCGTGCAAGATGCGAAGCAAGTGCGTTGCTGCACTGATCTGATAACGAAAACAATGACATCAGTCTCTTCGGTTCGTCCACAAGCTAACGACCAGAACGAGAAATTGTGATAATGACTGTTCGAAATGTGTTGCTTGGGCCTAATATCCAAAAAGATCCAAGGAAAAATAATCGTCGATTCCTGCAGATAATGAATAAAGTTTCACGAGGATTTCAAAACTCTTGCAAACTGGGCTTGTAGGACGATATCTTTGAACGTGGGATATCGATGCTCGGAAAATTTACGTCACTTTCAGTTCTGATCCATGGAACGTACAGCGAAACCAATAACTTATTGAATCCCGATATACTTTGACTGTTCAGATAGCAGAGTGATGGTAAAAAATGATCGAATCCGTAAAGAAGTTGGGTCTGTCAAACGTTATCGCTGATCATCGAACCGAACTGGTTTAAAAACAGCAAGTGACATTGATTGCCAGTGTTTCTTCTTTGGTTACATTATTCGATACCGAATTGATTTCTCCAACGAATTAGAGATCGTATTTTGATACCTACTTAAAGATGGCGAAGGTATATATGTTCGACGAATGTCAAGTGCGGTTGAGTTTTGCTAATCTGGATCTCACCAGCGAGGGAATTCACAGTAATCCGAAGCCCTTCGCGTGTAATACGTTACACTGGATCACGAATACGATCGTCGGTCTGCCAAGTCGGAATAAAGCGAATGAAATCAGCTCGGCGGTCTTGATTCCACCATTTTCTCGGATAACAAAGCCGCCAGCTTATAACCAAATGCGTGTTCGTTGCCAAGAACTCGCGACTTATGCGATACCCGGTAAGACATTTCTCAGGAATCTTGGATTGATCGGATTGTTAGTGCTGCACGCACTGTTATCGAGTCAAGTTTCGTCTTTACCGAGACAACAAGCTGCGCGTGGGGTAAAATCGATTTGGGGTAACCTCATTCCGAGCCTAATTTTGTTCCATTGATTTTAAACAGCCGGTGCGGATGTGAGGGAAAACAACTAGAACACAATTCTCTGGAGAATCGATAAAATTTATATATTGCAAGCCGTCTTGTCGAATCTAGCGCGAGTTAAACTCGTACGTACAATGCATAAATTAAGCCTGTGTAAAGTTTCTCGATCGTTGACTTTGACGAATTGGAGAAAGAACTTCCGATATTTCAAACTGTTTGAAGAAAAATACAGAACATTTGAACAAAGCCCGTTAACGCTTCCTGAATCGACTTCGGTTCATTATGCGAACATCGGCGAGCAACCGATGACAGTTATTCGGAAGTAAGCACACGGGCATTATATTAATACAGAATAATGCCTCGTTGGGGAAAGAGGAAAAGAATCGAGTGTTGAACAAACAGTGGGAATTTTTGCGGAATGTTATGTCTGATAAATGTGTGCAGGAACCCAATTTGCACAGTTACGCAAATATGTGTATGTATAAGAATATCGTTGAACGAAGGTTTCACGGGACGTTTGATGGGATGGGACGTGTTATTTCACTCGATCCTCACCTTTGGTGTGTAATCGTTAATTGCCGACAATTCGGATACCGCTCGATACAACATTCTAATTACATTTCTGTCTGTTTCAACCAGGTGCCGGCATGTCTATGAATGGAAATTTTCTCCCATCCGAATGAAAATTTTTCAAAACATAAATTGGTCTGCGGTGTCAAGTCTACGAAATGCTGTACGATGTGTAATCGTTCGTGTTGTAAAAACCGTGTTAAAGCAGGCATGCGAGGAGAACGGGAACTTTGTACGATTCAAGGTCAGATTTATAAGCGAAATCGTTTTTTCCGCCTACGCGATTACACAATGTTATATATTTGGGAGCGGCCCTTTTCGTTCCATGGTTTACATTTTATCTGACAGGAGATTGGAGTTCCCGACATTCGATTACCTACGTTATTGCAATCTACGGAAGCTTACGTCGAAATCCTTTGTCTCAGAATCGTACGAAGTTCGAAAGATGACTGACTTTCTATGAAACCTAGACCTCCGTGACTAGAACCGAGGAAATCGTTTTCTGCATAGTTATAAATTCATACTTTCAAAAATTTCAAATTGATATAAGCGGAATTTAAACGCTGCTTGATATATTCATTATTACAGAGGTAAACGTCTACTCTTAGATTCTGCGGTAAACAAGTAGAAAATCGACGCTGTTACGCGGTGTGAAAATTGACGGATTTACGATTCGGTGAAAAAGCTGCTGTAAACGCGCAATATTTTTATGACGCAAATGTAACTTGTTACTAAGATAGCGTTACAATTTTTAAAACTCTTACGTGAGAATATTCAATACGTAATTGAACTGACTAAAAAATCAGAAAATTTAATTTAATAACTATTGAAAAAATTTAAAGAGTATTTTCTCACACATATGTGCGTATAAAAGATGAAAATTAAACAGTAATTAAGTGCAAAACGAATAACGCGTTGTTACTAATCGTCGAGTAAAGTTATCGAGACTAATCACGCAATAATTATAATCAGCAGAGATTTGCATCGATCGAATATCACAATGCGAATAAATTATGCAGCGTTGCTGACGTCATGATAAGAGCCTAATTACAATCGTTTGAATACCATATCGATCATTTGCATAATAACTCGCATCATCACTCTACGCACAGAGGTTTAATACCAGCGTATACAGTAAAACCGATCAACGGTTTCCAGGAAAAATTTTTAACGCCCAGCTACGGTATGCAAGAAATGATGATCTTCGGGCTTCAGCTCGCAGCTGATTTCGGTGAAAAACGGCTATTTTAGTTCAGGGATTAAAGATCAGATCTTTGCCAGCCGCTAGCCGCCTTATTCTCGCATCGATTCATCCAAGTCACAATTTGCATCAACACTTGATAATCGTGCGGTTAAAACTTGCGATCTTACACAGCAGCGACATCGATTCGAAGAACGCGCGGACTTTTTTTATCATTTACTTCGTAAGAAAGTCGCCTTTACAATGCGGGGCAAAAGTCGAAGTGAATTATAAACGAACGAGATCATTGAGAAAGAGACAAGCTCGACGATTATAAACTTTCACGCCTCTCAGAAAGAATGCCCGTTAAAAAATATCGGTGACGTTTCCAATGCGATGTTTTTTCAGTGTTATACTTGTGAAACAATGACGGGACTAATGGAAAGATCATTGGTGTCAATTAAAAACACAACGTGTTAAAGAATGTCCAGATTTTTGGGAATAACGTTGACTGTTATGAACGACGTTTTGTAAACAACGTGACGCCATTTGTCCCAACATCTAAAGTACCTAACGATATTGGTCGTTAGTTTTGAGTGTAAGCAAAGGGGTTAAGAATCGAGAATCGACGTTGCGAAGTTCAAATTCGTTGCGAGACAACCGGAAAAAAAAAAAAAAATTACAATCAAGTTACACGCGCACGCAAATACCGCACTGCGGTTCTCGTAATCATTGCGAAATTCTTTACGTAACAGTTTCAGGTCAAGTTCAACGTTACCTGCCTAAACTTACGTAGAGTGAATAAAAGAAAAAAGAAAAACTACGTTGCACCGTGATCAAGTGGAAACGTACTTCATCCGTGGAAGTCATACACGGAGATGTTTAGCTTGGAATACTTGTAGCCTCCGTTGCACGATACAATCTTGTCTACTTGTAATTGATGCGATGAAAAGAGCCGGCTCTAATTCAGGAATCCCTTATTCCTGCAACGATGCGAGGACTAAAAAAATACCTCAATAGAATTTATACTCTTGGCCCCATAAACATGGCGCGTGACTTGAATGCTTCACGTGTGATTATTCACTTGAAATTCACGGATTCGTAGCTATGTATAATATGTATACTTTTTAACACGATTTTAGTCCCTGCGAAATACTTCAATTCGCGTGAGTGTTATAATTTATTCGATGTCGGAGTAAACTTTTCAAAAAATTCAATTCAATGTATCATTCTGACATCGTCTTCATGATCGGTGATAAATCATCTAAAGCATCCTCAATCAGGCTTCTTAATCTCTTCAGGATAAGGCCAGGAATACTAAAATCTTTGTTAACGCAGGAAATACAAATGAGGTTATTATTCCTAAAAAGAAATGAAATTTCGGGGTTTCTTTTTAGTATAAAAAATTCTACGACTTGTTACGTCCAGTCCATACGTCCTTCCTATCTTCCCACGTTCCTCGCAGTGATCCTGTTGTTTCCATCCTGTATTCCCGTTTGATCAACCACCCGCATCTTCCTCAGCATAAAATGTACAATATTCTAGAAGCTATCTACTCTTACGTCACTCTTCAAACAAGAACGGTCCAATCTCATCCAACAAACACCTTCTTCTCTGGCTAACTTCTCTCTTCCACATTCAATCATTCCCGAAACTCCTCACTCCCGTCATACTTGTTACAGTAAATATTGTCTTATTATCAACCGCCTTAAATATGGGAAGGGTCGTATACGGTATCGCAGTGCACGTAAGACGAAAACAAACCGAAAATAGCAACCTACGCATCCAAATTCGTTGTAGGGTTAGTTTGATAGACGCTCGTCTAACTAAACTACCTACGCAGTGACAAACGCATCGAATACCGAATTTTTTTTAGCTCACGCCAGTTGTAGTTTAGTGTGTTATTGATCGCGTGTAATGTGTCGAAACCGAATGATTGATTGATACGAGGCAGTATAGCGCGTACACATAGATCAGATTTTCACGAGGTATTGTTTCGAATTGAACCGACTGGGTGAAATAAAAATATCCCGATGACTGGTCGATACACTGTTTCCAATTTGCACGTGGAATGATAAGTCTCGAAATAACACGAGTTAATCTAATCTCCCGTCAAACCTTGAATGATAAATAAGTAGCTGGATATCCGCATTGCGGAATCATCAGTCGGACGTGTAACGATTCTTTCTGTTTGGTTGTTGCAAACGAATATATACGGCGATGATGACATGCCGCAATCACTCCGCCACGTAATTACTCACTACTTAACGTATTGAAACGTTTTGGTCTGACTTTCTCAAAGTTGAACGAACCGAGATAGACAACCTATAGATAACGAAAGTAATGATGAATTTTAACGACATTTCGCCCCCGGCAAAAATTGCTCGTTGGAAATCGAGGCGTGTGATACGTAGACGAATATGCAACGACGCCTCTCTATTTGCAGATCTTGCTAACCAGATCGAAATTGTTCCTTTCAATTTAGCGAATAATTATCACCGTCTGGTGGATGGTTCGGAAAAAGAACCTCACCAATTTCCGAACAATGGGTATTTTTTTTCACCCAGTGAACGGTGCTGCGTTACGCTTTTCAGTTTTCGTACAAGTGTTTTTTTTTTTTTTTCTCTGAAAAGCTCGCGATCTCTCAACTCTGTGACAATGCCGAGACAAAACAAAGCTACCGACTATGCAGAAATCGACTAACAAGTAAGTCATCGGTCATTTCGCAATAATCGATACCTGCCGACTCGGCTGAATCAAAATGCGGCGATCAATACGTAATCCGATTTATCGCGATTAAGCCAATCTTACAGCGTTTTCGCTCCAGCGGTGATCACCGAATATTCTAACGCGACAGGTGATTGTACACAGTTTTGCATGTCATATCCGTTACCCAAATAGCGGCGTGATCAATTTGTACCCAGAAATAACCAGCGTCACGGAAAAATATCAAAATCTTTTGTGACGTTAACATTGCCGGCTAAACTGAAGAACGATCGATTATCACGGGGTCGATTAGATTCACTTCTCGGGATGATTGCACAGGCATCTTGAGCAAGAAGCGAACGAGTACCTTTACGTCGGATTACCTTATTGGGAGTAAAATCCAGCAGGCTCTCAGGCAGTGTGAAAAAAAGGCAATAACAGCCCGACAAGTACTTTGATCTGAGACGGACGGTCAGTCGGTCGGCAGTGTGAATTCTCAACCTGGAATTGCCTGGTCTGTAACTTTCTTCGTATAATTTAATTCAACTGGGAGATAAACACTCTTACATAACTCATTTGAAGCTTGTATTATTCATCCGTATGTGTACGAATGAAGATATAGGTATGTGCCTGTAAAAATCGTAATAAAAATTGCGGATACTTCGTTTTCTCTGATCGCAAGACTGAAATGATAGAACAAAAACTGTCCGAGTAAGATCGATCGATGTTGCGATGCGAAAGATTGGAATGCAGTCAACGATTTCGGTTCGTGTAGGTATTTCGTGGAAATGTTTATGCGCAATTATCGATCAATTTCCACATGCAGCCGATTGATCGAAATCGCAAGTCACCTTTTCTCTCTCTCTCTCTGTGATGAACTGATTCTATATCTGTTGAAATACCGATCATATCTGCACGATGTTATTGAAAATTTTGAGAGGAATTATTGCGCGACGCGTACGCAGAGTCGTATGAGTTATGAATACTAGTAATTTTCTCATCGTTCTGATCATCTTCCTGAACGAATTGATAATCACTACTCAATGCTGCTCGTGACTACTAAACGTTCTGTGATAAACATGCTCACGCGTCATCGATTTGCGATGCTTTTTGTGTTTTTCAAACGAATATCGAAGTTTGAGTAATCGGAACTCAAACAGTCTCGCCGTGTTTACTTCACTCGGCATAATTACTCCCTTGTTATTCTTCATTTCATAGATTCGCGACACACTCCGTACCGAATACAGCAAATTACGGCTCTCTGTTCGACATCTAATCGTCAAATTATGGCACTCACGAACTGATCAATTCACAACGCTCTAAGTGTCGTAACTAATTCTGTGCAACGAGGTTGAAAATAATGAAAACAGCTAAGCCGTAACAACAGTATTTGAAACTCGGACAGTGTTCAGCCAAGTGTTTTGTTCGTCAAGGTGCCCCGAGGTACAAAAGGTTATGATGAAGCAGAAACGATCAGACGCGACGATGAAAGAGTTAACAAAACATATTCCGAGGACCGAAGATGTTCGAGTGTGTGATAGTTTTAAGCGTGGCATGCTTACCTGCGTGTGGATAGAAAGTGGAAAGGTCTGGTTCCGCGCAAGTTCACACATCAGATATCGGAAAGCTTCGGTAAGCTTGCACCCGAGCGTCTAGCGGATGGTTAAAGAGCCGAGCGACACGTGTTATTATTGGAAGGTATTACACGCGCCACGCCTTGAACTTGGAAAGGCTTGTTTAAAGTTGAAAAGAAGATAAACAAACAGAGTCCAGACAAAGACGGCTGCACCAGCAGCTACCGTCGGAGCGAAAATGCGCAAATACGAACGTCGATTTTCAACGGCCCGCACCGTTAACGGTAAACGTCGGTTCAACGACGGAACGCCAAAACAAATTCCGAAAGCACGTGCTAATTAACGAGTCACACAACTGCTCCCAACACCAAAGTGCAAACGTCACATGTCCTCTGGCATGCCGGGCCATCGATCCAACACGCGGTGCGTTGACCCAGTCTCGTGGCAAGGGGTCAAGCGCATTGTCGGTGTCGTGAGTCTAGGACAAGTGGCGAAGGCGGTGGGGATTGAAACTTGGAAGGATCGGTATTTGGAATGGCCGATATATCGAAATTTCAAACATTGGAGAGTAAAATAACGAAAGATGAATCCTGACGAACGACTACTGATCAGTGACACTTTCAAAAATCAAGATTTCGAACAATTCGTCGTTGACCTGTCTTCATTGGCTGTTCAGATTGGACAAAAAACGGCGTACTTTGACGGTAGAATCAACGAACGATCAAAACGAGCGGACACTTAAACGTGCCTTAACTTACAAATTGGTCTATCGTACCGATTGCTATTACGACGATTGCGACAATCGTTTTATTCCAAACGTTACAGATTATACGGGAATGTGTTACTTCTCAATATTGGGTTCTGGTTCAGAACGAAAATGTCGAAAGCAGTGTAACAAGTTCGTTATTTGCATTGCATTTACGAGAAAACAATACACAAAGTCTGTAATTAGATACATTTATTTGTAATGTTATGGTAAAAGTTTCTATTTACATAATATACGCGTATTTCATCCGTCGTCTCTAACTTCACATATTCTCTAAACAGATTCGAACATCGCGTTTAACCTTTGTTCGACACACTTCTGTAGAACCACATGCTTGACACACCGGGGTCATTTGTACCCCAGCGACAAAAACCGTGATAAAAAATTAGTTGTTACATATTTTGATTAGAAAATTTTTTTTCGAAGCTCTTGAAGGGTTACTTTTTGAAACTATACAGGTTATATAACAAAATATGAAAGTGGCAGATGGCGCCATTACATGCAGGTACTTTAAATTAACGAAGAAAATACGTGGGGGTCGGTTGTACCCCAGGATGTTAATCAAGGGTTGACCCTTTCGACAACCATAACGGCGGGTCTGATTAAAGGAACCTCAGCGTTATAATGACAAACGGCAAAAGCAACTGTACCGCACGAGCCGCGCTCTTTCGCTTCGCTTCGCCTCGCCTCGGCATTGGCAGCTATGGCAGACCTCGATGCCGATGGGTACCTACTGTGTAATTTCCTGTACCCTTCCAACATTTGCTCCGGCATCGAGCTACGGAAGCGACTGTATATCCTCGACGGTATGCCGTGCAGGTATGCGCGGAGAAAGCAGGAGATCCCTTGGGCAACGCCTTTGACTGCGTACCAGTCGGTGGGTGATCGGGAATTTTTCACCTCTACGTTTTTATAGTCCCACGATTCTTTATTTTTCCGACCGCCGAGCGACGCAACATCCGTGAAAACTCGAGGCAAATCAGTGTGCATTTGCACTGAAATAAATTTCATTACTCAGATTTATCTGGAAGTTATGCTGAGAGATGAAATTAGTTAAGGATCATTAACGACGAACGGTAACTTTAACGATATATATATATATATTTTTTTTTGTTTTTTTTTTATCAATCAACATCGAATGCGTGAGATAGTTTCAATTCTGCTTTTCTCTTGGAAATTACATTTCTTCCGTCCACGATTAATATTTTTCCCCAGCGCCAAATTGTTATTCTCAACGCGTAGCGGTTTTACCGATTCGCACCACTGTAGACAAATGGCGAATATTGATGGCTTTCAATTTGTATACATATACATATAGATATAATCAGTTGCGTGGTGTAAGACTGCGAAATTCGTATGAGGTCGTTCAAAATCAGCCGAGTTAGACAAAAGAAAACCACCTTGACGTATTAAGTCGAGAATAATTCGTACGATAAATAACACAACAAAATACATGGAGAATCTCTCAATTGAGTTGCAAAAGGAATTTGCGTTGAATGTCAGAGTCCCAGATTTGAGGAATACTTTTTTCATACATATTTTATTTTATTTTTTCCTCAACTTATCGTTATAACGAACCCGAACACTAATCGGCAGATTATGCTCGAAAATGACGTCAAAGTTTTAGTGAACGCGCTGCAGACAATTTGGCCTTTTGACTAGCAGTACTATTTATATTCCGAGACAAGATCAGCGATCGACGGTTGATTTACTGAAATTGATTATTACTTTTTTAATTATTTTTCGTCTCTTTCGCTTCTTGACCGTATGAGTACAGGTTTTATCATCGAATACCGCTGAATGTGAACTCATGCCCGAAGCGGCAAGTCGCCGCAGCGCTTTGGCCGCGTCCTCGATTTTAAAACCAATGTTAAAAATTTAATTCAGTTTTTACGTCTATTGCCAAGAAACGTAAGAATGCGACCTGACGTCTCTTTTATTCGTACCAACTGGCATCCGATCATCATCCACGCCGACAGAAATTTCCGTACAGTTCTGGTTACTGTACGGTTCTTGACTATTTTCATTTTTTATCGTGACCGAAAAACAGTGCTACATACTTAATGAAAATCAATTTTGCTAACTGTAACTAGAATATCTGTTACAGTCATTCGTGTGATATGTATGCATATTTTTTTTTTCAATTATTGCGATAATTTGATTTTGATGGAACAATAAGTTCCCGGTACAGCCTTATTCAACTGAAAAAAAAATGAATTAACTAAAAACATAGACTTAACGCTAGGCGCTAGCCAAGAAAAAATAGTGAAAATACCCACTGTAATTCCAAAAATATTCAATAAACTTTGTACCGTGCTCAACAAATTGCATCAAAATTGCAAAAGCAAAAATCCCTTCATGCAGTCAAAATTTGCTTACATTTGAAAATTACAAATATTTCTAATGATGGTTGATGATACTTTATATGCTCATTTTTATTCGCGGTGACGAATAATATATCAGCGTTGCTCGTAAATTTTACGATATGCCAACAGTTCCTTTTTTCTTGTGGTTTTACACTTTTAGTATTTTGTTTTCTCGCGTGTGTTAGCTTCTTTTCTTATAATTAAGCTTGAGAACATGTATGCCAAGATCTTATAGCGTGCAGATACATCAGGTCTGTAAAAAGAAACAACAGTAGGATGAAAAAAATGTTCTTGACGTAACCGCGTATTTTTTTACGGTATAATTTATGCGTACATATGTATGTAGGAAAAAAGTTTTCAATTAATCCAAATCACATGTTTTATGTCACAGCAAACTGGTTCAAAAAAAAAATACAATTAAACCAACAATAAACGAAAAAAATTAATTTAAAATTGACAAATGATCTGATCGCACACACAATTAATTTATAATCTCTCTTCCTGTTAGATCGAGATACGATAATTTGATGAAAGCACACTATAAAATTACGCGCAAGTTGATTGTGCACTGCGTACACGACGGGATTCGTACAATTATGAAAATACCTCTAGTGTTTTCATTATTATTATCGTCATTCTCAGTTTTGTTAATAAAATATTAAAATCGTACATTCGATCAAATCAAATAAATTTTTCTGGAAAAACATTTCTATGGTTAGAATCATTTTCAGCCACGGAATGAAATGTTTTAGAATAGTGCTAACGGAGTGAAATCTTGTTTTTCAAAAAAAAAAAAGAAGTCTTTAGCCAGATTGAAATTGTAAACGAACGATGCGGAATGCCTGCACGATACAATGAATCGTCAGAAATTATTATGCAGAGATTTGAAACCAAGATAATCCCGATTGTTAACTTGTATATATGTACAACAAATTACTGCATGAACGGTTTTCCACCAGCGCGCACTTCCGGCCTGAATAGGAATTAATCCACGTGCTCAGCCTGTCAATTATCGACAAAGCGCTTGATTACCGCGTTAATTATCAATTCAACGTCAATTTCTGCCCCCCGCCCCCCTTTATTCAGTCGACAAAATGTTCCAACATCGGAACATGTTTGCATGTATTGGAAAGTTTCCACCTGTGTATAAGGTATGCAAGGCATAAAATAGACACAGGGTAAAATATTGTATACGTACGCAAATACGCGCGGACACACAGATATATTTACCATAAGGTAATAAAAATCACTTTCTTGAAAAATCTTCGATATTTATAATATAACGTGGCCGTTTATCCGATATATCTTATCACTTGTGAAGAGAAATAAATAAATCGAGACAGATATAAATGTATATATATACATATTATGCGTGTCTGTAACAGGTGTATTTATAATAATCACGTGCCGAGATCACACGCGCGTGAAAAATCCATGGGAATAAACACGTGGTGTGCAGAAATATCCGCGGAAATCTGCATTCGTCGCGTTGCCTTTTAGACGACACGTACTATATAAATCCCCGCCCAGCTCGAGTAAATTATACACATGCGATTTAGATAAATGAAGCTGCGATACAGCTGCGGGACAATCATCGCCATCATCGTCGTATAATAATACTTGGAAAAGAGAGCTGACAAGAGTGCAAAGAAACGGTGAAAAATAAACCGCGGCATATAATATATATGTGTATAACATGTGCATATATATATACGCATACGTGTGCAAACGTATAGTGTATATATATATATATTCCATCCACGCATTGCGCCTACCGTGCTCTTTAATAATCTCATCAACAATTTTTTGCGCGCAAAATAATAATCCCGTCATAATTGTTACTCGTGAATTTTTTTACACATACTCCGCGAATTAACGCGTCGGACCAGCGAGCTGTGTACAAGCAATAAATATGGTTGAACGGTGTTTGCGTTACACGATTTGAATAAGAGCTTGTTTTTATTTTCACAAAAATTTCTTCAATTTATAAGATTTCTTTCCCTCGTCATTTTTACACTTCTTCTCCTTTTCGCAACCCCCTTTAGGCCGGTTTCGCCTGCGGTCGTACGAATACGCGTCTCTGCGTACAAGTACACCTGTTTTATTCTAGTTGTATGCAAATTAAACTCGTCCAAGTTCAAGAGGTGACATTAAACTAGCGTCGCGCACTGTGTCAGCTACCAGCGTCTTCCAAGTCCAAAGCAGCCCAGTTTCTTTCCGCGTACATTACATTTACCTCGTCGAGTTTCCTTTATTTTTTTTTTATTTTTTTCTTCTTCTCTTTTTCATCGCACCGACAATTTTTCTAATTTTTTTTTTTCTTTCTCTCTCGTCTCGTAACTCTGCGCAATTTTCTGCCAGTGAGTCCGATTCGGTGCCTGGATTTATAGGGTTTAACGCCTGCTGCAGTCTTGTCTTAAATACGTACCTAGGTACCAAGAATTCAATGATAAAACGTGAGGGTCGCTGTTCATTATTAATATTTATTATCTTAACTGTCCAACCGTCTATGACACGATGCTAATGAAATCGCGTCCGCGTGCTACAATGCGATGCAAAAGGCGAGGCATTCCATTCGAGCCGAATTAATCAACGTCTGCCTTACCCGTTGGAATTTATTCGCAAGGTATCGCAGCTCAACGTCTGATCATCTATTTTATAGAGGTATAATAAACGCGCGAAGTAATTTGAACGATTCCACTCATTCGAATTCAGCTACTCCGGAACCTTTTTTTTTTTTTTTTTTTTTTCAGCTACTGCGTCGAGTGGAATATTTTTTAGAAAGAATAATTGAGTTGCGATTCTTCGCAAGCATGATGTTTCATGACAATATTGGGCGCAAGGCTTTTTTACAATTTATATCCGTATCGATGACAATTTGAGCAGAGTTTCCTAGAACTGATCTGATTGTAAGCTAGAATTATTACGCGTCTTGTGCTTTTGAAATTATAAAATTTCCCTGTTTACGCATCTAATTATAAACTACGTCGTACATTTTAATGTGGATGGATTGCGATGCATTCCAGAGTATTTATAGCCGGAAAATGATAAACAATTGAAATAGAGACAACGATTCTACGTATAATGTAATTATAAATAAACGCGGGAATTTTCCATCGTCGCGTTTCCTCTTGTAAACTGTTATTGTGTAATAAACTTTGCGTACAGAATTAGCAGAGAGAGTGAGAGAGAGAAAGAGAGAGATTAACAATGAGAGATAAAAAAAACGACACACTCACTTCCTTCGTTTATTCAACTCACTTTGCACTAATCTAAAAAACAAAGCGAATAAGACTCTTGAATAATCTGTATATTACATACACGAAAAGCAAACACCGCAAACGCTCTCCATGCACGCTTTTGCATCGTTGTAGAAAAAGAAAGGGAAATTCAGTCACACTTCGTTTTATTTACATTTAATTAAGGCATCGAACACTCGAGCGCCATCCGCAACCTTCGAAAGATCCCTTTGCTCGTTTACGCCCGAACACAGCTGACAAGTCTAAAGCGAAATTCGTTCCAGTCTTTTCTGTAAGTCAATGAAAATGTTTCTTTATTTCCTCCGTACGTATTTGTAGTGTAACTAAAACCAGAGTATAAGAATTGAACGCCTCGACTGCAAGTCATGGAGTACAAAATGTGCCAGACACAATTTATTGCGGAAGAATACTTTGCGACCTCGTACCTGGCAGCTTTATTAGACCTGATTAAGATGACCGTTCCAAGGCAATTTAATTACACCGAAAGATTCACGACACCATTAACGTTCCGAATCTCGGAACTTGAGACAGCGTCGCTTTAATCAAACCGCGATTTTCGTACACTTCCAAAACGTCAGTGTTGACGAAAGTGGTTTGATACCCGTCATCGGTAGCATTCGAATTCTTCGATAGCAGGAGGTGCCAATTTCGTGAAAACAATTCCACCGTCTGGGAATTAATCACAAATGTGCCGGACCGTTTGAATCGCAGGTCAGGAAAAGAAGGAAAAAAAAAGAGAGAATTAAAAAAAATTCGGACAATCTTATTCGCGTCAGTGCCAGTAAAGACGAATGAAACAACATTCTTACTTTCCGATAGAACTCTGTCCGAGTGAATTCAAACAATACAAACCGAGACGTCAAGAACTCGATAAAAGTTTCCACAGTTAGAAACGTGAAAAATAATCAGACTCCAGGTGGTTTTGATCCGATTCCAACGTTCGCGGACTCGTTTTACCCGCTAACCAGGTTCCCACAAGCCTTACGATTTGACAAAACATTGTCTTGAAGTCTTGAAGAATCGGTAAACTTAGAAAGTGTTGTTCGACTTTTACCCCATAGTTCTGAGTGCGGATGCAATTACGTACATTCGAGTTCGTCGAGTCGTTGGTTTTATCTGCTCGCTTGGCTTACGATTGATAAGAATTTCCCTCCGCCTGATTTCAAGAATAAACGCGTCAAGCATATATTTAAAAACTGACCTTTGGCCCATCCCGTAAGCACGTTGCCAAGATAGGCGACTTTGTAGCTCGGGTCGTACTCGGTGATGGATGCATTGCCCCTGTGTCTCCTCCACAATCGGCCCAATCCCTTTTTCAGGGACCTCAAGGTCCGTTCCCTGAATTCCTTGCTGCTCGAGGCCGACGCCGACGAGTTAATCGGTGATCCGTCGTCGACGTTAACGGCGACCACGTCGCTCATCATTTTCATGACGGAAAAATAATCCCTCGACGATTCCTCGTTGCTTCGGTGCAGCTCCTCCAAGCGTTGCAAGTTGTCCTCTTTTTGTTTTTTTATTCTTCTTCAATGTATTCCTTTCTACAAGCCGTGCCTTGCGACTTGGTCGATAACCTCGCGTTTCTTCCTCGTCGTTGCCTTACATTTTAGAGACTCCTCTCTATCCTCACACTCGCGCAAAATAACACAAACACGCGCGCACACGCACAGGATCCAATTAACCGGAGATATTTATCCTCGATCACGGACGGATTCAGATTCTTCCTTTCGATCCTCGGCCAAACTCGCCGGCTCACCTTACAGCTCTTCCTCAAGTCCTCCGGGATTTGTCTGCGTTCGAAGAACCACCGAAAACGTCTTTACCGAATCGTTTTTCCCGATATCTGAAAGGAAAGAAAAACGTAATGAGAACTCGAAGAAGCTGCTTGATTTTCGACAAAATTTTCATACGCTTAGTTGTATGTAACATGTGCAATAGGGTGTGTCAAAAATTTTTTTTTTCTCGAACACAGGGTCGAAAGTTTCATTCAGGCATAGAAAAAATGTTGTTTTTTTTTTTCGTTATCTTACACACCCCAACGTACAGTCACGCGTGATGGGAATTGTACAGAAAGGTTGTTCGAAACGATTTACAGCGTAAAACGAATCGCCGCAGACTCGCAACCACATCCCTTTTAATGCCTATGCGCAGAGGCGTTATCGTGCCAGTTTCAGAAGCACTATCGGTCCGTTGGTCTCTGTGTTTCTACACTTCAACCGGAAGTGGGAAACGCGCGGTTCTGCCGTAGCGGCGTGTAAGTTTACTGCGCGTACATCACGGGTACAAGAACGCGTGGGTAAAACTTACAGGCCAGTCGATACAGAGTATAACAATATGATGGAAAAAATACGGTTGTGCTGGAGAATTCGAAAAAAAGCGAAACGGGTGTCGTTAAAATGCAGGAAAATGTGGTACTCGGAATTACAGTTGGCAGTACTACATTTTCTGGTTACTTCCATATTGAATATTTCATTTTCAGTCGAAAAGGGCCTTGACATCAATTTACTGAAATATATTACGAGTGACGGTAATCAAAAATGATTGTTTACTAGACGTACTAGATATTCCGATTACCGCTGCAAGACTGACTTTCATTTCATACCCAGAAATATATTTTTCGATCATGGTAAAAAATGTATAGTCAAGAGGATGTTACGTTATGTAGAATGTAGAATATGGAATGGCGTTACAAGTAGTTTTTTTTTTTTTTTTTGCGCTAATGATGCGTCAACGTAAGGTTACGTTTCACTCGGTTGGGCATCGTCTTGAAGACTTTGCAAGAGTAAGCACACACAACTAGAAATATCTCTCCGTACATCTGTAAATAATCACGTACGGTGTACACTGCGGAATTGTCGGAGTAAATTTGAGTTCGACACTTTCGTGGGTAATTTTCCTGTAATATTTCCTTTCGAATTCCGTGAATACGGGATTCCTTATTCATTTTCTAACATCGGATACGTTATCGCCATTTCCATGTTCGCGGATGGCGATTGTTGACCATCGCATGAGAGGTCAAATTACTCGAGCGTGGAGCTTGCTTACAACATTTCTCGTAATATGACGTACGGATTGAAGGTGTGCCTTCTTGCGTATCAAGTCCAAGATATCGAACGAAAAAACAGACGCGCATTGCATTGACATAGACAAGATGCAGCTGGTGAACGATACTTTCCGCCCATTGTTTGTTGCTTCTTTGCCTACTTTTTTTTCTCCACTCCGTGACAGGATTAGACGTAAAAAATATTCAACCAATACTTGACTTACGCGACACGTGACTTCGCATTATGTAAGGTATGTTATACCTATTATACCGCGTACCGCGTTATAAGCAAGAAATAAATATATGCGTTATAAACAAGAGATATTCAAGTTGAGAAAGATCGATTGATCATGCGTACAATTTATTAGTGCATATTTTTCAAATATATATACGCAAATATATAATACAGATCTATTCAGACATCGTTATTGTTGTCTGGAAAACGTAATTTTTGCAATTAAGAACAAAAGTTCAGTTCAGGATTTACCGGTTTTGAAGAAGCTAAACTAGTTTCAATTGTTCGATCGGTTGTTTCTGTGTTTTTTTTTTTTTTTTTTCTCGGAAAAGAAACCTCTACCATATTTAATACGAACAAATAGTTATTTCGCTAATAGTGACATAATTAACTTTAGCCTCCTGACTGTATCGGCAATACGTTTAAATGAATAATTTTTTGATTAAAAATTTTTGTGTAAATTAGTATCAAATTATCGCTAATCGCGGTAATTTTACATTCGTAACAGCGTCACTAGCGAAGAACCTTTTGGCAGAAATTAAACTGTACAGATAAAAAACGGCTGTGTGAAAAGCCCGAGGCTCCACGTGTAACGCCAATGCCTCGAAGCTTCTCTTGAGAAACTTGCGCCACATGCACACGGATTGAGTTTGCTGCAGGGTTCAAGGCTCGTGATCAACGGTTGCCTTATAATACGAACGTAGTTACGTATATGTTTATATATATATATATATATATATATATATATATATATATATATATATATATATATATATATATATATATACATGTAACTGCACGAAGAAGAGGAAGAAGAAGAACCACCTGTCGAGTTACATGCGATGATGAATTATTGGTCGTTGATACTAATTACAAGCAGCGAGCCTTACTCCTCGATACCTCGATACATTGTACGTCGGAATTTGCGTCTTAAACTTTTTGCTTTATTTCTCTTCAGCGGTAATTTCGCTTTTATGAATCTCCATATTTTATTCCCGTTGTTTGCATTTTTATTTTCGTACACACGAAATCTATAGGTCATTATATAATACCGAAGACGTAAGTCGCGACGAAAATTTCTTCGTTAGATGAATTGGTTTTCTCGTACGAACGAAAAGAAGTCTACCTCACAATCCACGGTGAAAATTACGTAAGCCAAAAGTATTTTGCAGGCTGCAGAAACTAGCCTGTCAGATCAGTGCCAAGTGCACGGAGGAAGACTCGGCCGATGGCCAATCGGCGAAACGAGAGATCGGTATGCAAATATCGTGACGAACTTCAAGAGCAGCGGTGAGATTATGCCCGGTATGGGCAATGTTGTGCAACTTGTTGCACACGCGTAGATAAGTACGTACGTACGTACTTTTGATTTCACCTGAAACGCGACGTCCCGATGGTTTCACGATCGGGTCGGGTTCGAATATCTCCACGATTAAACGGAATTTTTTCCAATTTTTCTTTACGGCGTGTCTCTCTGTCTAACATCTAACGCGAAAATACGAGCTGAGACCTTTTACCCTCTCTAATTATCGCGACATGAGTGCTAATTTGCGAGCCGCACGGGCGTAGAAAAACTTGTTATTCGCTAATCCGTCTCTTTTGTACTTTGCTTTATATCCTTCATTTTTCAATCTATTTCTTGCTATTTCTACTAACTTGCGCACGACGACACGAAAACCTTCACTGTGTAGGATTTTTCAGAAAAGTTAATGTCGGAAGGCGGAAATTATTATATTTCCTGGTGAAATTCATCGATTTGCCGATTTAGTAATTATTATGCGAATAAGAACTTGAAATTCAATACATTTATCCCGTTTAATTTTTTTTTTCTCCCGAGTTGTTACGCTCGCCCGCTGGTTTATCCGCGGGGAAAAAGAATCGGTTGGAATTTATTAAACGTATCGTCGATAACTTTCAAACTTGTCGATTAACAGAGTTGGGTAATGTAAGTGTATATTCGCGTAACTTTTTTCCATATGTTTATTCAGATTTTAGAAGTCGTCAGCTGATGACGATGGAAAAGTTTGATGTAATCGATCAAAGTTATTTCGAGAAATCTATGCGAGCGCGTTACAGTCTATAAAGAAGTGAATCTAGTAGATATTTTTGGTATACTAAATTTTCTATTCTCATGGTGTACCCTATTATAAATATCTAGAGATTTCCCTCATCAATTCTACCATAATTATAATATACGAACTGATTGAATAACTTTTTCATACGTGACTGAGTAACGCTTTCCAATTTTTTTTTTTTCCTTTCCTTCTCTTTCCAAAACAAGGAAATACAATTCCTCAGATATGTGATATGTATACAAATATCGTAAAACATAATTGTGATGTGTATACAGCGTGTAAAATTTTTTTTCTTTTTTTTTTTTTTTATACAACGACAGAAACTCACGATTGCGAATAATGAGACATCAAAGTTGGAAACAGGTGACCACGAATTTATCTGCGACATTCGGCACAAGCGATCCAGCATTACCGTGCGAATGGAAAGTAGAAATTTTACTTAAGAAACAAGGATTATGCGAACGACGAAAAGTTTTCAAACCATTAAAAAATGATTATATCCTAAATTTAATACACATTAGAACTATCGAAGACAGCGATTAAATTTTGGACTCGGTCGTCCAAAAGATATTTTCAAATTAGATTGAAAGTGTCGTTAATAGGTGGTATCAGGTATCGTAAAATATTTTCTGAAATTTAAATTGAGAGAAAAAAAAAATGTTTTCTGAAACAACGAAAACGATCTTAATTATAACCTTATTAATAATAATAATGATGATTCAAGTTGATAAACACGATCATTTGAATGTTTCATCGATTCGTCTATCCGTCCGAGATTCCGAGATTCATTTAGTCGTCTTATCTCTTTTTTCATCTCTCAATCTCTCTCTCTCCCTCCCCTTTCTTATCCGAGTTGGACAAACAGATGCGTCGTTATTTTTTCACATACGTGTCTTTATTTTGCCAGGGTAAACCTGACCCACATTCATTCACCGCATTGCTCGATCGGCAACCGAGGTGAACGTATAAATAATACAATCAAGAAGGATCGAGACGCAGGCTGCATCACGAACCGCGGGCTTCAAGCCGGGATGACCCGTTACTTACAACCAACCAGTTACGACGATTCTGCCCAGGGGCCCATTTTCCGTAAGCAATTTTACGTACAAAGGTATGCGCAAAGTATCGCCATGAGTATCAAACTCTGATCGAGGCAACTTCCATTACGCTTGCATAACACGGGGGCTGAAATAAGTATAAATAAATTTCAAGGAAAACATCGCAGTCAGATAATCAAGCGAGAAAATTTACCCAACCGAACAATTGATTTACTCGTGACTGTACGGAATTCAGTTCGAATAATCCGGGGCTAATAACGAGTGATTGTAAGTTGTAACTATGCACCGGAAAGTGGTGATAAAGTTGTTAGAAATATCATGTAACAAGTGAAAATCCGTATTACAAAGTCCTGGAAAAAATTTGGTTCAATTTGTCTGAGATAATTTGTATCTTTACATTGAATTGATGAATCTGTTCTCTGACGCTAAGTTTCTTTTAACAAAGTCAAGTGCGACTAAAAATTCAATTGTCTCTATTATATCGCTTTCTTCTACTGCACGTATAATATTCTTATAAAAAGGACGGATTCTTACAAGGCTTACGCGACAGAACGAGATTGGAATTTTTTGTACAAGTAAAAGAGTTTTGTAAAATTTGTATAATTTGAACAATGACTTCTTATGATGAAAACCGATATAAAAATTTCTTCATTTTTTCTTTTTTTTGGACTTCTTCAGAAAGCGAGCGAAATCGCTGAACGCAACTTGATTTACTGATGCTGATTAAACTTGAGTCATTGAAATATCAATTTTAACATGTTTTGAATGTCACCGAGGAACTTTTCAAGGTTCGCTTACAGATTTATGTTAATTCAATGCACGGTCGTGCAGATGCTTATCGTTGAAAAATAAAACGTGTATTACAGACAAAGAATCTTGAAATTGACGAGAATGTTATTAAACGTTGATTTCACTGTTGATATACCTGACAGAATCTACGCAACTAAAACGTCAATTTATAATCGGTTCAAACGATATTCCGTGTCAATGAAAGTGAATTTTTATTAGTCAAAATTCATTTCATAATACGTAATTTATCTGTCGGTGAAAATTGCATTGAAAATTACCACTCGGGGAGTCGAAAATTTTCAGCAATCTTTGAGAATTTACCCATTGAAAGAAAGAAAAGTTCGAACAACTGATCATAGTTTACGACAATATTGACATAGCTATTTTAAGATACGACAAGTAAAGTGGGCGTATGAGAAACGATTGATCTACAATATAAAAATTAACATTTCCTAACTAAATCAAAGAATTTATAATTCTATGAATATAAATTCTATATCGCGTCGATC
This sequence comes from Neodiprion lecontei, assembly GCF_021901455.1. Lineage (NCBI taxonomy): Eukaryota > Metazoa > Arthropoda > Insecta > Hymenoptera > Diprionidae > Neodiprion > Neodiprion lecontei. The sequence continues at coordinate 26,044,146 of NC_060263.1, forward strand.
TTTGAGAATTGTATACTGATTTGTTCGGCAGGGTCCTTTGACTGTTCACCCAGTATGCCAAGTTTGATTTTATTTCATTACGGGGCTTTGAACATCGGCGGATTGTCTCTAACGTAGGCGGACAAAAAATGAAAAATTATGTCAGCCGATGCCAAACTGATCAAATTTTTTCGTAACCGCAATTAAACGATTTCAATTCAAAATGACGGTACCGAAAGATTTTCATCTCCTCGTGTGCAATTTACACGTTGATTTTTAAGCTAATCGTATTCTCCTTATTTCACAGTCATGTAGATGATAATATTCGTATCCGAATTAGTTTAACAGTAGAACATCGAAAGAAAAACGTTACCGAAGTAAAAAATAACACCTTGTTTCGGCAGCTAAAAAAAAAAAAAAATCATACGTAACAGTCTAGTCCACATCACACGCCTTAGATATTTTAAAATTCTAGCATATAATATACTGAAACTAATTTGCTCTTTGTTGAAACGAATATATAATATTTACCCGCAAGTTTTCCCTCAAACTATAAAAAAGAGCCAACGAAGCGTCTTGCAATTGTATGGAAATTAGTAATACAATTATAACATATACGGGTCGGTTTGTTCGGCTTGTAACCCATTTTCCGCAAAATTGCACATTCTGTTGGTATAGTCCTGACTTTTCATACGCGTTCACATGATCCGCATACGTTACACGCGGCCCGAGCGTTAATTCCATGCATGGGACAATCTGGATGAATTATATGTTCTCCGCTCCACATGAAAGTGGCGAAAGTATCAAGAGTCAACGTCCTGCTCGCTTCAGCCACCGGTGTTTCATTATTCACCGTCATACGGCGACTATTTGCCGTACAACACGTACGCCTATAGTTTAAAATTTCTTTGCGTTGCGTTAGAAATTCTTCTACGTTCCTAATTTTTCTTCCTCGTCTCTTTTGTCCGTCGCAAATATGCCGCAATGGTCAATGACTTTCGGTGCAAAAAGAGAAGAAAAGTGACGTGAAAAAAGTCCCCCGAAGGTACCCAGCCGTTGATTGACCGATATTTTACGGCGTGTCTTTACGGCCATTAGTCGCGGCTACCGAAATCGGCAATAAATCCATCGCGCGTAGAGTCAGGCAGATACGTATACCGATATACACCAGCCGCGATGCTCGTGGCAATACTCGCGCATCGATTGGTAACGCACCAATGTGTTTCCACCTTGGGTATTAAAGGCCGGCTCTGACTCGTGTACCGTTCGAAACGAGAGAGAAATAGAGAGGGAGAGAGGGAGAGAGGGAGACGGCGAGAGGATCGAAGAATTGATAAAACGAAAAATAGCGATTCGCTCGCGTTAGCCACGGCCCAGTTTTTCGTTCGATGGATATACATTGTGCGCCGAGGCGCGGTGTTCGACAGAATTTGACTTCTGGACCGAAGAGAAAGTCAAAGGATATCGTTACTGCCACACCAAGCCGCCAACGTTCGTCAACAGACAGTACATTCGATACTTTACCGCTGCACCAAGGTATTCCAAAAATCGTTACTTTTGTAACCGTACGTCGATTGATAATTAACATACGTACAATGTCATTCTTCCAAGAGGTCAGGCGACAATGGCACGAATTGGTCGTCTGTGTCTGGCTTTTCAAAATACTTTCACGCGACGGACATTTAAGTGGGAAATCCCGATTCATGTCGAGAGATAACTGTCAATTTTGATTGTTTGCAATATGTTGAAGCTGATGAACGAATGGCCTGCATTTGTTTAAGACGAATACCGATGAGAATAAATAAAGCCATAGATAATCGACCCGCTTCTTGGCTTTATACATCATTCGAAATAATTGTTGACTTGTTTCGAGCGAGGAAGTAAATCATGGAGCCATTGTGACAAAGTACAGGAAACAAGTTTCTCTTGGAATTTCGTATGTGTAGGTACTGAATAATTGGTATAACTGTATTCAAATGTGGTTCAATTTTTCCTTCGAAGGCTTGAGCGAACGCGTATACTCAGCGTGCGAAAAAGGCCTGACTTGAAATGGAATTGTTAAAATTTGGGTTAGCGTTACAGGCCGTCCCCATGCATCGTCGCATTCCGACAATGAAATGGTATATAAAGTACCCACTCTGGGATTGTTTGTCGTCGCGTCGACTCCTTCGCATTGTTGTACCGATCACGACTGATTCAAGGAGGCTTTTGTGTTACGGAAGCCCGCGAAGAAGATGATGCCGACATTCTCCAGAAAATTTTGGTCACCAGTTTTATTGAATCACTGTCTTTTACTCTCAGAATTTGATGAACCCGAAACTTGAAACTTTGAGTCAAGCTTTCGTGAAGACTTTCTACGAGCTTGAAGTTCACAGCGTTACTGTTAAACGATGAAACGTTTTGTAAACACCGTTATTTCGGCCAAACTTCAGGTTTTCTACTGTCCGAAATACAGTAAACTGTGATACGGTGAGGTAACATATACTCGTATTTAGGAAATAATGATTTTTATTACAACCTTTCGTTACGACAAAGTAATTCGTCCTTCAATCGTGGAAAATTTTTGAAATTCTCACTACGGAGGCTTTTTACTAGAGTAGGACGTTGTGCGTTTTGCGGAAATTTCGTCGGTAAATAATTTTAGCTGCCAAAAGATGTTTATTGCAGAAGACGTCATCTGGTGTAATTAGATCGATAAAGGTTTCTATCAATTAGCCGTCTCAATTTACATCGAGATGATACAAGTACTCTTGAAGTTGGGTATAGATGCACCTGCTTTCAGAACCTTAAGACTTGAAAAGACTTTATGACTAACTCACTTTACGAGGCGTAACGTTATTTCAAGTTTCTTCGTGACTTCGAGTGAATTCACGCGAGTTCAAGTGACTTTGAATAAATTCGAGTTACTTCGAGTGACTTCAAGAGACTTTAAGTAACTTTAGGTGAATTCAAATAACTTCAAATTAACGTCGCTTCAAACGAATTCGTGAACTTTGAATAAATTTCTAGGTGAATTCGAGTAACTTTAAGTGATTTTAAACAAATTCAAGTTACTACAAGTGACTTCGAGTAAGTTCGCGTGACTTCACGTGACTCCTAGTTGTTGATTGTCACATGAATTCGGTAGAACGAGCAGACATCGGTGTGACTTATCTATGGCCGTCACTGCATGTGGAGACGCACGTTCACCGACGCCTGATAGTCTAGTCCACGAGTGTGATTCCTGCGAAAAATTGTTCCAAGGCTCCTAAAAATATGAGCGACCGTTCATTCGATTCGAAATGCGATTCTAAGAAAGAAGTTTTTTTCATTTTCACCGCCGATAAAAGTTGCAATTGTTGTTATTAAAAAACAAACAAAAAAAAAAAAAAAAACGAAGTCTCAATTTTTTGGCAATAACTCAAAAAGTAAAAGCGCCAGCGAAAATTTTAAAAAGATTCTTAAAGAGGAGGAAGTTTCTAATAAAAAATTACGAGCACCCGGAATTCTATCTTCAGTATTAGTAGTTTTAATTTAACGCTGAACATAGCGCTCTGCGCAACTGTTACGGCATAGACGCCCCGCGTAAAAAAAAAAATAAAAAATTTTCAAGTTTATTTTTCAAAAAGTTACACATTCGTTAATTAGTCATAATTCTTGGAACCTCGATTTTCATTTCAAACAGCATAAATGTTCAAATAATAGCTCTAAAAATATTTCGCTCCTTGGAGCCCCTTCTTAAATATATACTTAACAAGACCACGGAAATGGAAATTTTCATTTTTGGTCAACTTTCAAAAATCATAATGAACGAACTAAACAACTTTTAAAAAAAATTTTATAACTTTACCCAGGTTACTATAGTCTTTAGTGATTTCTGCACAAATTGTGCATCAAAATGTGAGGGAAAAATAATGATTTTAGTCAGGGAATTCCGTGAGCGGAATTGAGTGGCCACCATGGTAAAAGGATTTCCACATCAATTTTCATCAATGAGGGGTACCTATCGTTCTCAAGTAAGGAACTCGCGAGGATGCGGTTCTCACGGCGGATTCCGCCGCGCTCGGACGCTTAAATAGATATAGCGGCGGTATGGTTGTTTATCTATGATCTCTTGCCACTGTAATTGCCATCTCCGTCGCCGAGAGTCGTCTCGGCGAGACTCCGCCGGAGAATCATTATAAGTCCCAGCCGTGAAACGCCTGGCCGTTTCTGCGTTCTTACACGTGGGACGCGCGACAACGACGTTACACATCGCCTGGATGCGGCTCACTCTTCGTCCCCGGTGATGTAGAGTCTACGAGAACGGAAGCCGGTGCGTGGGCTTCCTACACAGGTACGCGCATCGCCCTCGCCCGATCGAATACCTATTTTATATTTATTTTTATTTTTTAATTCGATTTTCTTTCTCTTTTTTTTTTTTTGCCTACTGATATAAATTTGCTCGTGGTGCGTTTCATGTTAAACTTGTCGCACGGCGTATCGTTCAAGACGGAAAGCTGGGTGAGTTCTGAGACGTTTGCATTACTCTGCACTCGGGTGTGAAGTATGTACAGCATTTTTTTCTTTTCTCTCCTATATCAGAGACCCGATGTGTCCGATGCTACGCGAAGTCGTATAAAACGTCAAAGATATTTTACTTTTTTCGTATTCTTGCAAAAAACATGAAAGTACGATCGATGTTAAGATTGAGGAAATTCTGTTGCGATGTCGTTTTAAACGATCAGCGATTGTGATCTTTGGTTTTTATACGGTAAGAAATAACGTGAATCGCAAATCCGGCAAGCATCCGACTTTTCAACGTCACGAACTGTGTAAGAGAGAAGGAGATTGTTCTGAAAGACCGTATCCGCTAAATGTGTGACCTTAAGACCGTCGAGTCTGTGTAAAAAAGTTGATTAGCTCAAAGGTTAAAGCCGTATCCATCAATAAACGCACCGTCCTTTACCTTCATCTCTTTTTTCGACTAATTACAATGTATCCGTGTAATTCCAGTATTTTAATGTCGAATACCACAAGGCGGAGAAGAAAAAACAAATTATATGACTTTTTTACCATTAGAAATCGCCCTTCTGGTCATGTAGACGTAACGGCCTTATATCATCGGACACGCGATGTTAAATGATCGTTGCGATTGAAAAATGGCCAAGAATTGAAGCCTCGTCTAAAATCCAAAGAATTCTCTGCACGGTGAATATTGCAATTAAAGAATCTGCACAACGGATTTTATTACATTGAGATATAATGCCTGTAATAACGACAGCGAAACTCTGCGAAAGTTTCTGTCGTTTCATATATATTTTTTCTCTGCAGTGAATTATCTTACCACCGTATGCGCGTACATTCGAACGAGAGGCAAATCGTTTCGACTTTGAAGACTTGCTCCAGTTCCCGACGAACGAATTAACAATATTCCACCGGGCCAACCGGAAGTCGAGGTTCAACATCCGTTAGACTCGCGTATAGGCAGCTTTTTTCATTCTTCGTCATTTTTTTCTCTTTCGATATTTCTTTCCTTCTCGTGTTTTGCACTGTTGAAAATTTCTGTACGAAACCTACTACACTGCATTGGAAGTTTTATTCGGATACGGAACGGCGAATTCGCCGTACATTTACTGTTTATTCAATTTACAAACACAATAAATATACTACACAATTTATTAGAATCAAAAATTTGTATTGCAAACTGAAGACAAATACACAGTTATTTGCGCCGCTGCACCGAATTTTTAAATTGACAACTCTCTTGTTGTTTCACAATAATTTTTAACAGCGTGCGTAGTTCTTACATTTGATAATAACGACACGTATCGCGGACGTTTCAAATTCCTGGTTCGAATGAGAATAAGAAATTATTTCGTAAGAATTATATGCGTTAGGTATCCACTTTGAAACTAGGCGTCTATCAGTATTCCGTACGTTGGTCGTACATTATATCCTTCGGTACAACGCACGCGAGTGTAAACTACCTTCACGTGTGTGAAGTGCGTGTCGAACTCGAGACGCTGACTTGGAATTCTCAATTCATCCGATAAATAATCCTCGCAACAAAACTACGAACTTGTGCTGCCGGGATATTGCGATTTACGAAGCAGCCTGTTCGTCGATAAAAAATCATTAACGAACGATCATAAAGATCCTGATTGTGTTTCGTGCAGCGATAGTTAAATAATGTACATACGGGATACGGCCTGAGGAAGACATTATTATTATACCCTTTAATTTTTGTTGAATGAACATTAAAATCGGGTTTCACCGTTTTGACGCAGTTACACGAACTTTGAAAATTAAGAGTCTTGAATCGATTCGTTGCCTCAAGATTGCTCGATAAATTATTATCGAATAGTGATATTATAGAAATCACTTGTCGATTATTTATCCATATATATCATTTATCCAATATATATATATGTATATTGATTATGACCTATTAAATGTGATGACTTTGTTTCGTTGATGGGAATTTTTTTTCGTACTTGAATTGCAGCAATGTCGTTTAGTAGGCGTTAAACTCGGCGATTCGCGATTTACCAGCGAGATTGGCAACGATATTATTTCCTTGTACTGCAAGACGTACCGCGTATCGTTTTAGAATCTCGGCTTGACGGCTCGACGGGCAAAATATGCAGTTATTTCGCATTTGCCTATTTATACGGACAGGCGGATTCGGTCGCCTGCATGTAGACTGCGGATGGACTGTGCAGAAACGTAGATAAAACCTAGGCAAGCATGAAACTGTCTAACTCGCAAGACGCTTTCTCTCTATGCGAAAATTCCGCAACGACGACAGCTCGAATGTAACAGCAGCGATGTGCTTCGAATTAGAAATTTCATTTATATCTGGGCTTATTAGAGGAAGCGAGAGACGTGTGATAACAAAGTAAAAACACGACGCGAAATAGCAAATGGACGAAACGCCGTCACTGGCGGTTTTCGTACAGAAGCTGATCACACGCGAGATCTTCTTCCTCTTCTCTATTTTTCCTCCCAGTTGGCAAGCGTTTCGTAATTTTTTAGTGTCACATTTTCTCAACTCTTCGAACGCTAATGCGAAAAACAAACTCTTCGTGGTTTATTCGTGGTGTAAGAGGAAACTTATAGACGCGATTGGTTGCACGCAGTAAGACTCTGTGGTGGAAATTTCTTTCGTGGTAATAAATACACCCCGATTTAACGAATACCAACTTCGGACAACTTTTGAACGTTGGATTGATTTGGCAAATTTTGTCAAGTTCATTCGTTTAATGTAATAGTTGGTTTATGGCTTCGGAATACGATACGAGTAAATCCCCTTCTTCGCTATTTTACCATCATTTTTTTTTACAATTTTTGAATCGCTAAACAGCTTTTCACACTGCATAACCTTGAAGGAAGAAGAGATTTTATTTATTCATTTATTAATTCGCTTCATAACTTCGTTTGGATAGGATTAAACAGACTTGAAAAACATACACTTATAGTTTCATATTATTCGTTCTTGTCCAGTCTCATTTCAAATGTTAAACGTAAATCGACTCTTTTCAAATGATTGGATGAAAAAACACATTCTTCTCTCGTTACGTAATATACATATTGCATAATCAACTAGTTTCAAAACTTGCACAAGAGACATCTTAAAATAGGAATTTTAGTCAGCTGCGATTCGAATGCAGCGCATATATATAATATTGGCTTCTCTCCAAAGAATCGTACTTTGATATTCGATTGATTTCAACAATTTTCCAAATACTTTGACTCTGTGTTCTCCGATTCATTTCGAAACCGTATTTTGCTCTCCATTGTCTGAATCATAGAGGCAAAAAGAATGAGAAAAAAAGACAAACGAGGAAACGGTTAGTCAAGGATTTCATCGTAAGGCATCAGGATTCCTGCATTGAGCTTGGAATAATTCTCAGGATTACAACACACCTACATCCTCTTTGAACGAGAAGTGGAAAATCGTACAAACTTTGTTACAACTCAACACCGCGAGGTAAATTTATATCTTTCGTTATCCGACGAACAACAGGAGACAAGAAACTGGATCCTAAAAGTAACGTAAGAAAAGCCGTTTAGAGAGGTGCGGAAGTGGAATGAAATTGAGTGGAGAGTGTGCAATGTGCTGGCGGCATCGTTTCACAAAGTTATGTTCAGTGGTAGTAGTGGTCGTGGTGGTGGTGGTGCATGGTAATGGGTGCAAGATATCTCGATATGCAGTGAAGCATTGTAAAATAGTACGGTAAATTTTATTACGCGTACATATATATATATATATATATATATATATATATATACGTATATAGCATTACGCAGGATTCATGTGTGAGTTACAGTCTGCACTGACCGTTTGAAACACACACTTTGAAGCCGTACAACGCTCAACGAGTCCCGATTAGTCAGCATCTAGTGCAGCGTATAGCACACCGTATAACTACGTAACCCATGGTTCAGTCTATGGCTGAATCATATTTACCAATACCCAGACACTCGTGTCGCGTATGGCGAATTTTACGCGTCGTATAATCACTTCCCTTTCCTTAATATGTATGTGCATGCTGGAGAGGCGGTGCAAAGGCGTTCAATGCGGCTCCCATTTCGAACGGAGAGGAAATTATAAGAATGCTCCTGCTTCTGGCATTCCGTTGATTTATGCACGACGCATACACGATACATGTACTGAAATATAAACTCGCTTTTCAAGTCACTTCCAGCGTCTACACGCGTGTGTTGTATATTATATATGTATCCTGTATACCTGACTGAGCTGCTTCGCTATAATAGGTGTGTCACATTTCGAATTTATACCGCATCATCTAATTGTCAGGTGATTTGTCGGGATGGAATTCATCAGCCAGCAAAACTGATTGTAATTTTGTTTAAATGAAAGACGAACGGTGTGCTTGTGATGGTTGAAAAAAAAAAAAAAAAAAAAAAAAAAAAAACGTTATCGACGTCTAGTGTTTCTTCTAATTTTTTTTTCTTCCACTGGCACGAGTGTTTTTGACATTCGATTTTACCAATTATCTTATATCCTTCCTTTGTCGAGAAAGTTAGTTACCGATAATTTCAGTCGGTAAAAATGGACTGTTTCTTGTGTCACTACTTTAATTCCATAGCAAGAACAGAGAAAGAATATAACTGAAACGTAAACTTGTAAGAACAGCACGGGTAGCGTTTCATAGCTGAAATTGATCGTGAACAAGAATTTGCATGTTAAGTGAGCAGCGCCAAGTCCAATTATTTTCGCAGAATTAAAAAACGCTTCGAACAAATGTCACGCGTCATCGATATTGGAGAAAAAATCTAACAAACTTGTAACGAGAATTACAAGATCGCGAGTACAGATATAAGATAATCGATGTACAAAAATTTGACGAAGGTCAATCATCGATCGCTCTCTTACACAATCGCAAACAACAGCTGTAGCTCTGAGCCGTTCGACGTCATTTCTGTCAAGCATCTCGTGACCTTTTTTCAAGGATACGAAATCCGACGGTTTGCCTATAATATCATCACACATCGTACATCGTACATCATACATAGTATGTATTAAGGTTTGAAACCAAAGTTTGGATGTCGGATGTTCGGATGTTCATAAAGTGACGTCATCAAAAATTTTTTTTCCCTTGACGTTATCGATCTATAGTAATCGTAACGACCAAAATCAGCTAGTCGAATTCCTCAGTCTGGAAACAACCGCGCGATAGAGCGGACGTACGAAAATCATGCTCCGCAGATTTCGAGTACCGGGTTCTACGCTAAGGTACGCTAAAATTAATCTCAACAGCTTGCAATAAAATAACCAACTGTTTACAAAGTCAGAAAATTTATTGTGCATACTCGAGAGAATTGAACAACATCGGTCATTCCTTGGCTGGTCGCAACGGTGTGAGATCATACAGTTAAGCCGATTGTTTTGGCGATAGAATTAAATCGAAATCGAGCTATTCTTATTGAAAATATATCGTAAATTGACGACCGGGGATTTTCTTATCTACCGGTGAATAATCGAATGAAAAAAAGGTTGTAACATCCTCTCTGTATACCGTAACCGACACGCTCCGTGACGAACACGGTGTGTAACCAACACTAGGAACGATCGGAACTTTTTCTCGGTCACGTGTGTGATACGTAGTAACACATGTAGTAAACGCGCCAGTGTGTAAACCTGCGACGATGAGAGATGATGCTCTGATTATTTTTCTTCACTATATTTTTTTCGTACGTCACAACGGGGAAATCCCCACCATGCGCGGAGAGATAGCGAGATAGCGATGTTCCTTGCTTTACGTTGAGTTAAGGTGTGTGATACAACGCCGGGCACAATGTAAGCAATCGCGAGCACGCGTCTGATAGTCAAGGCTCCGATTACCTCTCGAGTAAATCGACGAGCATAACGGAAGCGAACGTGTCCAGCATCGAGCCGAATCAAGGATTGTACAAGAGTCGCAATGTTAGACAGAAGATTGTACTATTTTGGGTCTGGGTGCACGGTGATCAGGAGAAATTATTATTTAGAAGCGGGGAAATCGTAAAAATATTTCCATACATTACTGCAAAATTTTTTCCGGTGACCAAAAAACGAAAACACAAACTTTCGACTCCGATACGATAATCACTGGTGAGTGTGCGGCGTTATAAATAGCTCGACCAATAAACAACCTCGTTGCAGAGTAAAAAAATACTGCGACATTCGTGAAAGCTTCCGAGTAGCGTATATATCTACAAACGTGCACGTTCACTTTCATTTCTGATGTACAATTATCAACGAGTCACATTATGCGTGTATAGTAGCGTGTACATATGCGTATAGATAATATACATATATAGAGGAGAAAAGTAGTTTTGAACTCCGAGACGCGCGACGAGGATTATCTGTAATGGTAGTAACTCTTCGCAAAGGCACCACAGCTGAACTCGATGGTTATGAATGCTAACAGTTTTCTAATTGGCAGTGGTACCGTGGCATCCTCCTCCCGTCAACGGATCGGCAATCATCGCTATCCGCAAGATTGGTTATGCAGAAATCATTATACAATATACACACGCCACTCCTCTATATTCATAACTATCCGCTAAAAATATCCGTGTGTCACGAGCTCGTTTATTTTCCTATTCGGAAACGGCCATCAACTTTTCGGCGATCGTTACACTCGCGTGCAACATACGTGCATTATTATTCTTCCCCGATTAACGTAACGATATCGAAACGAGACGAGGTAAACCGTATGTGAAAAGTATCACGAGCGATTGCCTGTCTCGTGTGACCAGTACTCGTATTTTGTCCAATCACGAAACAATTTCTTTCGTACACACACGATGAATGGATCTGCTGACTCTGCCAAGTACCAATCACGAGACAAGTTCTCTGCTTTGGATCCAATGTGACATATCATTTGTCATTCAACAATTAGTTATGAGAACCATTTTTTCTTATCAAGACGTGAAACTACGATTGTTTTAATCGACGAAACATTTTCTTACGGTTCTTTTATCTTTTGCTTGAAATTTTCGTGGTGACGTAATCAACGTCACTTTTGGCAATCGGCCAATTCTTGAAGGATCGGAGTAAGGATCGCCGAGTGCACAATATATTGCACACCAAACATGCTTGCAGCATGAGTGTTCGCAGCACGCTCGTGCATTTCCTCCCATAAGGTCACGGTACGGTTTGTGTATTTACGTTGGCTCACGACTAAAGTGACTGCGTAATGTCCCTGCCACACGCTAATCCGTAAGTATTAAACCGTACTCAAGGAACGCCAAATGCACCCGAGAGAATTCTTCCTCTTCTTCATATATTTGCATTCAAGCAACTGCGGTAATGGATTAAAAAGTAGAACAAGTCGAAGAACAAACATTTTTCAAAGAATACGATATTTTCGAAATGAAGAAAATCTTTTTTGGTTCGTTTTAAAGTTCTCTTTAACCTGGAGAATATGTTAATCGATCGATAGCACAATTTGTTCAAGAATAAAGTAACTTGTGACTTGGAGAAGTGAATTGAATTTATTTAAATAGCTTGTTCGGACAATACGACGAAACGAGGAACAGCTCAATGCTTTCTTCTGAAACCTTGGAATTGTTCCCATATTTTTACATTTCGAAGAATAACATTGCTTTTGCACGGATCTCGCAAAGTCGAAAGTTTTTTCAACTCTGTTTAACAATGAGAATTGATTGAGAATTGCATATTTAGTGGATGACTTCGAGATTTCAGGATTCCAAAGACTTGTGATACTACTTCTACATTCGTCTTGCACTTCGTTCAACGTTTTACTAGATATTAGGAAGATTCAACTTGCTTGAAGATCGCGATTTGCAGATGGGTGATCCATTATCGTCATTGCCACACGGTTTTTTCTCACAAAATTACTCCGACTATAGGTAAAAAATTTCGAAAGGTTGAAGTTCGCAAGGTGAACTCCTCAGGATATGAATTCGAAATCCAGCTCCTAAAACTATCGAAGGTCAGTATACGAAATAGCAAAAAAAAGGAAACAAACAAGTAAATCATTACACAAATAACAAATTTTATGCTCATTTTTTGTTCGTAATCCCGTAAAAACTTCCGGTGGTAATTGCAGAGTTTTTACCAGTTTCGGCCACCTGATGTGATCATTGTCCGATCGAATTGTGGTCCTCTAACTCATCACGCGTGATCGAAGGTAATGACGATGAATGAATGGTACATGCTTTGATCCACGTAAAAACTATTCGTAAGACAATAAGGTGTGTCGATTGTCAAAAACTTTTGTCAAGAACTTGCTTAAAGTCGGATTTTGGTGATGAATAATATTGAATAATCGAACAGAATGAAAGTAAAGGTTAACAAGTTGGTGCAGAATTTTACGAAGGTGGCCACAGATGGTAAAATATAGAGGCCATTTACCTACTCGACGATCAAATTAATGGTCGCGATTTATCAACACTGATCTCCAATATCACTCCTAATTTCCGATGACTTCGGAGCGATCGATAAGACGACTGTCGGTGATTTTCGGATTATATGGAATCACAAAAAAATCGATGGAAATTACTAGAAATAATCGAAAACGTTGTGAAATCATTGAAGATTTAAAAAATCACACGATGAGCTAAAAGTCAATAGAAGTTTAATGAAATGATACCATTCGGTGTTCGTGAGATCGCCAGACTTACAACACTTGCCGGGCTATTTCTCGAGTGCTATATCATTTGTGATTTGAAATGATTCGCAATGATTTCTTACGATTTCGGTTCACTCGGTCACGCTTCCTCGTTGTTATAAGAAATATTTCAATCACTCGAATTTCTTTCTTTTTGCAATTTGATTTCCAAGTGTTCGATTCGTGATTTCTTATGCAACATTACAAACTTTGATATGATTAAATATTCCTGGAAATTTTTATGTCCTCCGCAGGATTTGAACCGATTTATATCACCGCACTCCCGAGAGAAAAATTTGGAACACGTTCGAACCTCTCAACCCTCTATAATTCCTTTGTCGTTCAGGTATGCCGAGTAGAATTTAGATGTCATTCCACGCTCTCCAGATCCTCTCAGCTCAGGTTGACTGACAAAAATAGAGCTTCGAAGTTGTCAAGAATTCTAGATCGAAATTGGTCATCGAGATTGTCAGGTCTTAGTCAAACTCGAAGAGTGCCGCGAATCCGCGGAATTCGAGAAAAGAAAACCTCAAGGATCAATTGAGGTCTAAGCCAGGAACATTACAAACGAGGCTTCCGTGGATTAAACGAGTCCCAATTTTGGATCGCGGTATATCCTCGAATATCGGAGGTTCGAGGTTCAATTAGGATCTTTATAACTCGGGATTTCCTTGATACCTAAGAACGCATGTATATGTAAAATGAGCTGGGTTATATTTGTCCAAAAGACGTAAACGTCCCATTGATCCGCCCATCATCATTTATGCCTCTCTTGCTCCGGCGAAGCGGTTTAAGGGGGTGCCTTGATCGATTTCCATGTTGACACACATATATCTTCAAATATCGAAGCCCGCGTATCTCAAACGCTTAACAGCCGCATTCTATACACAACTCTGAACAAAACGCTCCGATGCATTTTCATTTGACGCAGAACTAAAGGAATGGCATGGATTCTACGAAATCGCTATAGTAAATTCGTCGAATTCGTGCCATTTATTTATTAATGCATGATTATTGCATAAAAACAGTTCAACGATGGCTCGTTCTATTCCTCATTCTTTCCGGAATAGCGCAAAGTATCTCAGCTGCTCACTTTTTGGCCCTTGAAATGCGAGAAATGTGGTTATAAAAATCACAAATTTTTTTCACGATTATCGGAATATGAATAACCTTCCTTAATTCCGCTACAAAAGAGCGATGCACCGTCAAAGCTTAAGCCCTATTCGTCCGTTTGTTTACATTTAATATAGGAAGAAAAAGGGTGAGTTTGCTCGGTCGGTAAAGGTGCGATTACTGCGCGACCTTAAGCCCATTTTCGCGTTCGAAATACGCGGACTCCGATATTTGGATACGCAAGCGTCAACGTCGAAATCTATCAGAGTGGCACCCTGGTAACAATAAGCGATCGTTCGATCATCCCGCATCACGTCGCTCGAGGTGCACGTCAGCTCGATGTAACCTCGTACAAGGCAACCGACGCCAGCACCGCGCGCTCACTTTCGAGTCAACGAGCTGGCGAGCAGTCGTCGCCTATTATATCCATACTTGCAAACCTTGCGTGCGTCGCTTGGCCGAAGTAGAAACGCTGATTACGGGTCGGCCGATGCAAGCCAAGCAGCTGTTGCACACTCGCAACCAACTTCACACATGCGTACGAAGGTGCGCGTTGGCGCTACGCTTCTCTCCGCGTCGCTCGCCGCGTGCACGGTGAAACGGCACACACCCGCAAAGCACAGAATAGGTGAACCTTTGACGATTAAAAATTAATTAACAACGTCGTACCGTTCACCTAATGAAGCAGAAACGAAACTGACAACGAGCGCGATCGATTTAATGTCTCTTGCATAGTTTTGCGAAAACTGTTTGACCGCTGCAGCTTTTCTGCATCACATGCGTGATCTGTAATTGCGTAGAGCGGATAGCTTTCAGGGTTTTCAGTGTCTCTGTATCTCTTGTCGGCAGAAGGACGCATTCCGGCACGTCCTCGGCAAATAATTAGACGCCTTACGTCTCTCTACGTGCATCTACCTACATACCTACGAGAGTCGAGACGCGTGTCTTAAACGAGTATCAGCGGTGGTTTCGCCTTGCCGCGCGGCACAGATATCGAGATCATTTTAGATCGTGATCCTACCTTTTTTTTTTTTTCTTCCTTCTATTTTTCTTGCTTTCCGTTTCGATAATCCACGCGAGTTCTCAGCGCCGTTTTCCTTCTTTACTTCATCGGTTGCGCGCACTTACTCGGTTCGGGCTTTTCGTTTTTATATATCGTATAGAAAAAAAAAGCACCTCTCTTTCTCCCAGCAAGGAACCGTACAGCGGTGCACGTCTTTGGAGAAAGCGAGTAGTTTTACCGTTGTGTGCAGGTAACTTTGACAGTCACGAAGTTGAATTTCGGCGCGAACGCAACGCCTTTCTTAGATTGCATTAAACTCGTACGTAGTATACGCGATGTTATATTCATCCAAATAAAAAGTCTCGCACACTGCTACATGCAATTCAACACAATTTAACCGATACAAACTATCTGCGTCAAATGCATCGTTTTACAAGAAATTGTAAAAATATTTGAAAAAAATCAAATATCCCGAGTGGAAATCTCTCGCGGGCTGGTCTGCGTTTTGTTGTATGAATTTAAACCGGTATGTATCGAGCTCGTCGCGGCCTCGATACTGTCCTTAAAAAATTCTTGGGGAAACACCGAACTCAGCAGGTGCTGGCTAGCGACGGTAACCGGCAACTCTCTCGTCTGGGTTTCAACGCGCAACTGAGTTGACTCCGGCGATGGCTAACCGAGCGCGGTGCCGCAGCGGTCCCGCAATGCCGGGAGGAAGACGGCGGCGTCGGGCGCTTTGGCGGGGAGCGTCGCGGCGCCTGACGTCGGCACCTGACGCCGCGCAGGCAGGTGGATCTGGTTTGATGGAACTCGCGGGGAATCGCGATGCGCCAACCGATTTCGAACAAGAGTTCGGCTTTTTGCCTTTTCCTCGAAAGCTTTTTATTTATTTTTTAAAATTTTTTATCGCTGACGAAGAAATAGAAGTATCAGGGAATTTGTTATAATCGCGAGGAAAATGAAAAGTATGATTTTTCACCAGATCTCGACGTTTGCCCGTGTGAGTCATTTCTTCTTCGAGGTTGCATGCAGAAGAACGTATTAACGGATTTTTATGATTTGGGCCTCGATTGAAACGGCTTTTCTCAATGTATTTGGATATGATCCGTTTGGTGGTTTTTCGAGTTATTTGATTGACAGCATCAGGAACGAAATGAAAATTATGATATCTTGAGAGTGTACCAATGGATTTTGATGACATTTGTCTATATCAACCCAGATTTTCTCAACTTAGAACTGATTAAATTTTAGATTTTATCGGTCACGTGCTTTTTGAGTTACTGTAATAACCATATTGGGGGGAAAAAAAATTTCAATTTCATTCGCGAATGTTTTAACGTCTCAAAACGTATCCCAGTGGGAAGTTTTTAGGTTTGCCCCATCAAGGTCCGCCAAATTTATCACTTCTTTTTAGATCATATATACCGGACACTGAAAACTTTAGTAAAATGGGTTGTATCGTGCAAAATAACGCTTGAAATACAAATTGGTTGAATTACAAGGAAATTTTATAACAACAACCGTTTAACGTACAATTATTGTAGTTTCTAATACATAGCTAGAACATTTTACGATCACTAATTTACTACATGTTTCCGTGAAGTAGAGCCTTAAGATGAATTTAATATTCCACCAATATCAAACTATCCCAATACTTACAGAAAAGTTTAGTACGATTATCCATAATCAGAAAGAATATAGTTGAGATCAACGGTCCAATGTATGAGTGATTTCTGTAGTGTAATCGACATTTTTCTCGTCTATACATTTCGTACTTTTTCTACGAACCATTATTTTTATTTTATAATTACATATTTCAAATAAAAAAATTTGCGTTCAAACGATACGCTTGAGTTTTTTTTTTTTTATGGGTAAGTTAAGCCGAGAAATTCCAGCTACGCAGGCTTTCTGAATTTTTGACGAATTGCAATTCTCGCAAAATACGTTTAAAATGTTTCCGAAGAGTTTTACGAAGAATAAAATGAACCTAAAGGAATCGCTAATTTTACCAACGTGATGAAATTCGTCCGAAATCTTTGCGACGAGAAGCTTTTAAAATAATCGTAAGATACTTTATGGAAAGTGTCTGAAAATTTTGAGTCTCCCTTTCGAACTAATTCCGTTAAATTCGAACAACTACAAATACGTTAAAATAAATTCGGGGAAGGATGTCAAATGAACTTATTTTGACAAGATCGTCGAATTACGAATGATTTGAAAAACCGTAGAAGTAGGTAAAATAAATTTGGTATTTCAGACGTAATCAAAGCGATCGTCCAACACCCATCGTTCCGCATCGAATACAAATTTATTACCACTTTATATTTTATACTTTAAATAAATTGATGAAAAGGCATTTTATAACCCTACCCCTTGATTTATGCCCGCGTGGAAAAGTTGTATATTTACATATTATTGTATACGCGGAAAGTTTCTCAACTCGAATGTTACGTCAGGCACTCTTCTTCGCGACCCATTGAACGCTCAATCGTCGTTGTTTATAATAAATCGGCATTGTTATTCCCTAGAACATGAAAGACGGGTATTTTTTTATTTCCAATTGTTTACCTACGCGAGTTCGAATCATCTTCAACGCCTGAGGCGTATCAGAGGTTACGATTAGTTGCCCATCGCATCTTACGATGTGGCTCGAATACGTTATACGCATGCATTATACACGTGGAGTGGTTATTTCGCCGTTGAAAGAAATCATTTCCATATACGTATAATGTGCCTGCGTGCGTGTATGTGTGTTTGTACACACAAATGCGTATAATAAAAACTCTGAGAAGTAATTAACGATATTTCCGCCCACGACGTTGTTTTCTAGCCCAGTGAAATAATACTTGTAATATGTAACGAACCGCAAAGAGAAAGAAAAAAAAAAATATATATATATATGGTAGTAAAGAAAAACAAGATGTACACGTAACTGCATCGCTTTTTTCGATTACTGTAATGCATGTCAGCGAGAGTTCACGTGCAGATTTATACGGTAGAACCCGTATCTTGACAACGAACTTCTACACATCTTTTCTTCCCTCATTTAACGAAGCGTTTGCGAATTATGATTCAACGCTGTTGTCAATAAAAATAATTATCCGAACCAAAAGTTTTATATATATATGTGTATACGTGGGTACTGAAATTAACACGTTTTAGAAACTCATTTATTATACTCTATTCCTATTCATTTGCCAATCCTGACGAACGTGTTAATTAACGGAAAAAATTCACACAGATTCGTAAATTTGAAAAGAATTATCGAATCGTAGATGCGGTATTTGAAACATTGTGAGATGTTGAGTTTTGTGACGAAAAAAAATCTATAACAAAATCATTCGATCCGTGGACTATAAAATTGGGGTTCTACTGTGTAGAACACGCTGTATGGATGTGACTGGGAAACGATAATATATGTATACTTGAGCGTAATATACACACCCGCGTACGTAGATAAAATCCCGTCAAAAAATGTTTATTATGAGAAATATATTACCCAAAACGAAGATGTTTGATCCGAATGAGTAAATATTTATTCGTCTATAATCTTACGTGCTTGATAGCGTCTTAGTGGTATAATTTGCTCCAAGTGAATTCGATCTTTTTCCTTTACTTTTTCATCTCTCTTTTCTCTTCTTAATTACTAGCATTCCAAGTATTCTTTGTAATCACGCCGCGCACAATAATTAGACACAGTACAGAAATTTATATCGCGTTCGTAATACACGTATTATAAATCGAAAGAAATTATTATCTTTCTTATTACACGATTTATGGACAAAATTTTCGGTCAAGATATAAGATTAAAGTTTCATCTGCGGCATAAATGTTTCATTGACTCTCGAAAAAAGTGTCAATATAATAACACTGATGTGTAATTATCATTTCTTAATACAGGCGAATGACCCGATGGAAATTATTGGATATTCAAGTTTATTTTTTTTTTTTATTGGTACTAATTATGAGAATCTGGGACAAAGCAGATTGTTCACATTTGAATGACTCCGAGCGAATTAACGCCGGTTAAATAATTTTTTCTTTTTTCATCATTCCTGATTCATTTTTTTTTTCACGTTCACTGACGAATATCAAACTGCTGTTCTCATTGTTTGTCATTTATATTGAGTCAATAGTTCCCATTTCTTCCATACACGGGGAGTTCCATACGCAATGTGCAATCGATTGTCCACACCCCTTCCGATTTGTCTCAAACTTGGTCTAGTCAATTAATGGGTTGTAAAAAAAATTCCCCTAAATAATAAAAATTCTACCTTTTACAAGTTGCGAGTTACACCGAGTCCAAAATTTGTAATTATTTTTTTCACATCGCACAAATCGATTGCACATCACGTATGGAACTCCCCATATACATCTTGTTTTCTTCACTTCAAGTCTTCCGCTTGCATTCATTGTCATACGTGTTCGACGCGAGTTACCCATCGCGACGTATATGCGTGCAATGACTGTATCATTTCGTGCGAAATCCATTCCGTTCAACATTTGTCACGCACATGATTAACAATAAGCGGCATGCCAGGGCGCGCACGGCTATTACCTGCACGTCTGCAAATACGTGTGTATAAACTACGTAGGTATATATATATATACGCAGACATTGCAGACATTCATATATATATATATATAAATGTCTGCACGTAGGTAGAGATTGTGTTCTGTCCGAGAAAAGAAGAGGAGCGGCAGATGTGTTTAATAGAAAATTTTGAACACGTGCTGGGACCAATAACGGTGTGTCTGTGTGTGTGTGTGTACAATAATAAAAGCGAGATATATATCAATTATAAACAATTGTTGCGTAACGTTACTATAATACCGAAATTTTTATCGAATATGTTTATTATAACGCAGTGCAGATGTCCGATGATCTCGCGTTTTAATCGCGAGGCGCGTTATCGCCACTGAAATTAAGCAAATCTCAGAAGAGGATTCGTGTATGTATAATAAATAACAGTTGTCTACCGCATACGTGACGATGCGATTAGATCTAGAGATATTCCTTATCGCTAAATCACTGGCATCGTCGCGTCTTGTTGACGAATCCGATCCGTCGTTATCGCCTGACGCGTTTTTCCAATAAAACGTATACGAGTACACGTCTTTTATAAGGAGAAAGCATTCCAAAGTTAATTTTCGCGTGCTGGTTAATTAATACATATGCCCATGGCTCTTAATAATTACCAATTACATCAACGAATTCGTCACCGTGATTTACGTTGTAATGCGCAGACTGAAAAAATGAGCATTCCTCCGTCCATAAAATAGATGTGTGTTATGTAGTTGTTGCCAGTGTTTAATTGAATTTCATTTATAAATTTACAAAATGAGTAATGAAACGACTCAATTTCGACGTAACAATTTCGACGATTTGCAAAGAAAACAATTGTAAAAAGTTTTTTTATCCGACGATGCCACAATTTCACGTGTCAGATACGTCATTCATCATTGAATATGGCTAATCGATATTTACGTGAATTTTCGATCATTTAGATAAAAATATTTAATTGATTAATATGAAATACAATTTCTTGTAATAATATCTTTAGCACTTGTGGTTAAATTTCATCCAAAGGGTTTAGAAGATACCCTATTGACTACACGTTGAATATCCATATTTTAATAACTAATCGCCCAAAAACTACACGTCAGATCTTTCTCAAAAAATTATCCTACACGTATTTATTAACGATTAATAAAATACAAAAAATTCAGCTTTTTATCTTTACATTGCTTCTACGTGTCCGAAGAACCTTAAAAGGCGAGTCGTTCAAGAGAGAGGGATAATCGAGGCGATTTAAGACGCGTGTTTTGAAATAGCGAGAGTGAGAGAGAGAGGGAGAGAGGGAGGGGCGGGGGGAGAACTACTCGCTCGTCAAGTCGTACAGACTAAGTGACCAAGCGACCCCTCGTGATGAAATTGACCCTGGAAATTGACAAGGTCTCGCCGGTCAGCTCCTGACGCTTTCACAGCGCTGGATGGATGAACCGTGATGCAGGAAACGGTCGCTGCCAATTAGGAAGTGGCGATCGGGATTACTGGAACGTAGCCTAAGGCCGAATCTCTTCCTTTTAGAAACCGTGGAATCCATGACACGTGCAATTATCAATCAACCGAGTCGTCGAATTACACCCTACGACACATCTCGTTAAACTGCGGTTTAATACCAATGTGCGGGGATTATTTTTAGACACTCGTGTGGTCAGAGCTGACATTCGGTACTTGAGAGGCACTTGATCGTTCATCCTATTAACAACAGAAACACCGTCGCGTCACGAGAGAATCGTTTCGGGCTTCCGAGCGCTGTTCTTTCCGGGATTGAAATGTTCTTGACGTTGAATTCTTTAAACTTTGCCGTTTTCTAGCACTCTAATTATGATCTAATGATCGTCTGTGGTGACTATTGAGTTATAAGGGCTGTATATTTTCTTTGGGACTTGCGTGAATTTTTTTTCCGAAACATCCATTGCACCGTAGGTGAGGACTGCAAGTCGGTGTATACGTGATACGATTCTTTAGCGGCTGGATCGGAAATGAAAGTCAACTTCCAGGCATCGTGCCACTCGGAACACTTTCACAAATACCGTATACCACGTCTTTCATAGATTTTTGGGAACTATTACGCATCTCGTTAAGAGACGATATTATTACGCTGGAAGTAATTACGCCCAGCTTTCTTCTTGCTTCCTGTAGTGAAAATGTACAATCTATTAACTCGAGAAACTTTTCTCCAGAAGCTCTCCAAATTATGCAAATAAACAAACTGTACCAATCGTCGTACTTTAGTTTTTTCGTTACAGTAAAATGACGAGTAATTGTTGAAACGTTGAACGTTAGATCTGAAGTTCAAAGGCGATTTAGCAGACTAGCATTAATCATCAACATCTAGTTATCGAAGCGATCGAAGTAAGTGGCTTCGTAATTGAGATTAAGTCGTACATTCAATTGATTTTTCTTTTATTTAAATTAGAATACACCGAAGAACACGAGGAATAAATTTTCAAGATGCCTCTCCGTCCCACTTCGAGTGTTTAATACGACAATCGGCTGTGATTTGTCTTCTATACGCCGATCTTTTCGTTATATCCTTGCCGATGCAATGTATCGACGAAGAGAAAAAATCCGCGTACGGTGTGTTAAACTGCTTCGGAAAATGAGAATATTAGAAACAGACTGTAACGATGGACTAACTTTTTTGCTCGGTATTTCTCTTCCCAGAGAAAAACGACGACGGAGTCAACACTTGGTCGACATGCGTGCCTTGACAATAAGTAATTGATCGAATTGCAAAATATCACGTACTTGTCAGAAAACTGTGCTCTATCACAAAATAGTCGTTGGCAAAGCTTGACTCGGCTTAATTATGCGCTTCGAAACTGGGTAAAAAAAAAATTATCGGGAATTTATCTTTAGCGAGAAATGAGCTTACTTTGTATAATGCGGATGGTAAAATTTTTCACCCACATTTTCACGCGACGCATTTACGAGGACTTGCGTTTCTTGAAAAAAGGTTTTAACATATATGTACATCGCATTTCACCATAAGCTTCAGACGCATACAATTTTCGTTTTGGCGCGCAAGGATAAAAGAACGATTCCAATCTGTCAGGATTAGTCGCCAGGATTCCAATGACCGAGTTATGTTCGTTCTTTTACCGTTGGAAAATTTCGCGCAGCGACAATTCTGTAACACGACCCAGACGAATGTAAAACGTAGAAAACTGCTTGCAAGTGTGTGTACGTATAAAGGAGCGAAGTGATAATTAAAAGTTACGTACAGCGGCGAATTTTTTCCAGGAGTCAACGCACTTTTTAACCATCGCACGCGTAAGGAATCATCACACAGACGAGAATGCACAAATGGACGCGTCAGATGCGAAACGTCGTTATCCGTACGATCTTCGAGGGTATGTTTGGCTGGTGGTAAAGATCTTCGGCTGAACTTGACTCGCAATCAGGTAAATTTCCGTGCATAATTTACACAGGTGTCAACGTTATTTCTACAGGTGATTTACACTCAGCGTCAAATCAGAGATAACATCACACCGAGAGAAATATCTAGCTGCGTGTCCTTATAACTATTCGCATTTTTTAACGGGACCGAAAGATAATATTTTTAGGTACAAAATGAGTAGTAGAATTTTAAAAACATTTTTCGCTTGTTTTTATATTTCTCCGTTTCTTCTATTTTTTATTTTGTAAACTGAATATAATATCGTGTTCTCGAAGGATTCAACCACCGTTTGAAGTGTGAAGCGTCTACAATAACTGAATCCTGGAGCTTTACACCGCACGCTATGCTTACATTATTTAGACACGCTGGTTCGTTAATTAGCTTCTGTAAATAAATTTACATTCGGTTGAACTATAATATTATTCAATATTTTTACCGAGATTTTATGTACAGGTTAGTCCAGACCGTTTAAGCTTGATCGTGAATCTGAACGAAATGAGACGATGAGATACGAATACAACAGAAAAAGGATCGGGAAGAAATTATTTTATCGAACACTGATGAAAAAATCTCCGTACTGAATGTTTTTATACTCTGACTGATTCTTTTAACTTATCTATTCAAATGTCGCGTCGTGTCGTTTTGTTTCAGGCTCAGATTTTCCTTACTTTCGTAGAGACTTTACCGTGTAAATTATGTTAGAAATGGTTAACCGCAAACTAACTTCTCGTTTTCATGTACAATTTTGCAAATCGTATTTTTTCTCCAAGTCCTACAATATGTCGTGAGAGTAAAATATAATTCAAATTAGCTAGGGTCATGTGATCAGATCAAAATGGTCCGCAAATAAAAGAAGAGAAGAATTTTAAAGCAAAAGAAACATGAGAAGAAAAGAACGGCAAGACTGTATTATAAAGTCATTTATCGACAACCGGCAAAGTATAGATTATACCTGGTAATATTAGAAGAAAAAAGAAGAAATACTAACAATAATTAGCGACTACGCTGATTTTCTCTTTATCTTTATTCTCAAATCAAAACAATACGCGGAATTCCAAATTTGCGTTAATATTCGTTTATTGCTTTTCGAGGGAAAATTACAGGCCATAATACGAAGTAGCTGCAAATAATTGTCCGACCTAATGAATAGCGAATTATACGAAAGTAAATTAGTAGAAAATTATATGACGTAATAACCTACGGTACCTAGTACAACAAAACGGATTTTTCAGCGAGGACGGGATTTCATGTGTTCGAGGTAAACAACAGCTTGATATCTCGTATGTTGTTATTTTTCGTTACTTGCGATTCTTCGCGAAACTTGTGGTAATAAAAAATTGTATCAAAAAACGATTTTATCGTCTTTTACGGCAACTGTGAAATAATCTTTCGTTGAAACAATTATAATTTGTTATTCGGTCTCCAGACTACTTTCGATAAATAAACATTCCGCTCCTTCCGCTGCACTGCACAGTCGGTATTACTTTTTTCTTATTGTTAATACAACTCACAAGTAGAAAAAAGTCGGCTGTAATCTCTAAATTTTAATGATTAAAAATTCACCGATTCCCGTTTCAGTAATTTTTCACCAATTTTTTTTTTACTGATTTCCACATCGTACACGCAGCGATTTTTCCCTAACAGCGTACACTTGAAAATGAGTATCGGTGAATTTTCAATGATTCAAACTTAAAGAGTTACGCTGCAACGATGACAAGACTGTCGTTACGATTTGGTACACATTTGGTACACAATTATAATCCCCGCCGGTCGTTTACTCGCTGTAATCGCAGCTTTTTATATTTTTAACGCAGACACCGTCTGATTAGTCACTTTTTTCATATCCGTCAGAACAATCTTGTAGCAACCTTACACCTTGGAAAAGAAACAACTACGTTCACCCGTTCTATGTGCTAGTCCAGAACAAATATCACCGCGAATATAATATTATTATGTATACACCTAATATACGGTAAAAACTCGACTGTGAAGCAATTAGTCGACGGCTGTTCGCTCATAATCCTACCTACGTTTATTCATTATAGGAGATGGGTATCACATTTACGTAAAGAAACACGATCGTTGAAAAAGTTCAAGTATCATGCTGAAAATGAATCCGCCGCGTCGTTTGCACAACGCGTTTTTTTCCTCTTTTTTTTTTCTTGCTACAAATGAGACAAAGGAAAAAAAAAAATTAATTCTTGCCACAAAGCAAATTCACCATAATTAGCTGCGGAAAGGAGAGAAAGGTGTTTAAGGTTTTAAGCTCTTTTAATCATGACTCTCTGTATGTCGCAGTTCAATTAAATATTAAACAAACTAAATGTACGAAACAAGTTTAGTGGATGATCTCACTCGCGTATCAGCGGCTGTAATTTAAGAACAACTATCGTTACCTTGAAGCGATGTTTTTGTTTGTTTTGTTTGTTTTTACTTTAGTTTTTAAAGCGGTATTATCTTGCCGAGAAATTTTGACTGTATCGAAATTTAACGTCGACGATTTCATTTTCACTATACACTTATCTTATTCACCGTCTCTCGCACACACGTAAATGCCTTTTGCAGTACAAACACGGACACACGCCTGGAGTGCTGTATTAACTCACGTGAATATAGTCATGTGTCAAAGCGAACTAAAATCAGGCTAAATTGTTTAAATTGATACATCAATCTGTTCCGCGTCCTGACGTACATACATAGCTGTGTGTCCTGTATTGCATGGGTGTAACATCGCACATGCGTGCGAACAGTTATTTTTTTTCCGCCCTTGTTTTCCAGTTTATAATAATACTAATAATAGACGCATTTATAACAAACCTACACAGCTAAAGATCAATAATTATCACCCGATTATGTGGTTACGACGTGTCACATAAACCACATTCGACAGATATTCATCTATATTTTTATTCCCACGTCATACATTTAAGTACACCAATAGGTTCGTTATCATTAAGAATAATCGACCATAGAACCGGGAAATTTTTTTTTTTTTTGTTATCGAAGAAAACTGAATTCGCGTTAATTATTACTTTTCAAATAATTTTTCAATTAAATTGAATACGATACGATTCTGTTAATTACAGTTATAGGACATATTTTCTGTACAGTGGTTAAAAAAAACTCAAGTACCGGGGTTTAAATCGAACAAATAACAGTGCAAAGCTTATAAATTTTGCAATTTTTTCACCAAGTCTTGTGCTTTTAAAAAATTTCAGTTTTCTCGTCGCGAAAATCTTCGCTCGAGTCGTAATATTGAAAATTTTCTTCCGTTTTATTTTGTGCATTTTATGTACGTATTTGTCTAATTGAGCCCACCGTCAATTATACGTAAACCGGTGGAATATTTTTATTGTAAATATTTGTGCGACTCGCTGTGTGCCAGACGTCTCTTGGGCATAATGAGATCCAATTAGCGATAGGTACAAATTTTTCCTTTCACACGTAATAATACAACTATCCTCGATCTCGTTGCGGATAATTATACATATAGGTATAATACTTGTACATACGGCGTTATTTTATTCGTCTAGATGAAAAGATATTGTAAAATGATTTGACAATTATTTAGATGAAATCTTTGTCAAACGCCGGGGATCAGAAGAGGAGAAAATATTTCTGTTCGTATGTTTGACGCGAAATGTGAAAGAGGGATTTTCCATGAGAATTCGAGTAACTTTTAAGCCCATTTTTACTCGATTTTCGCTGCCGATTTGCACGGCATTGGTAATACAGATTTTTTTCACGATCCGTTACTTGTTTACTTAATGTGTATGAACAAGATTGGCATCGCCTTTTAGAAAATTTTGTTATTCGATGATTGGAACTGATTGTTAATATATTGTGAATATACTCGTATGTGCTATTATAAAAAATTGAATGGTAGAATAATTGACGAAAAAGAAAATGAAAAAATACCACGCAATAATTTTTAACCAGCTTATCGGAACGCGATACGGGATGTGACAAATGAAACAGTGACTCATTTAAACAGCTGTATCGAAAGAACTATTTGTAAAATTGAATATGCGTGGAAAAATAGAAAACACAAAACAAGCACTTCGGTAACCGGCTTCAAGCACTTTGTTTTCACGGCAAAAATTTGTGTCAAATAACTTGAGAGCCTCTTGTACCACTTGCGAGACTTCAATTGAAAACAAACTTCGACTTTGATAATTCGATTATGTGCGCAGTAATTGAAGTAACTGCAGTCAATATTGACCAACTTATACGTACATAATGAAAGCCGTTCGTGATTGAAAGGCTGAGAAAAAATACCGAGACTCGATTTAGCCTCGCAAGACGGGATAAAAGGTGACGGTAAAAATCTGGCAAGGTGAAGATCGGATGTCGGTTGAATTGGCACGGAATGCCCTATGTATGAGTATTCCATCATCGCTGATTCGAAGTTTTGCGACGCCACTCGTGATTCGGCTCCCCTGACCACCGAGATTTAATCGGTTAAAACGGAAACTGCATGTAATATATCTAGGTATAAAAACGATGTGGGTATAATTTTTCTAAACTAACGGAAGCTCCAATGAAGCTTAAACCGAACGATCTGGCAATTCGCATCCTATACAAAATGTGCAATATATGTATAGGGAATGCCTTGCGAGCCTGACAAACGTCCGACCCTCACCGTTTCTGATTTTATTCAAAACTTTTTCTGCAATCGTCACAACTCTGAAACGGTACCCCGAATTTTTTCAGATTTTGTATTCGACTGCTGAAATATTTACGAATGTTTAAAGTTATGAAAAATGGAAATAAATAAGCCCGTCGTGTGCCCGGTCTTGAAATATTTGGAAAAGAAAATAGAGTTTTCGAAAGTTTCTTGAGAATTTTAAACAAGATCCTTATCAAAATCACTCTCAATATTTATAAATAATTGACCGGTTGAATAAAAAATGTAAAAAAAAATTCAGGGTACCGTTTCAGATTTAGGACAATCGCAGAAACAATTTTGAACAAAATCAAAAATGATGAGAGTCAGATGCTGGTTGGTTTCGCATGGAATTCACTTAACATGACAATTTACGCGAACTATTTTTTTGAAAGGTAAATAAATATACATTGGAATATTATATGTGTGATATACTTGTATGATCAAACAGAATTAAGATTGTTATGTCATTAAGTCGAGGAAACATGAAAGGTGTACTGGAATTGAGGATGTTTCAGTTGGGAGAAAGAGAAGAAAGATGCTAGAGAAGTAGGGGAAAAAAAAATGCTATAATATAAAAAAATAGCGATAAATTAGCCAATTTATTATGACGTTAGGATTCAAGAAGCATACTTGCAGCGTACAATCAAGGATGTCTATCCGCAAAGTACGCACACCTCGCCTTTCGCATTTCAATCCAAACACGATCGATTTCGCAATCGAATTTGCGTTTTACTACGTATCTTTGGAAAAAATTAAAAATAAAACATGCGGAAAAAGTTTCCACCCCTAGTAGGTACGAGTAAGGGCGAATAAAGCAAAGCTCGTTCGAACTTTTTCATTTCTTGTTCCTGTATTTTTTTTCTTTTTCAAAGATACTGCAAGTTTGCCAGTTAAAGAGGGTGAAAAATTATTCACTCTTCCGATTGAATAATTCGGTGCAAATAGTACTGCGGAACTTTTTTTCAACAATTTTATTTCTCTCGTCGTAACTTTTCAATCAGATCCTGTTAAAAAATGTTGAAACGAAAAGGCGATGAAACAGAGCTTGAAATAGCGCCACTGAAGCTGGTCTTGTTTCATTTAAATTTCAAAATTACTGCGGCGGGGGAGAAAATCGTAAAACACTGAAATTAAAACGTAAACACGTCGATATTTTAACTATGACATCACAAAAATCTCATTATTTGTCTAGCTGGAAATAATGGAATAGGTGATTTAATTCGTAGATTAATTTTCCACAGATCGTCTGAGTCAAATTGTGATCAACGATTATAATATTACTTATTAAATAATAAGTTCAACGTCTGTAGATTAATACGATTGCACATATCGGACTTAATTTTGTCAACTCACGAACTCAAGAATCTATCTCACATATAATTCGTAGGGAAGTCATTTACGAACAAAATGAGCTACTTTTTATCGAATCAGACGAACTATAGGGACTTTTCGGTGAAAAAATATTGGGAAAATGTGATTTCTCTGCCGTTGTTAATGACAAGATGTTCACTGTAAAAATCTGATTCAACTCGATTAGATTGAGACGATGATAGACTTTTTATTTATTTATTTTTTATTCGACCCATTTTCTAGCCGACTATATGTCCCGAACATCCTTAATCATTCGTGATAAATTCAGAAATATCGAGTGTTATGTTCTACTGATGAAAATCTAAGAAAGAAGAGAAATAAAAATGCAGAGAAAAAAATTTACCGCGATGATTTATAATCAAACCGATGCGTATAATAATATAGGTGGAAATTATAGTCGCAGGCATGCCAACTTTGTTTGTGTACAATGTTCTGCTACTTGGTAGTTCCTCAGCTATTTATGCGTGTTTGCAGTTTACTAATAAACATTGTTTTATAATAGAGATGAAAACATTGCGCTAATGGTTATATTCATATACAGAATTCGCTGAAACCGTCGATTGAGTTATAACTAAGATAACTTGTTATATTATCACGTGCTGATGAGACCGCTGGCTAATATTTGAAATTGACTCATTTCTAACATCTGGTTGTGTCTAAAATTCGATGTATTTTTCCATAGTCATTATTTTTCGTTACGACACATGCGTTCGGAAATTCTTTAACGGATGCTTCGAAACGGTTATCCGCTGCTAATTGCTGCGTATTAAAAACCCCGCAAGATAATTCTGAAATTACGTTTTTACCTGTCAGTCGCAATAATAAATCCTGATGATGAATTTTCAGGTGAAAAATTTATAATGCAAAAATTTGCACTCGATGTGAATTTCTGTTCAACTTCAACGAATTGTGGAGTTCACAATGAATTGTCACGTGAGTTTTGAAACCGAACGAAAAAACAGATCGATTTACACAGTTTGATTTAAATTACAATTATAGTTATATTTTTTAACGTCTTTGTGGACCGATTTAAAAATCCTCTGGAATTTTTTGAGAATATTTATAAACGATATTAATTTCTAATTCGTAATCGATTTAAAACACCTGCAGTTTGATCTTCTTAGTTCGTAACAACTTGAAGAAGTCATTCTTAGTTTTTATTTTCAAATATATATTTAGCAATACATAATATAACAAATAATATATCTCCATGTCTTATATTCCGCAATTTATTTCTCACAATATAGTCACTTGAACTTGGCTGCAAACATTTTTGTCAGATAGTTGACAAAGTTGAACAAACATAACAAATTTCTGACCGAGGCTAAGGTGACGGTGTAAAAAAAAAAAGTGAATAACGATCCAAAACGTTCAAGATCATTGCATTTCTAGATGTGACGTAAACGTAACATAAGAAACGGGTGTTATAATATTTATACGATACGAAAAGTGTCATTAATTCACGTCCATTTTTGTCCTCTGCCGCTTGTTTTTTCTTTTTTTTTTTTTTTTTTCTTTCTTTCTTTTATGCTTTATTATACATTCCAGTTAGAGCACCAGGATTTTCAGATGACGAATTACTGTAGCTAATTGGATAACGTGCGTGTAAACATATAACTTATTCGTTTATCTTAGAACGGATCCTTGCTACAACTGCGTGGTTAAAGTTTGACGTGACACAGCGAAGATCTTTCTTTTTTTGCCTCGTCTGTTTTTTTAAATTGTATCGCACTTCGCGGTATTTGTTTCTCTCTCTTTTTTTTCTCACGCGCTAATCAAAGAAAATTTCAACAAACTAATCTTTATTATAATACACGTGTACATGCGTACCTACATATCTACTAAGCAGTAAATAAAGGAGTGCAGTAAAAACCAGTGTATGTAACCTCAAGCCGCAATTTGTTCGAATATATAATTGATATTGTTTACATACATTAAACATTTATGTACCTACGTTGTTCATGTTACAGAGAGTACACATTGATAATAAACGGCAAACGCTCTTTCCTTTTGCGGCTATGATTTAAAGTGTGACGGAAATAAGGAACGCTTTTTTTGTTACATATACATACGTGGTGCATTCCAAGGCAATTTGACTAGGGTCTGTCTGACCCTCACCCTCTTGTATCTGGTTGTTCCAGGTCTCGAAAGGCATTCAAGTTGTTTTTTCAGATTTTTATAACCCCTATGACATCCCCAAAGCCGTTTAAATTGTTATATTTCGACAGTAATTGCGACATTTTTGAAAATCATAATAAAAAATTACATCATATCTGAAGCCCAAACCAAAAACATCCCAACCAACGTCAAATATAAAACTCGTGGACCAAATCCAAGAGGTTGAGAGTTAAACTCTGGTGAAATCGACGTGGAATGCCCCATATATATATATATATATATATATTTTAATTTACCTTGTGTTTTGCGTACAAGTTTCACTCAGTGTTGGTGGTTAAATCAGTTATTAATGATTCTGACAAATGCATGTTACCGACGTCAGATTCAGGCATACTCGGAAATCAAAGTAATTAGCAGGTTACGCAATCTTCATGCTTCGAACGAGAATGGCTGAGACGATTTAGAAACAAAAAGAATCGGAGATGCTGAATTCAGTTTTACGTAACTTCTCCGAATTCCCTAATGTTCAACTACGTATTTACTGCACAGGTAGGTGTGTAAGTATGTTTAAGTTAATGGCATTCGTTATTCACGTGCAGATTGTTCTTTGTAGGAAAATTGGTGAGTAGAAATTCAATACCGCTCTGTTGATTTAATTACGAGATGGTCATACGTTGAGAATTTATAAAATTTACATATGTGGAAGCTACGATTACTTTTCTTAAATCTCGAGAGAAATAAACAAACTCTAAAATTTTAAATCACAGCTTAAGCATTAATCTTTCACTTCAAATCGATTTAAAATGTTAAAAGCGTGATGGATTCGTTCTAATCCTCACTTATTATTATTATAAGATTTTTTTCTTTTTTTTTCTGGTTTAAATGGTAAATTTAATATCACTGTTTTAATCGAAATCAGTATCAGTGGAATCTTTTACAATTAAATATATACCGATACAAGTATTTTGCAAAAAAAAAAAATGTGTCAACAGAGTTGTAGAGAGTAATTTTTTTAAGAAAATAAATTATCGTGGCATAGAATCGAACGAATCTGTCATATACTTAACAATCTTGAAGTGATTTTTGAAGTGACAAATCTTTGTCCAGGTTTGAATTTATATTTTTTGTATCTTTTTTCTCTCAGCTTGGAAAAATTCTCGCACCCTACGAATGTGTGAATTTAATAAACGGAAGCTGATTCTTGCAGGCTTTCCAACTTTCTTAATTCAAATCGACGAATTATACCGTACCTACTCATTTAGGTACGTTACATTAACTTACACCGTAAGTATAAAAATAATTATATCACCCGATGATTTTCGAAACAGTGAAATAAATAATCGCAAGAAATAAAACGACCGCGGACAATTTAATACTTGCACCGTACACTGTTCTACGATTTTAGGTACAAATTCGTCGTTTTCACGTGCATTTATTCCGGGTCGACAGACTGGTTTTTTTCGTGGCGTGGAGAAAATTATCGTGACCATATCCCGTATTCAGCTGATAAAAATCTCTCTTTTACCTTCTACCAAACGGACGTATAGAACGACGTAGGCATACGTGCACCGTTCGCATGTGTCCGACGAATACGCGGGGATTTAACTGTATTTTAACGCATTCAGTTTACTACGCACAACTGTCTGCTGAAATAAGGGTTAAAACTCCCTCATGATATACTAAGATCGATTATTATATGGCACGAAAATTTTTACTCGGAAAAAGATTGGAGAGTATTTTTTTATTTTTCATTTTTTTGAAACTAGTAACACGCTGCGAAGGGAACGTGATGTAATATTTTATATTTCTAAACAGGGTGGGGAGAAGATATTCATTGCGTCTGAATTAGGATCGGTGTTTTTCGAACGGGGGAATTTAGAACGACGGTGGAACAAAAGCGCAGTAAAAAAAGAATGACCAATTTTCGGTTAAATTAAAATACCGTTTTGCTTTTTCCGTTTGCAAATGCTGTACGAAAAAGTGTTTGTACATTTTATACTGCAACTTCTACAAATTTTTAAACCGCGTCAAAATATTGAACAGCTCGAATATACATCTGTAGCAATTCCATGGCCGATGATTCAGAATAATTTCTTAAAATCGCATTTTGCTGCAACGTATTTCTCGTTATCTATACCGTAAACTTATTTCTATATTTATGAGTGATAATATCGACAGATTTGAGAGTTTTTAAACAAAAGACAAGCCGCGGGTTTAATGAAAGAGCCATTTGAGAATGGTGGGACGAAGTCCGTCACATGTGTCATCCAAAATTGACATTAAGATTTTTTTCATAATTGCGTCATGGAATCGCACGGTGCCGACCCAAAAATAGTTAATTTCTTATCACTCTCCAGCCGTCTCTGAACTTTATCTAAAAAACCTTTAAATAACGCATCTCTATACCTATTGTCACTGGTTGTTATCATTTATTATCTTCTGTTTGGTACTCTTCTTTCTATATACGCGGTGATAAATAAAAAGTATAGAGATAAGTTACGCCAATTTATTCGCCTGACCTAATACCTCGAGACCTGAGATAACCGACGTTATTTCTTCTTCTCGTGTGTGTCTGTACAGTGTACACGTTTTCTTCACGTCGAGTCTAATTATTTTTCAATTCGAACACAGAGTTCGGTTAAACACGAGAATATATGTATATATATTCACTTGTGTTCACCTGTGAACATGAGAATCCGTGAATAATTTTACACACCGGATTTCTATTCGAGTGAATTTCAAACAATATGTTCCGAAGACAAAAAAGTTAGACAGAAAATTTCCATTATTTCCTTTCGGGTCCTTCGGAATTGACGCAAAGCAACGTGTGTACAATTTCGGAATTCCCAAGTCCATAATTTGAGTTCAGGAAAAATTTTCTGATGTAAATATTTTCTAGAGAATGGAGAAAGAAAACCGATACGAAGATAAGAACGTAAATAAAAATACCCGCGGTAGCATTCCAACCTTATTCTGTAATGCTTATTATATTTTGTAGCTGCAGACACACAGGTGAGTGTTGAAAGCAATTTTTCACCTCACGTGTTATAATAGGTGAATAACCTATGCATATATGTATATATATATATATATACACACGTATATATGTACAAATATATGGCAAATTTCTCTGCAGCGTCAGTTTTCACAATTTAATTTCTGCGAGCTAGTTTCGCAACCGCATTAAACAGCTGACGGATAACTGGATGTGTAACTATAACAGCGGTATATTTTTTTAACTGAGAGTCTCAGAAACTGTTATTTGAAAACTAGCGGTAGCATCAATTATTGCAGTAATTCTAAATTCGGTTTTTATGCCTCAGAGAATCTGCAGATCGAAAACTTCTACACGTGCCAGAATTAAAGGGGGATCGACGAAGGTGCGTCAATAGTTTAATCGAATGAATCGATTAAGACATTTTATTCGCGTGATGGGTACAAACAAGCAATATGCATGTTGTGTTAACATGTGACTTATATGTGTATATGTATATTTTGTAGCTACTCTCAGGCACATTGCATTATTTTACAATTTTGCCAGTCATTGAATTTCCGTCGTAGAGATAAGGTTGAACGAGTCATGGTCAATTTTATGCAATTCAGAAAGCCGGTTTGCGAAAGTAAAAAGGTAAACAAATAAAACACTTGGCGTACATGTTGTGAAGGAGTTGAAGAAAGTGCTTCCTCATAATCCGATACATGTACCTATAAAGTGTTTTCTTACGTCTCGTGGAGTTGAAGAAAAAAAATTCAGTACCAATTGAATTATTTAGTGTGAATTTGTTTTTAAACTGTGATACCTTTTGCAATGTAATGTAATAACAATCAATGGTTACAGAGGGAATTTGGTAATTAAAGATTACGTGGCTGCAGTGCCGTTTTTCAAAAATGTGTTTCTTCTTGGAGTATCGAATTCAATATGTGTAGAGTTGTAAGTGACCGGAAATTCGTTAAATGGCGGGCGATTCAAATGCCATGTAAGTGATGAACGAAGAAATTGCGCATTTATACGAATTGAATCGGAAAGATATTCTGAATGTACGTTGCTGCTTTTCCTCTCACTTGTTCCCGTGCCTTATATGAATTATTATCCGAATAGACGATGGTTCCTTGATCGTTAATGTCTTGTCACCGTTTCGTTGCACTTTTCGAGGTGTCATCGTGGGTGTCAAAACATGCATTCATGCATGCGTAAATATACGAGCGTCGTATTCTTAAAGGGTAAAAATTTTCCGTGGAAAATAACCAGGCGTCTAGAAATTATTTTAGTGTGTTTTTCGAAGTGAAATTGGGCATGATACTTCCAAGAGACAATAAAAATCTCTCTTGTTACAATTGCCACGGGGCAAAATGCGAGTATTGTTTACTATACGAGTATAACGAGGTGTTTCAAACCGTCGTAGCATCGATCAACGAACCGAAATCAACTACGCAGCGAAGTGAAATAACCGATCGTTTTTCACGCGGACGGTTAAAGACAAATTAAATCGGTCGAGTCAAACTCCGTGACTGATCTAGGTAAGATTTATGTTATTAATTTTGTCGCAATTATCAACGGCGAACGTTTTGAAAAATTATAATAAAATAAAAAATAAAACAATGTAGAAGGAAACAAATTTGTCAAATATGGAAGAATAAAAATTATAAAATGATTGGAGGAATCGATCGTATTGTTCTGAATGATTACGGATAAATTTTCACGAAGGATAGTCGAAGCGCATGATTTTTATCGGTATAACATAGACGACAAATAAAAGCCCTGAACCCGATTGAATTTGGTTTTGCATGTTATATAGTTATTGAAAATAACAAAAAATTATTTGAAATATGAAATAAAAGGGTGTGTCTTCGTGTTTCGTCGGTGGTATTCGTGAATGAAATTTAAAAAAAAAAAGAGTACAAATGTACCTATGTCATATTATACCTATGCACAATATTCACATTCTTGAACAAAACGAGGAAACTACAAAGAGCCGAAATCTTTTACCAAACCAAACGTTATGCAATATATCTTCATTGTTATCCAAATGCGTCAGAAAATCGTT
The DNA here is from genome assembly GCF_021901455.1 of Neodiprion lecontei. Classification (NCBI taxonomy): domain Eukaryota; kingdom Metazoa; phylum Arthropoda; class Insecta; order Hymenoptera; family Diprionidae; genus Neodiprion; species Neodiprion lecontei. The sequence continues at coordinate 26,080,520 of NC_060263.1, forward strand.
ACATCATTTCAGGTAGATTATGCGCACATGCGTATATAAGCACATGTACGTATTCTATAGAAAACTAATAATTTGTTTTTCTCCAACAATGACTTTTTACGTTCCCGGTGTATTCTTTGATATATCCTATATCTAAACACGTTTGCCAATAATTTGTCTGGTGAATTTCAAAAGTAACAAGCTTACAAATCTCGATCAAAATACTCTCAATATTTTGTGTATATATTATGTAATACTAGTAATACTAATAACAATATGTATAATTTAACTCGAGCCCGTTAAGTTCTGGTAAACAAGTAAAATACATCGGTTCACGTATTTTTATGCTTTTTTTTTCCATGTGAGTTACGTGTTGATTAATTGAATTACAAATTTGCAACAAAGTTTGCAAAAAATGAGTCATGGATGCGAAAATCAACAAAACAGCGAAGCGTTCGTAATATTACAAAATTTGCATCTCTTTTCAGCAGGAAATATTCATGCACACAATTTCTCACAATTAATTGATTACAGTCATGTTTTTACGAAACAAAAGATTAAAATCAACTAACAATAAAATACAGTCGTTATAACGTTCAACAAATAATCCTCAAATCATTCTTGACGTCCGATATGAGTTTACAAATTTGAAAATAAGCAGACTCATCAGTATAATTGTTCTATTAATAAAATATCCCAAGAACAGCGTTACAAGGTTCGAAACAAACTGCGTTTCTCTTTTCGATAAAAATTGTATGAACAAATTTTCTTTCTTACAACCACGTATCCTATTATTTATGCAATTATTCACGTTATTTATAAATATTCAAAATGGAAAACGACCTGTGTTTTCACCGCAATGATTCAGAATAATTTCGAATCGCGTGGGCTGTAATCTAGTCTAAAAGACAGTAATGCAAACACGTGATCCCCATTTGGTCTGCGCGTAGGTGAGACTGAGTTGACAATATTATACAATCAATCCCATGTTTGGCCGAGCAAAACTGACAACGAAACATGAAACCCTCAAGCTTTTCAGACTTTTCGAGAACTGAAGATATACTTTTTTCCTTTTGACTATTTTGCAACTGTACGATTTGAACTTGAGTTTTCTCAATTTATTCAAAAACAATCCTGGACTATTTCTATTTTCTACCACACATCGAAAAGTGTAATAGTTGTGGATAAAAAATGAAAACTCGCATCACATTCTTTTGTAATTCGAACCATATTTAAACTCTCCTTGTAACGGTGTAATCAATTTTTTCCAAGATTTTCTAACAACCGTAACGTACGAAATTTGTATAAACCGTATAACGCCAAAGCAATGTGTATAAGACCCAAGCCCGCTACTGTAATCGAAATTTTCACAATCAACTCTCCAGCAAAATATTCAGTCTGTGGCCTTTATGCGGAAAACCATAACCTTTTAACATTTGCCAAAAAACTTTCCTGCAGCAACAGTTCTAAACCTTCACGCACACTGCGTATATAATCCCCCATATCTAAGCACAAACCGTATAATACGGTATATACAGGGTGTCCCAAAAGTCGTTAGACTCGGCTGTCGCTGCAGGCACCGGTTCTCTAAGCTCGGGCATAAACGGGCGCCAAGGATTGTGAGTCTTGCACAAAAATGAAAACGCAGCGTTGCGACACCTGCGAACGGTGGCACGAAAAGCCGGTAAAGTCGCAAGTTTCACGGGGCCCGTTGAAAGAAAAGTTGGGACGTCCGGGGTCCGGCGATTCAATATGGCAGGTGGGGCCCCTCGGCTCGGCTCTTCCGCTTCGGCTGACCGCCGGCCGATCGGGTGTCTCCGTCTCTCGCGGCGAAGAACGAGCCGCTGCATACCAAAGACGAGATCGGGCCCATTTTGAGGGCCGTTTCAGTGAGTTCTGACCCGCGGGCAGAAGGGGGGATGTGGATTTGCACGTGCTCGACGATGCACGTCAGAAACAGGCTACTGGCACCTTACCTGACCGATGTGTACGTATACGTAATCCTGTGCAGTTGTGACGCAGACGACGTTGGGCCTGACCGTCTAGGCGTTGGGCCCGAGTTGTTTTCCTGGCGCTTCTCGCTCGCCGGAAGAGGGCGGCGTTCGCAGAACGGGTCACAGCTCGGCTGTTTGTTAACAATTTCGCACCGTTTTATTCGTACGCGGAGGGACAAAAGCTACGTCGCTTATCTCGCGCGAAACGCGCAGCACCAACGTTATCGACGACTTATTAGAGGTACGCTCGGCGAAAGACGGCCGGCAGCACAACAATTCCAGCAGACCCGACTCGCCGCGGCAACATAACTGGACACCGGCTGCTCGGGTGGGGATACTGAATAAGAGAAAGAGCTGGCGTAGGTGGGCCCTCGGTCCCAATGCGCGCATGACGCCTGCGTACTCCGAGGGCCTTGCAAGGGCCCCGATGGAACAAGTCGGATATTAAATACTCTCTCGACTCTTCGGGCGTGCAACGGATTGTAGTTTCTGGGACTTGGAAACCTGAATTTTCGGGGCCTACGAAGTCTGGGAACTATCGTAAAAACGCCCAGACAACAAGTCTTCGGTTGCCTCGAAAACGTAAACACTAGTTTTTACGTTGACGTTTTAGATTGCTGCGCAATTTCCGAAAATGAACTTTGGCAAGGTGTATAAATATACAGGCATACCTTTTTAACGATCATTGAAATGTCAAGTAATGCATACATTACACAGATATCATTGAATAATTTTATGCCTCGGTCGATTATCTACCGTGGACAAATTTATTATTAATTTTTTTTTTTTTTAAACCTCGATACTAAGGATAATCGTACGAGGAAAAAAACATGTTCAATAGAACATTGATTTCAAAATAATTATCCTTTCCGAGCTAGAGTTACACGTGTAATTGCTGATAGGTATTAGTTTATAAAAAAAACGTATCCTTTTTTTTTCTTCATCTACAAACGATGCGAAAAAAACTGTGATTAAGTCATTAAATGGAAGAGAAAAATGTTGAATAGAAATTTGCTTGCAAATTAATTGTCATTCCAAAGCTACGACTTGCTACAAAGTACTAATTCAGACAAAAACGGACTTTGGTGCGATAAAAAAAAAAAAAATAAAAACGAATGATATCGTCAACGGATAATCGAATGAGGTAGAAAAAAGTAGGATACAACTTTGCTCTCATAATGATTGTTCTAAAGCTACGACTGGTTAAAGCTCATTTTTTTTTTTTTTTTTTTTTTTTTTTTATGAAGGTAGGAATCTTGAAGGTGACGTTTTTACGATTCTTTTGTGGAACTGTGTTCTTTTTCTTTTAATTTCCTTTTATCGCTATACTTCTGTTTTATACGCTATATGAGCATCGAATCGCAGCATTGATACGACGCCCTCGTCCACGCAACTTAATGTGCCATATGGAACCCATGAAATAAAGACAAGAGAGAAAAGTATGGCGTCTTAAACTTTTATTAGGCTCGTAAATACATCGTGTGATTATACGCGAAAGAACAATTTTTTATGATGCTTTAACTGAGAAGTTTAGTCGTTGTCTTTTACCCACTTTCTTTACTCCTGATAAATATAATACTACAATTGAGATTGAACTATTAATCTTAACTTTTGCGGGATTTCAAGAGGAATGAATAAATCTACACTTAAAGACAAAACGCTGATCCAGTGAACAGCTATTTCCAATTTATTCCCTTGAACAACAAAATGGTACTTGCAGTAAAAAAGTTCACAAATAAAATTGAATGATACTCCGAGTAGAACGATTAAAGATCAAGGTGTGACGTGACGGTAATTTTACAGCAACTGTAGGAATTCGTTAGCAAAAAGTTGATACGTATGAAAATTATTTATTCGTTTAGAAATTATGCGAAAATTCATTATCCAGGTCGCGTTCGAAAGTTCAAAGCAGACCTTGTGCAAATGATATTGATTTTCCATTGAGATTGTTCTACTCGTTGTAAGCGGTCCATTGCAAAACAAAAAATTTAATTAAATAGCCGTAAACCTGTTTTCGTAGAAATTCTTGAATTCGATTATTAATACTGAACCAAAACATGTCGAATCAATTCTGGAAATGATTTATTTTTGTCAACAAGAAAGACGCGATATTACTTTTGGATAATATTTTATCTCAACCGAAATTATACCTGTGTGGTTAAATGTGTAAAATTAAAAAGGCAGGAAGTTGTCGTTGAAAACCAAATTGTTTTATTATGATAATAATTGAATAACATACATTCCAAGTGAATTTGAATCCGCGCAGCAACTCTCTGAAAGTTTCAAAGCAAATTGATAACTGTGTTAAAGTCGGATAAACTTTTTGATTAAACCTTGTTTTTACTTTATTCTTTATCATGTTTTTACGATTACTGCAAAGTTGGTCGCAAGGTTCACTGACCGTCTTTTTTCAAAAATTTTACTCGTCGGATAACCGTAAATTATTGCGGTGCGTTAAACAAATTATTTTAATCGATTGTAGTATATTTGTACACGTTTTCTCCATTACTCTCCGAATTATGCTCTGCCAATTTTAATGGCAATTGTAAATAATTTCAATCAATAATATGCCAAGATGAAAGTAAAAAACCAACAATCCTTTGGCTCAGAAATTACACGAATGAAAAGAATTCACAGCAATATTTAAAAACGACATTACGTTACGAGCGAACTTCTATTTTCGGAAATACTACATTACGGTCGTAATTCTTTTCCGTAAATATAATATATACCGACAGGCATGAACCTAAGTTGGAAGTGTACGTACAAAAAAATTTTACATCTGTACTGCTGATATTTCATAATTTTCCTCCTACGTGCCAAAGTAAGCATCCGCGACTCGACATTTTCTTAGGCCATAAATATCGTTGCGGTTTTTTGTTTCATTGTCCAGAAGTATTTTATTAAATACGCTCTGTTTCGCTTCTGCGAAATGATTACATAACGACGAATTGCACCGGAGACTCGCTTCTGAGCCTTGACTTGCCGTGAACTTTTTCATCGTTTCAGAATACCTTGCTCGAACCGTAATTCATTTTAATTTTACAGCCTTTCGTCCGCTCATTTCTCGAATTCAATTGCGTTCGTTTGCAAAATCTAACGAATCTGTTAATTTTTTTTTTTACCATTTTCGACCGATCTGAAATTGAAAATCGATTTCTAAGCTCTTGTGCATAATTTTGGTACTTGCTTTTCGTGAATTTCGCAAATAATCGTCCCAGCTTACGAGTACATAAATTCGCTAAATTAGCTCATTATTCGATTATTTCGTTATCAAATTACCAATAAGGTAATGAATTCCATTATCTAATTCATTGATCACCAAGATAGATGAAGCCTGAAATATTTATTCACACTGTTTCTCCATTTATCAACGCGGTTCCATGTGGAACAAAACAATATTCAGTTGATAAACGTGATGTGAATTAATTTCCGTTACTATATTACGGTAGACAAAAAATTCGATTAAGATCTGATGCATTTTCTTCATATCGTAGAATTGTTAGATTTCCGATATTTTTTCAAGTATCATGATTGGTATTCACGCAGCACGATAAAAACTAGTTGTATTCCTACTTTAATACGAATTGAATTTCAATTCCATACCGAGAAAAATCTCTAGCCATGGATACTACGCAGTTATCTTAGCTATTTTCACTTTTTACCATAACAAAAGAATACACACTTCTGCGTACAATAATGAATTGAGTTTTCTAATTGAAACCAAAAAATCATAGCGTGAGTTTTGATTATGGTCACTCGTACTATATTATCTTGTAATCATTGCGATAATGTGATGTTGGTGGAATAATAAACTTATTCAACTGAAAATGTAGTAAACGATGCACACAGATTTAATGCTGCAATAACGAGAAACTGCAGCATGTGGGCAACAATAATCGTACTGATCTCAGTTACTTGTAACACGTTTCCCTGTAATACCAACAGTAATTGCAACCACGCACATTTTACTAGAATATTGATGTAGCGTTAAAAAATGAAATTATTGTTCAGTAGCGAAAATTATAACTTGAATTTTTTATAACTCATGTTGATTTCGTATCCTCTTTTTTACCGTGCAGTTATTCTGTTTGGTTAATTGCAGCGACATTTGCAGTGAGCATGCGACAGAGAACGATAAAAAATAAGCGTATAATAATCGCTGCATGCGGTGAAAACAACAACAATTCTATAAATACACGTATTAAACCGAGCCGGTACACCGTCTAAATGTTATTACGTGCTCATCCTGCAACGACAAAGGATGGAATGCCATTAACAATTACACTGTCCCCCTGCACTGAACAATTTCTAATTACCCGGTGTGTTATTTTTTTTTGATTCGCTCCACCTGCGGATCGTGCTGAACTTTGTCTATACGTACATACGTATATGCATTCACGTCAGACAAACATTGCTGAAGTTGTACGGTAAATACATTCGACTGTGCAACAATTCCACGTGACGTTTGATGTTCGGAATTTTCAGATTTTCAATCTTGGATCGAGTTTCTTCACTGATACCGGATTATCGTCGCGACGCTGACGTAACCGATCAGCCTAAAATTATTATACACAAGTCATCCCTGTCATTGCAGGCGATAATTATCGATATAAATAGAATTGCAAAGTGTAATCAGGTTTTGCGATATCCGGCGCGAGGTTAGATAGTAGACATAAGTCGATCGAAGAAGCTTATCCGCGTTTCGATATCCGTGAAAGTCGGTCGTAGGATCTAATTAACTGTACAGAGTATATTTGTAAACAAGTGTGTTTTTTTTTTTTCTTGTAACGAATCCTAAATCTTGTGTACTCTGCTCCGCGAGACAAAGAGTATAATTTAAAATTTGGTAAACGAGCGTTCTAGCTTAATTACCAGAAATATTGAGATACAAAAAACTTTGTGCAGCCTGTGAGGCGTTAGGCTAGTTAAATTGAGCGTATATTTTGGAAAAAATACAGCAACGAGTACCGTTTGTATTTAAATACAGGCCGGTTACAGAGCCGCAAATTTTCTGCCACCAGATATCGTAGCGCAATATTTTCGTTGGACGATAATAATCTGCCCTTAGGTAGTTATTGCGGTCCGACATTAGCTCCCGGTGCTACCGTCAATCCCTTAGCTCTTCTGTGCTGTCGAGTTCGTGAGTATCTCTGACTTTGCCCTAGGGAGTTTTCAGCGCTGCCAGGTCTACCAGCTAATTTCGGAACGCATCCGTAGCAGAAACGAACCAGATCGATAATTTCAGACGGTTTGAAACTGCATTCCAGCGTACTGGTGGTAATGACGCTTCTAAAATGAGCGAATATTGAAAGAAGTTCAGTGTCCGCCGTTTTTGACTTGCATGAGGATAATGCGATATCCGTGTGTGTATACACACTTATATGCATATGTGCATTTAATTTATAACAGCGATGAATGAACTGGGACTTTTCTGTACGAATGCGATGCAAATTACATAATTCCATTTGGAATCGGGGTCAATCGTATTGCGTGGCGTCGATGCGAAGACGTATAATGAATATTCTACATGGGCAGCAAGTCGGCCTCGCGTAGTTTTAGTCGAGTTGAGTCCGCGCCGCCAGCAACTTCAAACATCTCTGACCCACTCGCCGGCTGCGCCATCTTCCTGGAGTTTGATAAACTCGATTTTTCATGTGGTTATGAGACCGCACGCACGTCGGGTAGACTGCACTGCGCAGTCTCTGACGTCATATAATTTTACCGCCGATGTAATTATACTTGACAATGAATTATACCAGTTTTACCATTTTTTCTTTTTTTTTTTTTTTCATCTTCTTCCTTTTGTTTTGTTCCTCAACTTCACCTATCGACTATATTGCTCTTGCGTAACATCGTGGATTCAAGACAGTCGTTGAAGCGAATTACACATGTAATCTAACTGTTCGCCAAGCGTTCTTCCGCACAATTATAACTCGCTTATTACACAGACAAATTATTATTAGAAACTTATCGCCGTGGTTTTGAAGCCTATGATAATATGCCAAGTCGAGTTAAGGATGAATTGGCTGGACGGTCTGAACTAAAAGTTGGAAAAATATTCAGTCATGTCATTTGCACTAATGATAGTGAACACGAATGAGTTAACAAAATCTCTACTAACGTGGTAGAAATGAATCTGAGTGAATCTGAATCCGACAAGCTAAGATATCGACAACAGCGAAAAAGATTTTATACTTAGAACCTTCGAAATAATAAAACTCAGGTATTTCTGAACCAATTCTAATTCGTACATGCTCGGTTTGTTCGCTGATAAGATACCTACGAATTGCCCAAATATTCAAGAAAGCTTCAATTACAGTTAGAACCTATGTTTTCGTAACGATTATAGTCGACGGCGAATATCTATTGTACCGTACTTACACAAATATATTTTTATCTACTCTGGCGATAAGTGGTACTTGCCTGGCGTGTGTAAAATTTGCAGCATGAGCCGTGGTGAACGCTGCAAACACATAAGTGACATAAGTCAAATATCGCCGATCCGCACGAGTGATGCACGCTATTTTTCCAACACCCGTGGAGCAAAGTTCGATTTGAGAAGCGAACGAATCTAATACAATAATTCAAAAGAAGTAGACCAAGCTTCGCGAAATCTAACCCAAACGCGCGAACATCGGGTTGAGCTCGGCCCAATGACGTAACTGGCGATGCGTAAAATTAAGTTATTGGAAGATGCGCATGCGCCAAGAAAGCTGTACTGCGTAAAATTTAAAATTGCAGCCAAGCGGATGCGGCAACGTCCTTTTACCGCACTGAATTCGATTTGTTGATATCGTATTGTTAGGCTGTGCTATTCGGGTTAGCTCAGACTCATTCTGTCACATGGTAGAGGCGTTGGTTCATTCGTGTTCGTTATCATTTGCGCAAATAACGATGCCGCGTATTTTTCGAACGGTATTTTTCTCTTTTCCTAGTTGTAAGTGTTGATCGGAACTCTTTCTCTCTCTCTCTCTCTCTCTCTCTCTATATATATATATATATATATATATATATATATATATACATATATATATAGGCACAAGTACCTGTTGGGAACCTTTTTATACAATGTTCTGAGTCTTGGGACACCTAGTTATCTGTCTGACGAGTTAGTGTTTATGTCGGCAATACGTCACCGAGACACTAGAGGTGACCCACTCGATTTATGTATCCCTGTCCACCGTACTGCAGTGTATCAGAAATCTTTCCTGATATCCGCTTGTGTCCTCTGGAATTCATTGCCTACCTGCATTCGTGAATCATCTTCCTTGCCTGTTTTTAAGCTGAAACTTAAAGAATACCTGGCCAGCCGTACTGCGTGTTCGTAACTCTTACTGCCTATGCCTGACTTAACATATGATGTATGATTATCTTATTTTCCAAATGTCAATGTATTACGACTCATACACGTATGTTCCTTGTAGGATTAGCTCATTAGTTAACTAGGTTTGTAGTACCACCCTGACAGCATGTGTTCTTCAATAAGCATAGATTTAATTTAATTTAAATGTTCCTCACTCTGTTACATGTTTCTGTTTTTTACGTTCTATCGAGAGTTCAACATTGTAATGTATTGTTGTTCTTGGGAGGTACCTTGCCCCTTGCACACACGTTTGAAACATATGTTATGTACAACTTTTCGAAACGATTTATTCTATAATGTACGCGAGGGTTTTCGAGAAGTTAAAAAGTTCCAAAAAGCAACACATTGTTTTGTGGTTGGAAAATAAATTACCATTACAACGAGATATTGACTTACAAAAATAATACGCGTGTGAGATTCCGTAAAACTACACTGACGAGTTGTGAAAACTAGAATTATATGATTTTAATTGTGTTTAGAGGCGTATTTCTTTGAAGGTAGAGAAATTCATATTCCTGCCATTAACATTGACGCAAAGTGCTATATTCCGTGAAAAAGTAGCGGCCAATTTTATTGTTGCATTTTTTAAATCGTTAGACCGGTTTGAAAGCCGCTCGATTCGCGACGAATATAAACCAGCGAGTGTTCCTGTACTCGTATTTCACGTTACAACGGAAAATGTAAGATAATTTGACCTACGAAGGTTGAGACACATCTGTGTAAATAACGCACAAGCGTAGAATCGTTTGGGCGTAGGGACAGGGAATGTAATAACAATAGTAAAGCGATACTGGCCAGGACGGTTCTTTCTTGTCGATACCAGCATCCGGTCCACGAGTTAGCCTGCCCAGTTATCATTACAATACTGTTTAATTCAAGAGGAAGCGAAATTAACTTTATTCTCGCTTCTCTTGACGTGAATTTCAATTTATTTCAAAATTACATTATCGTTGTATACGTTGTAATTAAAGTCTAGTAGTTTTACGTACTGTAGATACCTTACGTAATGTCATATCTTCCAGGTAAAAAAAAACTCGGACGTGAAATCGGTGATATGCGGCAAAAAAGAAGACAAATAAAATCATTAGTGAATTTTGTGGAAAGTATAATTCAGATACCACGAATATCAATAATACATGGTAGAATCTATTTTAGGCATTGCAATTCATGCGGAACATGCGATACGTGTACGTTGGTATATCATAATAACTTCGTAGGATTTGATGAGGAATTTGCTAGTCGGTCCGTAAGGGACCAATTCGCTGATATCGTTTAGCTTAAGCCAATAACGATCTGAAACGAATTATTCGATTCCATTTTTCTGAACAGCGGGATTAACACTCGATTAATTTAACTTATATGAACGTAACCCTGACACATTTTATTGAATAAAATTCTATTCAAACAGAGTATCAAAGGTGAAACAAGAAAGTGTGATTCGAGAATATCGGACGTTTGGATCCTGTTGCTATTGGCAATTTATTCCCATTCAATGTTATCTATAAATCGTATGGCAAGCTAAGGATATAAATATAACAAGTGGAAGCAGAGTGGAATGATCGTTATATCTCAATTTATTCGCCTAACGCAAACGGATTAACTATCTTACGAAATCACGACTACATAAATAATTTATTTTAATCCCATGCGTATGTAGTTAATTTTCATTCGCCTAAACGATATCCTTTTCTCTTGACTCGCTTCCAGGTACGTGAATTAGCACTAAATATATCACGCTTCTAAAACGTGATTTCAGCTCAGTAACTGATTCTGATACGGGGAGAACAAATTTTATATACGCGGCAAAATGTCGTTGCGCTGGTAATAATGATAATAGTAATGATAATATAATAATAATAATAATAATAATAATAATAATAATAATAATAGTAAACAATGATCGTTCGAACCATTAAAAAAGAATCAAGGCACTATTCGAAGCCTGCACTGAGAAAAGTTTCACTTGTCATAGTTACTAGAAGATTTCGGTGAAATATTTGAATGACAAGAAAATATTATATTTATTGCTATTATAACTGTTGATACCACCGATAATCCTGTGAACGATTAAAAACAAATTAAGGTATTACTTGAATGCAGCACTGGGGTAAATATTACTTATTAGAGTTATTAGAATATTTTAATAAAATATTCGAATTAGAAGAACAGATTTGTTACTGATAACTATTTAGAGATTACAACTGTCAGTACTAACTTTTTCGGTGATAGTAACGTTAAATCTGTTTATTCAGTTAACTATTTCATTTAGTATTGTATTATAATATTTATATATATATATTTATATATATTAAGATGTGTGTATAGGCTATATTTTATATATTTTCTTGGTTATGGTAAAAAAGGTAAGTAGTCAATTACTGTGTGGTAACGAGAACTAGAAATTTCTCTATGCGTGTATGAAAATAAAAGAATGCTTGGTCGTCAACCGATTATAAATCCTCGCCGGGGTATCAGACTACCGATATTCGGCTGGGACGGTAGAAGAGGACGATGTTGGACTCTTTCCGACTGCGAGGAAGGCGACTCGCTTATCCCAGAGCCGGGGATTAGACCTCGAATTGCACCCCCGATGACCGCCGGGGGTTCCACTATTTTCCTCACCGTATCTTCAACGTCCGAGGCGATCTTTTCCGGTCTGACAACGTCTTCGGCAACCTTACTACCGACTCCGAACGTCTCCTGACCAATTTTCATCACTGCCCCCAGAGCCTTTTGGCCAACCTTCTCCACCCTCTCGACGCTCGCTTTGAACAGACCGCAAGTTGAGGATTGAATCCTTTCGACCGATCCAGTCCACAATCCCATTTCACAGTATCTGTAAGCATGTATATAACACGTTTAATCGTTTTTCTCAGTCAATTGACAAACACTTTCAACTGTATTCACTTTTCGAATGAAAGTAATACTGCCTTTTGTAACACTGACATTTTTTCAAAAGTCACAGAGACGCTTAGATTTTTTGAAGAAAAAACGAAAGAAAAAACAGAAAACGGAAAATTTGCTACAATTACTGCATTGTTGAATGTAAATACTTTCCAATTCTCAAATATATGTTATAAAAGAATGAAGATTCTTGCTAGGATCGTAAGTGTTTAAAAAAAAAAAAAGAAAAAAACTTTCGGTTGAACAGCCGCACAAATTTCTGCGACACAATGCTCAGCAGAATTTTATTTAAAGGACATTCGTCATGGTTTGCATTTTTTATCGTTTATGCGCAACCTGAAATTTTCCACAAGTCTGGGCTTCGATGTGACGCTGACAAATGGGTTGGTCTTTGCTGGATCTTTGCCGCCGGCGAAAGACGGAATTTTTGTCAAATTTCCGCCGGGGAATCCCGGCTTCGCGGATGGTACCGACAATTCTCCGCTTCGCGCAAAGTTCGCTATCATTTCCGTGAAGACGTCGGTGACTTCCGCATCCTCGGGGTCGACAGGTTCTGCGTTTGTACCGCCGTCGGTGAGTCGTTCGCCAATAATAGAATTCCTCCCAAAAATGTATCCCAAATCATCACCGTGGCTGGCAACTGCTGCAGGCATGATGGATTTTTGATTATTGTTGTTTTCATGCATTTGGTTAAAAAACAAATATGGTGTCATCGCATGTTCGTTGAATCAAAAATTAAAAAGTCTGTGTAATCAAGTTGTGAGCAAATACTGAATCCTCGAACGCGGAAGACGGTGGAAAATTATTGAAGTATCGCATAAATAGTGATTCCCTCATTTTGCAAGTTGCAAATCTACAACAATCATCCGATTTTTTTGCTATCCTGTAAATTTATAGTTCGAGAGAATTACGCACTGCATACGGTGACTCGTCACAGTGAATTATGCCTTTGCGGAATAAAAAGATATTTTGATTTAGCACCACGTTATCATCGACGAATACATTTGCATACACGATCGTGGATTATTCGCGTTTTCAACAACTTCTGATCTCTTCAAGCCTTGTATCAAACAAATGTATTCATTCCGCTTTCGAAATCAGAATGAACATACCAGCAATCGTAACGCGTTTATCCATTATTTCAAAAATATTATAATATCAACTTGTAATTCATAATGTTACAGTGGTGAATCACCGTTTAACGAGTAATTATCGTAACAGATTTTTATGTGGTTAAATATTTTTCAAATAACCTCGTACGCATGCTTTTCAATTACGCTCAGCAACGAGGTGAAATTTCTAATACTATATATACATATATTTCTGAAGTCTGCATTAAATGAAGATGAACACAATTTATGACGAGGAAAAAAAAATCAACCCAACTTTATTTATACTCGCTTATCCCTATACGTTGCACGTGTTACACCGGCGTGTAATTTTCATAGAGAAAAAGCAAACACAGTGAAATGAGATTGTTTTTGCAACCGGTCCTCCTCGGTTTTAAACTGCAGTCGTTAAGGCACATGACATCTAACACGCTATTCGCTGTGCGCTACACAGGAAGTACGTATATATACATATATATATATTAAAGTCAGTAATAATATCGTGGAAAAAAATACATGTTTTTATTTAAAAAAGTGGAGTTGACCTTGACGTAGCTTCAGCGCCTCCACCGAAAAAATAATAGGATGGTCCAGTATGTCGGCCTTTTCAAACAATGTAACTTTCATGTGAAACTTTTTTCATTATCATCGACAGTTTGAGTGCTATTGCTCTGTCACACTTTAAATGCCCCACCCTGTATATACATATACACGTATATACGTATGTACATATATATACCTACACATATAATTGCTCGGTAATTATTTGGGATCCTGGAACTCGTATATAACGCAGGTCATTTTATCGGACGATAATTACACTCGCTCCCAGGTACGAAGCGCGTGCAGAAAAGTTACGCGAACGATCCGACGCGTACTTTTTACTATCAGGATAATTAAGGAGTGAAAAATTGAACCAATGTATTTTTGTGTTTCGAAAAATTTCGTACGAAAATCTACGAACGAAGATTCTTTCAAATATTATTAAACAATGCGCGAATTTGTTGGCTCCACAGCCTAGAAAGATAAATAATCAATTAAAGTAACTTGTCCTTAAAGTATAAGAAAAATCTTGTAACGGACAGTTTTCACCGAGAAACCGGTATTAGGTATAATTTTTAAGTAATTACCCGAGCGCGTCGTTTGAAGAAAATAAATATTAAAAATATCAATACCAAAGACGTATAATCTTTGTCCAATTTCAATAATTTGGAACACATTTTATTTGTAAATGGATACTAAATCGAATCACTTCTAGACATTTTTTTTCCGAATTATATCCACATTTAATAACAATGAAGCTGTATGAAAAATCATCCTGATAAGTTCAAATTAACGCAGTCGTTATTTTTTAGTATGAAAGAAAACCTTTTAACCTTATTTCAAATCAACTCCATCCAATGTGATGTAAGAAATCTATTAAGAAACAAAATTCTCATCCGAGCATTCATCGAAATTGTACAAGCGATACGATTTTGGAAATCAAAGAAGTAACGAGTGAACAAGTGCGAGCTAGACTAATACGATTAAATCAAGTTCCCCTGAGTAGAGACACCAAAAGAGAAAAAAAAGATTAACATGAATAATCTCCATTATTAACTTTTCTTTTATTTCAAATATTTTACTGTTTCCCCTTTTTTCTAATGGAAAAAGTACACCACATTCGCAGTTTTAACAAATCTTAAAGTTCATTTTGTTTGTCATCGAATTATCTGCAAATCGTCTAATAAGTAAAATCAATATCGGTCGCATGTTATAACTTAATTATGATTTGTTCATAGAATTCCTTTATCGCGAACCAAATGAGCTACAATTCACTGTAATATTAGACTAACTCTACGAATCTGACGTTGAAAAAATGTCCACGATCATGTGAGCTGTCTCCGATTATAATTGTTACTCCTTGAACGATATCGACCTCAATTCACGGTTTCCACATTCTTTCCGTTCTAAGAAAATAATTTTCCATCAAACCTTATATCAGAACGTAATTCAATTATCAATTTCAAATCTCAAATGTTCCTGAATTTCTCCGCTTTCATCATTTTCTGACTGAAATGCACATCTGAAACATCCTTAAGCCTCGATGTGATAATCCATTTCCTGCATCAATTTTTCCACGCATATAGTAATTAAAAATGATGCCTATCT
Organism: Neodiprion lecontei; assembly: GCF_021901455.1. Classification (NCBI taxonomy): domain Eukaryota; kingdom Metazoa; phylum Arthropoda; class Insecta; order Hymenoptera; family Diprionidae; genus Neodiprion; species Neodiprion lecontei. The sequence goes on from NC_060263.1 coordinate 26,096,023, forward strand.
CACGATTTCTGCCCCGCAATTACCTCCGTCATTTTCCTTCGCCTCAGCCAACGGCAATCCTTGCAGAAATCCCTTGCCGAAATTCTTCCCGTTGGTGTGATCAAAGCTGTACAAAAAGGCTTTGCCCTTCTTCGACCACTGTTCAGCAGCGAGGAAAGCTGGCGCGTTAAAGAGCGCGTCTCCGGTGGCCTTGGCCACCTTGGCGAAGAGGTTCCCTTCGTCCCGAGTACCGTCAGGGATATTGAGATACTTGGAGAAGGCCTCGGGAACGAATTGCCATTGGTTTTCAGCATTTCCGAAACTCGGTATCGTTCCCTGAAGAGTTTCGACCAGGTTCTTGTCGACGAAATTCGGGATCATGTCCACCTTTTCCTGAATTTCCTCACGGAAACGACCGGAAATCGCGCCGCCAGTTTCGTCCTTCACAACGCCGATGAGCAGTGGAATTTCCGGGAACTCTCCAAGATCCAAGGAGCCTTCGGGCGGCCTGGTCAGGAAGTTAGGCAGCGACCGCTGATCGTCCTGGCCCTCCACCACGGGCCCCGGACCCAAAACTCCCGCCAAACCGCCGACGAAGCCTTGAACCGATGCCCGGATGCTTTCCAGGGACGAATCGGCGTCGATCAATTTCTCCAGCGGAAGTTCCTGCAGGCAGCGCGTCATCTCCGAGACATCCTCGACCGGGCAATCGTTCGCCATCGCGATAGCCTTCGCGCTTGTCGTCGGGTCTTTGTCAATGGCGAAATGGGACAATACGGAACCAGACATCGCGATTAGTCCGCTGAAATGGCCTGAAAACGAGTTATTTCGAACATTTAACAAGTAGCGAGTTTAATCCTTTTTTTTTATCATTATAAAAAATAAAATAAAAGATATATTTCTTAATATTAGTTCATTGCGATGTTTGAATTTATTTTTGCATCGACGAATCGAAGCCTCACACGGAAAGGAGTCGGCAGTTCTCAGAGGCGATTCCCTCGAGAATGTCATGAATTGAACGGTTGAAAATGAAATTGTAAGTCAAAGGAACTTAATTAACCCTAGTCGGTTACACCTCGCATAAAGGTCACACAGAGTGAAATTCACCCCAGAAGTGATTTTTTGCTTTCAAAAATAATTTTTAATAATCTGTAAAAAATGTCTAGGTATTGCTTAAGGATCGCAGAAAAAGCTTCTTCAGTTTCACTAACCAAAATTGATTGTTTATGCATGGTAAAACATCGGAAACGTTGAAGAAATTGCTAAAAATGTTGAAAAAAGGCTTTAAGATTCCGTTTTAAGGTATTCCTTATGGTATAGATTCTCAAATTGCTGCACATTCCGAGAAATTCGAAACTTCGTATAAAATCAGCTTCAACTGATATTTCCATGGGTTTTCTGAAGAGACTTACAAAATGCTGCGCTAACTTTCTAAGTGTGTGGACACAATTTGTAAATTACTTCTAATCTTACTTTGCGTCAGTTTGGATAGCGACAGCATCATAGCAGCACTGGCTCCAGTTCCTTGTCCAAAAGCGACGATTTTCCGCGGATTACCGCCAAAGAATTCGATGTAATCTTTGATCCAGTCGACTGCCAAAGTCATATCGAACATGCCGTTGTTTCCCGGTAACTCCTTGCTTCCGGTGCTCAAGAATCCTGTGCGAGTAGGTATACGTGGCTAATCTTAGAATAGGAAATCATTCAATCTTATCGGTAGAAGAGCCCCGATCACAACGTTCAGAAATAGCATTTTTATTTTTTTTTTGTGATCTGTGGGCATCGATGTTCTATTTCAACTAGAATTGTGCAATTGACATATTAATCATAAAGTTATAGTTTCCAAGCTCTTCAATTGTTCAGGGACTAATTCCGATTGGCCGAACGATGGAGAGGATATGTAAAAATGAAAATTCGATGCACTGATCGTAGCGTACGACAAAAAATAAAAAGAAAATATCTCAAGTCAAGAATGGCGAGACAGCTTGCCTAGGGAACCTAATCGATACTGTATGGAGACAACGACCATTTTCTTCTTGATTAAGTTTCTCATCTCGTATTGGCAGGCGGCACCGCGTCTGAAGCCTCCGCCGTGAATCCATACCAGAACCGGGTAACCGTCCCCCTCGTCTGGCAAGGCGGGAGTGAAAACGTTCAAAAACAAACAGTCCTCAGATCCGATTACGCCACCCTCTTTTGAAGAATCTGGCTGCGGGCAGGGCGCTCCCCATTTCGTCGCGTTTAAGTCACCCTCCAAATTCACTCTTCTCGGTCTCTGGAAACACGAAATTCACGGCGATGTTGAAATATGGAAAACAATTAATCGCATCCCGATCTCTGGCCTACGATCACACAGCTTGCAAGCTTCTGAGTGAGAAATTAACTGGCACGTTTACAATCAGCGATAAAAAATTAAGTCGAATTTTCTAGGGCCCGTTAAATTCTATCTTAGCTTCTTCGTTCATTTTCGTTTCTCTCTCATTCACTGATTTCATATTTAAGAACCACCATGGTAACACAGTATTGCTGTATTCCGTTTTTTCTCAGTAAATTCTTTTCGCAAGTCTCTGCGATGCTTTTAAGTTTGTTCATTATTTGTCACCCTTGTGAGGTATAAGCGTCTGATTCATTTGGAATATGGAAATAGGAGAAACAAGAGAGACGGAGATTAGATACTCTGTGAATTGATATTCTATGAATATTAAATTGCTATATTGGTTTAAATACGGAGCGGAGATCCAGATTTCTGGATTTCGATTATCGGCCAGTTTTCATCCTGCTCGGTAACAGCGCCTAACAATAGTAACAATAGGCAACGCAGGATGCGAAATTCTCGGATTGTTCGTAACGCTGCTTCGTAGCTAACAATAAATTAATGAAGCATGGGTTGCCTTTGGGTGGCCTTGCATTATATCATCTCCATTTGGCGAGGCTCTTGGACAATTAAACACGTAACGGAAACTGGCAACTGGCTGCGGAGATAGCCTGATTTTGATTTGAAATAGGGTGATTATAATTTTAGAGTACGAACAACAAATCGTAACTGAAACGGAAACTGACTAAGAGGATATACGTAATATTTATTGTTTTCCATTTCTGTTGTACTTATGTATAAATTATAAATCTTATTCCCAATTGACGTTCAATATAAATACATAATTCTCTGTATTCATTTGACTTTCTCATGGTAGTGAAAGAGAATATTGGCTGTTATACTTTCAAATAACACACTTTAAGTCGTACGTCTAAAACTCTTGGACGCATTTCTATAAGATTTAATTCTGAATTGTGGTAACATACAAGCAAATTCGAAACTCATAATCTTTAGTTGCGACTTTAAATTGTGTGGGGTTTTAAATTTAATTTCTAATATATCGCTGTTTCTTTTACGCTTATGATATAGAATTATAAAGATGAATCAAGTTCTAGATCTGATTATCCCAGCTTCATTTGATATAGAACATCGTACGAACATATTGTATATGTTCTATTGTGTGTTTCTTTTCATTGACAGACAACGATACTTATAAAATGATGCAGCCATTTTACGGGACACCATTTTGGTGTGAAAAAATAGGCTTTTGATACGACGCATTTCATGCAGACCATGAAAACAGTAATGATATAAGATTTATCTACGCCAGTAGGTATGTAATCGCGGGGGTGTGCCAACCGGATGTGGAGCGATATAAGCGGTCCAAGTGAAGAGCATTGCATTTTACGATGGTCGTTAAACGATCGACTATCCCGAGGCCCACATTAACTTGAACTGAAACGTCCCCTGCAGGGTTATCGGTGTAATATACTATACATGTACACGACTTGGCACCTATAACGAAATTGATGCTTATGACCAAATTCTCTAAAAGCTGTATAAATCTTATTATTCTAAAACCAATCTCTTGTGGCTTGGTCAAATGTCATTATAGATGCTAGAGTAAAGTTCATATTATTTCGCTCGTTGGCTTGGTAGATGAAATTCATCGAAGGCTGGCATGTTTATACATTATATAATTAGTGAAAATTTTTGTGAAGTAATATTGTAGGATATTAATAGCATATGAGGCAGGGAGTTGTTGGTCATTGCCTTCTGCTAAATGAGTTGATAATTAGGTGCAGCATTCATCCGCTTATATTACTTTGGTATGCCATTATACGTCATCAATCTTGAATAACTATCATTCATTGTTCCCTCCATTAGAAAATGGTGTCATTTCGATCTGAATTCAGTATAAGTTAATTATGGAGACCAAATATGATTGGAATTCTGAGAATGATGAATATAGTAATTATGGTTTGTGTTACGTAATGCAGTGATCCGTGAACTAATTGACTTAGGTACTCATCATTCGATGCAACCGCATACTTGAAATCGATGCCGACCAACTGGGGGTTCTCCGAATCTGATTCCCCGAAATACGTAGAAGCCCTTGCCCTCGTCCCGAGTTCCATAAATCCGGGCATCTCGCTCGTTTCTGCTGACAAATACGACGGGATCATCTTCTGGTGGCTGAGCAGCTTCGATCCCTCCGACAATTCGTTTTCGCCTTTTTAATAAAGGAGACAGGCGATCACCTGCCGTATACTCAGCTATCACAATGATTATAGTTAAAAGAATAACGCTGCACTGATGTTTGTGCATCGTGTGTAAGTAATATAAGTTTGATTAGTTTCACCGATATGACGTTGATTAATCGGTTATAAAAATTTTGGTCACTAATTTTTTTGCAATGTTAAAGAGTTGTAAAACTTTGACGAATAATGACAGTCAACTTTCAAGAATGGCCGTAGTTCAGTCTTATTTTAGAATGAGTCCTCGGATCTCCCAACTGCCTCTGATAAAAGGACTTCATCATCTATCCCCACCTTGGCCTAATTGTCGTTTTATTTTTATAGAGTAGATTTCACATTGCTTACGGTTTCATGTATACGTGTATTGTCTGGAGTGTGATTACAAAAAGCAATAGAATTTATTACAAGCTTGTATAGTGGAATGAAACGTTTGTTTTTCCGAAAAAAAAATTATTACGGAAAGCGGTATTTAATCGCTATTCAATTTCACTTCAAGTATTCAAAGAATACCAAGACATCAAAGCACAGGCTTAAACACATTCAAATTACAAATGCTGATAGAAATTTATACGGGCAGCTGTTAGTCTCAGATGTAACGGAAGAAAATAAAAAATAAGGTGATAAAGATCTTGAAATAGTCTCACTTTGTACTATGAAAGCAACTCCACACTCTAACAGTTATTCATCGCTTCGTATTTTTTGCGACACTGAATCATGACCGGGAAATTATAATCGTTTTTTGGAAGGCTGTTTTTCACAGATTTCTTTTTAGCTCCAAGAGCTATTCGAACGTTGACTTCCCTATTTAATTTAAAAATGTCAGTGCCCGTGGGTGCTTAAGGAACTCTTTTACGGTTACATTTATCTGGTCTGATTCTTAATGCTCACACAACTGTATGTATGGTTGCAGCAAGCACGGCGCAAGTGGTCGATAATATACGCCGTAATACTTACGTGTTTTCGAATACATTTACTTATTACACGGTTCAAGTTGTCTAAAACTTTGAATATATTACAAGATTATTATCGGAGTCCGGCCGAAGTAATAAGTATTGAATAATTAAATGATAATTAAAATTTCTCTAAAACTGCTCTGACTCCAGAAGAAAACCGCAGTTGAGTAAATATTGCATCACAATTGCGCTTACCGTTGACTATTTACGTTTAAACATATTCGTTTGGAAAAAAAAGAATTAAGGAATGAGTTCCGTAATAGCAACGGTAAAAGCTATTTCGTTGCTATTTCAATTTCGTTTTGAATTCTTCGATGCTACTCTGACTGACATCGAATCCGCGATCAAAAGTGTCAAAAGTATCGTCGACCCGGTCTTTCGATAGGTCGAATTCGATTTTCGCCTTCAACTTCCTCTGTTTGGGACTGGCTCCGCTGGTACGTTTCCTCCGTTGTTGTTACTCGTGAAATCTCAAAATATCTACGATAAATAACATCCATCTAAACTTTTAAATGTCATTTGAATAGTATTCGAAGATCGATGTATCTGTTAAATTCAATATTTCACAAAATAAATCTATTATATCCGGTGATTCGTTGTTTTTAGGTTAGAGTGCCATCGCTTGTGGAATCTTGTCATGCCTCGCGAGTTTTGACGTGCCGATTGAACCGCTGCTAGGCTACAAACTGCTCCACGATATTTATAATCTCATATTTATCATTTTTCTGTTCCTAGATTTCGAGCCATGGGTCGTGTAATTCGTGCTCAGCGTAAGGGAGCTGGATCAGTCTTCCGCTCCCACACCAAAAGGAGAAAGGGAGCGCCAAAACTCCGCTCGCTTGACTTCTCCGAACGTCATGGATACATCAAGGGTGTCGTTAAGGTAAGAGGCTATTCATTCTTTATGAAATACGCCGAAATTCGATTGCATAAAACACCAGTTGCTATTAAGTTCCTGGCATTTCGAACGGACGTAATCGCTTTGAGGTTATAATTCTGTTTATGTCTCACATCGACACAACGTGGTCAAAAAATCTGGAAAGCTAAGAACGCTTGAAATTTCAAGTTTAGCTGCTGAATTGCTAAGTGATGAATCATTTCTCTTGAGAAATTCACTAGGTAGCATTCATGTTCTTGTTTCATCGTCTTACATCGTTGCGCCCCTAAGATTCATTTCTCTTTTTGCTGTGTACCAAACCCTAGGAAACTTGAAGAATTATAGACAGTAATAAGATCTACGCCAGGGCAGATTTGAATAATTCTCGGCACTTTAAAATCTTTGAAAATATCGTAACTTCAGATATTTTTCTAAACTATGTCAATTCTAATTAATGGCTTGGATGGGATTTATTAATTTTCGATTTAATAGATTTTGAGTGTTTATCCATGTTTTTGGTATTTGCAGTCTGAAGTATTTGTAATAACAATAAACTGCATGCTCGGTGAAATTTATTTAATTAAGAAAACTCACTTTTTTTGTAAAAGTTAGCAGTCTAGATTCTCATTGCTTGCGATGAATGTTTACATGAAACTATTAAGTCGGAGTACCTTAAAATCCGCTGCATTTTTTATTTTAGTTACATTGAAATACCAATATTTTATCTTAATATGTTTGTAGATATTGTAAGTATATGATGATTTCTAGTAATCCTACAACTGAAAGGTTATGAAGTGGAACACACTAGAGGCTCTTTCTGAAGCTCACTAGATTCAATCAATAGTTTAACACTTTGACACCCCAATTTATTATTCATCAATTTCACATTTTTATTCTCAGGACATTATCCACGACCCCGGCCGTGGTGCTCCATTGGCTGTAGTGCATTTCCGTGATCCATACAAATTTAAGACACGCAAAGAACTTTTCATCGCTCCCGAGGGCATGTACACTGGCCAGTTCCTTTACTGTGGAAAGAAGGGTAAATCGTTTGATCTTGTCCTAAGATATTAGTACTCAAAAGTTTGTTCTCTCATAATGTTTGACAAACAAAGCTGTAAGAATGTTTTTTTTTGTGTTTGAACTTCGACAACTTGGAAAATTTTTGGAATCTCTTCAAGGACCAATTTTGATTCTGTTTTAATCTAGAGTTTTAAAGTGTACAATTGAAAACTGACATGATGAATTCTAGAATACCTACTGCCTAAGATTTTTGAGGAGTAACATCTAGAGGCTCTTTCTGAAGTATTCCATTAAGGATCTATAAACGGCTAAGATCAGGAAACTGTTTTGAGTATTTTTTAAATATGTTAACAGCCAACCTCCAGATCGGCAACGTTATGCCTGTTGGAACAATGCCTGAAGGTACAATTGTCTGCAACTTGGAGGAGAAGACCGGTGACCGAGGTCGATTGGCACGTGCCTCCGGTAATTACGCCACCGTCATTGCTCACAATCCCGACACCAAGAAAACAAGAGTAAAGCTACCTTCTGGAGCTAAGAAAGTTATGCCTTCCAACAACAGAGCTATGGTCGGCATTGTTGCTGGTGGTGGTCGTATCGACAAACCAATCTTAAAGGCTGGACGTGCGTACCATAAGTACAAGGCCAAGAGGAACTGCTGGCCTAAGGTGAATTCAAAGAAACAATATTATCAACTGTTGCACTTTAGTTTATCTTGGCAATTGACGCATTTTATGAGCAATTTGATTGGAAAGGTTGTTTTTTCAAGGAAAGATAATCCATCGATCGTTAACGTTTACTCATCTTTAGATATTAAAACAACTTTCAAACGATATTCGCTCGAACCAAAGAACCAATGATCGAGAACTACTAAAATTCTTCATAGATGTTATCGTGTATGAAAAAAATGTAGATCATATATTTATAATTACTCGATGATGGTATGACATTTGAAACCTGAATCACAATACCGTGTGGACAAACACTAACTGAGGGTATAATCGTGTTGTTCAAATGTCTGTCGAACGGTAAATTTCAGTTTGCTAAACATATTTATTTCACATTTAGGTTCGTGGTGTGGCTATGAACCCCGTTGAACATCCTCACGGTGGTGGTAATCACCAGCATATTGGTAAGGCGTCTACTGTCAAGCGAGGAACCAGCGCCGGACGTAAGGTCGGTCTGATTGCTGCTCGTCGTACCGGTAGGATCAGGGGAGGAAAGACCGACACCAAGAAGGACGATTAGATTAAACGCTAATTTCCTGCAAGGTGTAAATTATACAATAAAATGAAAAAACAAACTACTAATAAAAATTGTAAATAATTTACGTAATTCTTCCCTGCTTGAGAAATCGCATTTAATTTCCGACGTGTTCAAATATAATAGACAAACTCAATTATCGTGTACAAAAAACCCTTACCAGCCATCAGGTAAACTCATAGTAAGGCAATAATTTTTGTAATGTTGAATTTTGAGAATGAATTTTGACTGTTCTGGGAATGGACGTATTTTCGATCCAAAAACGATGTTCAAAATTGTCGGTAAAATTTCTTGAAAATGCAATTGATTCTGGTTCGTTATATTCTATGTCGAGTTGCAGCTGTACTAGCGATGTGTTGGTAATAAAGTTGGTCAAAATATAAAGCACGAGTTAAAAAACGTCAAGTTTTTAATAATAGAACTTTATTCATTATAGCAAAGATTTAAATCAACGAAATCCACAGACGCGATAATTGTTAAAAGAAAATATCGCATCTAATTTAAAATTCGATAAGACCGAAGTGTTTTCTTTTATGCATCTTAGAACAATGACTAGTGCAGGAACTTATGGTGTAAGATGTGAGCTGATTCTGGGTATCAAGATAAAAAATTAAATTTGTAATATTATGTGCAAACATATTGCAATGCTGAAATGACAATCTAATTGTCTATTATTTCAGGATTTTGAATATGACTTGGCGATTTTATTCAATGAAGCTAGACTAATATTATTTTATCGTCTATTGCTTCCATCTCTGTGAAATATTGCGTGGTATTAGCTAATACTTGATCTAGATTTCGGTTCTTGACACGAAACATTCCTTCTAATTTAACTGGTGAATAAGACGCGACTTATCCTAGTTGTTCACCCTTGTGAATACTGAAAACGTATCGCGAAATAGGTACAAATAACTGTTAATGTGGCCTATTTTGCAGTGAAAGCATTGGAGAGAATCTCAAAATCTTTCTATCGCAAATTATTGTCATACAATTTAATGTATTAATTAAAACTTGGCATCAAATTGATTCATTGGAAAACAAAGATGGATGTAACAAACATTCTTCTGAAATATAGATCGAATTTGAGTGTTCACGCGGTACTAGATGAGTATTGAAAATCAGCCGCGAGTTTCGAACTAGTTTCGACATTTGCTAATCCAGAATCAAGTACTTCTATCTGGTCCACTGAACTCTTGATCCGGACCACTAAAATATAATAATACTTTATTTCAGGGGCCTAATTCAGATTTATTTTTTAGCCGTGAAAAGAAGATTTGCCGTTTAAAGCTGTCTTCTGATTGATCCAGATAGCGCATATCACTGTTTTCATATGTCAGCCATTCAGAATCAGGATCCAGGTCCCAGGATCCTGATTCTGACTGATTTTCCACTCCTGAAAGCGGTGATAAGCGTCATCTCGACCAATGAGAAGGCATCTTTAAACCGAAATGCTTTTCTCACGAGTGAAAAATGAGTCAAAATCCACTCTAGCGATCCGGACTGTTTTCGGCATAAAGCTTTTCGGACATTTTGATATCCCTGAACCAGCGTTCTAGAACCGAGGTGGCGCTACTGGGCAATCGCTCGTTTAGGCCAATCACAATGGATTATTGCCAGCTACTAGTAACTAATAAGAAGCATCCGTAAGAAAATCTCGTTGCTCAATACCGTTGGGAAGAACACGAGCGTTGACTGACGCCCGCGGCCGAAATCGCCTCAGTAATTCATGCGGAACCCGGTTGAGTTGAGTGAATAGCGTCATCCTTAGCGTCATATTGGCAAGCGGAAGCGCTGTTTCGGCCATTTTGAGTATCGCCGCAGCCATTTTTTTTTGCGTCGACGTCAAGCGGAGTCAGGCCTTTGTGTCAGGGCAGGCGGCCAGTGTAACTTGGCTGGAGTATCTTTTGTGCGAGAAAAATTGTTTTTTGAGATAGATTGAGCCGAGTTTCTACGCGAGAGCCACGAAACCTACGTATCGAGACGGAGTAATATGAGTAATGCAGCCAACCAGAATGGATCAGGTCTAGAGCAGCAGGTAATCAAACAATCCCATAAATTATTTGTCACATTCTATTCATCGCGGTTCCTATTCACTCGATGCCATGCACACCGAGTCTTGTCCCATGCCGAATTTTTGCCACTCTTCTCTTCGCTCTCGTTCTCGATATTGAGTTTTCTGGATGTGTGGCCGAATTTCGCGAGCTTTTGCGCCTCCGGGTACTGAGAAGAAAGCCTAATTAACGGATTTCTAATTTTCTGCAAAAATTACATGACATCCTCTTGGGATAATGGCGGCCAACGATTCCTAGAACGGCATAGGTAACTTACCTCGTTTCATTGACGAGACATATCGAATACACGGCAATACGTGGTCTAGACTTCGTCTGGCTTTACAACGTGACGGGAATATAATTAGTCGATAAAAAAAAAAAAAAAAAAAAAAAACCCCACCTTTCTCCGGTGATATTATTTTTTCCTTGTCGCACATTCTCTTCATTCGGAAAATCCGTTATAACATGCGTAATGATCGTGATCTAGAATTATCATGAAATCTTTCTGATTTTCGTACGATGGATGATTATTCATCATTTTGTTAAATCCCTTCTATATACGTACGACTCACCTAGCCGCCGTCATTTCCGCGTAAAGATCTCTTATCGTGTGTAATTACACACTCAACTTGTGATTGAATCCTCAAACAGTACTTTTCCAATGAATCATACCAAGCCTTCTGTAACTGCATGTGTAAACCGTGGGAACACACACGCACACACATACATGCTTAAACGTGTAGATATCCGGATGTCTTAGCGATTACTTCTGGAAGAACCGAATTTTCTCTTCCAGAGCAAGAGTATAAACTGAGAAAGGAAAAGGGAAATTCCCTGTCATGCGTATGATTCATTGATAAAAAAAAAAGATTAATAGGATATACAAAAGCGAAAAGTCTTGATGCACTTTATATTTTTTCTTTTAAACTACATTGAATATAGATTGCGTGTCGACACTTGTAGGTCAACATCCAGTGCTGATTCTTTAGATAATATTCAGGAATCAGAGAATTTTTTTCAAATTGTACACTTTTTTTTGCACCTTGGCTATTTACATGTAGATTTGATCAACAACTGATGAAAAAGTAATTACATAATGCGATCATATGATTTATTATTGGTACATGATGTTAAGAAATATAATCTTCGTTTCTTTTCACTCATTCACAAAATTAGAACATTCGGGAAACTGCAGACATTTCATAAAAATTTTAGTTTTCTTGTGCATTGATTTTAACCCATTTTTCAGTTTGCTGGTCTGGACTTGCAGAACTCCCGCCAGCCAAGTGGGGGTCGCTACGTACCACCTCATCTCCGCAATAAGTCCGGAGGTTAGTAGTTTCTTTACATTAATCTATTTTTTCATATCCAGTTGCAAATTCATAAAAGTATTTCAGACAATATTCTGGAAACGTGTAAGATTGAAATTTATGTAAATATTCTAAATTTTGAAACAGCAATTTTCTAGCCGTCAATCACTTTGGCTATCTTTTATAATTTGGTTAAATCTGGTCACAAGTCTGGTAACTACATTCTGTTGCGATTTTTTTATTTTTATATTAACTCATCTAACTCAGTTCCATGAGATTGCGTAATTAATGTCGAAGGGGAAAAAATGAGGCCATTCAGCAGTTAGTTTGTATGAGAGCAATGATTGCGGTAGGGAAAGTAAATGATGTGATAATAGTTGCAAATAGGCTGTTTCCTTGTTTTCATTATTCTTCTAGTCGGTAAGCATTTGTGAATAACTGAAGCAGGTCGAAAGACTTGTGGTAGCTCATTTTAGAATAATTCATCAGGTACATGTATCATTTTGAATCTAATAAGCCGACTTTACCAAACTGTATTGTCACTGTTTGCAAATTCACTCATCAGTGAAAACACTGAGACAATATAATCTTCGTGAATTCTGAAAGTTTTTAGTAGTAGTGCAGATGATACTTTTGCAACCTATTTTGTAGATTTCACATATTTAGTCAAAATATGTTGCGAGATAATTTTATTTTTAAGATGGAGCTTATTTTTTCATCATTTATATTCATTTATCTTGGAATACAAATTTCTCTTGATCCCCGTACAGAACAAAAAAAAAAAAAAATATTCACACAAATTTTGATTTCTGGTACTTCTTAAAATATATACTTCATTTCAAGAATCATAGATGTGAAAAAATTATACAGGTCCTGCGCCATTAGGCGGTGATACAAATTCACCACCCAGCAACTCGAGGCAACCTAGCGACAGAGACAGGGGAGGTGACAGAGATCGGGAACGTGGTAGAGGAGGTGGCGGAGGCCGTGACGGCGGCTCTGGCTACAGAGATTCCCGTGGGGGTGGACGTGACATTGATTTTGGTAACTTTGGAGGTCGAAATCGTCGTGGTGGCAATCAAGAGAACGGGGGAGGGCGTGATCAGCGCTACCCGACCAACGACAACCGAGATGGTGGTCCAGGTGGCGGCAACGACCGTTGGCAGGAACAGCAACCTCGAAATGACCGCTGGCAAGAGTCCAGAAATGATAACAGGTACACTTATGTCATGTAAATTTAAGGAAGTTTATTACATGTAAGAAATACATGAAAGAAAAATACAATCTAAGCATACTAATGAGCAAAAAAATAAACAACTAAAAAGTAGTAATCGAGTTTTTGAAAAAATCTTGACAGCAAATCCCTCGTATCACTTTGGAATGGAAGTAATCTTGATTTTCTGACATCGTAGATCGAGTGGCAATGGAGGTGGAAGATGGAAAGATAGCGAGGGTGGCGGCGGACGCGAGGGTGGCAGGGATGGCGGAAGAGGACGAAATGAAGTTGACTGGACAATCCCAACAACGAGGGATGAGAAGTTGGAGGTGGAATTGTTTGGAACAGGAAATACTGGAATCAATTTCAGCAAGTATGAGGATATTCCCGTTGAGGCCACCGGCGATAACATACCTCCACACATCACATGCGTATGTAAAATAATTCTAGCATTTTCAATCTCGTTAGTTGGGAATTCAAATAATCGAATTGTTTGAATAAAGGAAAATATGATATAAAATATTAAAAGATGTTGTATTAATTTCTTATTTTCAGTTCGATGAAGTACAGCTGACGGAGATTGTAAAGAACAGCATCGCTCTTGCTGGTTACGATAAGCCAACGCCGGTCCAAAAGTATGCGATTCCGATCATCATCGGGCGTCGCGACGTCATGGCCTGCGCGCAGACCGGATCTGGTAAAACTGCGGCATTTTTAGTGCCGATATTAAATCAGATCTACGAATGCGGTCCCCGACCTCCCCCACCTAACGCTGTCGGCGCCAACTTTGGAAGGCGCAAACAATACCCTCTGGGTCTAGTCTTGGCTCCCACCAGAGAACTGGCTACCCAGATATATGATGAAGCGCGCAAGTTTGCTTACAGATCAAGAATGCGTCCTGCTGTTGTTTATGGCGGTGCCAATGTTAGCGATCAGTTACGCGAACTTGATCGCGGCTGCCACCTTCTTGTCGCCACACCTGGTCGTCTCGTCGACATGCTTAATCGCGGGAAAATTGGTCTACACAATTGCCGGTTAGTACAATTAGGATTCTGCATTCCATGTGTACACGTATATTTCTGCATATGATGTGTTTTCACATTTTCCTTTTTTTTTTTTTTTTTTTTTTCCCTCGAGATTTGAAGGTTTCGTGCTCCAAGTCAATACACTGATTTGGTATTTAAACTTCAGGCATAACTTATATAAAAAGAAAGGTTTCTTGATCATGAAATACAAAATTTTATTAACATTCGCAATACGTACATCGTTTGGTACAGTTTGAATTTTATTGTACTGAAAATTTGGAATGCTCAAGTCGAACGCAGATGTGGAAAGTATGCAGAACGGATCATGACAACACCTTCGTATTATTATAAAATTTGAACGAAAATCGAAAACTGACAGATGAAGTAAAAGCGTTGAAAAGTATAGCCTCAAAGGCCATTCCTACAATTCTGATCAGAGTATGATTTCGAATAATTTGATCAAAGTATTGAAGTCTAGAGTCATTATTGAGAAAATAATGCATGTAATAATAACTCACAAAAATTTAACAAACAGTGAATTTTGTTATTATGTCATTAATTATTTCAAGGATCGCCAAACTATTGAACTTTCAAACAATATCTCGCAAAGTCAAGGAAATTCATATTTCAAGCTTACCAAACGTCGCTGTCAGATTTACGCAGAAATGACATAAAATTGGAGTCCTAAATTGAAATTGTTTCTTCCATTTATGAAATTAATTCCTGAGATTACATTTTTATGTAATAGAAAAAATGGTAACAGTCTTCATTCTTATGTATTGTAGGTACCTAGTACTAGACGAGGCGGATCGAATGCTTGACATGGGTTTCGAGCCGCAAATTCGTCGCATAGTAGAACAAGATACAATGCCTCCAACCGGGGAACGACAGACCCTTATGTTCTCTGCCACTTTTCCCAAAGAGATTCAGATGCTAGCTCGTGACTTTCTGAACAATTATATTTTCTTGGCAGTCGGCAGGGTTGGTTCTACGTCTGAAAACATCACCCAGAAGATAGTTTGGGTTGATGAAGGTGAAAAACGATCTTATCTTCTTGATCTACTCCAAGCCAACAACCTAACTCAGCCTAGTAAGTAATTTCAAATTTTTTGTTCAAACATATTCACGTATTCCGACAAAAGACTTGGAGACACTATACGCGGAACAATGGTTTTCTTTCTATTATACTTATCTAAATAAACATTTTCTACAGGTGCGGAATCACTCACACTAGTATTCGTTGAAACAAAAAAAGGAGCTGACACGCTAGAGGAATACTTGCACCAAGCAGGCTATCCCGTGACTAGTATCCACGGTGATAGAACTCAGCGTGAGCGTGAAGATGCGTTGCGCCGTTTCCGCGCTGGATCAGCACCTATTCTCGTCGCGACAGCTGTCGCGGCACGAGGTCTTGATATTCCGCATGTTAAACATGTAATCAATTTTGACTTGCCCGGCGATGTCGAAGAGTATGTCCATCGTATTGGTCGTACCGGACGTATGGGGAATCTAGGTACGCTTTGCACATATGTTAGTATTTATATTCTGGCGATCAAATGGGTGTTCAGAAAAAAAGCAAGTTTTGGCTGTTATAAAACACCGGAATCGTTGCCTTTCATACGTTGACATTTCTTGAGATATAAAATCTATTGACTGGTAGTAAAATTTACAAAATATTAAGATTTAATAGCTAACATTGACGGTTCTTTGTAATTGAACTTTTCTCCGTTTATTTTACAGGCGTAGCCACTTCATTCTTCAATAGTAAAAACCATAATTTAGTAAGAGAGCTTGTCCAGCTTCTGATAGAGGCCAACCAGGATTTACCTCCGTGGTTAGAGAATATGTCCATGGAAGTACGAAACTCTGGAGGTGGTGGTGGTGCACGAAGACCAGGTAGTACTAAGAGCGGTGGTCGTTTTGCCAGTGCTTTTGGGGCAAGAGATTATCGTCAACAGCCTGGTGCTGGATCTGCACGAAACAACGGAGCCGGACGACCTGGAAGTTATGGCGGTTAGTGATTTTTTCAATAATATGGCATTATGACAATTTTATTCGTTCATTTGCCAAAATCTAGGGCTCTATTACAACTGGTCGTTTTGAATTCACCAATTCTGAAGAGTGTTTCATCATTGCTAAATTTAGTTTTCAATGTGCACTTCGATTAAATTGCAGATTATCATTTTCTAGAATGCCTGCTTTATATATTAAAATTTCTATACCCGTTGAATGTTCGTTTGCGATAGGTGGATACGGAGGATACGGAGGCAGCTACAACAACTCATCGTACAATACCTCATCCAACAACGGTGGCGGTGGCACAGACTGGTGGACCGGCAAGTAGATGGAGGACGATTATCCACTTCAATTTAATAATACAAATATAACACTGAAATTGGGTTACGTGTAACGAACACACACAATCACTCGCTTGCTCCCCCGTGCACTCCACTCCGAACCCTAATCTCAATACATGGACACAGACATTTACACATACACTTATACAATACACGCGATGAAACACCGCTAAATTACGAGATGTATGTTTAAAAAAAGAAAAAAAAAACAACAACAGAATGAAGATTACTGAGATATAAAAATACCAAACATGAACGAACGAAATATACCTAGAGAAGTCATTAAAAATTACCTATCACTGGAAAAATATAAGAAAATATCGATAGTTAAAATTTGCTCCTTAGCCTAATTATTTACAGACATCTCTCTGCGGTGAAAAAAACGTCGTCGATGGACACAAGTAGAAAATAATCATTATTAATGAATCGTTATTACTATTCCAAGTAACGATGTAGTAGATTGAACCTTAGCGAAAATTTTTAGAACTCCTGTCAGGGCTTATGGGGCTCGTTAAGGTTTAGAGTAAATTAAATTCAGAGCGTGGTTTGAAAAATGTGCTATTAAAATCGTAAAATTGAACGGTACGCGATATTCGTATTTCCAAGTCTTGTTGCTTGAATATAATGAAGCGTAAATGAATATTTTGGCACATTTCTTAAGTCGCGTGTATCGTTGCTAAAAATTAATTAATTTCTATATCAATTTTCTTTGAATTTATTATTATCATTAAACGACGAATGGTATTTGTTTGTTTGCCGTCCCCAGAAAATAAAAAAAATTACAATGCTACACATGACTCACATGTAGCAACAGTGTAAACTAAATGATAACGCGCTATTCTAAGAGCCATTAGTAAATTATTACTTGATGGAATTTAAAGGGAGCTGGATAACGTCTTGAAATATCTTTAGAAATTAATCTTTTGTTGTGTTCATGCCACAATATATAGGTAGTTATACGTGTATATAAATTTTGTAATATTTAAAGGCGCTGGCATCATAATTATCATCAATGGTGGTGCCATTGTGCAAATTTTTACATAATGAACAATTATTAAACGAATTTAAGTAATATTTTTTTTCGTTTATAAATAGTAATATTAGTAATTTTTACATTAAATAAGTTATATTACCAGAAATTTCAATGTGTTCAGAGACTGTGGCAATTAAGATATTCGGAACACTATTTCTAAATATAGCAATGACGTCCTGTGTAAGTTCTTAGCGGTACACATGAGCGGATAATTTGTCATTATGAAAGAAAAGAGAAATGGCTACGTCAGAATACGCGCGGAAGGATTATGAAATAAACTATCAAAAAAAAAAATTAATTAATACGGTTGCAGTTACAGGGGGTAATTGAAAAAAAAAACCGAGTGCTGCGCATTTGCCAATCGAAAGGCCCAGATATTTGAAGAAAGATGATGTATGGTCTATGGACTATGAGGCAACGTCGCGCATACATATTCTAATATTTTATAACTATCGATCAGTATACTACGCTATATATATATGTATATATATATATATACACATACAAACATGAGTATATATATATATGTATATATGTTTATATATTATAAATAAACATATTAAGTAATATGCATAAATACATTACGTTAAAATATAACAAAATGATTAAGGAAAAAAAAGAACGACTGTGATATTGTACGATCTTGGGGACATTCAATTTCTACGCAAATAGCTAAATGCACGATTAACGAAGTATACCAATAATGAATTAATTAAATTTATTGATGATTGAATGTCAGAGAATACCAACTCACTGTTTTGAGTTATGGCAAGAATATTGAGTCGTTACAAATAATAAACAACATGAATTTGGCTGTTGTCCGATCGGGGAGGGCTGAACGCTCTTGCGGTCCTAAAACTATTTTAGGGCATTGTTTCTACTTAAACATAAAAAAGTAAATAAACAAATGAATAAACACGCGATGATAATGTGTTAATATCATTGATAACGATGTTGGTAGGGCTTTATAGAATGTTGTTAAAATATCTCTTCTGCGTCCGTCAGACTCTTAATAACTATTAAATCTGTGTGACACGTAAAACTAAGAACAAAAGAAGAGTACAAATTCGGTTCGCATGACAGGATTTTATAAGCTTGTCGTACATGTTATATAGATAGTGCAATCGAGTGCGTGAGAAGTATGGCAGTGCCGTGCGTATGACCATGGACCAATGTGTGAAGACGAATGAATGCCTCTCGGAGGAATGACAATTATTTCAAATAAACATTTCAAATAGTGTTTGAAACGGAAGTAAATTATACAAAATTACGTGCCGTTAACTTTCAGTGGCATCGGATATGAACAAATTTTAATAACCGTAAATAATCAATTATCAATTATTCGCTCAAGGCCCTGCCACAGAAGTAATGAGAAATTGGGTTTCAAAATTTGAGTTATTGAACCTGTTACATCTGGTTCTTTGTGTAGTACAAATTTTTACTTGATACACTACAAATTACCTCCAGTCTAGATTTTAGGAGTTGAAAATACAAAAGTTACAGAACAAAATTAATTCCATTTCGGTTATTAAATCAGTCGTATTTGAACGGCAATAATACTTCGCTGAATTAATTTTTAAAATTTTACCCTTTCGCCATTTCTTACACTGTGATTTTAAATCTATTCAGTGGTGACAAAAATCAATTGAGATTGTCTATGAGAACTTTCTACTGTATATGCGAATGTGAGTAATATAGAATCATCGACTCTAAATACAGTTCAAATTGCGCGAGTTGACTAGCAGAAATGATAAAATCATTTAATTGAGCAGCTGCAATCAATTCGTTATTAAATTTGTTTAAATTGTCAAAGTATGATACTATGATTTACATTTCTCTTAGTATATTTTAGGTGATGAAATAGAAGAAAAATAATAACTAATTAAACGGATCTATTTATTAATCTATTTAGTATTTATTCTCTCTCTTTTTGTGTTGTAATTCGTTGATTTGTGTGTTCTTTCCTTTTCTCTTCTACTTTCTGAAGCGCACCTTTTTACGTTGTGTTTAGTCCTCTGAAGATTATCGGACGAGCAGCCTTGAAAAACAGTATATATACACACATATATGTATGTATATATGTAAACAATCGAATGATTATAATCAGAAAAAACATGGTTGCACTTACAATAGTTGCAAAACTGCGTTGCTGTAGGAAAAGAAGGGCTATGGATATTAATTATCACATACATGCACACAAACATATATATAGAAAGGAGGATGTTGACTGTGACTGCAATCATTTCTAAGAGAATACACAATTACAAACTTATAATATATAATAATATAATATAAACATGTCATAACATTGCATATTACATTTTGTCCTATCATTTTTACACGTTCCGTTTAATGACATTCCAATAACCAACTATAGAGTTTTTTGAAACATGTTCATCTAGCGCTATAATATAATAGAAGTCCGAGTATTGGTCAGCGCCCACGGTATAGTTGAAACTCCACCGACTGTCATTAAATGTTACGTAAAAAGCAAAAATAAAAATAAACCATTCATAATGTAACACATTAATTTATGATAAAGTAAAGGAAAAACAAATGGAACAAAAGGAGGAAGAAAAATTTGTACAAGGCGGGATGGCAAAAATGTCTAATGTAAGAACGTATAATCTAATTGAAAAAACAATCTAGATTTTCATTGAAAAAGTCGTGATAATTGTATATCGGTATGTATGATTTTTCGTTGTTTTTTTTTCGAGAGAAGAAAGGAAAAAAATTGATCCGTTATGCATATACTTCTTTCGATGTTTAATGACGAGGTAACAAGTAGCAGTAAAGTTTATCATCTGCGTACAGAATTTTTCATACCGAACGACGTGCATGCCCAATTAATACACAATCCATTTCAATTTTTACTAATAAATAATTATTACACAATTTTCATAGTAAAAGAAAAAATGATATAGATATATCGCATTGGCGAATGTACCATTCGGTCAGAGATTTACTAGTGATCACAGGTTTAATATGCTATCTTAGTTGAATTATAAAAAAAAAACCTAGAAAAATTAAAATAACACAAAAAAAATATATCAATCCAATCACTTGTACCTTGTGCAGGTATTCCAATCAATAAAAAGAAAACAATAATTAAAAAAAACTACGTACATTATTGTCTTAAACATATGAAATACCTGAAATACTGCTTTAAAAACGCGTGTTTTTCCTTTGCATTTCACACGAGTACCCAATTCCGTTTAGGGTAATTAATAAACTGGTGCAGCAAGGCTACGATTAATTAAATTTCCAAAGGAACAATCTGATTTAATATGAATGTATCGTACTGCATACGTTCACAATGATTATCGGATCAAACGTTATTTGTTTGTTTGTAGTATTATGTTAGTTATTACAGATGTGAGGAGTGACAGGAGAATAGCTAAAAGCAAATGATACAATAAAGATTAAAGATAAAAGCAACAAGAATGATGCAGCTTCAAGTGTATTTATTTCTATCAGTTCCGTAATAAAGGTCTCTATAGCAATAATTATATTTCAGGGAATTATCCGATTTCAATGTTGAATTACAGAATCCATTGTATCCGCAATAATCGTTATTCAAATATTTTGTGGAATGGAAATGTTGGATGCAAAACAGGCAAGATATTTACTACAGACATCCGAGGCCGTTCTCCCTTCTGTGCCCTTTATTCGTTAGTCTGTATAATTTGTTGAAACTTTTTTTCACAAACTCAGTTTCCAAGTTATTCAAGTTTTTCAACGGCCTCGAACTTGACGGGACATCCGATACTATAATAATCGAGATTTGAAAAGTGGGAAAAATTGTAAGTTGAGCATTCTCAAACATTTGTACAATTTCCTTCAGAATATTTCATCTTTGGAGAACACTTTGACTTGTCCATCAGATGTGATATACAAATTGCTCATTATCTTGGATTGATTGTAAATTTTTGGAGCGTTGACTGCCGTTTTCACATTTATTAATTTCGTGACCGAATAGGTACTCAATTTTATCCTATAATACCATTACCAATAAATATTACATACTGTCAGAGAAACGAGCGGTCTGGTTTCAAATTCAAGCATTGTCATGTAATTATTCAGTATTATCAATAAACAAGGCGTAACTCCTACAAACTTTGTATAGTACTAAAAATTTGTTAAATCATAAATATTTTTAAAGGTTTCATATTTAATCTCGATACGATTTTTTCGTTTACACAGTTTGTCCTACGTGTATTCGAGTAAATTGCGAAGTATATTGATGTCTATCAAATTTGTCGCAAAGCATGTGCCGTGATGATATTAATCGCAATGCCAATAAAAATATTGTGCCAGTAATGGATTTTATCAGGCATTGACTTTTTTTTTATCAGACATTGGGTAGTATCGAATCTGAATAGCTTCGATTGATTATCGTCCGATATTTTTTGTATTCTGCCAAAAACTATGAGAATATAAATTTTCACTTATTACTTCTTTCGAACAACCAAGAGCCTCACGACTATGCGGCTATTATTTGACTGCTGTAACATTGAACGTATTCTACATGATTCGTGATAAATCGAATAATTTTTTAATCCTTGGCCATTTCGTTGGCGAAAGAATATCAAATTTCAAATTTATGGGTGATTACGCGGATGCCATAGGCGTAGCATCTACTTACGGAAGGTGAAATAGAGTCGCCGTCGTGACACGCTGCCTAATTTGCGGACGTAATCACGTGTGTTCCTCGATCATGAAGTTCAATGAGTTGGACCAATGAGGATAGACCACGATCGCAATGGCGGTACGGCTAGTCAGTTTTGCGATATCGGGGAGGCGAGTCAACGTTTGTGTACACTGTTGTTAAGTTTGAAGCATAATCCAACGGAAAACAACCTCTGCAAACGTCGATTCTTCCAGTCATGTTTCAATATTGGCTGATACTGGTTGTATTAGAACGGTCCTTAGATGGTGAGTTACTCTAACCTTTTTCGCGAAACTATTTCTCTTCCCATTGCCTGCACTTCTCTCGGCTGAGCATTTAAACAATTTGAACGCTTTTCACTTTCACAGCTGCTCTGAGCGTTTCTCAGGCCGAGATTGACAGGCATTTAGAACTAGGGAGGGAATTTTTAGCCAGAGGTCAACTTCAAGATGCCTTGTCCCATTATCATGCCGCAGTGGGTGAGTGAATTTTGTACATGAATAATTATATGATTTAACTTTTACCTCGGTCAAGTGTTTCTATTCTTGTTTATCCGAAAATTCTGTTTCTTCGTTTACACACATCAAAAATTATAGTTCATCAAAGACAGGCAGCTCGTTCTGATGTTTCTAGACTTTTTGAAAACCTGTTGATTTCTTTGTCGTACGTCACAGTTGATTCAGTCAATCCCTAAAATTACAAACACATGTGATGACGCTTCAATTTTCTTTACTTACGCAGAGGGTGATCCGAATAACTACCTCACATATTACAAAAGAGGTACGGTGTACTTAGCCCTCGGTAAAGCAAAGTTCGCCTTATTTGATTTGGACAAAGTTTTGGAATTGAAGCCTGATTTTCATGCCGCTAGATTACAGCGTGGTAACGTATTGTTGAAACAGGCCGAATTAGACGCAGCTGAAGTCGACTTTCATAATGTGGTAAGTGTTTCTGACTCAAGATACCTCCATTTCCTCATAACCGTAGCTATGTAAGTTTTCCCAGTATTTGACTTTTTTTTTGGTCTAAATGTCTAATTCTTATTGTATTTATGTTGAATGTTACGTATTTCTACTAAGATTTTCTTGGAGCGAAAGACCGAATGCAAATGGGAATTGCAATCCTTGCAACTCTATTGGAAAGCATTGTTCTTGTAGCTGTTGTTTCACATTACTGTATCAAGCTCGACGCTTACTTTAATATAAACGTGTATATTGCAGTGATCAAGCCACCACAGTTTACATACATAATACTTCATTTCATGTGATCACATATGGTATTAAAGTATAGAATCGATCTGTTTCACTTTCTTTACCATAATCGGCTGGAAACAGATTAGATTAGATATGTATCCTGAGAGTAGCCTTTTCATCATTTGATTTACTAAGATTTCTCAGAATACAAATAAAGTAAAATGGCAAATACTTGAATAATTGATTTTTACGTCTGTTCAGCTGGCATTTGATCCGTCGAACGAAGATGCTTTGAATGGGTTGTACAAATTATCTCCAGTCAGGGAGGATATTCAGCTGGCTGAAGTGTTATCACAAAGTGGTGATTATCCAGCAGTTATTCAGTTGATAAATCGAATAATAGAAGTTTGCCCTTGGGCATCGCACCTTCGGGAACTGAGAGCCGAGAGCCATGCAGCATTAGGTGATTACATGAACGCTGTTTCTGATATACGATCGACGACAAAACTTTTGGCCGACAATACTCAGGGATACTTCAAGCTCTCTTCGCTATTGTATCGCCTGGGCCAAGTCGACGAGTCTCTCAAGTGAGTGTCTTCTTTGAGCAGCAGTTTTTCAATAGTTGATATTAATATATTGTTCAAAAATTATTTCTTTCAATTTCGTGTGTTAGGGAAATTCGGGAGTGCTTAAAGTTGGATCCGGAACACAAACAGTGCTTTCCACATTACAAAAAAGTCAAGAAGATTGCGAAGTTTATAAACGATGCAGAGACATCTGAAGAGGCTAAAGATTATGAAAGTTGCATTGACGGAAGTAAGCGTGTTCTCAAAAATGAACCGCACGTACAAAATGTGCGTTTTCTAGCTGCCCAATTGCTCTGCCGATGTCATCTTGGTAACAATGATCCTGCTAAAGCTATAGAAAATTGTCACGACGCTCTCGAGATCCAACGAGAACCAGGCCTATTCTGTGATAGGGCAGAAGCCTACATTGCTGCTGAACAATATGACGATGGTATGTTACAGCAAATAAGTTTTGTTGTATAGATTTTTTTGTATCGAATGCAAGTACAACATAATTTCGTTTATTTCAAACAGCGATCAGGGATTTCAAAGAGGCACTGGAAATAGATCCAAATTTGCAAAGAGCTAAGGATGGTGTTCAGAGAGCGCAGAGATTGCAAAAGCAATCAGAATCCCGAGACTACTACAAAATCCTTTCAGTTCCAAGAACCGCCTCCAAAAAGGAAATCGTCAAAGCTTATAGAAAGGCGGCTCAAAAATGGCATCCTGACAACTTCCAAGAAGGGGAAGAGAAGAAGCGTGCAGAGAAAAAGTTCATTGACATCGCTGCAGCTAAAGAAGTATTGACTGATCCTGAAAAACGTGCAAAGTTTGATCAGGGCGAGGATCCGCTAGATCCTGAATCTGGACGACAACAAGGATTCAATCCCTTCCACGAATTTTCACACTTCGCACGCCCTCACGGCTCACCCTTCCAATTCAAGTTCCACTTCCCTTAGCAAAATCAAGAAACTCAGTAGTTCTATTGAATTTTTAATGACGACGATATACGAAAACACGTCGGGCATTTGCTATTACAACAATATGTATAACTAAACGCACTGCAGAACTCCGCCTTTCTTTTCCTGTCGGTTATCTAATGGGTGTGAGTGAATTTAGGTCGCAGACGTGAATTTTATATCAAATTGCTTGACCGAATTATCGAAGAGTACTGGATACCAAAGAAATCGTAATAGGACAGTCTCTAATTTATGCACATTTTTCAAACTGCTCATGATTTTCTTGTTTAAGTGAAACAAGAGATAAACATTCACAAGATATTATACTAGAAATCTTCAGCAAACGCTTCAGATGCATTTTAAATTTTCGATTCAATGTTGTACATTTAAATTCATGCGTTCATACTGCCTGTAGTAATCGATAGCTTCATCTCTTCATATCGCAATTATTACCAAAGCACTGTAAATTGGGGTTCGAAATTATTAGGATTACTTCCTGAAGTGGCTACGTCCCATTTAAGCTGAACCCGAGTTCCGCTTATTTATTTACGATAAAAAATGTTCAGTAATGAAGTGGTGAAATACCTTGGGCAACCGTGTTTGTCACTTAGTTTTTTTTTTTTTTTTTTACATAGCCGCTGCATACAACGAATGTTTTCACTGAAACTGGGTTTACAAAATCTAATAGAAATTACGTGAATTCATTCCTAACTACTCTTACTTTATCTTCAAAACATTATTAATACCCATATGTTTATTATACACAAAACTTTGAATCTGGTCGAACTAAATACATAAATTTTCGTACTGAAATAGGTTATGAGATATTGAGAAAATTTATTTAATCGTGCTCTGGGCTGATCTGTTATACCGTTACTTGGCTTTCGTGTTACGAAAATAAAATTTGACAAATCCTAACAATAGTTTGACCGAATTTTTTAGCATCTTATTTTTGGGAAGTAGAACTACAATCTTTGTCGAAAGATGCAATAACAGATTTTACTGTATTAAACTGTATGATATCTATGAGCAATCGTTTCAATTGCTCTCACATTTTTATTACATTGCTCTTTGACCCTGAATTTAAATTACTTCAGGTTGAAAAATATACTTCTAAGGTACAGCAGCATCACTTGTTAACAAGATTGCAGCACGTAATTGGTAATATGCTGGAGTCCTCTTTACTGATTGCGTTTACGTTCTAAAGTTTACATTTTCTTTGACTCGCCTTTATTTATTCGTAAAAGAATATGTAACTTTACATTCATATGATTTACAAACACATGTCGAGGTCTTACGGTAATGGATATATAGTTATACATATTGAAAGCACAATTTCTTATTTCGTTCTGGTATCCACTACTCTTCCTTTTTCTGATTCGGAATAGGCAATTAGTGTAAAAAAAAAGAATCAAGCTGCCTGAAATTAATTTTTATCGTATTAATTGCTAGTGGGATTAGAAACAGTTTGCGATTCTGCAACTGGGCGTGAAAAAGTTGATGAATCTTCTACACGCACACGGAACTTTCAGTTAACTCCTCGTATTTCGAGAGATATCAATGTTCCGATCTTATTCACAGAGTAGACACAGATTTCTCTCAATTGCCAAACAGCTATTGCGGATACTCGCGTGAAGCCATTAATAAGTTTCTAATCTTCGTAGGTGCAATTAATTGTTGCGAAGTTCTCTTTAATATGATAAAAAAAAATCGAAACGACGTGAGAAGTGAACAGACTTCCAGGGTCCAAAAGACATTATTATAGCGTGAATAATTAATTTTTCGTTTGTAAATGTTTTATTTTTACCCTTAGAAGTCTCAACACGTATATTATTATATACATACAGGACGAGTGATGTAAATCTTTGGATAGTGAGTATCATCTCTACTCGTCGTAATCCAAAACAAAAGCTACGGAATAGGTGCCACTTCCCTTTTGATCAAAAGCGGTGGGTGTATGTATACGTGCATGATTGTACATACTTGTAATTTGTGCATCAAATTATGCCGATACTTCAGATGCTGGGCTATTATGTGTAGTCTTGTATCCCGAGAAGTTGGCATATATACAAATGCGCGCGCGTGTGTGTGTGTGTGTGTGTGTGTTCTTGTACATACTGTGTCACTGATAAGTTTGTTTAAAAATATATTTGAATAATTTATATTACTACGGAGAAAATTTTTATTTATCTTTTTTACAGTATTATTTCAGATGATTGGGATCCCATCTTTCAATACTAATTTCTGTGATATTTGGAAATAAAACAAAAGGGGATAACATATCACATTGTTGTAAAAATAAACAAGTTACTGGCTAAAGTCGAATTCAGCAAAGTAGCTTGAAATATAACGTAGTAAAAAAAAAAAAAAAAAAAAAAGTCGGAAGATTAGTATATGTACGTATATGACATATTCCAAAAACAGGTGTAGTATGGAATTATCGCGTAATAAAAAAGTAAAACATTACTCGAATATTCCAATTAAAAAATCACTGTGGTGATAAGGTCAATTTTATTTTTTTCGGTATAATGCGTCACGTGCTGTGATGAGATATTTAATCGAAGAACTCTGAAGTTTGGTTCATGGTTATTTTTTCTTTTTCGAGGGTGAAGTCCTAGGCTTCTTACGTCCTTTTCCAGCCATCTTCTGGGCTTTGCCACCCTTGCCTTTGCGTTTCTTTAACCGTGCTCGGAGCCCTTTGAAGGGGCCGATTTGTTTTCGAACCATGTACCCCCTCCACTGTGCCTGAATGAGGGTGGCGACCCGATGAATTTCTCGCCAGTATTCCTCTTCCTTTCTAGCTCGCTCCTTTTCCGCTAGTACTTCGTCGATGAAAACTTGCCTGGCGTCTCTCAACAAGCTCAGTTCCTCTAGTTCAACTAATTGACCTTCGATGTGATCCTGGAGCGATACACAAATTCAATTTTGTTCAAGTATCTGCAACGAGAAAACTCGATGTTATCCTCCTTACCTTTAGTTCAGTCATTTCCTGTTCTCGTCTTTCAAGCTCCTCGATGTATTGGCTTGTCCAAGATATAATCTCATCTTCCATTTCCCGAGTGTTTGCCTCGAGATAAGTTCGCACTTCACCCGATACTATCTGATCAGCCTTTTCCAATTTTTCGCAGTTTGCCTTGAGGCTCAGCAATTCGCCTTCTTTCTGCGCCAGCTTCAATTCCTGCTTTTCAAGTTGAGCGTCTTCCCATCTCTCCACGTATCCTGCGGTGTATCATGTATGGTACGTTTTTTTTTTTTTTTATATCCGATCACGAACGTCTTTAACAATAATAGTAGAATACGAAATCGAAATGGACGTCATGCTGAGTTACGTAGGAGCATTTTACTGTTTTATGATTTTATCAAAATAAACACTGCTTCAGGGGCTGTTTAGTCAATGATGTCAAAAATTTAACAGTTTGAAATAAAATTGTCAATCAAAGGAATTATGCTCTGTATTCTCTGAAGCTACAAGGAATCAGTAGTGACAACTGATATCATTGTCAATCATTGCGAATCACTCGAAATCACGGGAGAGGTTGTAAGTTTAGCTGTAAACGTTATATAATATTAATTCATTATCATTCTATTTTCCTTTATCTTATCGTATGTGTTCGTTGATCTCCAATTTACCGAATGATTTCCATTGACTTCCCAGGATTTCCGGCTGTTTCTAGTAATTTAATGTGATTTTCTCTGATTCTATACAATCCAAGAGTCACTAAAAATATTGGAATTCAATGAAAATCACTTGGCATATCGGAAATCAACGAAAATCACACGACAAGGTAGAAATCGATACAGATCAAAGTTGACGAATTTGACTGAAATTCCTTTGATTTCCTAATCAATGAACCTTCACTATTTTTACAGACTCTTTCATATTTCCATTTCAGTATATGTACAAAACTTGACTCAGAATATAGGATGAAAACACAGGAAAATGACCGGTCATAAGGACACCACAGTAAGTGTGTCCAAGTGGTAACTCACTGGTGAAATTACCCTAATTCAACAATTAATCATCTTCGGGTACCAAGTTGAGATCCGTTGAGAAATATCGAGTTGTCCACGTCGGCGTTGACCTTCCGAACCATCTCGATTCGTTGCTTCCGTGTATCGTCAAATTCTAGTTTATCATAGTCCACGAGATCTTGTAGTTGTTTGGCCTGCTCCGTCCAAAGCTCCCAGTTTATTTGCAATTCTCGTTCTCCCTCTTGAGTTTTAACAATGTCTTCGATAACCAGTTCCAGAGATTCGAACGTTTTATTCTCCCTGATGTTACTGGTCGTCCTCCTCAGAATTTCGTACGCGTAAGTCCTAACGCCGCGAAACATTCTCCAATCATATACGGCCCGTGCACGAAACTACGAAAGCCACACTTCGACGAACCTGTCGCGCTGAATCTTTTCCGCAACGCTGGGTATCACAGGCAGAAGTCCCATGTCCTCGCGAAATATCATTTTCGGCTCATCCGGCACGCCGTAAAGTTCCGCGATGGTCTTGTAACGCTCGTCCCAACGCTCGTCAATCTCGGCCGGGATCACGTAGCGCAGGATGCTCAGGAAATCGAGACATTCCTGTAGAACGCAGTAAAAACTGGCCGCTTCCAGGCTGGATAATGTTGTCGCCGTTTGGTGATCCATCGTCAAACTCTTCACGTTCGCGTCGCTCGATGAACCTTTGTTACCGATCGTCCGCCGGCTGACTGGTGTCGTACACTCGATATCTGACGCCTTATTGAACAAGAAATTTATCCAGTTAGGGCTGATCGCAAGTGGTTAAAAAACCTCGGGACCTCACGGGCTTCGCACTGGTTCTACTGAAAGATATTTACCGAAGAGGAGTCACGAACTAGGGCAAGCCGATTTCAACATAAAAATAATGCACACATATGGGGCAAAGTAAATAGACCCGTGTTGCGGCGTTTCATCGAATAGGCATTTGTTGGCAGAGTAGAAAAAATTCTATGATAAACTGGTTTTCGATATACCTTTTGGAAAACGTGCTTTTTCTCTTTCCCAAATTTCCCAAAAATATAGTGACCAGATTTCTTCGTCTACCTCGTATTTTTATAATCTATTACTTCCAACGTAACCTAGATATTCATGGCTACAAAATCTCTGTTTCCTCGTGACGCTGTGTAAAATTAAAAAGCACGATTATTCCTAAGTATACGGCCTTATCCGATATCGATTACATCCAAAAATGGCAAACGCGTGTCGAGAAAATTCTTAGGAAAATAGATTGCTTTTGAAAGTCGTCTAAAACAAGGCTTAATGTAATATAATAATAATAACATAAATACAATGCCAGCAAATTCGCCTTTGGTGAAATGCCGAGAATCGGGTGTCTTTATTTCGGATCAAGAGTACGTCGATAAATTTTGTTGAAATCGACACGTCCTACCGTGTTGGCTTCTCCTTGAACGTAAGTTTGTAATCGGATAAGAAGAGCTTTCGACTTTGAATAAAAGGAGGAAAGAAATTCTTGTTCTAATAGTGGCATTGAGAACCCAGTGAATTCACGTTTTCTGCAATCACAGGGACCGCGTTGGTTTGCTGCCGTTCATATGCGTCCAACGGTGCCCCGATGGTTTCAGCTTTGAAAAGTCGATATTAAAACCAGCACTAAGCGAAGTAAGGTAGGATTCTTACGACCGGTTCCGCCTTGCCCACAAACGGTTGCATTCGCGGTTTACTCTTGGCGATAAGATCATCAGTTGTCTCTTGTTCATCCCTCGGAACTTCTTGAACCATTACCCGTTTCTGTTCGTTAGTTTCTTTTTTGTAAGATTTTTCCAACTGCCCACTTTGCGTTTCCTCGTAATTCTATCAAGAGGAAATGCGAATTAAAGCGAAACGCGTTACTCACTTGTAATTTTTCATTTTCTTAATCCGAGAAAAGCGCGGACAACCTGCAGGTTGGGTTCCAATTCGCTGCCGGAAATCCTCATGACGTTAGTCACCGCCATATGGGCGGACTTCCTTCGCGTGTCTTCGGCCAGCTGCTCGTCTTTTCGTACCGAAGAAATAGTCGCCTGTCCGACTTCCGAAGCTCGTCGCTGATCGGCTGTTACGGCCGATATTTTTGCCAGGGCATTGCTCGAGCTGTGCCTTTGCTGGGTGTACGAATTTCTTTGCGGCGTTCTCGCCTTGGTCTGGTTTTCCACGTCGGAAGACTTTGCGGTCTGCGATGTTTCAAGAAAATTAATTGCTGTTGTCAGTTACGTAATTAGACGTTGTGAGAAATCAAAGTAACCTTACAGCGAATCGATAAACCGTAGAAGACGATTACAGTATTTATCTACCTTGGCTACCGCATTCATCCTGTCATTCGGGTTTATAATTTGCCGTATTTATCAAACAGGAACATCGCCAGCGTTATTGCTACGTATATCGGGACCGATATTTTGTCCTTAAAGTCGTCCCATTCCATCGTAAGATGTTGTAATGTGTGGCAGGCTGATATATGGAAGAAGAATACACTCGAATTGGTAATTTATTACGAGAAATATTTATTTCTACGAGGCGTACAACGCGTATTTTGTTACGTTTGAATCACGTGGTTTAGCTTCCTGTCGCCGGCTCATCACGTTGGCACTGCACTCTGCTATGATGTAAGAATTGGACTGAAGAATTGTGACGAATATATCTTTTCTCAATGAACTCGTGCTCGTAATAGGTATATTTTCATCTTTTTGTCATCGCAGTTTCGTAATGGACACGTAATATATCGTCGATGTTCTTCCGTGAATTTTTAAACGATTGCAGTGCAGCGAGATTTGTGTCGCAACGATTATTTCTTTTTCAACTGGCTCGAAAGAGTTGTCCACGTACTCTGACGGAAATGAAATAATCTAAACTACGAATAATAAAGAATAACCCACACTGCAACTGGATAGTCTCTTCGAATTCTATAAAATGTCTTGAGTTTCATGTTGCAACATATTTTTAAGTTCATAAAAGTTAGCCAGTAAGTGGTCCACAGGCAACTTATTGTACTACTATTGGCTATAGTCATGTTGTAATTTTTCTCTACCAAAAATTGACAGCGTAGAAGATGTTCGTAGACTTAATGTATACCTAACTTGAATTTGCCTGGTTTATTTTCCGCTACCATTTCAGTAATTGAAAATGAATTCGCTCTTCGTCAACTTGTCGCTAAGCTTTTGTCGACACTCGACTGTACGCCAACTTAAACCATTCGTATGACCGTCCGTCTTCCAACGATTGTGTTACTTGCGTTACATTAACCACATCCTACAGGCATGTACAAGTAATGTTCTACCAAGAAATGAAGAAAAAAAATAAGCCCCACGATTATCAAACTACTCTCTTGACAACCCTACTCCATTCAGTCTTATAACTCTCGAGAATTTCCCATTAGGATATTCGCAGTTATAAAACTGTTCGTTGCAGACGGAAGGCATCTCAGAGCTTGAAAAGATTTTGTACAGTCCTGCGAAACATTTTTGATCTGTAGTCTGATCTGCCAGATCACTGCGGAAATCATGAACTTTGCTTCGTTCGTTCTCTGCATTTTCGTCGCGTTGTTGGCAATCGCCCAAAGTCAAAGAATCCTGTCTAACCGCAGCGCAGATTATGATGTTCATAACGAGATCAGTGAGTTTTACAATTCAAATCATAATAAAAATATATAGTAACAAATTGTATTTCTTCTGACTATGTGTTTCATACGAGCCGTGTTATTTATAATATCGGAGCGTTTAATTCTTTTCAGAGCTCTGAAATTTCGGGATCAGTCGACAATATCTTGAATCTTAAAGTTTTCATGCATTTTTCTGCAGATTGCCGCCAAGGTAGTCGTGGTTTGAAGCATACCATTATGAACAGCATCTGCAGACCTTACGAACGACACGTTGATCTGAAACCCTTGCCAGGGTTTCGCTTCATACCGCCAACAGTTTCCATTAAACGATGTGACGGGCACTGCCTCGCCGGTTTATCATGTGTACCCGTGTCGAAAAGGCTGGTTGACGTTCATGTTCAAGTAAAACGTTTGAACCAAGTGTATGGCCAGCCGATAATGATGTGCGGTGTCGTGAAAGTTGAGGAACACGACCAGTGCAGGTGAGAATGAATTAATTTCCCGAACGTGTATCAATTATTCTCCGGTTATGCTATGAATTGTCAGGAATCTGAAAAATTTGAACTTCTTTCAAATTTCTGAGAAATTCTGTTTGCAATAAATACAATTATGATTGCGTGAAAATGAAAAGTAATAAACCAAAAACTACATTATATCTATATGAGTAATAGGTTAAATACCTGGAACATTAGTTTGCACTGTGAGTGTGCGTGAAATTGATACCTGCTAATATTCCAACAGTGTGATCTGCTGTTTGGACAAATATTCATTGAATTATGAAAAGACCTACCACTCTGATCGTAAAATCTTATCAAGTCACGTTTCGTGCGAATTATGCAAACTGAGTCTACTTTTTTACCGATATCATGATGTCATCTATAAACCACATTTACTGTTTGATACAGGTGTAAATGTCAACGGACGGCGAAGGATTGCAACGATCGACAAGATTACAATGTGGACAGTTGTAGCTGTGACTGCAAGAATGGAAATCAGGAAAAGGAGGATTGCGAACGTCAAATGGGAAAGACATGGAACGACGACGAATGCTCCTGCAATTGCAACGAATTGGAAGTCCTCTGTACGAATGGCCAATACTGGGACGAAAAACAGTGCAAGTGAGTATTGTTATTCCAAAGTTATAGGTAGGCCGCAAATTTTTGAGGGTTTACACCGTGATGGGTTCAATCGGAGTCTTTATCACTTGTTGAACATTCAACTTCTTTGATTTACGTAATATATTTATGGACATTTATGTAATTACAGATGTGTTCAATGATGTAATCCGGTAAAAGTTTCCCAGAGCTAGGGTTAGATTTCACATCTTCATCAGAGACCTTTTCCTCGTAAGTTCATGTTTTTGCAATTCTTTAACTAATGTAATCTTAAGCTGTATGGACAGCTGTGTTCCACGGGTAAAAGGTTTCATTTTATTATTTTTGATGGACAACTTGTGTGTGATACTTTCAATAAATATTTGTAGAAATAAATAAATATACAAACTGATTAGAATAACGACTGCAGTGATACAACAGTATAAGTAATTGAAGGTTAAAACACTTATGGTATGTTATTTATCCATAACTACATGGCAGTTATAATATCAAAACTCAGTCACAAATCGTTTGGCACAAAAGGTTCGTTCTTTCACTGAGTGAATTTTTCATCGGCACTTTCCGATATGATTTCGACTATATGTAATCTTAGATAACGCGTATACAATCGATTTGAATTGAATTTCGTGTCATAATCATAGCGAAGTGTCGTGACAAATAATTTATTTTTGAGCAGAATGTAAAGACTTCAATCTCAATTAATCTAATTAAATATTGACTAGAAATTTGTATACATTAGTTTCTTATCCAACAGCTACGAATGTGGGCGTAATAAATTCCCTGCTTGAATATGGCAAAATATTCATTTACAGGTATAATATGTGCGTAAATTCTACCCTTGAAATATAGCTGTTACCTCTACCGAAAGAAAATATGGAATATTAAATCGTGTGACGATACTTTTGACAATTCGAAATTAATCATTTTGTAGAAAACTATTTCAAAGTTTAAAAAATTTTGTAGCGTTCGCTAATCGATTGTTTCATGATACTCTCTGAAGGCCAAATATTATCTAAAGTGGCATTTCTTAGAGGTATAGTTTTCTTCATCATTTATTTACGAATTACGCTCAAGACTGTTATTATACGATTATTTGTATGCGTTGCGACTTAATTCACATTCCAGTAAATCGCGCGAAAGAATAAACTCGACAGAAAAGATTCGCGTAAGTTAAGACTAAATAAAAATCAGGATCCAAATGATGTATCACTATACCCATAAATATTGCTGTGCACTTAAATATATTTAATTCTTCCCTGAAATTGGGGTCCCTTAACCAGCGACAACTTGATAAAGACAAAGCACCTCGATTCTAGTGAATATAAATCAGTTTTCTATTGGGCAAAAATTATTTCTATGCCTAAGAAGAAATTATCCCGTCCTTGATTATTCTAAGAATCGAATGATAATTGAAACGACTTCAAAGACTCCTCCACCAAGACGTATATTCAAATTTTGAGCGTAAAATATTTACAGCTCCGAGTGGCGTGGAGGAAACTTCTTTAGTACTGCGTTGTAGAGGTTGTAAAACGCGTAGAAGCTAACGCTCAGTATAACGGCGAGTGCGGAGCCGAAAATCCAGGATAAAAAGTTCCCGTCGATTATGTCGGATGTTTCCTTCTTCTTCCGCGCACTGAGGTCACCAAGAGTAGTTCCTTTGCGAGCCTCCATGAGACGTTTCATCCTGCTCAGCTTAGCTCGCAGCTCGTCGACAGATTCGGCAATGTTGTCGCTTCCCTCATCTCTGGGAAGGTCGCCTATGACTGAAAAAGATATTCTTCACCTCACTGATTCAACGAAGCTGTATGAAAATGATACGAGCATCGAGTGCGTTGAGAAAATTTTTAATGCATGATATGGTAGCATGATTCATAAGAAAATCATGATTTTGATTTGAAAGTGCACGGGAAATACTTGAAATTTGCGAGTTTGAGTTCATTAATATTCCTGTGGCACCGGTGAATGAATAAACTATTTTAAACAGTAGAAAAAAGTATGTAAGCGAACAGACACGGGTTTCGTAGTGTATTCAAAATTCTGTTTGCGCATACTTTGCGATACAATTATGCTTGATCTGTCCCACTTATTTTACAATTTTCTAATCACTGATCACTGAGTACATAATCATCACTCACCAGCAGCCTCGGGCAAACAGGTGTGAGAATCGGAATTCATCGTAGTTTACTGCACTGAGAGAAATTTGTCGACTACGGTGTGAAAAAATCTTATTGATCGATCAAAGGTCGCGCTTGCGCGCATGCTGGGCGAGTTCCGAGTCAAATGCCTATCCATGTAAGCAGAAACGGTGGATTGATGTACTCAATTTTTTTTATGGATAACGATGACTCAAAAATGCAACGTATTACTAATCCATTTTTGTAAACTAGATGCACAAACCACTCTCTTATTGGTACTGAAGTAATGTAGATCTATAGTAGGTTCAAAGCGCATATAATCCTATTATAGGTATGTAAGCATCTTTCCTTGTCTGTAAAATAATGTATGTAATACCTTAATAATTAAGAGCCTTGATTGCGTAATTAAGGAATGAATTCTCCAATTTATGTAGCACGAGTTTATGCCCTATTTTTCTGAGATCGTCGATAACCAGATGCATTTGCATGTTACTAGTGTGCGCTGTATCGCACCATTTCAGAAATGGTATGTTTTCAAACAATTGCTCGGAAAATGAAAAATGGATCGTTATGTTTATCAAGTCAAAATAAAAGTCCCAAAACTGTGGAGCGCTTCTGAAAATGATCAACTCATAAAGAATATAACATACTAGGGAAGTGTCGAATGTGTTGGGACTTTCAAACAAGCTAGTATTTTCCACCGCTCGTTTGAGCGCTGCCATCTGTGGGATTTCAGGGCGTATTTGTATGAACGAATACACCACGGGTGACAGCTGCGCTATGTATCCATGTTACGAACCGTACGGACTGTGGAAATGGTCATAAGTTGTGTACAATTTAACAATAAGTGTTGACGTTAAATTACTGCTATTGTTAAGTGTATGTGTATAATTTTCATCGGCGAGAGATTCTGTAAATTTTATGGACTATTCATATCCAAGAAAGCATTCGGAAAATAGTTTGCAGTAACTCTGCGGAAGAAAGTGTAAGTAAACAAGAGAAAAACCTAACCTGAGCAGAGACTGATCTTAAAAATAGATGTGAATTTGAAAAAAATACGCAGCTAAATTCCAGTAATTATTATTCAAATATGGTAAAAGTGGCACTGCAAATTAAAGCGACGCTGGAGAATATAGAGGAACTGAAAACGTCGGGTGATGATTTTCGTTATTATTTGAAATTTACATGCGGCAACTGCGGCGAAGTATCGGAGAAATGGAACTACGTATCGCAGTCGGAATCGACGCCGTCCAAGCGAGGAAGCGGCGTGAATCATTTCGTCAGCAAATGTAAACTGTGTTCGAGGGAGAATACCATGACGATTATCGAAGGCTCAACGCAGTCATACACCGCCGAGGATCAGGGAAAGTTCAAGACACTCGCTGTTTTCGACTGCCGCGGCATAGAGCCCGCCGAATTTTCAGCTCGTCAGGGATGGGTGGCTAAGGCTATCGACGGAGGCAAGGAATTTACAGACGTTGACCTCAGCGAGGGCGAATGGGCTGATTATTGTGAGAAAATTGCTAATCCAGTCGGCGTTTACGAAATCGAGCACAGGTTCGAGAAGACCAAGTGAAAGGATCCCCTCCTTACCAATGCGATAATTCGCGTAATTCTAGGAATAAGAGACGCTCTTGAAATTTCATGTAACGATGTGTCAAATATGTAGCTAATAAATTGTTGAATCTGTTCACCGTAATGAGCACAGGTCGAGAATCAATAAATATTTGGCGGTAAATTTGATTATCCGTTAGGATTTATTCCTACTGTTATCAACATTCTAATGATTTGGGGGGAGAGAGTACGGAGCTACACTACCGACGGTGTGATCAAAACCGTCGACTGAAGAATATATCTTTAGTCAAAGGCTAACCATCGAAGGGCCTAGCCGCTTGAGTCTGAAATTGGTACGGAAGATAAACTGCGTATTTCTTGTCGGAAATGTAAAAACTAAAATCATTATACATCGTGTCATATCATACATAGTATTGAAGTTCGAAACCAGAGTTTGGATGTTCAGAAAGTGACGTCACTCAAAATTTTTTATCTTTTGGCGTTATGGATCTACAGTTATTGTCGACTACGAAAATCAGCTAGCCAAATTCCTTAGTCTGGAAACAACCGCGCAGTAGAGTGGACGCATGAAAATCGCGCTCCGGAAATTTCGAGTACGGGGTTCTGGATCCTGCGCTCCGGGCCCGCTTCCTGGTGCAACTCGAGTTCCAGGACAAGCGCTCTGTAGTTTCTACGCTACAGGTCGGTACCTGGTGAAACTCGACTTCAGGAAGAAGCACTACGTAGTTTCTGAGCTCCAGGTCCGCTACCTGATGAAACTCGACTTTCAGTACAAGCGCTGCGTAGTTTCTGCGCTCAAGGTTCACTACCTGGAGAAACTCGAATTCCGGGACAAGCGCTCCATCGTTCCTGCACTCCAGGTCCGCTACCTAGCGAAACTCGACTTCAAGGAGAGGACGAGGAGGACGAGGATTTGTGCTCATGAGTTAAACATTTTTATATTATTCAATGGCAATTGTAATTATATTTCATCTAAAATTTTTCAAACTTGTCCTGTTGACAATAGATTGTTTCAATTCATTTTTCGCGCAAGCACAAATTTAGTAGCTATAACTGCGCTGACAAAATTTGTTATATTATTAATTAATTAATTGATTATACCAATCCTTACACAATATTTTTGATGTGTTCTTATGTTGAAAATATTAATAACTATTCAAGGTATAACTTGAAGTGGTTATGGGTGGTTGTTGGAGGTGGTTGGCGGTGGTTGGAGGTAGTCGGAGGTGATGGAAGGTACTCGCATGGTGAGGTGATGGGGTGATGGCGTAGTGGGGTGATGGGGTGGTGGGGTAGTGGGGTGATGGGGTCATGAGGTAGTGGGGTGATTTGCATTTTTGGCGACATTTTTCGCGATTTTAAAAAAAGCTGGAATAAATTCGTTCTGGCATTATTCCGACGTAATTTTGCGAGACAAATCATTTAAGCGCAGTCCCGATACGCTGCGAGCAGCAGATCAGAAATTACAGCCAAAAAACCAGAACCTGTGATTATATGAATCCTTACGTAATGTTTTTGATGTGTTCTTATACTGAAAATATTTATTGCTATTCCAGGTACAACCCGAGGTGGTTATCGGTGGTTGTTCGAGGTGGTTGGCGATTGTTGGAGGTGGTCGGAGGTGGACGAGGAGGAGGACGAACTGAACTGAGTCTCAAAGCCCTGTTGACATAAAAGCAGCTATTCGATAGAAATTATAGTTTATAGTTTACACAGCCCATTGCATGATATTTCATTATAAGTACATATGTTTCAATGTATTTAGGAATAGTTTATCAAATATACAGAGGTCATGTGCAAACAATGAATGAATTGACATTAGAGCTTTAACAATAAATTTAAGCTTTGTTACTTCTTTTATTTTATTATGTATAATCAAAAACATTTCCGACTAATCGTGCTGTGGAAGCATGGGGATTAAACCAAATGTAGCAAAAGATTAGAAACAGTGTATGTAGAGTACGGGTATTTTTCTAATAATGCAAATAGAATAGAATACCACGCCTTGCGAATTAGCTTTCCAGTCAGAGATGAATGATGAATTTTAAGGACTGCATTATCGTTGTTGAATACTCTACGCCTCATGGGAAACGAAAATCTGTAACGATAAAATTGATGCACCGAATCATCGTCGACTTTAACTTTTGAAATGTCCTACCATTTTCGAACACCTCCTACCTCCCCCTGCCACCTCCGACCATCAATAGCCACTTTCGACCACCCCCTATCACCTTCTGCCAGCGCCGACCACCTCCTACCATTTCCGAACACCTCCGACCATCCTATTTAGCTATATTACCAGATTAGCTATGATATGAAAAGAGAAGAATTATTCATTTCGAAATGGGATTCTATTCGACGCGCGCTCGATGTATTCCATAACATTAGTATTCATAATTATTCCAACAACTTTTCATTTGCTCTCTCGATCTTGAATTTTCATAGGCATAGAATCGAAACGTTGTTTTAGCTGGTCGCAAGTGAAGTATCAGCGTTGGGTGGAGGAGCAGAATTGTTTTTCGAAAAGTATTCGGATGGAAAAAAATTCAGAGTAACTGTAATACATCACGGATGCGCTAATTTTGAACGAGATGAAATGGATGCTTCGTATATGAGACGGTATTTAACGCTGCGTAGTGGTTTAAAGACCTAGAAAGGTGATAGGGAGAGAAAGAACGACGCTTCTTAACACTTCGAGTGTATTTTAACACACATTCGAAAGATACGAGCGAAATTTTTCATCATCCAACTGTCGCAGAACGGCAGCGTTATTAGCCGACCCGTTCACTGAAGAATATATCTTCAGTCAACGGCTGACCATCGAAGGGCCTGGCCGCTTGAGTCTGGAATCGGCAGGAGAGATAAAGTGCGTATTTCTTGTATAAAATGTGAAAGCTAAAATCATTATACATCATATCATATCATCATACCTCATACATCATACATCATACATCGTACATCATACATCATCATACAGAGTATCAAAGTTCGAAACCATAGTTTGGATGTCGGACGTTCAGAAAGTGACGTCACCAATTCAAAATCAGCTAGCCGAATTCCTCAGTCTGGAAACAACCGCGCAGTAGAGCGGACGGATGAGAGGCGCGCTCCGCAAATTTCGAGTACCGGGTTCTCAACCTCCTGGATCCCGCGCTTCAGGTTCGCTACGTATTTCGAGTCCCGGGTTCTCAACCTCCCGGATCTCGCGCTTCGGGTCCGCTACGCGGTGAAACTCGACTTCCAGGATAAGCGCTCCGTGGTTCCTGGTTCATGTTTACAATAAATTATTTCAATTCGTTTTTCGCGCAACCCCAAATTCGGTAGCTGTCGGTCCGCTAATAAAATTTCTCGACTTCCAGGATAAGCGCTCCGTGGTTCCTGGTTCATGTTTACAATAAATTATTTCAATTCGTTTTTCGCGCAACCCCAAATTCGGTAGCTGTCGGTCCGCTAATAAAATTTCTCGACTTCCAGGATAAGCGCTCCGTGGTTCCTGGTTCATGTTTACAATAAATTATTTCAATTCGTTTTTCGCGCAACCCCAAATTCGGTAGCTGTCGGTCCGCTAATAAAATTTCTCGACTTCCAGGATAAGCGCTCCGTGGTTCCTGGTTCATGTTTACAATAAATTATTTCAATTCGTTTTTCGCGCAACCCCAAATTCGGTAGCTGTCGGTCCGCTAATAAAATTTCTCGACTTCCAGGATAAGCGCTCCGTGGTTCCTGGTTCATGTTTACAATAAATTATTTCAATTCGTTTTTCGCGCAACCCCAAATTCGGTAGCTGTCGGTCCGCTAATAAAATTTCTCGACTTCCAGGATAAGCGCTCCGTGGTTCCTGGTTCATGTTTACAATAAATTATTTCAATTCGTTTTTCGCGCAACCCCAAATTCGGTAGCTGTCGGTCCGCTAATAAAATTTCTCGACTTCCAGGATAAGCGCTCCGTGGTTCCTGGTTCATGTTTACAATAAATTATTTCAATTCGTTTTTCGCGCAACCCCAAATTCGGTAGCTGTCGGTCCGCTAATAAAATTTCTCGACTTCCAGGATAAGCGCTCCGTGGTTCCTGGTTCATGTTTACAATAAATTATTTCAATTCGTTTTTCGCGCAACCCCAAATTCGGTAGCTGTCGGTCCGCTAATAAAATTTCTCGACTTCCAGGATAAGCGCTCCGTGGTTCCTGGTTCATGTTTACAATAAATTATTCCAATTCGTTTTTCGCGCAACCCCAAATTCGGTAGCTGTCGGTCCGCTAATAAAATTTCTCGACTTCCAGGATAAGCGCTCCGTGGTTCCTGGTTCATGTTTACAATAAATTATTTCAATTCGTTTTTCGCGCAACCCCAAATTCGGTAGCTGTCGGTCCGCTAATAAAATTTCTCGACTTCCAGGATAAGCGCTCCGTGGTTCCTGGTTCATGTTTACAATAAATTATTTCAATTCGTTTTTCGCGCAACCCCAAATTCGGTAGCTGTCGGTCCGCTAATAAAATTCCTATAACTTTGCAATCTTCTCATAATCTTTTTGGTAAAATATGTCGATAAAAAAATTATATCAAACCTTACACATTATTTTTGATTTGTTCTCACGCTGAAAATATTTATTAATATTCGAGGTATAACTCGAGGTGGTAGGCGGTTTTCGTTGGAGGTAGTTAGGGGTGGTTGCGGGTAATCTCGGTGATTCAGGAGGAGAAGGACGAGGATTTGTGCTCGGTGAGTAAAACACTTTTATAATATTTCATGGCAATTGTAATTATATTTTATCTGAAATATTTCAAACTTGTCATGTTTACATTAAATTATTTCAATTCATTTTTCGCGCAAGCACAAATTCAGTAGCTATGAATAAGCTTATACAATTTATTATATCATTAATTAATTAATTAATATTCCTATAATATTTAATGGCAATTGTAATTACATTTCATCTGAAATATTACAAACTTGTCACGTTTACAATAAATTATTTCAATTCATTTTTCGTGCAAGCACATATTTAGTAGCTATGAATAATCTTGTACAATTTATTATACTATTAATTAATTAATTAATATTCTTATAATATTTGATGGCAATTGTAATTATATTTCATCTGATATATTACAAACTTGTCACCTTTACAATAAATTATTTCAATTCATTTTTCGTGCAAGCACATATTCAGTAGCTATGAATAAGCTTATACAATTTATTATATTATTAATTAATTATTTGATCAATTACTCAATTATATTAATCCTTACACAATATTTTCGATGTGTTCTTATACTGAAAATATTTATTACTATTCAAGGTATAACCTGAGGTGGTTGAAGGTGGTCGGAGGTGGACGAGGAGGAGGACGAGGAGGACGAGGATTTGTGCTGGGTGAGTAAAACACTTTTATAATATTTGATGGCAATTGTAATTACATTTCATCTGAAATATTACAAACTTGTCACGTTTACAATAAATTATTTCAATTCATTTTTCGTGCAAGCACATATTCAGTAGCTATGAATAATCTTGTACAATTTATTATATTATTAATTAATTGATTAATTACATTAATCCTTACACAATATTTTTGATGTGTTTCTATACTAAAAATATTCATTACTATTCCAGGTATTACCCGAGGTGGTCGG
This sequence comes from Neodiprion lecontei, assembly GCF_021901455.1. Classification (NCBI taxonomy): domain Eukaryota; kingdom Metazoa; phylum Arthropoda; class Insecta; order Hymenoptera; family Diprionidae; genus Neodiprion; species Neodiprion lecontei. The sequence goes on from NC_060263.1 coordinate 26,139,134, forward strand.
AGGTGGACGAGGAGGAGGACCAGGTGGACGAGGAGGAGGACGAGGTGGACGAGGAGGAGGCGGGGTGGGTCGTGGGAGAGGACCTCTCCTCTCCTCAGAGGAGGGGAGGGGGAGGGGCCGGGAAGGGGGAGAGGTGGGCGGGGAGGGGAAAGGGAAGGGAAGGGAAGGGAAGGGATGGGAAGGGAAGGGAAGGGAAGGGAAGGGGGTGGGGAGGGGGGTGGGGAGGGGGAGGGGGAGGGAGGGCGGGAGGGAGGGAGGGCGGGAGGGCGGGAGGGAGGGCGGGAGGGAGGGCGGGAGGGAGGGAGGGAGGGAGGGCGGGCGGGGGGGGGGCGGGAGGGAGGGAGGTAGTGGACGACGGATGTCAGTACAAGTCCCCCACACGCCCGCCCGCCCGCCCACCCTCCAACTCTCCCTCCCTCCCTCCCGCCCCCCCCGCCCGCCCTCCCTCCCTCCCTCCCTCCCGCCCTCCCTCCCGCCCTCCCTCCCGCCCTCCCGCCCTCCCTCCCTCCCGCCCTCCCTCCCCCTCCCCCTCCCCACCCCCCCTCCCCACCCCCTTCCCTTCCCTTCCCTTCCCTTCCCATCCCTTCCCTTCCCTTCCCTTCCCTTTCCCCTCCCCGCCCACCTCTCCCCCTTCCCGGCCCCTCCCCCTCCCCTCCTCTGAGGAGAGGAGAGGTCCTCTCCCACGACCCACCCCGCCTCCTCCTCGTCCACCTCGTCCTCCTCCTCGTCCACCTCCGACCACCTCGGGTAATACCTGGAATAGTAATGAATATTTTTAGTATAGGAACACATCAAAAATATTGTGTAAGGATTAATGTAATTAATCAATTAATTAATAATATAATAAATTGTACAAGATTATTCATAGCTACTGAATATGTGCTTGCACGAAAAATGAATTGAAATAATTTATTGTAAACGTGACAAGTTTGTAATATTTCAGATGAAATGTAATTACAATTGCCATCAAATATTATAAAAGTGTTTTACTCACCCAGCACAAATCCTCGTCCTCCTCGTCCTCCTCCTCGTCCACCTCCGACCACCTTCAACCACCTCAGGTTATACCTTGAATAGTAATAAATATTTTCAGTATAAGAACACATCGAAAATATTGTGTAAGGATTAATATAATTGAGTAATTGATCAAATAATTAATTAATAATATAATAAATTGTATAAGCTTATTCATAGCTACTGAATATGTGCTTGCACGAAAAATGAATTGAAATAATTTATTGTAAAGGTGACAAGTTTGTAATATATCAGATGAAATATAATTACAATTGCCATCAAATATTATAAGAATATTAATTAATTAATTAATAGTATAATAAATTGTACAAGATTATTCATAGCTACTAAATATGTGCTTGCACGAAAAATGAATTGAAATAATTTATTGTAAACGTGACAAGTTTGTAATATTTCAGATGAAATGTAATTACAATTGCCATTAAATATTATAGGAATATTAATTAATTAATTAATGATATAATAAATTGTATAAGCTTATTCATAGCTACTGAATTTGTGCTTGCGCGAAAAATGAATTGAAATAATTTAATGTAAACATGACAAGTTTGAAATATTTCAGATAAAATATAATTACAATTGCCATGAAATATTATAAAAGTGTTTTACTCACCGAGCACAAATCCTCGTCCTTCTCCTCCTGAATCACCGAGATTACCCGCAACCACCCCTAACTACCTCCAACGAAAACCGCCTACCACCTCGAGTTATACCTCGAATATTAATAAATATTTTCAGCGTGAGAACAAATCAAAAATAATGTGTAAGGTTTGATATAATTTTTTTATCGACATATTTTACCAAAAAGATTATGAGAAGATTGCAAAGTTATAGGAATTTTATTAGCGGACCGACAGCTACCGAATTTGGGGTTGCGCGAAAAACGAATTGAAATAATTTATTGTAAACATGAACCAGGAACCACGGAGCGCTTATCCTGGAAGTCGAGAAATTTTATTAGCGGACCGACAGCTACCGAATTTGGGGTTGCGCGAAAAACGAATTGGAATAATTTATTGTAAACATGAACCAGGAACCACGGAGCGCTTATCCTGGAAGTCGAGAAATTTTATTAGCGGACCGACAGCTACCGAATTTGGGGTTGCGCGAAAAACGAATTGAAATAATTTATTGTAAACATGAACCAGGAACCACGGAGCGCTTATCCTGGAAGTCGAGAAATTTTATTAGCGGACCGACAGCTACCGAATTTGGGGTTGCGCGAAAAACGAATTGAAATAATTTATTGTAAACATGAACCAGGAACCACGGAGCGCTTATCCTGGAAGTCGAGAAATTTTATTAGCGGACCGACAGCTACCGAATTTGGGGTTGCGCGAAAAACGAATTGAAATAATTTATTGTAAACATGAACCAGGAACCACGGAGCGCTTATCCTGGAAGTCGAGAAATTTTATTAGCGGACCGACAGCTACCGAATTTGGGGTTGCGCGAAAAACGAATTGAAATAATTTATTGTAAACATGAACCAGGAACCACGGAGCGCTTATCCTGGAAGTCGAGAAATTTTATTAGCGGACCGACAGCTACCGAATTTGGGGTTGCGCGAAAAACGAATTGAAATAATTTATTGTAAACATGAACCAGGAACCACGGAGCGCTTATCCTGGAAGTCGAGTTTCACCGCGTAGCGGACCCGAAGCGCGAGATCCGGGAGGTTGAGAACCCGGGACTCGAAATACGTAGCGAACCTGAAGCGCGGGATCCGGGAGGTTGAGAACCCGGTACTCGAAATTTGCGGAGCGCGCCTCTCATCCGTCCGCTCTACTGCGCGGTTGTTTCCAGACTGAGGAATTCGGCTAGCTGATTTTGAATTGGTGACGTCACTTTCTGAACGTCCGACATCCAAACTATGGTTTCGAACTTTGATACTCTGTATGATGATGTATGATGTACGATGTATGATGTATGATGTATGAGGTATGATGATATGATATGATGTATAATGATTTTAGCTTTCACATTTTATACAAGAAATACGCACTTTATCTCTCCTGCCGATTCCAGACTCAAGCGGCCAGGCCCTTCGATGGTCAGCCGTTGACTGAAGATATATTCTTCAGTGAACGGGTCGGCTAATAACGCTGCCGTTCTGCGACAGTTGGATGATGAAAAATTTCGCTCGTATCTTTCAAATGTGTGTTAAAATACACTCGAAGTGTTAAGAAGCGTCGTTCTTTCTCTCCCTATCACCTTTCTAGGTCTTTAAACCACTACGCAGCGTTAAATACCGTCTCATATACGAAGCATCCATTTCATCTCGTTCAAAATTAGCGCATCCGTGATGTATTACAGTTACTCTGAATTTTTTTCCATCCGAATACTTTTCGAAAAACAATTCTGCTCCTCCACCCAACGCTGATACTTCACTTGCGACCAGCTAAAACAACGTTTCGATTCTATGCCTATGAAAATTCAAGATCGAGAGAGCAAATGAAAAGTTGTTGGAATAATTATGAATACTAATGTTATGGAATACATCGAGCGCGCGTCGAATAGAATCCCATTTCGAAATGAATAATTCTTCTCTTTTCATATCATAGCTAATCTGGTAATATAGCTAAATAGGATGGTCGGAGGTGTTCGGAAATGGTAGGAGGTGGTCGGCGCTGGCAGAAGGTGATAGGGGGTGGTCGAAAGTGGCCATTGATGGTCGGAGGTGGCAGGGGGAGGTAGGAGGTGTTCGAAAATGGTAGGACATTTCAAAAGTTAAAGTCGACGATGATTCGGTGCATCAATTTTATCGTTACAGATTTTCGTTTCCTATGAGGCGTAGAGTATTCAACAACGATAATGCAGTCCTTAAAATTCATCATTCATCTCTGACTGGAAAGCTAATTCGCAAGGCGTGGTATTCTATTCTATTTGCATTATTAGAAAAATACCCGTACTCTACATACACTGTTTCTAATCTTTTGCTACATTTGGTTTAATCCCCATGCTTCCACAGCACGATTAGTCGGAAATGTTTTTGATCATCCATAATAAAATAAAAGAAGTAACAAAGCCTAAATTTATTGTTAAAGCTCTAATAAATACATCAAACTGCGGTCGAATTCATTTATAATTTGCACATGATCTCTGTATATTTGATAAATTATTCCTAAATACATTGAAACATATGTATTTATAATGAAATATCATGCAATGGGCTGTGTAAACTATAAACTATAATTTCTATCGAATAGCTGCTTTTATGTCAACAGGGCTTTGAGACTCAGTTCAGTTCATCCTCCTCCTCGTCCACCTCCGACCACCTCCAACAATCGCCAACCACCTCGAACAACCACCGATAACCACCTCGGGTTGTACCTGGAATAGCAATAAATATTTTCAGTATCAGAACATATCAAAAATATTACGTGAGGATTAATATTCAAAAAGTGCTGGAATAAATTTTTTCTGGCACTATTCGGACGCAATTTTGCGAGACGAATCGATTTAGCGCAGTCCCGATAGGCTGCGAGCAGCGGATAAAAAGTTACAGCCGAAAAACCAGAACCTCAGATTTCGACATTTTTCAGCAGGTGCATTTTCCTTCGTAACTTCTTTCCTGTTGATCCCACGCTCCTTTCGCTGCGTTTTCTGAGTTCCTGGGGGTCCAATTAGTCAGGAAACGGTCGTTTAGATCGAATCTGAGACTAAAAATTTTCGGTTTCAAAAATGAAGAAAAAGCAAGGCTAACCCCTTTGCATTTTTGACGAAAATTTTCGCGATTTTCAAAAGTGCTGGAATAAATTAATTGTGGCACTATTCCGACGTAATTTTGCGAGAGAAATCGATTGGGCGCAGTCCCAATGCGCTGCGATCAACGCATCAAAAGTTAGAGCCGAAAAACGAAAACCTGTGTTTTCGACATTTTTCAGCAGGTGCTTTTTTCTTCGTAACTTCTTTTCTGTTGATCCCACGCTCTTTTCGCTGCGTTTTCTGAGTTACTGAGGGTTCAATTAGTCAGGAGAGGGTCATACAAATCGAATCGGAGACTAAAAGTTTTTCACTCAAAAAAAAAGCAAGGCTATCAACGCATCAAAACCGAAAAAGGTGCTTTTTCGCTCGCCATTTCTCTCCTGTAGGATCTACGCACTTTTCGCTGCGTTTTCTGAGTTCCTGAGGGTTTAATTAGTCAGGAGAGGGTCATACAAATCGAATCCGAGACCAAACGCAGAAACTACGGAGCCCTTGTTTCTGAATTCGAGTTTCACCACCTAGCGTATCCGGAGCGCAGGATCCAGGAATTAGAGAACCCGGTACTCGAAATCTGCGGAGCATGATTTTCATACGTCCGCTCTATCGCGCAGTTGTTTCTAGACTGAGGAATTCGGCTACCTGATTTTGTTCGTTACTATTACTATAGATCGATGACGTCAAGAGAAAAAAAATTTTGGTTGATGTCACTTTCTGAACATCATGAATCGTTACCATAGCGTTACTAACTTGAATATGATTTTATTATCGCATTCTCGATAACCATTCTTCTTCTCCCAGCATAAAACTTTTCATCTCGTAATCTATTCAAATGACGCTTCCTAGACTAATCGAATCCTCAGGATTACTCAACACGCATTTGGATCATCCTAGGACTAACAGCTGCAAGAATACGAAGCTAATACAGAGAAATTTTTGTTTTTCGTCCGTAACTTTTGATCCGTTGTTCGCAGCGAATCGAGACTCAGCGCAACGAATTTTCATCGCAAAATTACTTCGATAAAATGCATAAATAATTCAATCTCATCATTACTCATAATCGGCAAATTTGCTGCTGAAAAATCTGAACGGGTAATCTGAAATCTGAACGGCCTTCCTCTTTTTTGCGAATCCTGAGTCCTGAATCGTTTGGGATAAAACTTTCTAGACTGATCAAACTCCAAGTAAACCAGAAAAGGCCTTCAAACCCTCGGAGAAGCAAGAGCTGCCGAGGGATATTTTCTCGTTTTTGGGTTGTAACTTATGACGCGTTGCATGCGGCAGTTCCAAACTATGAGCGATGAATTCCTTTCGCGAAATTATGTCGATAGAGAATATCAATAAATAAATTTTATAATTATTCAAAATCGGCAGACTCGAACTTTTTCGTCTTGACACCAATCCGAATGATGCTTTCTGGACTAATGAGGCCCCAAGGAAATCAGTAAAGATACGGAAAACCTGGAATTAAAAGCGGCTGAAGAAAGAAAAGCAACGCTCACTAAGTACAGAAATACCCATGTCATACAGCATTCTTCATATTCTAATTTACGTGATGTTTATTGCACTCTTGCTTCTTAACGTAATAGTTGGATTTCTTGTTTAATAAGCAATCATTTTTTTGCATTTCTTTGTTTCCTGACTTGTATATTATTTTACTACTTGTAACAATACCATACACTGACATACAAACAATTGTACTGAAATTGAGACTTATTAAATAAAATAAAACTAGAAAATTGTAGCTCTGAGTTTGACATTTTTTTTCCCCTCACCTCTTCGAGAATCTGGTGTAAATAGCATTTTTACCGTCCGTACAACTTTTCAGCTACTTTTCGAAGCGGTAAATAAGAGGTCAGAAAATACGAGGAAAAACTCAGGTTTTTCATCTGTAACTTTGGACCCGCTGCTCGCAGTTATTCCAAACTCTGCGCAATCGATTCCTTCCGCGAAAGTACATCGATATACCGTATCAAGAAATCAATTCCATCATTATTGAAAATCGGCATATTCTCGACCGAAAAAATCCAATCGAGGTAATTCTTTTACACCGTCTCTACAGGTTTTTAGAAGACTTGTAAAAAATTGGATATCTTGATTTTGTTGATGTTTAGTGAGAAGCGGAGGAGCGTTACTAGTGGAGATCAGGACGGGTACCTTGTAATTTTAGTTTTTGCTATGAAGAATATTTTTCTTTCAATGGTCGATCCTCGTTGGTCGCGAAGAAATTTGATAACCTTTATGATCGCGTTACAAAAACGTAAAATAAAATCAAAATGTTGGTTAATCCTCCGAAATTAATATAATCTCTTTAATCTCTAAGAATTATTGCAAATAGTAATTACATGGTTGCTTAATGTCAAGCCTTATGAACAAACTCAAACCCAATGCCTCTTCTGCATTTCGGCGTGTCGTGGAACAGCCGATAATTCGATCTGCCATCTTCACCCGAATACAACGTAACCCACTGGCGAAGATTCTTCCACTCGTCAAAACAAAGGTCATACAAAAATAGTAAGAGTCCGAATTATATCCAACGACATAATATAATTTATTTATCATAATCATATACAAAAAAACTGTTCACTTATACATGTAAAGAGGTCCTTATATACTCTGTATTGTTTTCAACAATATTTTCATTAATCTTAATTTCCATTCTTGGGTTTTTTTCTCTTTTCCATCGATTTTTTCCCAACAATTCATTCTTTCATGGTCGCAATGCAGCAGTATGACTCGGCCAGAGGCGAGGTTTCGATAATAATGAAAACATAATGTTTATGATCGTAGCAGTGATGATGATTAACAACAAAAATAATAATAATTATGATAATAATAATAATAATAATAATGGCGATCTTCACAATAGCCATCGGCATCATCATATCATTATTAATTTTGGTATAATTTTACGCGGTGTTTGTTTTTTTTTGTCTCTTCAATTTTGGACATCTTGGAATGTTACGTCAAGTACTTTGGAAATGGGTAAATAATCTCAACGTGTAATGTTCAAGTGAGGTGTGTCTTACAATTACAAACAAAACTTATTCGACAATAATATGGTTTAACCGGTGAACTAATTACTTACATTTTATGGAACAAGAAGCAAGAAGAAAAACGAGAAAATCATTGTTTAAAACTTCGAAGGTATAAGGTTTCTTTTCTAACTTATCTTTAACTTGCTAATATGTGGTTCGCTACTGTTTACTAATCTTCTCTGGACACGTTACTCCTACGATTTCTAATATCTAACATGAATAAATATATCGTAATCATATTTTATGTTATTCATTTCTCTCTCAGTCGCAGGCATCACCTTAAAATAAATCACATCTGAAAAAACTGATAACCGATTATAATTCAACAACAAATCGATAACTCTATATCAGTCTATTCTCACAAAAATATCACTATGGCTGAATGTATATTAGTAGTTACATGTTAAGTACTTTAAAGCCAGAAATATCTAGTGTTAGAATATCAATCAAACTAACCAATAATGCGTAACTACGATAATAAATTAAGTGAGATATACATGTATAACATACGGATGTATCATAACTCCAATAGTACGTTCGTTACATCGTATGTTTTTCATGACAAGCCTGATTTATGATTTCGGTTTCATTACTACATGCGATTAATACCGATTAGTACAACTTGGCTCAGTCAGATTTTACGCTACATTTACGTACGTGTTATCATTTTTATTTCACGTTATTTTAAAGTTTTCAATTTTCATTATGTTCGCTACTCATATTTCGTGTTATAAGGTATGTAGTTCATGGTATCAATTATCGCCCTAAGATCTTTGAGTAAAAGCATATTGTTGCATCTGGGAAACCTGAAGAGTTGATTCGTAAGTAAATATTAACAGAGTTCACCACATGATACTGGTTAGTAATGCGATAAGGATAAAAAAATGCGCGACAAATCAACTACTTGTCAAGAGCGCATCGAAGGTTCATTCGAAGTAACAGAAGTAACAGTCACGGTGTTGCAGGTATGTTAATGATGCGAAACAATGAGAAACAAATTTTTTTGCAAACGATGCAAACAATTCAATCTTTAATGTTGATGAATAATAATTGAAGAAACGAATAAAAGAATTGCATTGCATCCGATTGAGATTGACGAAAATTAAGCGGATTTACCCATCGCAACGTTATATATATATAAACCATTACCAACTATAACATCTACGCTAAAAAATCCTAATAATAATTACCTTGAATATCCTAATCACACAAGACTATAACCTATGATACTAGTATGGGGGACAGTTATAATTATAATTGTTATTAATTTTCTTGCTAACTGGCTAAATTTTACTACACAAGGTATTCTGTCTACACATCTATCTTTGGTATGAATTAAGGAGATACTTGATCTATTTGAGGATTTTAAATGTTATCTTGAACATGTTATGATTGTTATACACATGGTACTAAAGATTTCGTACTATGCAGTTCTGTAGGTATATAGTATTTCTTACTAGGCTGTCATGTGCGTACATCTTGCAACTTTCACAGCTGACTTTCAAGTACATGGGAGTAAATTAAACGAAAACATCGTTCGCCTGAGCGTACTTATTTTTTAAACTGTCGTGGCTATGAGAACGGATAATGAATTTATGTTTTACCTACGTGAAAGCGGCATCGGTGCGTTCGACGATGCTTTAAATAAAATTCATAAACATTAAACTATGAGATTTCGAATTATCGCTGTATTACAGCACTGTTAAGTTAATTTTTAAACGCATATTTCCACTACCGCTGATAGTTTCACTACAGATGAAAAATCTAGACCGGTCATAATCTTACACAATACTGTATTTGCCTAATACTTATTTTCCTTCTTTTTGCTTGTATCAAACAATTCAGGATTCTCTTACCTTTTCATTATTACACGTGTGTTCCCGACTTGATTTTTTTTTCTTGTTTCTCGCACTTTATAACGTATCATTTGAGCAAGGAATATCATCGAATAGGCCCGTATTGGTGTGATAAAAATGCAGTATATTGAATTGGGAAACGATTGGAACTGCGGCCAGTTTAACCTTGTCTCAAGAATAAATACGAGAAATCTAAGGAAGATCTTGATTAACAGAATTTTTTTGAAACTTATGAAATTAACTGTACATATAAAATATACTCAATCAATGTGTATTCACGTAATTACTATGAGCGCGTTATAACAGATGCCTTATTATACGTACAAGCAGATCCATGCATCATGTTTGTATATCAAACGAATACCGCTCAAACAGTTCAATCATCAACGCAATAATCCTCGTATTTCGCCGTCAGAATTAAATATGGCGACCCGAGTAGCAATTAAGCGCCTCAAAGTCTGTCCTGAGCTTCCTACGAGTATAAATTCTGCCTTCCCATCAAATTTCACTTTGGGTTGGATGAGTTTTTGAGACAGGTTGTTTCCTCATTAAGTCTCGATGGATCCTGCGGTGAGGTGGAACTTTCATTGCAAACATTATCCGTACTGTATTGCAGTTCCTAATCGGAGAATATCGACTGATTTTGTTCCGTAATGTTTAATAGTAAAGCTGTACATAGTAGGGAGTAAGTAACCAAATAGGCACGTTGGTTTTCGTCCGAAATAGCTTGAAACGTTCAGACGTACACGTTGATTAAGTTACAAACTTTCACTTTTAATTCGTATATTAGAAAGAAATAAGATATCTGTTGCCAAAAACGTGACGTTCTCCAATCGAACACTTGCCGCAGATAACAACAACTGGAGGTGATATGTTGGCTTCGATTGTAATTCTCAACGCATATTTTTACCATTTGAACGCCGCGGTTTGCGCTCTCCTTTCAGTACGGCTATTCAATTTGCTACTTACGATTAAATGACATTTCGAAAAAATCGTGCAGCTGCTAAGCAGCGAGATTCTTTTTCCTCTGGTTACGCTTTACGCAGAGAAATATCGTCTAATTCACGTCATTGTCGAGAACAGCTTCGAGGCAAGTTTGCTTCAGTGTTGCCGACTGGTCTTCCAAACTTCGTTTTAGACCCTCGATGGTTTGTACCAGCTTTTGTCTCCTCAGCTGAGACAACTGATGCTGGTACAGCTGCGTGTCTTGGGCGTTAATATTTGCCTCCGCTGCTATTCGCTCCTGTCGGAGTTGGGCCACCTTCTCTTTCAACGATCGTTTCGAGTCATCTGTAACATGCGATTTATCGTCAAATTTCATCTTGCGCAGAGGGGGATAAGGATTCAGAGAACAGTGTATGCTCATTTTCCATACAATGATCATTTCACCCCTGGTAAAGAAAAATTCTTCTAATTTATTAGCTACCATTTTCAAGGGAATTTAAAACACGATCTTAGTTATCGAATAAAATTTTTCCCAACATTCGTTTCCGGACGTCAATCGTTGAAGTCCATATCATTTTTTGTGAAATATTTAGAATTCCTGGTTAAGAGAAGTAATTAAGGATTTTTTTTTTAAAGACTTAGTTGAAAAGTAACTGGAAGATTCTCTAATTCCACCGTGATCATATTTTAAATATTAGAAGCGTCTTCAAATGTAGGCTATTGCTATAGGTACTCTATTTGTGATCATCAACTATTCTTTGGAGAGGGATGAGACATCTAGTGGTGGTTCAAGAATACTATTTCATGTTTTCTTTTAGACATTCGTGATTTTATAGAGTCATTCGTCAAAATTGATATTCTTCTGCGAAATTCTGTGCAAAAGAACAATTTATTTTATTTCGCGTTCTAGATTTTCTCAACATTTGTAAGTTAACTCCCAGTTCCCTACAATTATCTCAGTAAAAGTGTTGTTGTTTTTGTTTTTCTTCAATTGTGAATTTCCTATCATCTCGTACAATGCAAACGGATTTAGTTTTTATTTTTGTCTTGGAAAACTCTAGGCCGACATAATTTTTCGTAGAAGTATGTACAATTTTATGAAAATTCACGGTTTTTCATATTGTTACAGATAGTTGTACACGATTGAAGCTTTTCGTGATAATTCATCATTTTCCACCAGAAAGCTAAAAAAATCTACCACATCTCATTCTTTTTGTGTTTTCGTATAATATGATAAAAAATTTTTTTTTACCGGTGATTACTTTTCGGAAATTTATCTCACTCGTTCCTTCATGAGGTGTATCGCACAAAATCGAGTCAATAATTGTTGGAAATATGACGAGTGTGTTCAGGTATTATATCAACTGGCAAAGCCACGCGCGGAAGAATCCTTTGTAGGGTACATACCCGTATCGTCGGTGGCCGTGTCGCCGTCGGAGTTTCTAAAAGCGACATTGTGCTCCCCCAGCGACTTTTGTATCCGCCCGTAAGTCACGCTACCCGCGTATACTTTTCGCTTAACTGGTTCGCTTTGGGGACAGTATGAAGAACCCTCCCGCGTCGGTCCGATATCAATCGATCTGTAGAAAGGTGTCATACAAAATTCATGCAGGCACGCTCTCATATTTTTCACTCCTTTTCTAATGACACCGACAATAAAACTGTAGAGACTTATGGTCGATCGGAGTGATTCATGCCTCATGCTTTTTTTCATTAAGATTCTCTGTATTCTTAATTGGGATTAATTTACATTTCACTTTTTTTTTTTACAACACGTGTAAGAATTCAAAATTAAATTTCGTGAGATGATGCAAACTCCTTTTAATTTCATGAAATTGAGAATAAACGACGGCATTAATTCCACGCGAAATGTGTTATATTAATTCTGGAATGAGAGAGTGACGCTTTAGATTTTCGTTTGTCTCAGCTGATGCATCATATTAATTATTTCAAGAACTCGAATGAGTTCTCCAGAGTATCTTCATAATTCTTCATACGGTGTAAGCGTAATTAATGGATTCTTAGAAAGGTGTACTGCGATAGTCTCAGGAAACTGAACACCAAAGTGCGCATGCGTCAAGAGTTTTTCGTCTGTTTAAGTTGGTAAACCTGACAAGCAGACGAAAAACTTGTCTGATCAACCGATTAGCTTGATTTGGCACATGCGCATTTGTCAAAGTACATCTTCACACGTTAACAAAAAAAAAATAGGGATAGATAGATAAAAAATGAGGGGATCGAAAATTCTAACCGATGAATGAAACATCGTTAGATAAATAAATACCTGAAGGTAAGTAACGGTGGTTTCTTCCTGACATCGCACCTATCGTCGGAATCCGACGAGCTTGATGTCAGTCCCTCGTCTTTGAGGGTCCTCGAAGACCTGACTTCCTTCTTGGCAAGGAGTAATTTTTCCTTCTGAATCAGTGAATCCCGATGCGCATTTAGGTAGGGAGATGCGATGGGTTTGTCCTTGAGCTGTCTCGGTGAGTTGACACCGTTGTGGACAAACGTCCGAAGATCTCGACTCTTGACGTCGTGACTAACATCCCGTTCGGTGATCTGAAGCCTGTTCGCCTGGACGAAGCTCCTGCTAGGTGAATTCTGCGGAGTTTTCCTGACCATCATCGGTGAACTCGGACACTTGACCTGCACGTCCTGCTTGTAAAAATTCTCCTTCACGATGATACCGCCGGGTGAATTTCGCTCCATGAACTTGCGTATCGGGGAACAAGGCTGAGCGAACTGTCTCTTCGGGCTCGTGTGCTCCAAGTCCCTGATGCTGCCGCTCTGGAGCTCGGGCTGGGAGTTCCTGCTCTTGGAGAGCGCCAGCTCGATGTTCAGCTCCGTGTTCTTGATAAGTTCTACGCGTTTGTTGGCCAGTCCATTGTGGATCTTCCTCGGCGACGGCATGACCACCGGCGATGAGTTGTTCTTCATGTTCACCAGTATGTTCTCCGCCTCGAGTATAAGCTCCTTGTACTTCCGGTCCGCCTCCTTGTCCGCCTCCATCAGGGCGATCTCCGAGGCGAATGTGGCCATGTAGGCGCCGTCGATGAGCCGGCTCCGCACCGCGTTTCCGTTCACGTAGCTGACGGAGTTCGACCGCCGCTTGGCGACTTCGTTCTCGGCGATGACCGAGCGCACCAGGGCGCTGTCCTGTATCAGCTTGACGGGCGAGAGGTTCTTGTTCACGTCGCACTTCCGTCGCCGGAGGCAAATCGGCGTCCCACCGACGCTGCGGCTGCCCTGATTGAAACCAGAGTTTTTCAGCAGCATCCGCTCGACCAGCACGCGGTTAAGATTCGCCGTCTCGTCGTCGCACTTCTCGGCGAAGCTCTGCCTGCGACGCTGCGACACCCGCTTCTTCCGCTTCTCCGCCGACTTGTCGTCCGTCTTTCTTCCCCGCGTGCTTTGCCGCCTCGATCCGCTCCTCACGCTCGATCTGTGCGAGCTGCTCTCATCCTTCGTCCTTCGCCTCAGGAACGACTCCCGCAGCCGCGTTCCCTTCCGGCTGAGCTCGCTGCTGAAGGTGAAGTACGTGCAGTGTCCCGTGTTCCGGAAGCCCGCGTGCGAGTCCAGCTTGTCGAGTTCGAGGATCGACCCGTTGTCGATGAAGTCGAAGTCGTCGTTCTCGAAGGGCTCGTTCTCGTCGCCGCCGTCCTGACCCGTGTCGATGTCCGACAACGAATCTACGTAGTCCTCGCAGTCCGTCGGATCGCTGTCCGACAGGATGTCCGTCTCCTTCTCGTACACGTAACTCTCGTCGTATTTACCCATCATCTCGTTCAGCGTTATGTCGTCCTCCGACGAACGCACGCTTCGCGTCAACGAGGATCCCGACGAGCTGCTGCTGCAGCGTGCCACCGGGATGGGAACCTTCGAACGGATCTCCATCCGCGGTGAAATCCTCCAGTTTTGGTTGATCCTTGGAAAATAAGAAAATTTCATATATGATACATTTCTTTTCTTCGTATTCAATTCCACGAATTTTGCTCAGTCTTTTTTTGTAATCGGATGGGATTTTTTTTTCTTTCGTTTTGAACAAGTTGATACAATCTCGTAGCAATTCAAACTGCTAATTTAATCAATTTTAACCAGGGTAAAGAGAAGCACAATGGATGGAACTACATGCCAGAAGCTCTGTATTCTTGGCCAAAGAAACTATCCTAAAAGTTTCGGCGGAATCCGCGATCCGGAGATCTGACACTTTCCTTGTTAGTAAAAAGTTGCTGCCTCAAGAATAAAAAGTAAATTTAAACCGTGTCGCAACTTTTTGTTGGATACACAAAGTTCGCGCGTAAAGGTTATCCTCAGGTTTATAATAAACGCGATATAAGTGGAAAAAAGTTTCCTCGTTAAGAAATTGTCTTTTCCTCACCGCTCCAGTCGATCGTTCTTTATTATTTTCTCTTTTATTGCGTAACTGTATTTTTGAAATTATTAAAAAATACCAGAAATATTTGTCAGCCAGTTTCGAAACTACCCAAAAGAACTGAGATCAGTAATTAATTTATTCTGCTTGGAAGAAAGTCATTTGTGTACCCAAAAACATAATTAAAACAGCAAGTTGGAAAGATTTTTCAAATTCCGTCGAATCGTACCATCTGCTTTAAAAAAGTTCTAGTGTCCGTTATCGAAGCGATCTTCGTGAATAGAGTTACAAATTTCATGCTAATGAAGAAAAGGAAGACATCGATCCAATTTGATACTACGTAAATTATATGTTGCTTCTGAAATACAATTGAGTTTTCAAGATTGCTCTCAAGATGAAACAATTCATGGAATTTCCAAGAGCCCAAGTTACACAATTAAGTTCAGCGGAATGAAGTCCGTCGTTATATTACGTATGATTCATACTTATGCCGAAACGCTTGACATGTGTTTTTCTGGATCACATACATATTTTATGAATTTTAATCTCAGACCGGTTCAACGTTCACGAAACGAGGAAAAATATTTAACCATTTTTATCTTATTGCGCGTTAAAGCGTACACAAAAGTTTGTATTGCGTGGGTTATATACGAAAATTATACTAAAGATACGGTGCAGCATTTTGACCGGAGAAATTTAGGGGAGACGGTAAAATCCTCTTCTTTCATGCCACCCATCGTTCAGGACTTAATATCCCGCGGTACCAACGCAATGAATAATACAACTGACCGAAATGTATTCACTGAAAATCAATGGAGCAGGGAATTCAGCACCGTTGAATTAAACGTCTAAACGGAGCTTCCCCTGCCTACGGGTAAAAAAGGGCGGGCGAGTTGAAAAAGAGGTAAATTCGCACATCGATTTCGGGACGCTGAACGTTTGCATTAAGAAATTTAAGGATGAATGCAAACCACAGTCTGCACCAAAAGTTAGGAGAAGAGAAAAAACCACCTAAAAAGGCTCAAAATGATACAGTGAACGCAAATGAATCAACATTTTTGCCTTTTTGTGGAAATGAATCTGAAGAAATTCGAATAACGTAAGGTATCAACGATTTGAAAAAATATGTTACAAGTAGAACGTTTAAAATGATTGAACTCTTGCGTATTTTATCCGATTTTAATGTTCATACACTCATTTTCCTCAACCGCAAAGATCTCCAGAAATCGCTTGAAAAATTGTTTGCTAGTAGTTATCCCGGAGTGATTAAAATTTATTTTTCTAACTACGGTACATCAGGTTTTCATATTACAGGCAAAACCTGCATCTCAAATTGTTATAATCTTAGCTTCTGCCATTCGAATGATCTCAAATTGATTGTCATTGTATATCAGAGATGTTGTTTAATCCGTGTTCACTGGCATTGGCGCGAATAACGTGGCTGGAAATTTGTTTAACAGACTTATTTTTTCTCTCTCTTCCCAATTTTCGATCCATACCGTGAGTCGCATCAATCTTCTCAGGCGACGAGCGCAGCAGCTGAACTTACGGACTTCGACCGGCGCTGAGGCTCCCAGGACGAAATTCGGAATTTCTCACAACGTTTATGTTCACGTTCACGTCGCTTGCGCTGCCCGAAGATTCCGTCAGCTTCAGACCCGAGCTGCTGCTCGATTCGCCAACGGTGAGTCGGGATTTAACCCCCGTCGTACTCGAGCCTGAGGAATTGGCCGAGAGCCACGGGTTCGTCCGGATGCGGGAACGCTGTCTGGGAGACTGGAGCGGCGGCGAGGGGACCAGCGGCGGGGGCATGGAAGTCGGAACCGGGAGGAAATTCGAAATCCGCAATGCGTCCACGGAGCAGGACTCCGTCCTTCTGTGAGCTTGGGGCTTCTGCTGGACAGGCTGATGTTGTCGCTGAACCGTCGCGTGAATCGTTTGCGAAACGTTGTGTTCGGAGATCTGGAAATTGGAAAGAAACGTAAAAAATTTTATATCTTAAAGCAATTAGAAGATGAGATTCTAGCGAAATGTCTTAATAGTTAAACAAAGTCTTAACATCGATATTTTCCCACCGATATTAAATAATTGCAATAGTTACAAATTAATTTTAGAAAATAGACGTCACGTCGCATGCACGAGGTTTTCTACAGTTTCGTACTCGAGTAATTAACCTAAGAATATCAGCTGATTGTCTATTTGTTCCGCCATGTTGTTCCAGTCCCGCTCATACTTCGGTTTCTACCAGCGTATGATATTTTTTGGTGAAAATCGCAGAATATGTAGATATTATCCGATATCGGATTAAACTTTAATACAATGAAAACGGCAGAGGATGGCTTCTGTTTATCTAAATTGAATTTTCGCACCATAAATTATGGCCAACAATTTACTGAATTTGTCGGTAAACTTTATAATTGTAGAGGTGTTTTACCAGTTATGAATTTTAAACAAAACCGGAGGATCTGAGAGCCGCAACCTAATTTCACGCTATTCATTTAAAAATAGCAATTATCGAATACCGTGACGCAAAAAGAACAAGTTTTAAATAAAAACAAATACCCAGGTAAACGGTCAGAGATATAACGAGTTTCGCCGCAGAGTGTGGAAGTTAATTTTTTGCAAATTGGAAAATGACGAACGATCGGATGCAACCGTCGATTCGTAACACAACAGTTGTTTCATTGTAGTACTTTCTGTATACAGAACACATCACACCCATAATTGTCGATGTGGGCTACATAGATGCGTAATTCAATGTAAAATTGTGAGGCAATGTTGAACAATAAATATTGCCCAAAAGTTTCCCGTGAGATATCAGCTTTAAACGATGTAAGCCCCGGATCGATTTTCATCATTTCGCTTCGTTTTTATACCCTCGCGATTTTCCTCGTGGTAGAAAGAAGAGGAGAAAACAGTTCTTGAAGTTGATCTCGTCCCGCGAAACACACGATTAGCTTCACTTGCGTCATTAATCGCCTTAGCTAGCGTACCAAATTGCGCCTCGAGTGGATTTCTGTGTTCAGAAATATACGTGGATATTTTGCTTCCATTATACTCAAAAAAAGATAACGAGGCCCCCCAAATTTTAATACTATCCTCATTTGCAAACCCAGCCGCTGTACCGCGTATACAACATATACATGGTATATCCCAAGTCAATGATGAGTAAGCAATTGACCATGAAATTTTTTATTTTTTAGTTTATAAATTTTTTTAAACTTGTCTTCAAAAATGACCAAATGTATTTGCTAAAGACAACAAACGAAACTATTCGGTTTTCAATTTCAAAACTCCAACGTCAATTTCAGGGTGAGAGCACATACTTATCCAATTTTTGAAATCAAAAAAAAAAAAAAAAAAAAAAAGGAGAAGAAAAAGATAGACAAAAACACTGTACGGTCTTTGGGAGTTACACTATCTCAGAAAAGATCGTAGTGAGAAACAAAAAATATTATGGTCAATCATTTACCGAGTTGGCACGGAATGCCCTATGTATACAAAGTATTTGTCCCCGTTTTCTAACGTGGCACAAATTGCTCGCGTGGCGTAGTTTACTCGAGTGCAGAGGGGGACTTTGAGATATATTCAAAGCCGATTCTCGCCCCTCCGGCTTTTATATTTCTGCTCTCTTGAGCCTCGTGGAACCGCTTGTCAACTTACCGGCTCTGTGATCGTTCGACTCGAGAGGCTCAAATTTCGTAGGTCGCAGTATGATGCAAGTACAGCCTGCAATCTATTATAAAAATCGCAAAGCGTTCGTTCGTCTGGAGGTAACGTGTCCTCGTGTTAGATAAAATAAATGAAAGATACGCGATTCAGCTTTTCAAACCTTCAAGGAAACTGAACTGAAAAGAAAAGCTTCGAAAAAATCTAGGATTCCTGAGTTTCCGAATTGGAAGAAGTTGCGAAGAAAGTTTGACAGAATTTTTATACCGTTTCTTCGCATAGTATTTTACACATCGTTTTCAACTCGATTCTAATAAATTCGTCTGACAATCCTTTCTCATTTACAATTCTACTGGCAATTTCATTCTCATTGTAAAACGTCCAATGAGAGTCGAATTCACGTAAACTTTGCATTTGTAATTTATTTTTTAATGCCTTTGTGTTTGAATTAGCGTAATTTCAAAATCAAGACTTTAGACCCCACATCCAAAATCTCCTTCAAATGTCGAGACAAAGCAATGAAATTTGAACATGCTGTTTAAACGTGATTTCAATTTTAATAACGCCCTAAATCGAAATAATATTACCAAATTTGACCTCATATTTATTTTTGTACAGGATAATGCAATTTCGAATTACATACAGTCGATATTTAATCTGAAAAAGAAATAACCTTCGAATTAAATGATAAATCATCCAAAGACAAAAGGAAATCAGAGTTGTCAAAAAATTTATGACCACTGTGAGTTATTATTTGTTTCTTTTTTGCTTCTGTGGATAAAGTTTTTTTCGTAACTCTGGTAAACATGTCTATTAATGAAAATAAAAAAAAAAAAAATAAAAAATTGTCATCGAACGAAAAATGTCGAATCGATCATTAAATTAGCATACACATTACACACACACACACACACACACACCCAATGAGCTCGAAATAGTTTCCACCCTCGGATTATTAGTTCGCATCTAATTTATGAAATGTCACTCACCTTGTTCGGGGTGCTGGTCCTGGCATCCCTAAACTCCTTGGGGTTGACCCTGGTATTGGACTCCATTCCGTTGGTGAGTCGGATCAATTTCTGGTCGTTTCCCCCGTCGGTCGGGGGTACAGGGGTTTCCTCGCCGAGCTTTTTGTTGCCGCCCTTGCTACTCTGGAAATAATGGGTCCCCGTCCTGATGTTGATGTAATATTCCGGGGGGTAACTAGCCCCGGGTGAAGTCCCGTCTGTCGAGTAACCCGTGCTATAGGCGCTCTCAGGCGACGATAGATGGACGCTCCCAGTTCCAGCCGACGTCCCAGACGACGTCGTGACCGTCGTGTACGCCGAGGCTTGCAGGTGAATCGTGTCGAGGTTCTTCGACGGCGCTTCCGCCGGATGAACCTGGAAGAAGATGGACGGACAGACGTCAGGAGGGTTCGATTCGCGCGGTCGGAGCTTCCTCAAAGAGCAAATCACCGCTTCGTGAAGTGACTCGGCGACGCGGCGACGTCTCGACTACAACGGTATAGAACAGGACTGAAGTTTGCCGATAGAAGTGAGCTGGACAGAGCGCAAAGCGTCTGGCTCGTGCCAGATATTCAAGTAGTCGAGCAGAAGGCTGGTCAGACTGATCGGCCTGTATTGGATGTAGTTGCGGCAAGAGCGAGAGAGAGAAAAAACGGGCGAAAACGCTGCAGTCCAGACTTTTTAATTGTCAAGCCAGACGACGACTGCGGATAGTCGAGTGCTAGAGCGTCGATAATTACAGAGAGGCGGACAGGTTCAATGGGGTGGAGGAATAAAAAGCGCGCGTTTTGCGACCTTAGTAGGGTCCATTGCTTCGTTACTCGAACGAACTCAATGTATCGGTCACTGTACGTGAATTGAATGAAAACCGTTGCAGCACATCAACGGATGAAGATTGGCTGGACCAGGTCGTTTATCAGACTGACAAATGTAATTTCTTAGAAGTTTGGAGAGCATCTACATTTTGAGCGACGTTTATTTGGACTCTGTTCTTTGCACGGTGAGATTGAAAATCCTCTCGACCACAAGAATGACCAAACCTTCAGAAAGTGACAATACATCGATGGTCATTCTAAATTAGCCGGAACATCGACGCGTGGAATTAAACAGCTATTATACTTGAGCTTCCACTTTTGGAGGTCAGACAAGGTACGAAGATCAGTTTACATTATGCACATCTGGATAAAGACACAACTGGGAACAGTGTGTCTCCTCACAATAAGTCCTTCGTTGCTACAACGTGTGAAACGTGCGATCGCTTCCTTCGAGTAGTGTTAAAATTGGAGACTGTGCCGGCTGCATCATTAATGACGGGTGCAGTATCCGTCGACCCTTGAAACACGGCGAGACTTCCTTGCGCAGGTACGTGTATAGGTACAGTGCATGTCGTAGACGCGGCGGATGAAATCACCGAAGTAAGCCGCTCTCCGCGTCCTCATCGACGTCGGCGCAGGCCTCTTGAAATTGGCAAAGCGGAGGAGATCCCTAATTAGGCGGGCTGTTGGTGGCTCGTCGCGGAAGAGAATAAGGGTACGGGAATGGATGGAGGATGGGGGTCTTCTTCAGGGGGAGATCCGCCTTAGGAATGCTACGCGCGTTCCAACTTCCCCCAAGTTAACCCTTCCATAGAGTTTGATGAACAGCTTATAAGCCTGTGGCCGAGTATCGCGTACAGAGGATCCCGTGGCACGACTGGAGGAGGATTAGTTGGTCCGGTAAAACAGACCGAGGAACGATGCGCGGAAATAACCGCCTGCCCTGCTTAACCCCAACTCTTCATTGCTGGTCTACCGGACCGATTCCGGATCCTGTTACACTCGGCTGGGGAGTTTTCAAGAGACTAACGAAGCTTACGAAATCGCGGCCAAGCCACGCGAGACTAACGCTGCGGATACCTTCCATTTTCTGCCGGTTACTGGCTTGAACCAGATGGCACTCGGTTTGGCTCCACCGCGGCTGGCAGTTATCGAAGAACAAACGAGAGCGCTGTTCCTGCGGGAATGGTATCCTGGTTGGGGTCATGCCCAATTGTCTTCTGACTACAACTTCGCTCTACATTTATGGTTTTGTGACGGCGAAAATCATGTCCTATAGTCATGGCACTTTGTACCTTATTTTCAATTGGAATAGGAGGAAGCTTATACAGAACTGGCGAATAAATATATGAATTACCTTACCGAATGGAACATCAAACTAGGTATATTGCACAATATCAACCGCACCGGTTTTGAGACCATAGCCTATACCAGAATACTGCATAAAGATTTCTTCACCCCACGGAAAACCATTACTGTGAAAGATGTGGTGTTCAAATTGGCTTGTATGAACTACTGTAGAACAATTATTGTGGTCGTTCAGAAAATTTAGCATCATATAGTGTCAGAATGACATCGGATAATGTTAAATTGACACGAAATTATGATCAATGGAAGTCCACACCGGAATTACATTTTGCAATCTACATGGTTTGGAAGTTATAGGTATCTTCAACTAGTATACTAAAAATAATCAATTCTATTTTTCCCATGTCCGTTGCGGTGTAAATTTTCGAATACTGAAAAGGTTGAATACGATTCGATATTACATATGACCCTTGTCATGACGATAATGGCCAGGTTTAATTAGAACCAAGTGTGCCTCACTTGTACCGTAATTAAATGGGGATTATAGAGGTAATTCGAGTTGAAAGGCATAATAAACGAAAATAATATTTACTGTAGAATTCTAGTGCTCTTTTCTTTAATTCGTTTATATTATTCTTTGCTTCATTCCTGGATTTCACAAGATTCGCTAATACGTAAGAAGTGGTAGCAAACACGTGAAGCAAATTGTTATACTTGCGGGTATACTTTTGACAAAATTGAACAACAACCCTGGAGAAGAAGTTTGAGAACACCGGGTTGAACGGCTGTGTCTTCTCGTAATTTTATGCGTGAAATCTTGTCACGTTAAGGAAACGGGCAGGGTGATGTACGTATACAGCAGTTTCATACAATTTGGAATAATGCAAATGGCGGGTTTGCAGCGGGTGTAATTTAATTGCCAACTGTCGGCAAGGAGTTCAGAAATGCGGGTACAGAGTTAGGTTCCTGACACCGTGAGCGAGGAACGGAGAGATAATCCTTCAACGAATTCTCTACTCAGCTCTACCACACAGACACAGTCCGACACATAAATACATCCTTCGCTAGTTCCGCCGACCCCTGTGATCTGTGACAATCAAAAGATTCCATTCAACCGTACGAATATCATGAATAGCTCATTTGCAACGAGATAACCAAAGGATGGATGCCAATCAAGGTTGCACCATATGATACCTCGCGATTGCAAGGAAGAAAATTGCTGAGCGAGAAACATAAGGGACTATAAAGATCCTTTTCACGGGGGCAAAGATGGGACAGAGAAAGGCAGCAAAGACCACCTTTGGTCTTGGGCAGAAAGAGACCTGCCGCAATCTTATTACAACCCTTTCTTAACTTTTGGTTGACGGGGCGGAAACCTTTTCAGTTTCGTTCTGATACAGGCCATTGAAAAACAGTTTTGAAACAGTGATGCGAGTGATACACATGACGAAATTTTATTCACCTGATGTAGAGCTGGGGATCTGTTGCCGCTATGGCTGCTTGGAGAATTGCAGTTCGAGTCGAAACCCTTTTCCCCTTTCTTCCGATCCTTCTTCTTCCTCGGTCGCACTATGTGAGCTTCCATCCACGAACGGAACTTTGTTCCAAACATTTTGCTCGTTTTTTTATGCCAGTGAAGTGGGTGTGTATTTTAAATACTTAGACACAGCGACAGATTAACATAGGAGCGCTTGATAAGATAATAACTTGATTAGTTTATTTTCCAGTGTACGCGCACATCTTATTCCACAAATCAATGACGAAACTTGCTTCAGTCACGTTATCGGCACCGCTATTTCTCCAAGCCTTTATTCGTACCAGCGCATGTTTCTTTAATTATAGATCTTCGTTGGCACAGCTATCCTTCAGGCAGCCCCTCGCATTGTCATACCGAGCGACTCCATTACTTCCCACCAGGTTCTTCCCTCGACACGCTCCTTTTCCTTCAACGAGTCAACGGCTCGTTGACTTTCGCAGGATGTTCGTATTTCGTTCCTGCAGCGTCTCCTGACCGTGAATAACCCAAGATCTGCAACAAGGGACGAAAAATTCGTTAGGCAGACCCGCAGAGAGAAAAATAGGAGGGACGGCATGTGGGCAATTCCCTTGGGATGAAAACTTATTAAAACTGCACGGCACGGAAATATCAGTGTGCGATACAGTTTGCGAATTAAATTTATGAGGAAAATTTGAGCGGTGCCGCGGTGGATAGACGGATAGATTGAGCGGATATAACGATTCGGATTACAAACCTCATGCGGTTCACGGTCAATCGGCACTTGCGCCAACACGGCATGGACGGCATGGAGTTGGGTGTTTGTGGAACTGTAATAAATCGAGTATATCAGGGAATGTGGTACATGAGGCAATGTAACTTGAAAAGGAACTTAAGCTTGTGTAAAGATACTAATTGTGGTATAAAGGGTTGTGGGTTGTTTAAAAAAATCGCGTCGACTTTCGAGCTTTTTGTATGCTCCTGAAGGCTCACTTAAATTGTTGTGTTCAAATTGGCTATTTCCATTGAATATTCGAATTCGAGATGAGTATGGAATGCGAAATCAACACCCTCGAATAACATTTGGATCAAGTCACATCTCTTGCAGAATTCCCATTCACATACACACTTTATTGTCGTTAATTATACTACGGTACACTATTGTGCCAAAAATATTTCAGATCCAAATTCTGGTGGCTGGTTAAGATGAGCTGGAATTCTGCTAGGGATCTTCTTGATCATTTTTGCATTAAATGGCACATCGACTACATACCACTGACAAGGAAACGTTTTCAGGTGTCCCCCTCCGATTTCGATGAAACTCTGGTATGTTATAGAGGGTCAAAATCGATGACATACGTATTTTTTTTTATCGGCCCAAACTCATTTTAAAAGAGTGAAACACCCCTCCAAAGTTGACCACCTCCCAAGATGATTTTTCTGTTTTGCACACAAGGAGGGGATTTCGATAACTAATAATGATAGTAATAAATACCTTGTCAAAAGTGATGAAAAACACACTTCGAATATTCTCAAGAACTCTTTATTTTAGGGGTTAACTTGTGTATACAAAGTTCATTTTTTACATTAGAAACAAGATGTTCATCAGAGCTCAATGAATCTAACAGCACTGTGAAGAGCATGCAAGAATACAGAATACGTGCTTTCGATTTTTTCCCAAATACTGAATTCGTGTCGACTTTTTTCCCAATATTGCGGATTATGTCTAGTATTTAGCCGTGAATCATTGAATAACATTGTTTGAGGCTCGCATTCATTCTGGCATCGCTCTCTTATCATTTTACTGTTTTATCATTTTTTTTCAAGCAACGTAAATACTTTTCATTTCAAGCAGACTATCAACTACTCGAAAATTCGATGTGTGTCATATGTAAAGAAGTCATATCTCTACTTGAATTAATTCTATGGCACAGATATTTTTTTTAACGATTACGCGTATCTTTCGGATATTTTCAATATGAAAAGTCTTGAGACCGTTTAGTGCTTGTTAATACATTAATAACAGAACTTCGAGCAGTTATTGAATTTCTTCTCACGTTGACAATGAAAGTGAATCCAATAAACGTTATTAAACTTCTGTGGGCAGCATTTGAAGTAATGAATATACCCGAGTCCCCGTTAACAAATGATGAACGTGAAATAGTATCGAACTTCGAAAACATTTTATTACAAAGCATGACAGAATATAATAGTGTGGAAATGATTGAGGAAAATTCTCTTGACTTTGAAGAGCCCTACAAAAATCTTGAAACGTTCGCAGTGGAAGATGCAGATTTTTAGGTGCCTTCCGAAGGACTTGAAGATAGCTGTTCCGAAGATGACGAACCTTTAAGTTTCGATTATAAAAGAAGAGCTGTTGAATATTGGAGAAGTGCAAAGACGAAAAAAAATCGCTCAATTGATACGGTTCGTCATAGATATAAAAAAGTCAAATCAGTACGACAATTGCGTCGTTGTGCACACCAAATCAACCAGGGAGGGACATACATGAAAAAATTGGCTCGCATATCAGAGTATACATTGCAGAATATGAAAAATGCCATTGACGCAGGCTTGATTGTTCATGATACGGATCTGCGAAGATGGGCTTTACAGGCCCAAGGACTTATCAGTCACAAGGATTTTCGATTTAAAGCATCGCCAACGTGGTTACTTCACTTTAAGAAGATCCATCGCATTACTAGCAGAACAATCAATAAATTCGTCACGCGAAAATCATCGGAAAATAGTGAATATTTACACAAGAGTGCTGAAGAATTTTTGAAAAGAGTTGAACCTTACATTTCCGAATATGGATTACAAAATATATATAATTCTGATCAGAGTGGTTTCCAAATAGAGATTCATTCTGGACGAACGTTAACGGAAGAAGGAACTAAACAATTGTCGTGCATAGTACAGTCAGTAACTTCAACAACGCACAGTTACACTATACAGCCTACAATTTCAGCGGACGGAAAATTATTATCTCTTTTATTTATTGTTTTAAAAGAACCATCCGGAACGTTCGGACCTATAGTTGAACAACATTTATTCAGACCGCCAAATGTTTTCATCACAGCTTCCAAATCAGGAAAACTTACTTCAGGTATAATAATTCTTGTTTCGCGCTGCATATATTCAAACGGTATTAATCACAATGATTCATTACAGAGCATTTCAAGATGTGGTTAGAAGAAGTGTTTATCCCAAAAGTGGGACCGAAGAGTCTACTTCTAATTGATTCTTTTAGTGGGCCTTGTTTTAGAGTTGTGCAAGAGACAATACCCCCGGACAAAAAGTTGACGACTTTATTGATACCGAAAGGAACCACTGGAAAAATTCAACCTCTCGATGTTTTCGGCTTCCGTATATGTAAAAATTATATTCGTCATTTTTCAGACACCGTAGTTCTTCTTGATTATGATTTAGATTTACATTTAAGGAATAATATAATAAAATTACACTCTTTATTTCACAACCAACTGTCATCTCCGCGATATCATAATTTGTTTCGTTATGCGTGGCATAAAAGCGGGTTCATTGGAAAGAAACCTGATAAATTTGATAACCCCGTCGATTTTGCATTTGGACAGTCATCTCATCCGAATTGTAAAATCGAAGGTTGCACGAATGTCGCAGTAATCAGATGTTCTTGGTGTAAAAAATCATTTTGCCTACAGCATTTTTTTGATGAATATTATTATTGTACCGACTATCATCCATAAAGCGATTTATAGATAAACTTGGAACTTGTTTTTGTTTAAAGGGTGTGGCCACGATAGAGGAAGTAGAATAATGTGCATATTCAACAATTTTGTATTATATACAAACGTAATTTATTTACAAAACTATTTACAGGTGTATTTAGTGTATGAATCAAAGTAACAAAAAAAAATTTCTTTATTAATTTTTTCAATGCAAAATGGCTAATAATCACTACTTGTTTTTTGTTTATCTTTTTCCCAGCCCTTACCTCTCAAATATCTGTGCCATAGAATTAATTCAAGTAGAGATATGACTTGTTTACATATGACACACATCGAATTTTCGAGTAGTTGATAGTCTGCTTGAAATGAAAAATAATTACGTTTCATGGAAAAAAATGATAAAACAGTAAAATGATAAGAGAGCGATGCCAGAATGAATGCGAGCCTCAAACAATATTATTCAATGATTCATGGCTAAATACTAGACATAATCCGCAATATTGGGAAAAAAGTCGATACGAATTCAGTATTTGGGAAAAAATCGAAAGCACGTATTCTGTATTCTTGCATGCTCTTCACAGTGCTGTTAGATTCATTGAGCTCTGATGAACATCTTGTTTCTAATGTAAAAAATGAACTTTGTATACACAAGTTAACCCCTAAAATAAAGAGTTCTTGAGAATATTCGAAGTGTGTTTTTCATCACTTTTGACAAGGTATTTATTACTATCATTATTAGTTATCCAAATCCCCTCCTTGTGTGCAAAACAGAAAAATCATCTTGGGAGGTGGTCAACTTTGGAGGCGTGTTTCACCCCTTTAAAATGAGTTTGGGCCGATAAAAAAAAATACGTATGTAATCGATTTTGACCCTCTATAACATACCAGAGTTTCATCGAAATCGGAGGGGGACACCTGAAAACGTTTCCTTATGAGAATCGTCAAACTCCTGGATGGATTTGGAATGCGCGTAATATAGTGAGTTGTGGATCACATCCCGTCGGCATCTACACTACCAAATGTGGCCGACTACGAGGGGCAAAGTTTATCTGGACTTTTATTCGCGGAAAGTTTAAAAATGGTCCAATATATATATATATATATATATATATATATACATAATCCACATTGAAATAACAGATGATCATGACACAGGAATCAGGCAGATAAACTTTGTTTTACGTCGTCACTTTTTTCCGTAATCGTCGAATCGCGAGACGTTCTAATTGATGTGGGTTTATCCCAAAGCGATAAACGCAAAACAATCTGCCGAGTAACAAACGAGCAAACACGAACTTGACTGGTTCTCAAACAGTTATCTTGGTTGCTCAATTTAAATTTGCCGCGTAGTATCAATGATTTTTTTTTCGGGAGTCCGCAGCTATAAAACTCGTTTGGAAATAAGAAGAAGCTCAGAGTTCGACGGGCTTTGTGACAAGTCAGAGCGCAATACCACGACATATTTCAGAGTCATTGTCATCTTTAGATCGGTAAAGAAATCATGAAGTTCGTTTCGTCAGGATTTTGCATTTTTCTCACAGCATTGACAATCGCCCATGGTGAAAAAATCCTGTCTAAGCGCAACGCGGATTACGACGTCCATGAGGAAATTGGTGAGTTCAACAATTTCAATGTTAATAAAAATGTGACAACGGCGATTTGTAAATCGGATTAGATTTTCTTATTTGATAAAGATCGGTCTCGTTTGAGTTTACCGCATCACAATTATTATCGAAATTTTGAATTCTTCCAAGGTTCCTGACATTATGGGATCATTTAGCTGTCTTTTGAATACCGCAGTGAAAGTGAAAGTGTGAAAAGTTGTAAGCGATTATCGTACAATATCATTTCAAGTGTTTTGAGGCCGTTACAGGAAGCAGGGCAGATTCGAGATCTGAGGAATACGGTTTCGATTTTTCTCTCTCCAGATTGTCAAACGGCGCAATTGGGAAGGGCGCAAACCATCAGAAACAGCATGTGTCAAGTCCAGGATACCCTCGTTGATCTGAAACCCACGACAGGGTATCGGTTCATGCCATCAAAGGTTTCCGTTAAACGATGCGACGGCAACTGTAGGACTGGATCATCCTGTGAGCCGTTAGAAACAAGGATAACTGAAGTTTACGTTGATTTAAAACCTTTGTACAGCCGCAGGAGGATGAAGCAGTGCGCTGTCGTGAGGGTCGAAGAACACGTCCGTTGCAGGTGAGAATTAATCACTTTCGAACGTTGATGTGTGTCAAGTGTTCGTTTTCGAGGTGTTCGGAGTTGTAGGAAATTAAAAAAACCTAAGAAACGCAGAAAATTCCGGAATTCGAATCAATATTTCGGAATGTTTATACGCATGTTGTTTCATATAATTGCTCAATACTTGCAAAAAATCTCCTCCGCGTTGCGCGACTCGTGCAGCAGAGGAACACTTTTCATCATATTTTTGGCGAGGAAACGATCTTTTAATACGTCTAATTGGATTGTTTTTTTAACATAATGGACTATAAATTAACGAAAATAGAAAACTTTGAAGCAAAAATTATGTTTAACATGCGCGGAAGGCCGTCTATGTACTTGAAACATTCCTTTGCACTGTTAACCACCATGAAACTCGTTACAATTTGCCGATAACGCGATTTATATTAAGATGGATTACTGGCGTTCGATTATGAAAACAGTTTTCTCTCCCTCGTGGAGAAAACTCCCAACTTGGGTGTAAATTCGCATCCTCAACTGTTTTCTCATGGGTATTTAGGCATTTATTTAGCATTGTCTACGAGTTGAGTGTGCGAATTTACACGTAAGTTGAGTTTTTTTTCCTATAGGGATTAGTGCGCAAAATCCCACCATTTCATCAATGTCGTACGGATGCGGACTTCTTTTTCCTGTCTGCCGAGATTGCGAAGTTATCTACAAACCGCGTTTTCCGTTCGGTAATTCTTGGTCGGTGTCAAGTTCTGAATGTCGAATGTATTTTGTAGCAAAAATTACAACCCTTGCTGACGCGGCAGCTGATTACTGTTTTATTATGGAAAATACCAATTTGCAGGTGTAAGTCTGAAACAACGGAGAGCGGCTTCGTTTCTTCAACTCCACCTAACTAGAGCAAAGAGGAGTGCGAGTGAGTACCTGTCATCATTCAAAATTTGAAAGCCGAAATACTTGTGTTAATGTTGCCCTTCGGTTTGTACCTACTGGAATGCTTTTAATTTGGAGCACTTCTCATTAATAACGCAATCAGTGTCTCTAATTTGTATTATGCATTAACGAAAATTTATTCAATTACAGATGTGTTTGATGGCGTAATCCCATACGAGTTTCCTAAATCCACGACTTGGTTTCACCGCATCTCGGCAAGACATATTTTTCTTATTAATCAATTTCTTTTCGGTTTTTAAATAGATATAACTTTTGGCTGTATGGCAATTTATGTTCTACAACTGCCTGGTATCATTTTCTTATCCTCGAGAAACAACTTATTGTTCGTGAAACTTTCAACATGTATTTGCAGAAATGAATAAATAAATAAATTGAATAAAATAACGACGGTAGTAATACGGCGACCTTGTAAGTAATTGTGAGATTGAAGATCGTTTTTCACACGACTTCTTCTCAGAGTCGACCTATACCTACGAAGGAGTCCATTTTCTTTAGTGGAAATAAGTTTGCGTTAAAAATTTTCAATGTTGATTAAATTTCAATTATTTTCAATTCTTGAGAAACTAGGAGAAATTTTACTAGTTGTTTTGATCGTTATTCAGGATTGATCCCAGGACGGAGACATTTTTTTCATCTGATATTTTGGGTAGTTTGTCAGACTTTGAGTTCCCAAAAATGAATGATTCACGATATTTGAGAATTCGAAAATCCACACTTATTTAGTTAGACATAAAAGATGTACATCCTT
Organism: Neodiprion lecontei; assembly: GCF_021901455.1. Lineage (NCBI taxonomy): Eukaryota > Metazoa > Arthropoda > Insecta > Hymenoptera > Diprionidae > Neodiprion > Neodiprion lecontei. The sequence goes on from NC_060263.1 coordinate 26,169,990, forward strand.
TCTGGCTGTGATTTGTATTTCCTCCGATTCAACAACATCTTGAGTCTCATGTTGGAATAAAGTTTCAATTTTATGAAATGCAATCAGTAGACGGATGCGTTGACCACATCACAGAAGGATAAAAAAGAAACACACTGTTTATAAAGAAGCGGATGAGAATAAACTTCGCAATTTTCTAACTTTCCTCTGGGCGACCGCATTTGTGTTTCTCACACAAATAGTGGTGGAAGCGGTTTCAAGGGTTATCCTTGAGTCCATCGGTAGTTATAAAACGGTCCGTTATAAATGGAAAGAAACACAGAACTCGACGAGCTTTCTTACGAGTCAAATCGCTGTTCTGTGAAGTATTTATTGTCATTTTCATCTACGGATCAGTCAGCACGAATCATGAACTTGGTTGGTTCCTTTGGTTTTTGCATTTTTGTTTCGGTGTTGACAATCGCCCAATGTCAAGTGATCGAGTCTATGTACAAGGAGCACGTGGACATTGGTGAGTTCCACAGTTTCAATCCCGATAAAAATATAAAAATAGCGAGTATGCGCTGTTCCTACATAAATCGGTTCTGCACGAAGTTATTCTACGCAAATTGATCGTACACAATATGATTTGGAACAAAATTATTTTACACAAATCCGTCCCGGACGAAACGATCGTAGATGATATTATCACAGACAAGATTACCTTTTCACGTTATTATTTCAGACAAAATCCTGCTATTCAAAGCAAATCTATGAAACAAAGTTGAAAAAATAAAAAATCCAAGAGGTAATCTGAATACAGAGTCCTCTTCTGAAATAATCTTACACCAGGTGGGTGAAGCAGTTCCATGAATTGTCTAAGCACGGGGATCTATAACCTACACAACTTGGAGTTGCTTCAGAGTAACTTTTTCTTCCGAAAATAGTTGATACCCGTGAATTGTTCACCCATTAAAAATATTTTTTCGCAAAGTCGCTTTGTGATTTGGCTGATTTAAATTTACAGAATAATTTTGTGTGGAGTAATTTTGTGTGGGAAACTCACCTGAACGTAAATTTTGTACAGCATCGATGGCCACTCGAAAAGAGTGAGCCGCGAATCGAATGACATTCTCTTTTTCTACCAAATTGTATTCCGTACGTGACTTCAAGTTTAGAGTATCAGTATTGCAGGAAGGATAAGAAATCTTTGGTGTGACGGTCAGTTCAAAAATAATATCATTTCTTAATTCTGACGATTCGTTGGGAGCATGGCCGGCCAGTGTCAATATTATCAGGTGTCAGAGTCAATAATTCTTCCACGATTTCTAAACTTCATCCGAATGTCTTATGGAATACGCAGAGCGCGCAAGAACTTGCCAGCGATAATTACGAGAAAAATCTGACTTCAAATATCCGAAAGACTCTGTTTAATGAATAAACCTATAATAGGGACAGAGGGCAGACTTACGATCTCAAGGTTTCAATTTTTTTCTCTCCAGATTGTCAAGCGGCGCAATTCGGAAGGGCGCAAACCATCAGAACCAGCATGTGTCAAGTCAAGGATACCCTCGTTGATCTGAAACCCACATCAGGTTATCGGTACCTGCCACCGATAGCTTCCGTTAAACGATGCGACGGCTACTGTAAGACTGGCTTATCCTGTGAGCCGTTAGAAACAAGGATGACTAAAGTTCACGTTGATTTGAAACTTTTGTACGGCCGCAGGGGGATGAAGCAGTGCGCTGTCGTGAGGGTCGAAGAACACGTCCGTTGCAGGTGAGAATTAATCATTTTCGAACGTTAATGTTTGTCAAGTGTTCGCTTTCAAGGTGTACGGAGTTATAGGGAATTTCAGGAATTTGAGAAACGCAGAAAAGTCTTGGCACCGTCTAAAAACTCCGGAATTTGAATCGATATTTTGGAATGTTAATACGCACGTTGTTTCGTATAATTGCTCAAGATTTACAAAAAATTCCTTCCCCGTTGTACGACTCGTGCAGCAGCGAAACACTTCTCATCATATTTTCGGCGAAAACCTCCCAACTTGCATGGCAGTTCGCACCCTCAACTTTTTTCTCATGGGCATTTAGCAGTGTTTTTGAGCTGAGGGTACGAACTCACACCCAAGTTGTGTTTTTTTCCGTAAGGGCTCAGAACGCGAAATCCCACCGAGCCATTGATGTCGCAGCGACGATGCAGATTTATTTTTCCTATTGATCGGTTTCAAGTTCTCAACGCCGAGTGTATTTTGTAGCAAAAATTACAACTGTTGCTGACGCGGCAGCTGATTACTGTCTTATTATGGAAAACACAAATTTGCAGGTGTATGTGTGAAAAAACGGAGAGGGACTGCAACGACCGACAAATGTTCGATAAGAGTAATTGCAAATGTGAGTGCAAGGCAGGAACAGAGAACAAAATGAAATGCGAAGAACAAAAAGAAATGCGGTGGGATAAAGACGACTGTTCCTGCAAGTGCATGCTGATGCCAATGCCATGTTCAACTAACCGGTATTGGAACGAAACTCTCTGCAGGTCAGTATTATGATCCTTACTTTATGTACTGAGAATTTTCACGGAGACATCATCAGATTTGCTACATTGACAATTTCTATCATCCATGCTGCACATTCACGGACATTCGTTCTATTTCAGGTGTCAATAATTACATAATCGCATACGAGTCTCCCTGCGTATCGACGGTTTGGCTTCACGTCTCCGCAAGAGGCCATCTATTTGCTTGATAAATTTCTTTTTGGTTTGGTAGTCAAAATAATTTTAAGTAGTATTGTCGTTTATTTTTGACAATTCGAAGATATCGTTTTATTATGCTCGAGGAAAATCTTGTATGAAAAACTTTTGTTCAAACGAATAAATATCATGTCATTTTGAGAAACAAGCATCGTCGCACATAACTATACAATTCCCTGAAGAACATTCTGAGTTTGACGGAATATAATTTGAATTTTATAAAAGGCAGTCAGCAGTTGGTCGCATCAACCACAACCGACGGGGATAAAGAAGAGACCTTCGACTTGGAAACAAGCGGTTTGAGCAGTAGATTGTGCATCAAAGACGCAAAGTAGGTCTTTTTACGATGCGCGGGCCGAAGACGAATATCGCAAATACACGGGGCGAAGAAAGCTTTGCATCCACGGTGCACGCGACACGTTGTGTGAAAAAAGCGTGGTTTCCATATTTCAATTTCACAAGAGAAGTACAATAAAAAAAAAAAACCACTTTCTCGTTCTCAGACGTAAACGCGCGCTTTTCCCTACTCCGATGTTCTTCCTATGCGCTGTCGCAGAAATAATCACGCGTGATTCATACTAACGCTACGTGGATAAACTTAGCGATTAATTATTAAACTGTTCCCTTAGGGAAACCATGCGTATGTTTACATCTCGCGGTTCACACGGTGTCGATAATTTCTCCACAAGACATCCGTGGTTGCAACACTGTTCGTCGCAAATGGAACGCCTTAGATCTCGATTGAATATCTTTTCCTTTGTGCGTTTCATGCGAATACTCTACGAAATTACTAACGGGTGAGATAACGTTTCTCCGAAACATAGATTTTCAATAAAAATACCCGTCGAATGGGTCCAATTGAGTTTTATTCTAAATGCAAAGAATTATAAATAAACGAAAGTAAAAAATAGTCAAGCATGAATAACGTTCCAAACAAGTCAAAGCTTGCCTATGTATTCCTAGCTGAAACATTTGCCTGCGCATTTATTTACACTGATATTTACTGTTCTGAAATACCGTTATTCAATTTTGAAAACATTTCTTCACTCAAAAGTCAAGATCCCGTCAATGACCGTGTTTTGTACAAATTATACTCATTTTCACCTCCTATGCATTATCTTCCTATAAATGTACCAAATCTATCTAGGAAAATATGTAACCACTGCCCCGTCGAAGTATAACGGTGCGGTAAAAGCGAAAAAACTGAATCTCGTATTAATTTTTTGTATACCCGATGCTTCACTTTTTAAGTTCAAATAAAGTTGCGACAACGTTTTCAACTTGTACCTCGTATTGGGCCCGATCAATAAATACGTAGCCTGGCATTTTCCATTAACCTGCACGAGTACTCCTTAACGGTCATTACTGGAATAAAAGTAGTAGTAGTGCAATTACGTATTACCATCTCGAATTTCAAAGCTAATCATCAATCAGTGCCGCTTTCAAATGAATATATCAATTCATTGGAATAATTATGGCGGTAACGCGACAGCAGCATTAGTAATTATGGTATAAAAATAAGTTTTTTCTTCATATTCTCTTTTGCAGGGTATTGTACATATGGGGCATTCCATGTCGAATTCGGCAATTCGGATCTTATCGTTTTTTAGGTGAATCGTTGAAAACTTTTCAAAATATAGCAACTACTCTGAAACTTCATATTAATTTCTTTGAAACTTTTCATACGGAATCACTTTCAAGTTCGAAACATCGAAACCTTTGCAAAGTTCTACCTTTTTTGACAATGCTCGAGAAACTGTCACAAATTTGAATATTCGTTCGGATCGTTACTTGAAATTGGTTCCAACTCGAAATAGTTTTGCGTCCAATTGTTTTCAGCGCTATGGAAAGTTTTCGATCGGTGAAAACCCAGGTCCGATGTTATTCAATGATATAAAAAACCACACTGATGTCAACTGGAGAAATAAACATAGTCGCACGCTACAATCGTAGTCTCATCCAAATTCATCGTCCTGTATTAGGAGTAGGAATATAATCTGAATTTTGCTAACGATAATTAATCGGTAGAAGTTGATTGCGTCGACCACAACCTACAGGAATAAGTAAGAAACCTTCTACTTCAAAAGAAGCTGATAAAAATGAACCGTTTTCCTGGTGACCACATTGGTATTTTCCACGTTAGGACATGGATAGTTGTGAAACCGTCCGTTGCAAATAAAAGGAAGCAGGCTCGACGAGTTTTTTGACGAGTCAAAGCGCAATACCGCGACATATTTCAGAGTCTTCGTCATCTTCAGATCGGTGAAGAAAACATGATCCTCGTTCCGTCATGACTTTGCATTTTTCACTCGCGGCATTGACAATCGCTCATGGCGAAAAAATCCAGTCCAAGCGCAACGCCGATTACGACGCCCATGAGGAAATTGGTGAGTTAAACAATTCCAATGTCAATAAAAACGTGACAACGGCGATCTGTAAATCGGATCAGACTTTGTTATTCGATGAAGATCGGGTTCGTTCGAGTTTACGGGTATCATAATTAATATGGGAGTTTTTAATTCTTGCAATATTTCTGAAATTATGGGATCGGTTAATTGTCTTTTTAATCTCGTAGTTCGTGTAGAAACTTGTCGGCGATTATCATGCAATATTTCTTGAAGTGTTTTGAAGCCGTAACAGAAAGCAAGATAAGTTCAAGGTCTGAGACTTAATTTTTTTGTCTGCTAATTGTGGCTCGCATATTCGCTATTTAGCGGAAATCATAAGAAGCAGCTCCGGCAAAGCGCGCACGATCGACTCGTTGATCTGAAACTCATGCCAGGATATCGGTGCCGTCGAAGGTTTCCGTTAAACGATGCGATAGCATGTGAGAATTAATCACTTTGAAACCTTAACGTGTGTCAGTGTTCGCTTTCGATTCATCCAGAGTTGCAAGAAATCGTGAAAATGAGAAAAACGCATCAAGTTTTCGAGCCACGAGCTCGGATCGATAGACAAGATTTGAAGATTCTGTCAAAATTTCATGTCGCTCGGATATAAATTGACTGAGAAATCTGCGCCACCGGATTGAAAACATGGTCGTTTGTTACATATATGCGCCATGCCGCCATTTTATTATTAATTTCAATTACAAAAATCTAAGATTTTCTTGAATTACAAATTATAAAGCCTTAAAACTCAACTTGCTCTAAGTGCTTTCGTTTACTTTGAGAAAAAAGTCTACTCAAGAGCTGTACTCCCCCCTCCTCCCGCCGCCCCCATCCCTTGAAAAAAATTACATGAAAAGTATACGCGGTACTTATTTTTTGATACTATGTTCGATTCATGAGCGTCAAATCAGTTATAATTACACATAATAATAAGGAGAAAAAAGAGTATTTTTTAGCAGGCCAGTGTAATCAGAGGACGACCACATCCTAGGAGGATAAGGAACCATACTGCTCACAATCAAGCGGAAGGTAATACACTTCGCGATTATCAAACTTTTCTCCAAGCGACCACATTTGTGTTTCTCGGGTAGGTGGTGGTATAAGCGGTTTAATTTTTCAAGGGTTTGCCGTGAGAACGTCGAGAGTTATGAAATGGTCCGAAGCACAGAGCTCGACGAGCTTTCGTACGAATCAAGTCGCAGTCCTGCGGAATAGTTTTTTGTTATTTCCATCTACGGATTACTCAGCACAAATAATGAACTTGATCGGTTCCTTTGGTTTTTGCATTTTCGTTTCGGTGTTGACAATCGCCCAATGTCACGTGATCGAGTCTACGTACGGGAAGCACGTGGACATTGGTGAGTTCCACAGTTTCAATCCCGATAAAAATAGAAAAATAGCGAGTATGCGCTGTTCCTACATAAATCGGTTCTGCACGAAGATATTCTACGCAAATTGATCGTACACAATATGATTTGGAACAAAATAATTTTACACAAATCCCTCCCGGACGAAACGATCCTAGACGATATTATCACGGACAAGATAACGTTTTCACGTTATTATTTCACACAAAATCCTGCTATTCAAAGCAAATCTATGAAACAAAAACTGAGAAAATAAAAAATCCAACCGGTAATCTGTACACGGAGTCCTCTTCTGGAATAATCTTACACCAGGTGGGTGAAGCAGCTCCATGGATTGTATAAGCATGGAGATCTATAACCTACACAACTTGGAGTTGCTTCAGAGTAATTTTTTCTTCCGAAAATAGTTGATACCCGTGAATTGTTCACCCATTGAAAATATTTTTTCGCAAAGTCGCTTTGAGATTTGGCTGATTTAAATTTACAGAATAATTTTGTGTGGGAAACTCACCTTAACGTAAATTTTGTACAGCATCGATGGCCACTCGAAAAGAGTGAGCCGCGAATCGAATGACATTTTCTTTTCTTACCAAATTGTATTCCGTACGTGACTTCAAGTTTAGAGTATCAGTATTGCAGGAAGGATAAGAAATCTTTGGTGTGAGGGTCAGTTCAAAAATAATATCACGTCTCAATTCCGACGATTCGTTGGGAGCATGGCCGGCCAGTGTCAATATTATCAGGTGTCGGAGTCAATAATTCTTCCACGATTTCTAAACTTCATCCGAATGTCTTATGGAATACGCAGAGCGCGCAAGAACTTGCCAGCGATAATTACGAGAACAATCTCACTTCAAATATCCGAAAGACTCTGTTTAATGAATAAACCTATAATAGGGACAGAGGGCAGACTTACGATCTCAAGGTTTCAATTTTTTTCTCTCCAGATTGTCAAACGGCGCTAGGCGCAATGGCGCAAACCATCAGAACCAGCATGTGTCAAGTCAAGGATACCCTCGTTGATCTGAAACCCACATCAGGTTATCGGTACGTGCCACCGATAGCTTCCGTTAAACGATGCGACGGCAACTGTAGGACTGGCTTATCCTGTGAGCCGTTAGAAACAAGGATAACTGAAGTTTACGTTGATGTGAAACTTTTGTACGGCCGCTGGTGGATGAAGCGGTGCGCTGTCGTGAGGGTCGAAGAACACGTCAGTTGCAGGTGAGAATTAATCATTTTCGAACGTTGATGTGTGTCAAGTGTTCGCTTTCGATGTAGACGGAGTTGTATTGCACGCCTCTTCCTCTGGATCATCTCGTTGTACCGCTGCTTTATACCGATATCGCCACAGTTTTAAAGCTATTATTTAAGAAAAGATTTTTTGTCCACCAACTCGCGAAGATATAGTTCTCGTCATTATTCTTTGTGCCAACAAGCCACAACGATTGGGCAAAACGGACCCAAAAAAATGGGTAAAAAAAGTAGCAGAAGCACATCATCGGACCAAGAAAATAATCAACTGAGGATCGAGAAGACTATAAAAGACAGGAAAAGAAAATAAATGAATGAAATCCTTAGAACGCGATATATCGCGGTGCTAATGCCAAAAGGGCGTATCGAGTTAGTGTGGGTAAGTATAGCGATCACGCTCTTTCGGCATTAGTACCGCGATATTATTAAGACTTGGCAACACAGCCACGAGTTGCTATATCAACCGCATGAGCGGTATTCGGTTAAAAAATCTAAGTGATCTGGCAAAACAGATATGGACGTGGTGTGAGAGGCGACAGATTTGGATTCTCGCCTCTTACATCTCATCCAAGGAAAGTTCATAGGCAGATTTTGAATCTAGAAAACGGGAACCAGAAACAGATTAAAAACTATGAGAACAGTGCGTTTGAAGGAATACGAAAAAAATTTGAACCTGCAGAGATACTCGTAGAGCTACAAGCGACTAGAACGAACTATAAATGCACTCGATTTGTTTCTTGGTTCAAAGACCGAGATTCTATACCAGTAGATGCATTCACTATCGGTTGGAAAAGATACTTCTTTTACGCATTTTCACCTTTCTCTATAATATTGAGAGTCCTGCCGACGATTAGGTGTAAAAAAGTAGCTGAAATAGTAGTAGTCCATTACCGACCAGCACAGTTGTTCCATGCAGTTGCTCGATGTTTAGAAAAAATCTCCTCCCCGTTGTGCGACGCGTTTACCAGTAGAATACTTTTCATCATATTTTTGGCGAAGAAACGATTTTTTAATGTGTTTAATTCGATTTGATTTTCAATATAATGGATTATGAATGAACGGAAATATGTAACATGAACATGGAATGTGTGTAACAGAAACATTCGCCTGCACTGTGAATCAGCGTGAAGTTTATAACAGTTTGCCGATAGCGCGCTTTGCCATGAGGGAATTGGCGTTTGATAGCGAAAACAGTTTTCTCTCCATCAAGGAGATAATTTACTCCAACTTGGGGTAAATTAGCACCCTGAATTTTTTTTCTCGTTGGGTATTTAGCATTATCTATGAGTTGAGGGTGCGAATTTACACCCAAGTTGGTTTTTTTTTTCCGTGCGGGCTCAAAATGTAAAATCCCACCGAGCCACTAATGTTGTACAGATGATAAAGACTTATTTTTTCTGTATATCGAGACTGTGATGTTATCAACAAACCGCGTTTTCCGTTCGGAAATTCTTGATCGGTATCAAGTTCTCAACTTCGTATGTATTTTGTAGCAAAAATTACAACCGTTGCTGACGCGGCAGCTGATTACTGTTTTATTACGGAAAATACCAATTTGCAGGTGTAAGTGTGAAGCAACGGAGATGGACTGCAACGACCGACAAATGTTCGATAAGAATAGTTGCAAATGTGAGTGCAAGGCAGAAAGAGAGAGCAAAATGAAATGCGAAGAACAAGAAGGAATGCGGTGGGATAAAGACGACTGTTCCTGCAAGTGCATGCTGATGCCAATGCCATGTTCAACTCAAGGGATTTGGAGCGAAGCTCACTGCGCGTGAGTATCATCATCCCAAATTTGAAAGCTGAAGGTCTTGAATTAATGTTGCCGATCTGTGTTTACTGGAATCGCTATTTTATTACGGAAAACACCAATCTACAGGTGTATGAATGAACTACCGAATCGCAAATATGAGCACGAGGACGAAAAAAAGAACAGTACCGAATGCCAGAAACAATTAGGAATGTGGTGGGATGAAGATGACGGCTGCAAGTGCATGATGTTGCCGATGAAATGTACGATTGGACGTAGATGGAGCAAAGCTCACTGCAAGTGAGTATTATTCTTCCAAATTTGTGTACCGAGAATCTTTACCGCGATGTCATCGAGCGATTGCAGTGTAATGGCTTCAATTCAGATTCGCTACATCAACAATTTCTATGATCAATGCTAGATATTTACGCACATTTATTCGATTTCAGGTGTGTTCAATGATATAATCCCATACGAGTCTCCCTGCGTTTATACGGTGTGGCTTTACTTCTCCGCAAGTGGCCGTTGTTTTGCTTGATAAGCTTCTTCTTGGTTTTGTAATGAAAATAATTTCAAGCAATATTGTTATTTGTTTTTCACAAGTGAAAGATATCGTTTTATCATGCTCGAGGAAAAACTTGAATACAAAACTTTTGTGCAAACGAACAAATATGATGTGTTTAAAAAAAAAAAAAAAACCTCGGTCGCACGTAACTATACAGATCCCTGGAAAACATTCCGAGTTTCATGTTGGAATATAATTTCCATTTCATAAAAGTTAATCGTTAAAGTTAAAAGACGGGAATAAAAAAGGGATCCTAGGAGTAGAAACAAGCGGTTGAGGTAATAGATTGTACATCGAGGATGCAAAGTAGGTCTTTTCACGACGAGTGGCCCGAAGACGAATATTGTGTGACAAAAGCGTGGTTAACAAGCTTTAGTCTCATAGCGGAGTGCAAGCAAAAGCACTTTTTCCCCACTAGGACGAAACATTTTTTGTACTATCATTGGAATAATGTCGGCAGTTATACCACAGTGTAATTGTATCAGAGGTTAAAAGGTTATTCCTTCCTCTCATTTTTTTCCAGAGGGCACTTCGTACCAAATCCATCAATTTTGACCCTCGTCACTTCTAGGGTTAATTTCGTGTGAGCTCTTTCGCCATATTACTTTGCACCCTAAAATTGATGCTATTTTTATTTATTTTTTCCGATTGTCTTTTCTTCCGTTTGCCAAAGTGGTTTGAAAAATGGTCACCCTGTTTATACGGATCCACTGTCAATTATATCTGTCGTGGTTCGAGCGAAAACGTTTTAAATTTCCTCCATCATTGTACTTCAAAGGGTTTCACGAATAGCGAGAAATTTTACGAACTATAATTGCTGCTCGAATTAGTAGAAGTAATACTCCGACCTTTATACGCTCCGAATAGATTGCCATCGCGTATTCCATAACGGTGCGTTTAATCTTCGATAATCCCGCAGATTCAACGATCAATGATAAAAGAATTATACAACTTTACGTTTAATCACGCCAATTTCCGAAGAATTTCACTGAAATGTAAAAGGATAGAGAATAATGGTGAGAAATGAAAAAACAACAAAAGTGCGATTATACGTTACAGCCTTAAATTAATTAAAAATCGTTTCTGATCCCAACATTATTGTACAATAATTGAACAACAATTTCAACGTTATTCTAACGTTCCGAAAGTTTGACAGATTATTTGTAACTTTTCATTGAATTCATCGTTCAACTGGATGAAGAAAAATCGATATAAACAAACGTGTGAAAAAAAATTCATCCTGCTGAAACTTTGAAAACGTTTTGATTTTGCAAGGAAAAAAATTAGCGAAATTCAAAATAGCTAGAGCACGCATCGCTTCCTCCCAATAGAGAATTATCATTACTTCTCATAAATTTTGACACATTTCACCGTAAGTTGCGAGAACTTTTGAAAATTTGTTATCCCAGAAGCGGCCGGTGCTTTATTTTCCGAACGGTTGACTTCAAGTGCACGTCGATATTTCCCCTTCTGATTAACCGAAAGTAGTTTCTCTAGAGAATTTTCTAGAGAATTTATAAATAGGTTATTAAATTTCCTATTTAGCCTCGAGCGAATGAAGAATCTCTCATACTCGTTCGCATTTTAAGAACTTGTTTACTTTAAATTTAATTAAATTTCACTACCAGCTCCACTATGTACCTGTTATAGATATATAATATATAATGTATAGTATATACGTATATACGTAGACTTTACCTTAGACCAGGGCAGAATCAATTTCTGTACGTATGTATTATACTATGTACAATACATAATAAAACTTTCCCGGAGCACTTTAGGTATAAATTATCACTCCTGAAAGCATATTTCCCTGACATTGCGAAGTACCTGACTAATTTCAACATTATAGACGGATCGGAAGATACCCTACATCTGTTTTAATTTCCACTTACAAGGTGGCAGAAGATGTTAATTTCGGTAATATTTCTTTTTAGCTAGCTTATAGACGGGATTTTATTTCCTCATGCGCGAAATGTTATTTTATTCGTGAGTCAATTACCGATTACCACGAGGAATCTTACAGACTTCGGTATGTTTCTAGAATTTCGCACATATACAATAAAAACGGAACGGAATACCTTTTGATTTTTTCTGCTCTGGTATACCAAAGCACTCGTCGAGAAATCTTTTTGTCATTTTTTTATCTTCAGGCCATTAAAATATGCAGTGATATTCCACAAATACAATACTTTTTTTGTAACTTTTGACGAAAAAAGCCCTAAATGTGACAGATAAAATTATTAAATCAAGAATGCATTGGAACAGACAGCCGATAACTGAAACCTTTTTGGTCTCTCATGTGTTTGCTGAAACTCACAGTTTTCATATTGTTTGAATAATTTTTTTTTCAATTCGCCCTCCCAAAAGGTTCACTTTGAGAATTTGAAAAATATTCACAATAAACTTTCTCGAGCGGTACTAAAATTCGAATAATTTGGAAAGGTTTTAGAAAGACTAGCTTGTTTGGCCAAGCATGCCTTATACATTTAACCGTTGTTGAAATCAGTTCGATTCACTCGGTAATAAGTCTCCCTAATTTATTATTCCAATGTTCATACCTCAAGTCACGTGAAATCATGTAACATTTCTTTTTTATTCATTTTTTAACAACGTCAACTGTCAACCGACCGAATCGATGCCGAAAGTTTTTGCGGAGTTTGAGCCGTCAAACAGCTCTTCGAAAAAGTTTGACATCTCTGAAGCGTCGACCTAACTTCGGTCTTTAAAAATGTATTCGATGTAACACGTCCATCGGCTCGCACACGTATCAACCTCCGTGTGATTTTATTTATTTTGATCTATCGAAAGGAGACGTAAACTAAATAAACGAACTAAAAAACAAGGATGCACTCGGAGAATGTTTAGTTCTTTAAAAGCTGAAATTGTGTTATTATGTAAGTGAATCTTGGACTTACTATACAAAGAACCAAATCTTCTGTCAACGGAACTAAATTTCTTCAAATCATTTCGAATGAAAGACAAAAATATTTCAATCTTTTCTATGCAAAGTTTTGGTACCGCGAACTGAAAGATTAAGTTGCGATTTCGAAATCATTTAAGGAAGCTTGTTGTATGTTTTTTCAGTTATTATAATTTCAAAAATTGTCACTTTAGTGTAATTTATGCTACACAAATTAAATTCAACATCGATTAGTGACCAAGGAATTTGCGGTTGTTAATTGTACGATCATTAAACCAATTCCAAATCTCTATAATTTCGACAAAGAATCGACTAATTTCGAGTAAAAAGCGTGATTAAAAAATTTCCGGATACAATCCTGTTCGCCTAACCGGCGGTGCGTTTCCGGCGGTGAACTGCACAGGAAATAAGTATCCTAGAGTAATGGCGACGGTTTCGGAGAAACGTGGCGTTGCGTACGTTGCTTCGAGGCCGACTCGCTGCCCCAAAAAGCGGGGTTGAAAGCGAGGGGGGAAAAAGGGAGAGAGGGAGCATTCAATTATGTACCCTTTGCCAAACTGTGAGCAAAACTAATAGCTTCGCCGGGAAAGTGAGAAGTTATAATTTGTTGGCGCCGGGAAGTCTGCCCTGCAAAGGGAAATTCCTTGCGAGTTTTTGCATCGCTGAAGAAAGAATGGACGAGGCAGCAAAAGCTCGAGGCTTCTGCCTGCTCCCGAATCATGATCTAAACGCGTCTTCGTTCTCCACCCTCCAACCTTCGCACTCTCCGGAGTTTCAACCCTTCGAAAACCCAGGGCTAAACTCGCGGCTTTGCACTCCTCTGTTTGAATTGTTAATCCTTGCGTACCCTGTCTTATGTTCTTACTCGTAGCTGCAGCCGGTTGGGTCCTTTCAAATTTTGGACGCATTCGCGAAACTAACGTTGTATACGTCGCGAATTCGAGAGACATTTCACTCTCTTCGGATTAACGGATGAACGGGGTGAACGGCTAGACAGATCTGCGAGAACCGCATCGAAAATCTCAAATAGAAATTGCGTTGTTTCGTTGTTTCGAAGAAAGTCGGTTTCGACGGAATTTAGAGGAAAAAAGGAACATTTCAATTGAAACTGTGTAGGTAGATATACACATAAGAGACGGATTGGCATCCAACAAAAGAAATTGCTGTGACAGAGGTAGAAATTATAACATCTCATTACATACATTAACTGATACGAACTGATTTTTTTTTTTTAATTAATTTTGTAGTCAGAATCGAACGAGAAATTTGAATTATCGAGTGAAAAAACAGTAGACGAATATGGTTTTTCTGACATTGTTGATATGAAAAGGTGTTTACACCTGAAATTAAGTGTTTTTAAATTTCATTCCAGATTACAGGAACTTTTTTAATTAGACTTGACTCGATTAGCTTCGGTTTCATCATATTTTATGATCGTTTTTTCCGCCACTGTAGGTTCCATAATACAATATAACATAATACAATCGTAACGGTAGTTTCATCATTGAAATCAGAAAACAAGTTCGCACATCATTGCAATACTGGATATAAAATGGATAAAAAATGCTAAAAAAGTTACGTGTGTTCACGAGAGTCGACTCGATAGATAACAAAGTCAAGAATCGTGTCAAATTCGTTAAATCATTCGAATAATTTACAAATCGCAAACGAATATTCAGATTTGAATTGAACGTCGAATCGCTAGAGGTTCATTTGCAAATTCCGCAGCACGAGTTCATTTTGCCATTTCGTTTTCTATGTCAACGAGCAGCGAGAGTAAATCAAACACTCGAGATATTTACGCGTTAAATACGTTTTACAAAGCGCTTGAATGCGATGCGATACGCCGCATCAAACTCTGCAGAATAGTTTGGAAATCCGTAGAGAATTTCCCCGAGCTTCACCCTCGCGCTCGCAGGACGTAACCCTATTAATTCAACCCCTTTGGAATGGGACTCTCGAAATATCATGGCTGAATCCACTGTAGGTACTAATGACTACCGAAGACCAACTGTCTACTTCGATCGCTGCACGAGAATCCAGCTGCACAAGATCAACCTCGCTGATAATTGTCCTACACGGTATGCGAAAGGATTGATGCACGAATCAAGTTGTCGTTTTTTTTTATATTTCAACGTTTGTAGCACGCGAATTATAGTTGGAAAGTTTGCATTTCATCAACCACAAATTAAACGTTAAAACTTACGTTTGGATTTTGTAATAAGGATGAAATAAAATACAAATTATACTTGCATCTACTCGCGTATATGTCTGTTGTAAACACAGAGGTATGAGAAATTAGAAATTTTATGCAACGATCGATGACATTAAAAAAAAAACTTTTAATTCAATCGAATAAAGATATCAATCACATTTGGGAATCGTACGATTGATCCAAATGAAAATGTTATTTGGTTGCAGAAATTGTTATTGAAGCGAAATAAATTACTAATTTGTATTTCCTCGATTTGAATTATAAAGAAACGTATTCAAATTGTAATTTAGACTTGATTTTTTGCTCAAAACAAAAATACAAATGTAAAACGCAGCTTATTATCCTCTCAATTACGAATTGCGTAATTTGTATTCATATTTGTAATTTGTAATTTGTAATTGACAGATTACAATTTTGCCAATGACTTGTCGTGTCCCTCGAGCAGCTGAAAAAAATTCGAGAAAAGTGCTTCCGCGATTTCCGGAACCTTATATTTCAAGAAGAGTCGCATACTAAAGGTGAGAAAAATTTATTGCCAATGATATCCGACGTTGCCTAGCAAGTTTGCCTGTGAAACTGAAATCGTGGCGTTGAGGATCAACTTGCCTATATATACATATCGTAAAAGCAACGACCACGAACGGCGTCGTATTTCCTTTGCGAATAGAGAGACCATCCAGAGCACGGAAAGCTACAGGGTCCGTTGAAATCCTTTACGACAGTTAGAACAACCCATGTGTAAAGCGCCGCAAGCGTTCCACTGAATTCGTCATGAATATTTTATGATTTGTCAAGGTTGGGTCGCGTCCAGGTCTGAAGCACCAGTCGAACTACGTGATCATTTCCTGCATTATACACGTACAGGGCGTTTTGTAAAGATGAAGGATCTGCGCTAAAACGACATTTCGTAAATGCGTAACATACTGTTTACGTATTACTATCCGGTGGCTGAATGATAAGAAAAAGCGCTTCGCCTTCGCTATAACTCTGAGACGAAAACCTTCGCTCTAAAAACACCGAGGCGACGTCGTAAACGACAATCGAGTTCCTTTAGGGGCTGTAGGTATAAGGGAGGTGCCGAGGCAAGGGTAGCAGAGAACGATCATTTTATTTAGATTTTTATTTTGACTAAACTAACGGATGGAACAGAGCGAAACAAAATGCATTTGAAAGCTGCGGAATGACTCTCTAGAACACAAGAAGGTTTTCAAATTACCTCAAAAATTGACTCCTGTACGTTGGTTTGAACGGAGCTTTGCAGAAGACGATTTGCAAAACGGTGGCCACGTTTGTAGGCAAATGGAATGGTTGAGACACAAAAATCAAGACTTTTTAGAATCGTCAATGAATCCTTTAAGCTCCCGCGGAATGTATTTCTTACAAACTGGAATTTGGCTTGGTTACTATTTTTTTCGTGATAAAAGTATTTCCGAAAGTCTAAAAAAACACGCCATATAATGAAAGAAATTGTGACCAACCCAAATTTCAGTTTAAAAAAACTTAATTCCGCGAGAGCTTGAAGGATTCATTGACTATTCTGAAATGTCTTGGTTTTTATATTTCAAACATCCCGTTCGCTTGCAAACATGGCCAACGTCTTGAAAATCGTCTTCGTATGACAAGTTTTTGCAAGCACCGCTGGATTCGAAAGATTTTTAACTCAGTCCAGAATTTAAGAGTTCTCGAAAGAACCAAGAACCCTGATATAATTTGACGAAGAAAGTATATAAAATGGCGATAAATTTGATGAGAGAAGTAAATATTAACCGACTACTGCGATTCAAACTACGAAACTCACCAACCTTCTCATCCTCGTTGTGCTTAGACTGGATTTATTCACTTTGGTGGATTGTCAACGGCGCAGGAAAAATGCAAAAATCGAATTAAACAAAGTTCATGATTTCCGCAGTAATCTGAAGATGAGAATGACAAAAGAAGTACATCACAGGACACCGATTTGACCGAAAAACCTTCCGGCAGGGTTGCGCAAATCACAATCCGAAAGTGAAGGACAGGGGGTCACAATCGGAGGGTTTAAGAGTCAGTAAAGGGTCCGAAGTTAATCTTCGTTCGTAAAAAACCGCAGGTTACGATGCGTACCGCATCCTGCAACAGCTAGAAACGTTGTGCAGCTGGAAAAGGATTGTCCCGTTCATTTAAACGGAGTGTGCAATTTACTACGAGAAAAGGCAGACGACGCTGCACTGCAGTGACGGTAAATACTTTCAGTTTTAAGGGTGAAGGTGAATTCCCGAGGGGAAAACGAGAGTGGCTCACCTCTCCAAAGACAAGGAGTTACGTCACCACTGCCGACGCCTCTCTTTCATTTCGCTCAACCGAGCGACTTTAGCAGCGGCGTTCTGTGTCGCTCCATCCCTTTACGCCATTTGAAAAAAGAGACAGGGAACAATTGGGCGCGTTGCTTTGGGATTAGGGGTTGCAGGCTGTACTCGATTTTAAAATAGTCCGAAATATTTCCAAATATCCAAGTTCGCAAATCTCAAATTCAAAAGAGGGAATAACGTTCCGATTCCACGGATAATTTTTAACAAAAACGTGTCAAGAAGTTCTGGTTTCACGTGTTAATTGATTATCGTGATTCATCCCATTTTCCATTTTTACGTGAAACTAGAATGTTTGTGTTTTTTGATTTACCTTATTATCGACAAAATTTTTTACTTACGGATAAATTTTTGTTTACCCGTCATTTGAAGCGCTGTGTTATTTCCGAATCTACGTACTAATGTTTCACAGACACAAATTTGAGAAAGGTAAAACGAATACATAAGTGAAATAAAACAATTTCAATGGTTCGCGATGCGCGAAGATTTGTGAATAAACATACATCGTGAAATGTTCAGAGAATTTCTGAAGAGAATAAAATATTCTCCGAGATAACTTATACATACGCAATAAAGTTCGGCCGCGAAGATAGAATAAAAAACGACTTTCGAGCTTCCCGAATTTTTCATTTCCTCTTCCCCTCTTTCCGTCGTCGGTCGTTATTCCTGTAACAGGTTGGTATAATCTTGAAGATGGGAGAGGGAGGCTTTTGTCGGATGGATTCAAAATTTCAACCTTCAACTCTGTACCGCCTTCTCTAAATTGTCAAGCTTTGTACGATGTTGTTTGTCGTCATGCTTATTGTTGGACACAAAAAACGGAGGAAAGTTAACCCTCACAAACGAAAATTATTCTCTACTCATTCTAGTTGTTTAAGGCATTCATCAAACAATATTGTACATTCATTGTCAGGTAGGCGATTAATCTTTTACTCATGCAATTTATGTTATATAGATCACGAATATTGAGGTTCAAGACAGCTTGTTTACTCGATTATATTTCGTATAGACAACTCTTCGACACGGAATATTGTCACAGCAATCGATATGCTCGGAATAGAAAATAGAAAGATAAAATCACCTTTGAATATTAGAAATTTTTTCAGTGTATACTTTCGAGCTAAATTCGTAGATTCCTAACAATCAATGTATTGCATCGTTTAATTACAACTGATAAACGGTATTTAATTTTCCGCGTGGTTGTAATGAACTCAGTCATTAATAATTACGTAATTCGTCTGTGGCGTTTTCGGATTAAAATGGAGATGAAACATTCTCTGAATTTCTGTGATTAAATTTGAGTGATTGAAGGGCATCCCCTTGAAAAAATTATCTTCAAAATGAGTCTATAAATTGATGTTTAAAATAAACAAATTTCCAAATACGAGTAAAATTTTCTCATCAATATTCATCGGATACAATCATTCATCACAAGTTAGCTCATTAATAATTTTCTATTCGTTAAACTCAAACGATGAAGCTTCGGGGGATTCCAGTACAAAGACCCTTAAACATAATATATTTTTATACAACGATCGTACGAAATACTGCAGGCGAGCAAAGTATTTATACGAGAGAATTTCGACGGGCAAAAAACGTCGAGGGGATTGGATGACGTTGGCAAATCCCATCTTCCCGCGGCATCCCGGCGAATATCCAGAACGAGAGACTCTGTCAGAGCCCAGCAATCGTGAAATAACTTGACGTAGCAGTTACAGGTACGAGAGAGAGAGAGAGAGAGAGAGAGAGAAAGAGAAAGAGCGAAAAAGAGCGAGGGAGAGAAATGGAGAAACGAGTGGAGAAGCCGTGGATGAAGTAGAAAATAAAAGAAATTTGGTAGAACTCTTAGTATGGATTCGCCATGCGGGGTAGGAAAGAACTCGGTATAAGTATTCTTCTCCTGATATTGCGACCGCGAACCGAGAGAATAGATCCCCCTTCGGAATACGTCTCGAAAGATTGCCGACAGCCAGTTGCCGAGTGTTTGTTATAAGCTGGTTCGACTCTGCTATTTCATTGCGAATGATACGCTATACCCGCGCGAAAACACGGGAAATGAAAATTCTTCGTTTCCAATCATCGATGTAAAGGTCACAGTTAATTTTCCCGATACCTTTCTGGTGCGCGAATACCAAAGAAAACAATGATCTTTGATCAACGGAATATTGTTCGTAACAAAAAAAAAAAAAAAATAGGAACCAGGTGATATAAAAATAGTCTCGGATTACGATTGAAAGTATTTTTCAAGCGTGAGACGTTGTACGTCACTTTTCCTAAATTTTGGAAAGGTTTCTCGATTAGGATTCTACTTCGTAACTTCACCTTGCGATTAGTCACCCTTTGGAACTGGCTTGAATCACATCTTTCAACGAATAGTGTTGTATATGGTACCTTGGCTTCCTTTTTTTCAAATGAATTGCAAAAAAAAAAAACCTTTCTCGCCGGTTGTGACGTGACTACTTAATCC
Organism: Neodiprion lecontei; assembly: GCF_021901455.1. NCBI lineage: Eukaryota > Metazoa > Arthropoda > Insecta > Hymenoptera > Diprionidae > Neodiprion > Neodiprion lecontei. The sequence goes on from NC_060263.1 coordinate 26,189,975, forward strand.
ATGTTGAGCCAAGAGAGGTTGTGGCTCGGAAACAACCTCACCATACGTATGGCTAGCTTTACTCCCTAATCGTGTCTGCGTGAAAAAAAAATTACGTTCTACCCGGCGCCATTTATTATCGTTTTATCGTCGTTGGCCATCGTTAGGGTTCGAAGAAACGGACGCAATATTTTTTCTCTTCGCCATCCATTCACCGAGATAAATTGGCGTTTTTAGAAAATTGTATTTATCGGTGGTCTTAAACGGTCCTTAAACGATAATCAAAGTACGTATAATTGAGGAAATCGTAAATAAGCGAAGAGTAACCGAATGTTGTTATAGTTTCCTCAAACTAGGGGAAGAAACCGCATCGAACGATTCTTTTCCAAAAGAGAAATCAAGCCCAAGTCTACGTCGGCTCCGAAACCTGTTGGAATTGGTTTTTCGTATGACAGGAAATCCGTTTCCAGATGAATAACTTACTCTTCACCCTGTCGCCCACCAAGGGTCGCAGAAAATCCCCAACGTGGGTCGACGGATTGGGACTAAAAACTAGAGTTGTGGATAATGCCAGTTGGATGTATGTTCTACTGATTCAGGTATGAAAGCCTGAACCATCCGAGTGTAAAATTACGAAACGAAGCTGCGTCGCTTTCGTACTCGTACCGAGTAAGTAAGGTCAACACGGCAGCTCGTCCGATCATATCTCAAAGCACCTTGGCAGTAACTGCAGTTACAATTGGAGCATGTTAATCGAGTCAGAATTCAGGGAGGTTTTTAGGGAAGAGAAGGTTTTTAACTTCTGAAGGTGTTGCAGAATTCGGTCTAATCTCTGTTCCCGAAAGAATCTCTCGAGCCGCTTGAGTGAAATTAATGGATAGTTGAAGTAGAGCCTCACCATCGTCCGAGTGTCTGGATAAGGTTCGAGGTATGGTATCCGGCATAAGCTCACACATAGATAGGAAGAGAGTAAATATTGCGGACTTAGTCTCCGCACGTTTTCACCCTTCGGTCTTTCATTCCGCGGACAACTGCCAACGATAATCTTTCAAGCTTCGGCGTATTATCCTTGCAGACACATTGCGGGATCATTGTAGTCCAACCACAACCCTTTTCCATCGTCTCAATATCAAGAGCGGATACGAGGCTTGGGGAATGACGCCTTTTTCATTTATATACTCGCGCCGTTTCGAATTGGGGTAAAAATAACGACCCAAGGATTTGGATGGATGAAAGTATTTTATACGAGAACAGAGGTAAACGAAGGCATGGAAACTTTGCGCGGGAATCTTTTCCACTCTTTCTTTCCTCAATTTTTATTACTCTCCCTCTTTCTCTCACCGACACGTCGCGATTGACGCGTGTCTTTTCCGAGTAAACCAAAAGTGCCGGAATCGTACAAACTAGGAATGATTTGACCACGAAAACATGTTTAATTTCTTTGGTGGCACGTAGTAGACTAAAATTCGAAACCAATTGCTTTTGCGAAGATTGTGAATATGAGACACTTTGATAAATTTTCCAAAGGACACTCGAGTTGGTCGGTTATTTCAGGATTTACTCATTTTCATTCAAGCAAATGATTCCAATAGACATTGAATAACCCGGCTCGTAAATATCTCGATACGATCAAAAGATGAAAATCTATTGCGTAATGACAAAAATATTTTTCCACTCACAGGCATTCCTTTGATTACGGAATACGGTATTTACAAATATTTTAATGGTTTCAATGGAATAAATACTTAGTGCGATTCTTGTTTGAAATCATTAAGTAATTCCGAGTTAATTTGTAATGTCGCCGTAAGCCAGCTTCGACTGCATCGATATAGTTGTAATAAAAGAAGCCGGGAGTTGTGAACTTTACGAAGAAAGATGGATACCAACTTTTATACCGTGTATATATATATATGTATATATATACGTATATATGTATGCATGTTACAAACTCGCGTGCATACAACACCTGGATAAATATCGCGAGAAGCCGGGTTTAAGCAGGAAACTAAAGTTTAATCTTTCCATCTTATAGCCACAGCTTAGCCACAGATTAGAAGTTAGACGTCGCGTCGTCTGAAGCTACACACCGTGTAACTACCATAAGCATTGAAAATTATATTTCGCGTATACACGAAAGGGCGGCTTGACGATAAACCGCGGGGAAAGGTTAGAGAGCGAGACTGAAAAGTTTCGTAACAATTTAGGTAATGTGCGTGATTGTGAAGAATTCAGAGGTCAAAAAAGGAAAAATATTAACATGCGAATTTGGAATGTTTGAAATGTGTATAGGAGACATTAACAACAACGGAAAATAATACTATTCTAACTCTGTGTGGGTGAAATTAAAGAATAATTTTCGATTTAAACACACTAAAAGTTTGGTTTAGGATTCATACAAATTTTGATCAACGTTATCGAGTGGCAAAATAAATTCAAATTCCGTGAATTATCCAGCGACTAATAAATCACGCGAAATTTCACGGTTTTCCAAGCATGCAACGACTCCGTGATTATAGTTCAACTAATCGACACGTATAAAGAGTCTGCTTCGATTAGTATCATACATGTTTTGGCTGTTGTATAATTCAAAATACTAGACGAAAAATCGAACAAAACGTCGATTGTCTGCACAGCGAATCGAAATCGAATCCTTTACCACAGAGATTTCGAGTGCGTTATACGATTCGTGTCGTCGACAGTCCGAGCATTAAACCTGTAACTGAACGAGGGTACTTAATTGAAATATGGATCGATATACGCGGTGTCTGATTGGCTTCGGGGATTGATTACGGATGTACCGTGGGATACGGAGCACGCGGAATGTATGTCCGCAAAACCAATTGCGGATTAGCTCTAGATGTTCGGCAAACGATCGGAGGCTGAATTTTTTTTCACGATTCTTCATCCCGATTTGAAAAAGTAATTTTCCCGAAAATTGATACCTACTATTTCGTGATTTTATTAGACAAGATCGTAATCGTACATTCATTGTATTTATCACATTTTTTTTTTTGTACCACGTTTGATCTTTAGATGTATAATTTGAAAACATTGCACCGGTATGTATGTAATCGATGACGATCGATAGATGTCAATATTGAATCGATGACTGAAGTAAAAGGGAGAAGATCTGTTTCAGCAACTTGGTAAAAAATTATATTTTGATTGAAATGTATTGTCGTAGAGTGAATTCAAACAAATGTACCAAATTTTAAACCATTTTGTAGCGATTCGAAACGAAACATCGATATCCAAACTCTTGATGACAATCCCGGTATATTTTATTCTTCTGTTTTCAAAGAAACGTTCTTAGCTTGCGCATGAATAAATTTGAAAAACAATCAACGCCTCACTGATTTATAATAAAATAAATAAAAAAAAAAACGTATCGATCGCTAGCCGATCAACCCCCTCAAAGATGTTCCATATTTATTTCTCATTCCTCGCTCCGCTCCTGCCAATCGGAACCAGAAACTTATGGGTATATCACCATTGCAAGCACAGGTTGAAAAGCGTTCGCCAGGGGACGATAAACAGCGTCAATCATGTTGAGTGGTGCAAGTCCGATCCGCGCGTATAAAGTCGAATCTCCTCCCTGGATTATATCGAAGGAGCTGAAGCACCGCGGAGGGACAGTAAAATAAATTAAGTATTATCCGCAAGGAATAACGTGGATTATATATATATATATATTATATATATATATAGCCTTGCGGAATATCGGGACAAATATTTCCTCTTTGGATTATTGCGCGGGATGTATCACGATAATTGTTTTTATTTGTAAGGTTTTTCACTGCTCGGAGAAATACTTTTGATTATACATGACAATATATATAATGGTCATACTTTTCTGCTGCAATTCAGTACAGGCTATGTTCCCAAGGATAAAATTACTCTTCGTTTATGAAAACGCGCAGAATTGAGAATACAGTGAGTGAGTTTTATTGATAATAATTACATGTAATATATTTACGATTTATTTTATTCGAACTCATTTCGACGCATTTCAAATGTTTTCTTTCGATAGATTAAACGACTTACAAGGAGTATTCAAAATTATTTAAATTGGTCAGACCGAATGAATTTGGTTTTTGTTCAATTGACTATTTAGTAAACAACATACGCAGGTCATAAACAAAAATGTAAACTATCGTACCCGTGATTATTAGTTATGTGGTCAGTGAAAAGAAAAAGATTATTATCAAACGAATTTGTTCGATTCAAATACAAGTCCCATTATCGCTGAATCAATTGGTGGTGAAATTTCTTTCATTAGGAATTTTTGAGAATCATTCAAGTGC